>NC_062561.1:131700125-132900125 GCF_022837055.1 Prionailurus viverrinus | reverse complement strand
ACGGCATCCAGTGCTTACCTCTTTGCAACAGCCATCCTTCCCTTGAAGAGTCTGCTCCCTTCCTCTGTCTTCTGCACTAGCTGTAGGCTCTCTGAATGCAGATGTTGGGTCTTGTTTTCAGAGAATCCCCCAGGAATAGTAAAGTATTCAACAGATGCTTGTTAAATATAGGAATAAAGTGTATCAAATTTCTGACCTGACTGATTGTACAAAGGTCCCTATCCCTACATCTTCCCAATGATATTACATGCAAAATTGCCAGATTTGTGAGTGAAGATGGTATTAAAGAGCCGATGACATGGAAGAGGGGACCACAAAGGGAAACAGCCACTCTTCCCTTGACACAACATCAACTTCCATTTCCCAAGGGGATACAGAAGCCTTCTTGGGACTTTTTGCTTCAGAGTCTGGCTTTAAATCATTTGCCCTGCATGTATCCACTAATCAGAGGGCTGTGGAAAGTTCAGGCTTCCTGTAGTTCCTTCCAGGTGTCATCACTATTCATTTGCTGGCTTTTGGACTTGGATGTAGCTGTACAAAGCCTCATTTTACTCATTTGGAAAAGACCACCTGGGCTTCAATTTGGGGAAGTATAACAAATCAGATGCCCTGACTAACCCTTTCAACTGAAGCAACTAAAATGAAATAACATAAAAAGAAAGCTTTTTGTTTTTGTTTTTTAAACCACATTGTTCAAGTGTCCTAAAAGTAAAGAATCTGAGAATCTCAGGGTGCCTGGATGGCTCAGTAGGTTGTTTCCAACTCTTGATCTCAGCTCAGGTCATGATGCCATGATTCAGGAGATCGAGCCCCGTGTCAGGCTCTTTGCTGACAACGCAGGAGCCCTGCTTGGGATTCTCACTCTCTCCCTCTTTCTCTGCCCCTCTCCTGTTCATGTGCACTCTTCTGTCTCAAAATAGCAAAATAAACTTAAAAAAAAAAAGAATGTGTGAATCCCAAAAATGAGGTTAAGAGCGGGAAGTCAGAGGTAACTGAAGAACAAGGTGATTTCCATTCTAAGGTTTTTGCCTCAGCCAGGAAACTTGAACTTCTATTTTGATGAATATGCAGGACTTGAGAAATTGGAGATAAAGCCTTGAGCTTGCCCAAAGTGGAAACTGAATAAGACATAAACCGGGATCCCAAAGGCATGAGCCAGAAAAAAACTCTGTTATACGGAAGGTGAGATCAAGGAGACTTACTTATATTGACCTAGCCACTGGGTGGAGGGACAGAACAGCTCCTCCCCTAAGGTTATATAACCATAACTGACCCTTCATAAGGAGTTTTCAGCCTGAATTCATGCCACCTGAGTAGTCAAAAAAACGTTGTGTGAAGAAGCAACTTAAAGTAGTACCAGAATAGTGCCCCAGGAGACTGACAGAAGTAACTTGAATCTTCTTGAAAGGTACTCACCTTCAACTCAAGCCTTTAACATTTTTTTCCAGATAAAGTTACAAGGAAAATGAGCAACTTGTAATAAAAATAAAACTCAAAAATATCCTAGGAAAACAGTACACTATGAATGAAAACAAGAACAAAAAAAAAAAGATAGCAGAAGCAAAATTGCAATTATGAAAATATTTAATAGGTAAAAACAAGACATTATGAACAACTTTATACCAGTGAATTTGAAAACTTAGATGGAATGGTTTGAATTCTAGAAAAATATAACTCAGAAAAACTTACCCCAAAAGTAGAAAATCTGAATAGTCCTACATTAGTGGGGTTTTTTAAATAGCCCTACCTTATTTAAAAAAAAATAATAATAATTAGTAATTTGCAAGCTTTCCACACACATACACAAAACAATAAACCAAAACAAAGAGCCACTAGGCTCAAATGACTCAAAAAAGTATTTGATAAAATTTAACAGCTATTCATGATTTAAAACAAACAAACAAACAAACAAACAAACAAACACAAACAACTAGAGGTAAAAAGGAGGTGTATTTAACCTGGAAAACAGTATCCACAAAAATTTCTACAGAAAATATTTAATTTAAAAGGAAAATTGAAAATGTTCATTATTTTATTTTATTTTATTTTGTTTTGTTTTGTTTTGTTTTGTTTTGTTTTGTTTTGTTTTAAATACAATATACTCCCTAACATGGAGCTCAAACTCACAACCCCAAGATCAAGGGGTCCTACTTAGCCAGCCAGGCGCCCTAAGCATTGAAAATGTTCTACTTAAGATCCAAAAAAAGAAAAAGAGGTCCATTAGACATCCAGTATTTTACCGGAAACCCTAGTCAATGCATTGCCTGGAAAATTAGAAAAGATAAGAAGAGGGAAAAAAATAGCATCGTTTGCATAGCTAGTGCTTGAAAATTTAAATGGAAAGAAAAGCTTTGAACACTCAAAAAGATCTACAGATTGAGGATGCATGAGTGAGTTTGCAGCAAGACTGGATTCAAGAGCAATAAATGAACAATCACATTCATCATCAGTGCTCAATAAAAAAAAGTGTTTTAAAGAAAATAATCATTTATGGAAACACCAAAATATAAGTAGGAACAAATCTAAGAAGACATGTGAAACTGCTTTGTGAAGAAAATTATAGAACTGTATTGAAATTCGAAGAAGATCTAATAAATGGATCCAGATAACAGATTTTTCAACAGGAAGCTTCAATAGCTTAAGTATTGTTAAATATAGAGATTCAATAGAATTCAAGTCAGTATTCTCCAGAGGTTTTCCTGGGGCTTGACAAATCGATACTAGAATTTTTATGAAGAAGTAAAAGGCCTAGAATAGCCAGTACTCTTGGGAAGATGAAGAGAGGCTAGGGAATTTGTCCTACCAGATATCAAGACCTAACTGAGCTACAAGAACTAAGTCAATGTGATATCTGCGCAGGGACAGACAAACAGATCAGTAGAACAGAATAGAAGGCTCTAAAAAATATGGACATATAAAAACTTGAATTAGGACAAAGTAGCCATTGTAGATAGCATGGAAAGAGACAAATGGTGTGGGGACAATTGGTTATTCATATGGAAAAACCTGAAATTAAATCCCAATTTACACCATATACAAATAGCAAGTTCAAGTACAATAAAGACTTACATATGAAAGGCAAAGGTGTAAACTTTTAGAAGACAAATTAGAAGAATATCTTTATGATAGTCTAGAGTAAAGAAGGATTTCTTTAAGCAAAATACAAAAACATAGACCATAAAATAAATATTAAAAAATCCAAATCTGTCAAAGGTCTGTTGTAAAAAGACATTGTATAGAGAGTAAAAAAAAAGTCATACAAATGAAGATATTTCAACACATAAAATCAATAACCAAAATGACTAGTACCCAGAGTATTTTCAAAATTCATATAAATCAATAAGAAAAAGGCAATACAATCCAGTAGGAAAATGGACAAAAATAGGTACTTTATGAGAGAGGGGTTCAACCTTACTAGTGCTCATCCTTTTTATTAATCTAGGAAATACATGTTAAAATTATAATTTCCAGGGCACCTGAGTGGCTCAGCTGGTTAGGTATCTGACCCTTGATCTCACCTCAGGTATTGATCTCAGGGTTGTAGGTTCAAGTTCTGCTTTGGGCTAGGCTCCTCATTGGGTGTGAAGCCCACTTTAAACACACACACACACACACACACACACACACACACACACAAAACATCTGATAAATCCAGATGTTGGCCAATCTGTAATGAGACCTCTCATCCACTTTTAGCAGTAATGTAGCTTGGTATAAGCATCTCAGAAACACTTTGACATTACCTAATAAGGTTAAAATGTTTATCCTAAACTCATCCATTATATTTCTGAGTATGTAGCCTAGGGAAATTCTTACTATGTGAGCTGAAAGACATGTAGAAGAACGTACGAGCAGCATTGTTCATAATAGCTCCAATTCATAACACTCCAAATATCCATAAAGAGTAGAATGGATTGTGTGTGTGTGGGGGGGGGCAGGTTATACAAAGGAAAATTACACAGCAGAGAAAATGATCAAGCTACTTTTACATGTAGCAACATGGATGAATCTTTAAAACCATAATGATGATTGAAAGAAAGAAGCTACTAAGACTACTACAAGGAGTATGATTCCATTTACATAAAGAACAAAATTGGTAAAACAAAGTATTATACTCTAAGAGATGCATACATAGTTGGTAAACTATAGAAAAGAGGGCTATGATTAACACAGAATTCAGATGCTGTTTCTCTTGCAGGGAAGAGAGGGTGGTATCATTGGAGAGAGGGCCACAGAAACCTCTAGAATACTGGAAATATCCTGTTTCTTATCCAGGACAGAGGTTACACTTTCTATCATTTAAAAAAATTTACAGATAAAATTGTTCATTTTAAAATATGTATTCTGCAAATAAATGAAAAGTTTGGTTTGTGCTAGTATGGCAAAGTTGAATGACACAAAGTGCATAAAGTGCCAGGCATCTAAGAAGTGCTCAATATGATATGTGTCCAAATTTTAAAAATAGAATAAAATGACTCGAAGGCCTGGGGGTGAGAAAAGAAGGCACAGAGGAGTGGGCTGTGGATACTAGGATAGATTCTTATGGACCCCAAGTAAGGATGCACAGACTCAGACATTGGCTGGAGCTGACCCAATCCTTGAGAAATCTGCCAAGCAGAGCAGGCAGACACGTTCCAGAAGATGGCATGTTTACAGCTTCTTGGCCCAACACCACGGCCACAAAAGCAGCCAGCCCAAATCCCTTTCTTCTTATCCACAGATGAGCCCCAGGACATTATACCTTTCCTGGGAGGAAATAATGTTTTCTAAGAGAAGCTGAGCCTCATTCACCATGTCTCCTCTCCACCCACCAGCCATGCAGAGATTTAGCAGAGAATGATGTGGGCGTCAGATAGTGCTTATCCACCTCACCCTTGCCCATGGGCGGAGGGTCTCAAACATACTGGCTGGGGGCCAGGTCTTCCTGGGGGGTATTCAAGATCTTTTAAGAAACCTTAACTGAACATCTGCTAACTGCAAGACACTTTACCAGACAACATAGTGTTACATGTTGAATTATGTCCCCTCCAAAATATGTTAAAGTCTTAATTCCCAGAACCTATAAATATGACCTTGTTTTGAAATAGGTCTTTGCAGATGATCCAGTGGGCCCTGGTCCAAAGCCACAGTTTCCTTATGAAAGGGAAATATGGACATAGGCACATAGGAAAAAGGCCATGTGAAGATGAGCATTTTCCTGCCACAAGCTAAGGAACTTACCAGAAGCCAGGAGAGAGGCCTGGAACAGATCCTCCCTTAGTGCTTCAGCACCGCCCACACCTCGACCTCACACTTCAGCTCCTTAGAAATGTGACACCACACATTTCTGTGTTGTAAGCCACCCAGTTTGTGGTGCTTTAGTTTGGCGACCCTACAAATCTAATACAAATGGTGGACATGGAAGGGAGAAAGGTATAACTCCCTGCCCTCAAGGAGCTCACTGTCTCCAAGGGCATGGGAAAACAATTGCATTTTAAGCAGAATGAAATAAGTAAAAAGGCAAAAAGACAAGGGAAGGCTTTTGGCTGTATAGGCTGAAGTGTGAGTTCTAACTCAGAGGACAAGACACAGTTTCACACGGTCATCTATTTATCCTTTCTTCCACCTATTCATTCATTCACAGGGGCTGTAGAATGTTCTGAGTAAGAGTCCAGGCTTTGAAATCAAGTAAGAGTTCATATGTCAAGTCAGGTGGTTCTTAGGTATATGATACCAGAAAAGTTTCCCTCATGTATAAAATGAGGATAATCATACCTACGTGACAGGGTCTGACGCATAGTAACTGTTCCATAAAAGCAGACAATTCTTGGCAGCATTACTATTCACCCAACTAAAGTTTACTGTGTCTGCTATGAGCCAGACAATGTATTAGGGATACAACAATAAGACAATAGTTCCTGCCTTCCTTGAGATCACAGTCTAGCTCCTTCCTGGCTTGGAGACAGATATAAAAGCAAACAGTTACAACATAATACCATAAGTACTACTAGAGGTAGGCATCAAGGGAGAGCCAAGTTGGGAGTGTCTTGTCCTGAATGAGGCAGGGATGAGGGTAGAGGCAGAGAAGAAGGTGATGCTTGAGGTAACTTTTGAAGGATGAGTAAGGGTTTGTTGAGGAGAGGGCCATTCCAAGGAGGGGGAAGGAATGTGTATAAAGCAATAGAAACAGGAGAGAACAGGTGACATTTGGAGAAGGGCAAACAGTTTGGTGCAGCTGAAGCACAGGATCGTGAGTGAGGAGAGAATCTTGGGAAGATGGGCCAGGGCCATGTTGTGAGAAGTTCCATATGCCAGCCTGAGGAGTTTGGACTTTGTCTAAAGGCAGTGAAAGCTTTTGACTTTTTAAATAATGGATGGTAAGCAAGGGAGTGACATGGTAAGATTTGCTTTTAGATGTGTTGCTCTAGCGTTAGTGTGGAGGTGAGAAAAGGGGCAGGCTAGCCTGTTAGGAGGTTATCACATTAGTCAAGACCACAGACTCTGAAGACTAGAACTGAGTCAGTGGTGATGGGGTAGACTTGGGAAACAGAACATAGTGTTAACTGACATCTGTGATGCCTGGTGGCTGCCCAGCATTTCCCAAACACCCTTCCCATGGTTGGGGAATTTCCCAGCTGATGTGTCCATTCTCCTCAAAGAAGAAGCCGGAAACTCACTTTCCCAGCGTCCCTGTCAGATGGGGCGCATGCGTAAAATCTGACCTCTGCCCATCAAGACTTAGTTTTGGGGAAGAGGGTTATGAAGAAGATAGCACATGGAGTCCATTCTGACAAGGGTAGTGGGGGGACCCTGTAGTCACTCTCCCCCCAGGGGCTTGCCTGTGATGTGACGCACAGTGCACCAGCCAGCGGTAGCAGCAGCAGGGTGTCTACTGGACAGCCGGGCTTGCAGGCCTTCCTGAAGATTCTCTCTGCTATCGAACAACTTAATAAATTCTTTTTGTTTGTTTGTTTGTTTGTTTGTTTAAGCTAGCTAGAGTGGCTTCCGTTATTTGTAACTAAGAACACAGCCTGGTACAAATAGAAATGACAAGATTTGGTGATAGATTGGGGGTGAGAGAGAACATGAAATCTGCAATGATGCCCAGATTTCCATCTTGGGTGCCTGGGTGAATGATAATGCTGTTAATTAAGATTGGGAATGAGGAGGGAAGAACAGCTGTGGGAGGAGAGCTGGAAGTAATAATGAGCTCAGTTGAGTTCAGTTTTCAACATGCTGAGTTTGAGTTTCCTTTGGGACATATGGGTCCTAGACAGATACACGAAATATATGGATCTGGATATCAGTAAGGAAGTCTGAATATGAGTTTTAGGCTTGTTAGAATATATTTATCATTAGATTAATATTAATTGAACACTTAAAATGTTACAGTCACTGGGGAAACAACTATGAATAAGATAAAATCCCTGCTCTCATAAAATTTAATGGGATAAATCATAAATAAATAAACAGGTAAATAGAAAATGTGATTTGGGGGTGATATGTACTACAAAGAAGAGTGGAGTAAGGAGATAGAGAGTGATGGTTGGAGGTGGGGTTGGGAAGTGTGTCCAGGGAAGTTGTCTCTGTGGAGGTGACACTTGAATAGAATTAGGGAGTGGGCTCTAAAAAGGTTTGGGGGCAAAGAAAAGCAATCTAGGCAAAGGGAATAGCAAATGCAAAGGGATAATAAGCTTAGAGTTTTTAAGGAACAGCAAGAAGGCCAATGTGGCTAGAGTGAAATGAGCAAGAGAATGGTAGATGTGCAAGATGACTTCGCAGGGAGGTAGACAGGGACCAGACCACGTGGTATCTATACTGTTGACCATGATGAGGAATTTTTATTTCATTCTGAATTTGATGAGAAGCATTAGAGGTTCTGAGCAGGGTTCTGTGACTTATGGTTTTAAAGATCCCAGCTGCCACATGGAGTAACATCTTTGAGGGACAAAAGTAGATGAAAATAGACCAGCTGGGAGGCTGTTGCATTAATGCAGGCAGATGATGGTGGTGGCTTAGACAGAAGAGATGATGAGGATGGCAGGTGGTGAGAAATGGTTAAATTATGGATATCTTTAGAAGGAACAATCAATAGGACTTGCCAGTGGGATTGCTGTGGATGTTAGGGGGAGAGAAATCTTGGAGATTGACTCCCATGCTTTTGGCCTATGGAACTAGGTGACCAGTGACATGCTTTATTTATTTTTAAAATTTATTGATTTATTCTGAGAGAGAGAGAGCACATGTGGGCATGAGTGGGGGACGGGCAGAGAGAGAGGGGGAGAGAGCATCCCAAGCAGGCTCCACACTGTCAGTGCAGAGCCCAATGTGGGGGTCGAACTCATGAACTGTGAGGTCATGACCTGAGCCAATATCAAGAGTTGGACACTTAACCAACTGAGCCACCCAGGCACCCCAGTGGTATGCTTTAATGAGGGGTGTGGTGAGAGCTGGTTGGGGAGTGGTGGTAGAAATAAAATATTTTGGTTTGAAAGTAAGTTGGAGATGTCTATTAGACCCCAAAACAGAAAGGTTGGGGCAAAACTGATCAATTTGGACATCATCCTCTCAGAGACAGTATTTAGCCACATCCCTTCCCTTCCCTCCCCCCATAAATCCATTCTCAAATCCCCCCTGCAGCCTCGAGGAAGCTTCCTGTCATGGGTGACTTATGGAAGGAATCTTTTATCTTTCCTCTCTGGCACAAGTCTTTCCCCAGGAGGTCTGTTCTGAGCCTACCACAAGTAAAATCTAGAAAATAGAAAAAGCAGAAAACCAAGACAAGACATTTTAAAGAAAAGTACATTGTATTGCAGTGCATTATGAATTTCAAAATTGTAAGTTGATTGATTATATATGTGTGCTACAAGTTTTAGGATTTAAACTTCTGTAAAGCAGCAGTTGTTCTGTTCTGTGTTTTCTTGGGAGGCAGTTTAGAGAAGTGGTTAAGATCACTGGCCTTGGACTCCTACTCCTTGGGTCCAATTTAGAGATATGTAATTCTGGTCTAGTTATTAAATCTCTCAGCACCTCAGTATCCCCATATGTGAAATGAAGGTTGTAATAGAACTACCATTTTAGGGCTATTGTAGAGATTAAATGAGCGTGAGTAAAGCCCTTAGGATGGTTCCCATATAGAATGAACTCAATAATCACTGACTGTTAGTACATATTATGTGTTCTACAGGAACATAGCATATTGTGGATCCCACATAAGAAATACTCAAGCAGAGGCTAAAATACTCCTGTAAGAATGGTGTAGGAGGAGGGAGGCGGCAAGATGGCGGCTTAGGAGGACGCTGGGCTCACCGCACGTCCTGCTGATCACTTAGATTCCATCTACACCTGCCTAAATAACCCAGAAAACCGCCAGAGGATTAGCAGAACAGAGTCGCCGGAGCCAAACGCAGACGAGAGGCCCACGGAAGAGGGTAGGAAGGGCGGCGAGGCGGTGCGCGCTCCACGGACTGGCGGGAGGGAGCCGGGGCGGAGGGGCGGCTCGCCGGCCAAGCAGAGCCCCCGAGTCGGGCTTGCAAAAGCGGAGGGGCCGGGCGGACTGTGTTCCGACAGCAAGCGCGACTTAGCGTCTGGGAGGTCAGAAATTAACAGCTCTGCTCGGAAAGCGGGAAGGCTGGAGGACAAAGGGAGGGAGAGCTGCTGAGCCCCCTGACAACAGAGCTCAGTTTGGTGGGGAACAAAGGCGCTCGCCAGCGCCATTTCCCCCGCCCATCCCCCAGCCGAAATCCCAAAGGGAACCGGTTCCTGCCAGGGAACTTGCTCGCTCCGCGCAAACACCCAACTCTGCGCAAACACCCAACTCTGCGCTTCTGCGGAGCCAAACCTCCGGCAGCGGATCTGACTCCCTCCCGCTGCCACAGGGCCCCTCCTGAAGTGGATCACCTAAGGAGAAGCGATCTAAGCCTGCCCCTCCTGCCCCCGAGCACCTTGCCTACCCACCCCAGCTAATACGCCAGATCCCCAGCATCACAAGCCTGGCAGGGTGCAAGTAGCCCAGACGGGCCACGCCACCCCACAGTGAATCCCGCCCCTAGGAGAGGGGAAGAGAAGGCACACACCAGTCTGTGGCCCCAGCGGTGGGCTGGGGGCAGACATCAGGTCTGACTGCGGCCCCGCCCACCAACTCCAGGTATACACCACAGCACAGGGGAAGTGCCCTGCAGGTCCTCACCACGCCAGGGACTATCCAAAATGACCAAGCGGAAGAACTCCCCTCAGAAGAATCTCCAGGAAATAACAACAGCTAATGAGCTGATCAAAAAGGATTTAAATAATATAACAGAAAGTGAATTTAGAATAATAGTCATAAAATTAATCGCTGGGCTTGAAAACAGTATACAGGACAGCAGAGAATCTCTTGCTACAGAGATCAAGGGACTAAGGAACAGTCACGAGGAGCTGAAAAACGCTTTAAACGAAATGCATAACAAAATGGAAACCACCACAGCTCGGATGGAAGAGGCAGAGGAGAGAATAGGTGAACTAGAAGATAAAGTTATGGAAAAAGAGGAAGCTGAGAAAAAGAGAGATAAAAAAATCCAGGAGTATGAGGGGAAAATTAGAGAATTAAGTGATACACTAAAAAGAAATAATATACGCATAATTGGTATCCCAGAGGAGGAAGAGAGAGGGAAAGGTGCTGAAGGGGTACTTGAAGAAATCATAGCTGAGAACTTCCCTGAACTGGGGAAGGAAAAAGGCATTGAAATCCAAGAGGCACAGAGAACTCCCTTCAGACGTAACTTGAATCGATCTTCTGCACGACATATCATAGTGAAACTGGCAAAATACAAGGATAAAGAGAAAATTCTGAAAGCAGCAAGGGGTAAACGTGCCCTCACATATAAAGGGAGACCTATAAGACTCGTGACTGATCTCTCTTTTGAAACTTGGCAGGCCAGAAAGAATTGGCAAGAGATTTTCAGGGTGCTAGACAGAAAAAATATGCAGCCAAGAATCCTTTATCCAGCAAGTCTGTCATTTAGAATAGAAGGAGAGATAAAGGTCTTCCCAAACAAACAAAAACTGAAGGAATTTGTCACCACTAAACCAGCCCTACAAGAGATCCTAAGGGGGACCCTGTGAGACAAAGTCCCAGAGACATCACTACAAGCATAAAACATACAGACATCACAATGACTCTAAACCCGTATCTTTCTATAATAACACTGAATGTAAAGGGATTAAATGCGCCAACCAAAAGACATAGGGTATCAGAATGGATAAAAAAACAAGACCCATCTATTTGCTGTCTACAAGAGACTCATTTTAGACCTGAGGACACCTTTAGATTGAGAGTGAGGGGATGGAGAACTATTTATCATGCGACTGGAAGCCAAAAGAAAGCTGGAGTAGCCATACTTATATCAGACAAACTAGACTTTAAATTAAAGGCTGTAACAAGAGATGAAGAAGGACATTATATAATAGTTACAGGGTCTATCCATCAGGAAGAGCTAACAATTATCAATGTCTATGCACCGAATACCGGAGCCCCCAAATATATAAAACAATTACTCATAAACATAAGCAACCTTATTGATAAGAATGTGGTAATTGCAGGGGACTTTAATACACCACTTACAGAAATGGATAGATCAACTAGACACATGGTCAATAAAGAAACAAGGGCCCTGAATGAGACATTGGATGAGATGGACTTGACAGATATATTTAGAACTCTGCATCCCAAAGCAACAGAATATACTTTCTTCTCGAGTGCACATGGAACATTCTCCAAGATAGATCATATACTGGGTCACAAAACAGCCCTTCATAAGTTTACCAGAATTGAAATTATACCATGCTTACTTTCAGACCACAATGCCATGAAGCTTGAAATCAACCACAGGAAAAAGTCTGGAAAACCTCCAAAAGCATGGAGGTTAAAGAACACCCTACTAACGAATGAGTGGGTCAACCAGGCAATTAGAGAAGAAATTAAAAAATATATGGAAACAAACGAAAATGAAAATACAACAATCCAAACGCTTTGGGACGCAGCAAAGGCAGTCCTGAGAGGAAAATACATTGCAATCCAGGCCTATCTCAAGAAACAAGAAAAATCCCAAATACAAAATCTAACAGCACACCTAAAGGAACTAGAAGCAGAACAGCAAAGGCAGCCTAAGCCCAGCAGAAGAAGAGAAATAATAAAGATCAGAGCAGAAATAAACAATATAGAAACTAAAAAAACTGTAGAGCAGATCAACGAAACCAAGAGTTGGTTTTTTGAAAAAATAAACAAAATTGACAAACCTCTAGCCAGGCTTCTCAAAAAGAAAAGGGAGATGACCCAAATAGATAAAATCATGAATGAAAATGGAACTATTACAACCAATCCCTCAGAGATACAAACAATTATCAGGGAATACTATGAAAACTTATATGCCAACAAATTGGACAACCTGGAAGAAATGGACGAATTCCTGAACACCCACACGCTTCCAAAACTCAATCAGGAGGAAATAGAAAGCTTGAACAGACCCATAACCAGCGAAGAAATTGAATCGGTTATCAAAAATCTCCCAACAAATAAGAGTCCAGGACCAGATGGCTTCCCAGGGGAGTTCTACCAGACGTTTAAAGCAGAGATAATACCTATCCTTCTCAAGCTATTCCAAGAAATAGAAAGGGAAGGAAAACTTCCAGACTCATTCTATGAAGCCAGTATTACTTTGATTCCTAAACCAGACAGAGACCCAGTAAAAAAAGAGAACTACAGGCCAATATCCCTGATGAATATGGATGCAAAAATTCTCAATAAGATACTAGCAAATCGAATTCAACGGCATATAAAAAGAATTATTCACCATGATCAAGTGGGATTCATTCCTGGGATGCAGGGCTGGTTCAACATTCGCAAATCAATCAACGTGATACATCACATTAACAAAAAAAGAGAGAAGAACCATATGATCCTGTCAATCGATGCAGAAAAGGCCTTCGACAAAATCCAGCACCCTTTCTTAATAAAAACCCTTGAGAAAGTCGGGATAGAAGGAACATACTTAAAGATCATAAAAGCCATTTATGAAAAGCCCACAGCTAACATCATCCTCAACGGGGAAAAACTGAAAGCTTTTTCCCTGAGATCAGGAACACGACAAGGATGCCCACTCTCACCGCTGCTGTTTAACATAGTGCTGGAAGTTCTAGCATCAGCAATCAGACAACAAAAGGAAATCAAAGGCATCAAAATTGGCAAAGATGAAGTCAAGCTTTCACTTTTTGCAGATGACATGATATTATACATGGAAAATCCGATAGACTCCACCAAAAGTCTGCTAGAACTGATACAGGAATTCAGCAAAGTTGCAGGCTACAAAATCAATGTACAGAAATCAGTTGCATTCTTATACACTAATAACGAAGCAACAGAAAGACAAATAAAGAAACTGATCCCATTCACAATTGCACCAAGAAGCATAAAATACCTAGGAATAAATCTAACCAAAGATGTAAAGGATCTGTATGCTGAAAACTATAGAAAGCTTCTGAAGGAAATTGAAGAAGATTTAAAGAAATGGAAAGACATTCCCTGCTCATGGATTGGAAAAATAAATATTGTCAAAATGTCAATACTACCCAAAGCTATCTACACATTCAATGCAATCCCAATCAAAATTGCACCAGCATTCTTCTCGAAACTAGAACAAGCAATCCTAAAATTCATATGGAACCACAAAAGGCCCCGAATAGCCAAAGGAATTTTGAAGAAGAAGACCAAAGCAGGAGGCATCACAATCCCAGACTTTAGCCTCTACTACAAAGCTGTCATCATCAAGACAGCATGGTATTGGCACCAAAACAGACACATAGACCAATGGAATAGAATAGAAACCCCAGAACTAGACCCACAAACGTATGGCCAACTCATCTTTGACAAAGCAGGAAAGAACATCCAATGGAAAAAAGACAGCCTCTTTAACAAATGGTGCTGGGAGAACTGGACAGCAACATGCAGAAGGTTGAAACTAGACCACTTTCTCACACCATTCACAAAAATAAACTCAAAATGGATAAAGGACCTAAATGTGAGACAGGAAACCATCAAAACCTTAGAGGAGAAAGCAGGAAAAGACCTCTCTGACCTCAGCCGTAGCAATCTCTTACTCGACACATCCCCAAAGGCAAGGGAATTAAAAGCAAAAGTGAATTACTGGGACCTTATGAAGATAAAAAGCTTCTGCACAGCAAAGGAAACAACCAACAAAACTAAAAGGCAACCAACGGAATGGGAAAAGATATTTGCAAATGACATATTGGACAAAGGGCTAGTATCCAAAATCTATAAAGAGCTCACCAAACTCCACACCCGAAAAACAAATAACCCAGTGAAGAAATGGGCAGAAAACATGAATAGACACTTCTCTAAAGAAGACATCCGGATGGCCAACAGGCACATGAAAAGATGTTCAGCGTCGCTCCTTATCAGGGAAATACAAATCAAAACCACACTCAGGTATCACCTCACGCCAGTCAGAGTGGCCAAAATGAACAAATCAGGAGACTATAGATGCTGGAGAGGATGTGGAGAAACGGGAACCCTCTTGCACTGTTGGTGGGAATGCAAATTGGTGCAGCCGCTCTGGAAAGCAGTGTGGAGGTTCCTCAGAAAATTAAAAATAGACCTACCCTATGACCCAGCAATAGCACTGCTAGGAATTTATCCAAGGGATACAGGAGCACTGATGCATAGGGCCACTTGTACCCCAATGTTCATAGCAGCACTCTCAACAATAGCCAAATTATGGAAAGAGCCTAAATGTCCATCAACTGATGAATGGATAAAGAAATTGTGGTTTATATACACAATGGAATATTACATGGCAATGAGAAAAAATGAAATATGGCCTTTTGTAGCAACGTGGATGGAACTGGAGAGTGTGATGCTAAGTGAAATAAGCCATACAGAGAAAGACAGATACCATATGGTCTCACTCTTATGTGGATCCTGAGAAACTTAACAGGAACCCATGGGGGAGGGGAAGGAAAAAAAAAAAAAAGAGGTTAGAAAGGGAGAGAGCCAAAGCATAAGAGACTGTTAAAAACTGAGAACAAACTGAGGGTTGATGGGGGGTGGGAGGGAGGAGAGGGTGGGTGATGGGTATTGAGGAGGGCACCTTTTGGGATGAGCACTGGGTGTTGTATGGAAACCAATTTGTCAATAAATTTCAGAAAAAAAAAAAAAAAAAAAAAAAAAAAAGAATGGTGTAGGAGGAACACCTTATTGGGAGGGGGTAGTATCCGGATCTAAAACCTTCTAATTTTGGATTCTTTTCCATTCTATGAAGTAACTCCTGTGCTGCCTGGGAGCATGGTGTGTTGACTGACCATGTGACAAAGTGTGAGGCTGGTGAAAACAGGGAACTTCTGGGTTTCCTTTAGATGCCATCATTTTTGTTGAGTTGCCTGCCCTTATCCCAGATGCCAGAGGATCTGCTGTGCTTTCTGCTTACCTGGGTTCCCTGCCTCTGTCATCCTATCCAGACTCCTGATTCTTTAGGTGAGAGTCTGCTAGCCAGCTGACCATAAGGTGTAGTCTTTCATCATGGCTGGTAGGCAGTATTCACATTCATGACAAGTTTGCAGAGGTGAGTAGTGATGGGCACACCGAGTGAGGGAGAGGATTGCAGAACCTGCACTGGACACTGTAGTGGGATTTAGATAATTGCAGGTCCCTGTGGCCCATCCTGCTGGAGCCCTGGGGAAAGTTATTCTAGAAGGAACTAAATGTATCTAAAATCTAAGTTCTGGAGAAGAGGAAATGAAATTTGTACACCGACCAGTTGTCACCATGCTTACATACAGGGCCGGACTCTATGTTCTCTGGAGAGAACGGATAAGATCTTTAAGTCTGAGAACAAACACGGTAAAACTCGTTTGCAGCTGTGTTTAAGTGTTGTGCTATTTGCAAGTAGGCGCCATATCCCTGCACTTGCTTCAGAAAATCCAGCTATGTGGTTTGCATTAAAACACACACACACACACACAAGAACCTAACCATTACAGTGTCAGCTCCAGGTGGTTCCTTTCTTTTTTGGTATTAAATCTGTTTAATATCTTTAATAATTCTCTTACTTCTAAATCTTTCCACAAAGGGCAGTACAGTTCTTCAGCTTATTGCAAACATGTCTTTAAAAAAAAAAAAAGCAACGTTAATGTTGAAGCTCTAGTTACAAAATTTTAGTTATTGGCACTATACCATAAAGCCAAATATTGTCCTTGTTTTAAAACAAGGTCAATATTTCACTGAAGAATATAGCCAACACATTTTTTTCCTCTATATATCTACATCCAATGGTGGTATTTTATAGGCTAATTTAAAAACAAATGCAAATTTTAAAAAATTAATGAAAGCCATGTTTTGCTCAGGAATACTATTGTACACATACCACAGAGGTTGTTTTTTTTTTTAATTTTTTATTAAAAAACATTTTTTTTTACGTTTATTTATTTTTGAGATAGAGAGAGAGCATGAACAGGGGAGGGTCAGGGGGACACAGTCTGAAACAGTCTCCAGGCTGTGAGCTGTCAGCACAGAGCCTGATGCGGGGCTCGAACTCACAGACTGCGAGATCATGACCTGAGCCGAAGTCGGTCGCCCAACCGACTGAGCCACCCAGGCACCCCCAGAGGTTGTTTTTACAGCAGATACCAGTTTGCCAAACTTCAATGGCGAAACACTAAGTTGTGAGTTTGGTATTGTCCCCCTAGCTGCTTCTTGCTGCCCTGGAGAATCTGGCCATTAGTGATGTTGACAAACCACCTCGTTGCCACCATTTCCCTTCTTACAGGTGACCGCACTGTGCAGAATACGCATATCCTTAAGATGCAAGGCCTAGCAAAAAGCCTCCCACAAATCCACTGGATAGCAACATGTTCTGTTTGATAAATTCTGTTGCTTCTTCAATTATACTATTGATTTTAGGTGCTGCTGTATTTGCTCATTTCTCAATCTTTCA
Source organism: Prionailurus viverrinus (assembly GCF_022837055.1). Taxonomy (NCBI): domain Eukaryota; kingdom Metazoa; phylum Chordata; class Mammalia; order Carnivora; family Felidae; genus Prionailurus; species Prionailurus viverrinus. The sequence continues at coordinate 132,883,161 of NC_062561.1, read as the reverse complement.
CTCGGTTTACAACTTTTTCGCTCTCTTCCAGTCAGTCTGCACACAGCCACTGTGACAGGCAATCCGCAGAAGAGCAAAGCCACCTCCTACTGCAGTTGCTGTAAGCTCTCCAGCTCTCCGGGACAAACCCCCCTGCATGCCAGCCAGTCACACCACCCATTACAATCTGGGTGGCTACTGAGTATTTTTCTACCACAGGTCCAGAACTATGGCCAAATACTCGATTCCACCAATGGTGTCTTATTGCATACTCAGTTAAATCTAACCCTTCCTAAGACTCATCATCGCCTTCCTACTCTTGGCGGGGGTGGGGGGGTGGGGGGGGGGTGCGGTTGGAGGGTGCGGTTCCGGGGTCGCCATGACACCGCCGGTCCAGGTGGTTCCTTTCAGATGTAACTGAACCAACCATCTGTCTCTGTTCTGCCCCTCCCTCAAGGAGACTGTGAGGAGTGTGGTCCTTGGCCAGGTATTTAACAGAAGGTCTCACAAGGGGAAACTCTAACACTTTCACTGGGTCTTTGCATAACCAAGTGAGCAGCCAAATAAAAGCTCTTCCTAAAAGGATGTAACAGCCAAATGTCATGGGTAATTCCAGATTGGATCCTGAATTAAAAAAAAAAAAACTGTCAAAGATATTTTGGGACAATTGAAGACAGTTGACTAAGGATTGTATGCTAATTAGATCCTCATCATTCAGAATGTAGGCCACTGACCACACCAGCTGCATCACCTAGGAGCTTGTAAGAAATGCAGTGAAGGGTCTAGGTGGCTCCGTCAGTTAAGCATCCGACTTTGGCTCTGATCATGATCTCAGGGGTTTGTGAGTTTGAGCCCTGCATCAGTCTCTGTGCTGTCAGCGCAAAGCCCCCTTCAAATACTCTCTTTCCCTGTCTCTCTGCCCCTTACTCGCTCCCGTGCACACATACTCTTTCTCTCTCAAAAATAAACATTAAAAAATAAATAAATAAATTATGGGCACCTGGGTGGCTTAGTCAGTTAAGCATCAGACTTCACCTCAGGTCATGATCTTGCAGTTGGTCAGTTAGAGCCTGGAGTCAGGCTCTGTGCTGACAGTTCAGAGCCTGGAATATTCTGTGTCTCCCTCTTTTCTCTGCCCCTCCCCCACTAGCACCCTGTCTCTCTCTCTTTCTCAAAATAAATAAACATTAAAATTTTTTTTAAATAAATAAGTTTAAAACAATAGAAATGCAGCATCAGTCCCCACCCCACGTCGTTTATATGCACATTAAAGGTTGAGAAGCATGTGTGTGAGTGCTCGTGCATATTCCAAGTAGAATTCAGAGGTATGTTTGCAAACCAGACTGAAAGTGATGCTTTTAAAGGAACTGGATCGTAGATTCCTACAAGGCACCATGGACTGTCCTGCTGGAGCCATTAGTCTTCTAAGTGGATAGACCAGGCACGGAGCTATCTACTGCACCAAGAAGAGGAGGAATGATGGAGTTAGACCACCCCACGGGAAGAAGCTCCAGAGACCCAAAGGTGCCTGGGGATTCATTGTCACTATGAGACAAGAAGTCAACAAGGTTAGGAGTTTGGGTGTATCCCCTTAACTTGGTGGGGATTTTTTTCCCTCAGTTGGATGACACAGCTTGAAATTCCTTCCTTCATGTGTTGTAATTCCCTCTGGTTTTCCCCAACCCTTTACTGTGGTTGGACAACACCCCTTCAACTTTGTGTGTTGGTGACAGGGGAGAAGTGAGACCTTCCCTGTGGTCACAGCCCTCAGTGGAGGCCTTTGCAGGGGTAGAAGCATCCATGGCAGGGGGCAGGGGGCCCTGGGTTCCAGGCTGCATTTTCTAGAAGGAGAGTTGGCACGTTGCCACTCCTGGGTCTCATTTAAGTGTCTCTGTCTCCTTGCGGGTCTGAGCCTTGTATTCAGGATTACTAACTCTGAGAACTTGTAAGTGCCAAATCATAGAAGGGGAAGTGGTCAGGATGAGCCTCCCCCAAGCCCCATATTTCTCTAGCTATAGAGAATTTGAGTCATGTTGGGGCATTTATTTCACATAAAGACTAGCAAAACCAAAAAGAACTGAGAAATTACCTCTCCCCATTCTTGTTTCCAAATTCCATTCAGGTTTGGAACTTATTTGAACAATTTTCATTTTGAAACATGAAAAGGTGGAAGATTCCAGCCTCTTTCTGTTAACAGTAGACAAAGATAAGCATCTCTCCACAAAGGTACAAGATTATGTTACCCTTCTGGAATCCTGGTAGCCAATTCAAGTTGTTTTTGAAGCACAATGCTACCCATGAGGCCTAAACCAAAAGAACCAGACATTCCAGATTGACTCAAATAATTCCATTTTTTAAATGTAATGTTCTGGCACCTCTGTGATTTCCATATTTGTTCCAGTTTTCATCACACCCTGTGATACTGAATGGCAACATCAGGAACAGAATGCTTCTTTGAATAACTCAGCTGCCTTCCTACCTTGTGGCTATCAGGTGTAGGACACAGTTTGTCAGGAATTAAAAGAAAACACAATTTCCATTCAAGAATTTAATTCTCTTTCAACACACATAAAAACGGGAAAATTTATTTTGTGGTTTATTATGCGGAGGACAAGTCTTCTAAAAAAACCGAAAGAAGGCAATTCTCAATGGAAACTATGGATCTTTGATGAACTTTTTATTTCTGCATGATTTGAGATTTATGAAGAGCCAAACTAAAACCTATTTTGTTTTTCACTGTGTCTTATAAGTAGGGGAAAAAATGACATTAGTAACTATTGAGCCATGTGACTCTCAAATACATAGTAACTTGGCTTTGTATTCGCTCACAATGCTTCTAGAAACCCCACGATAGAAAGGTTAAATCCTTTTCATTTTCTTTGGAACTATTTGGAAACATTCACAGCTCAGAGCTGGGATGTCCATCCTATAGTTTATGTAGCATAACTGTGTTGTCTCTGATTCTCCAGAACAAGAGTTTACAACCGAATTGGAAAACAACTGTCCTGCGCTACGTCTAGTCTAGCTATGTAGGCCAGACTTTATCAGTTTTTGGTACTGCTTGTGATAATTACCTCTTGCCAGACATGCTTGTCTGAATTATTCCATAAAACATGCTTGATAAATGGACTTATCAAGACCATTAGGTCTTGAAGAACTTAAATTAGTCCCAGATGACTCTCTTTTCAGTTAAAAGATAAATTTAAATAAAATGTGAATGTAAACATATTTTCAACTCAGAGTTCTATTTTAACCACTGAAGCACATTCTGGCACTAAGTACTATATCTATTTTTGACATTTATGACTTTTGCATTTGTTGGAAACACACAAGACCTCAGGTGGCTATATCTATTTTTTATATTTACGACTCTTTTGTATTTGCTGGAAACAAACAAGTTCTCAATTTTCTATCTGTAAAATGAAATAATAACAGATGCTTCATAAGGATCTGAGGATGAGTAAATAAGATAGTAGAAAGAAAGGGGTTTATCACAGTACCTGGTACATAGTGAGTGTTCAGTAAATGTTACAATAGAATTCCTTTAACTTGTGGCAGAGGTACACACATTAGGGAGGTGATTTAAATATATTCATTTCCCTTGGTTTTCAGACTAATGTATTTATCTTTCATTGTACTATAATGGCTGTCAATAGCAAATCGGAGCTATTTGTGCATTAGTTAAGTTTTAAAAACGTAAGGCTCCTTCTGATCTGCTTTTAAGGCCCTCTGCTTTTCTGGTGCAGCTTCACTTCTTTCCTGCTCCCAGCTCACCATCGGTACAGAACCATGACTGGTCCTGAGAGATACTCCACAGTTTCTTTTCCAGTCCTACCGACATATAATTGACACATAACACTGTGTAAATTTACAGCGTATTATCGTGTATGGATTTGATACATTTACACATTGCAAAATGATTACCACCATAGGATTGGGTACAACCTCCCTCAGGTCACGTAACTACTTTGTGTGTGTGTGTGTATGGTGAGACATTTAAGATTTATTCTCCTAGGAACTTCTCGGTATATAATACAGTATTATTAACTATAATCACCATGCCATTCAGTAGATCCCTAGAACATATTCATTTTCTAATGAATATAAAACTGGCATTTTGTGCTTTTTGACCAACATCCCCCTATTTCCTACCTCCCACCCCCAACCCCTGGTAACCAACATTCTGCTCTCTGTTTCTATGAGTTCAGCTTTTTAATTTTTTTAGCTTTTTATTTTTTTGTTTTTTCTAAGTAAGCTCTATGCCCATTGTGATGTTTGAACTCATGACCCTCAGATCAAAAGTCAGATGCTCTACCCACTGAGCCAGCCAGGGACCCCGAGTTCAACTTTTTTAGAATCCATATATAAGTGAGATCAGACAGTGTTTGTCTTCCTCTGACTTATTTCACTTAGCATAATGCCTTCAAAGTCTATCCACATTGTCAAAAACAGCAGAATGTTCTTTCTTGTGGCTGAATATTTTAATATATATATATATATATATCACATATGTATCACATATATCATATATATATCACATCTGCTTTATCAATTCATCCATTGTAGAGCACTTAGGTTGTTTCCATACCATAGCTATTGACTCCACAGTTTCTTGTATCATTTTTTTTTTTCTGTCTGGAAAATTTCCCCAGCTCTCTTGGTTATGATTCTGTTCTTCCTTTAAGACATGGCTCACACATTTTTTCTTTTACAAAGTTATCTCTGATTCCCTTAGTCCAAAAATAATCTCTACCTTAGAGTCATTCTAATGACATTGAAAAAACTTTTTTAAGGTTTGTTGTTGTTGTTGTTGTTGTTTTCAGAGGGAGGGAGAGAGAGAGTGCACAAGCACAAGTGGGGGAGGGGCAGAAAGCGAGAGGGGGACACAGAATCCAAAGCAGGCTCCAGGCTCTGAGCTGTCAGCACAGAGCCTGACACAGGGCTGGAACCCACGAACCACAGGATCATGACCTGAGCCAAAGTCAGACGTACAACCGACTGACCCACCCAGGTCCCGACATTGAAAATTTTTTAAATAAAACTTTAAATTTAGAATAGGATCAGAATTACAGAATAGTTGTGAAGATTATATAGAGGATTCCTATATACCCCTTAGCTCATGTCTCCTAATGCTCATATTACTATACTACATTTGCCACAATGAATAATCCAGCATTGGTACGTGCATTGAGCCCTTTTAATTTATTTTGTAGCCGACTCAACTGTAAACTCCTTGAGGCCAGACTCTGTGGCCACTAACCTTTTCATTCTTGTAATCTGTACAAAGTCTGTGCTTACCATCGTGCACTGACTAGGTACTAAAACAATATTTGTTGAATGAATAATTGCCTTCATTGCCTTAACTGCCTGCTTCAACAAAACCCTCAGTTTGTTTATTGTAAATCAACTTTGTATTCAAGTAGAACATACATGCAAAAAATGTGATCATAAATATGGAGCTCGATGAATTTTCACAAAGTGGACACATTCATGTAACTATCACTGAGATCTTCAAATGGAACACTTCCTGCATATTTCCTTTCCTTGGAAGCCCCCCAGTGCACCCCTTCCAGTCTTCCATTTTGACTTCTTATAATGCCCTCATTTTTATTTTAACAATGGGATTCAGTGTCATGGTTTATGATTATAATGTAACTTTCTTTTATATTGTTATCATATCCATGCAACGTAGCTTGAATCTATCTATTAAAAAATTCACTGCTGATTAAAGGAAGTACGATGAAGTAGATTTTCCAACCGCCAAACAATGTCCATTGTCCTTGTAGTTTATATAATTTCTTCATCAAGGCCCAGCTTATAGTTGGGTGTACCCACTTTGAGCTGAAGGACATTTCCAGTCTGAAAACATCAGTCGGGCCACTGTAGGAAGTAGGATATAAACCATTTTGGTTTCTGTTCCCTTAGAAACACATGGAACAAAATAAAGTTTGCCAAATGGAAATATACAAAACCACTGGGGAAATAAATGTTATTTTTAAGCTTCTAAGAGGCTATCACAAATAACCGGGAGGAGAGTGGAAAGAATTCAAAAAGCAGGTGACCTTTTAACAGGCAGAACACAGCAGGGTTAGCAAGTGCCTGGAGAATGTTGTGACTTGGAGAAAGAGATGCTGAGAGCCCAGGCTGGGCGGGACTGACCTCAGTGGACATGATGAGAATGGAGCTGGCTTTTCCCCATCTTATGACAACTGGATAGCAAAAAGGAAACCATCCTCCAGAAATGGGAGCTGTGAGAATCCCTGGGTACCAAAAAAGGAGCAGATTTGGAGATCTGGGAGCTGGTGGGTTTTTGTTGGCAGCCATATCTGGAGCGTCACGCTCAGAAGGCTGGCTTTCCTCCACTCTTAGAGCAAATATCACCCTGCAGAGACACAGGGTGACCTGTCCTCTAGGTGGAGACCACAGAGGCAAGGCAGGTTGGTTAGAAGGAGGAGGATGGCTGCACTGTCAGTAGAGAAAGCTGCTCTGGAAACGAGACAGGGAGAAGGGCAGGTGTCTCTTCTGGGTTCAGAGGGGAAAAGAATCCACCGTGGCCTGTCTCTGTCCTTCTGAGGTTATTTCACTGCTAGCGTTCTCAGATGGATCAGGAATTGACAGCTAGTTTGCACAATATATACCAGTTACACAAGTTGCCTGCTTTGTGGTGTGTATTTATTTAAAAAAATTTTTCTTTTTCTTTCTTTTCTTTTTTTTAACTTATTTTTGAAGGACAGAGCATGAGTGGGGGAGAAACAGAGAGAGAGGGAAACACAGAATTTGAAGGCTCCAGGCTCTATGCTGTCAGCACAGAGCCCGACGCGGGGCTCGAACTCACGAACCGCGAGATCATGACCTGAGCCGAAGTCAGACGCTCAACCGACTGAGCCACCCAGGCAACTCCCCCCAATTTTTTTAATGTTTATTTATTTTTTGACAGAGACTGAGTATGAACAGGGTAGGGGTAGAAAGAGAGAGACAGAATCTGAAGCAGGCTCCAGGCTGTCACCACAGAGCGCAACACAGGGCTCGAACTCACTAACTGTGAGATCATGACCTGGGCCAAACTCAGCCGATTAACCAAGCAAGCCACCCAGGCACCCCTATGGTGTGTGTTTAAAACAAGACAGAGAATGTTGCCAGTTGGTCAGTCTAGCTTTCCACACAGAGATAGCTTTGAGAAAACTGGCTCGACTAGAGATAGTGCAAGCCACATTTTCTCTCATAAAGGGAAAGCCTCTCCAGACCAAGCAAAGAGGGAGATGCCAAGAGCTGGCTGTTCCTGCTTATAACTTGGGTTACAGACAGTCACAACTCCAAGCACAGCAGGGACCCATAGTGCTGTGGCATTCACGTAACTACTAGCATCGCATGTCCTTTAATGAGCAGACTAACAAACAACAGTATGTGTTAGATCTTCTGGAGAAAAGCTCTCAGAAGCCTGAATGTGTTCTCAAACCATCAGCCTTTCTTCACCATTTCCTTCTACTACCACAACAGTCAGTCAAAGTGACTTGCCGGACGGAGGTTAGTAGAAGTAGGTGCATGTAGGAGCTCACAGAGAAGTACTGGATGGCTCCTGGGCTTTGTTTATCCTAGATACCTGCAATCTTACAAAAATAGACCAATCTCTCTTTCTAGAGAGGCAATTCACAGCAAGGCCGAAAACGCACTAAGTGGCGTTACTCTTCCTTCGCTTAGCCCAGTTCTTTTTCCGCGTTTCTGATTTTTTGTTTTTAATAAGAGAAAGAGACAAGAAGAGTTTTCCCAAATAACGCATTGAAGCTTGTGACTAACAGAAGTAAAACTGAATGTTCAATATCAGTGTTATAAAAATCATCCACTTATCTTCCTGGAGAGTTTTTTTTTAGGTGCCAGCTTACTGTTTTTCTGTGGACTCTCTTCCTTACCTGAATGAGAGGTGCATTCTCTTTTGCTACTAACCTCCACCTCCATTGCAAAGACTGTGACCTCCCACTTTAGAGGCACAAAATGTCAGCCCACTGCTCTGTACAATCAGTCCTCTATCCTTGCTCTCTACCATCAACAATATGGAAAAGAGCAGAAGTTTCCAAGGTTCCGTCACCCCTGAACATACACTGGGTGAAATTTAGGCGGGGATTGTATGCTTGTATGCTCCACCAACCAACAACCCCTAAACATGGGCAAAGGTGTAGGGATGGTCTACTCACTACCTATATACCAGTGAAAATTAAGAGACATACTAGATGCCCATAAATTGAAATTGTGTTTAAATAACTGATGGCACATCCACTAAGGGGACTCTAGGAGCTTTAATGTTTGCTAAAAGTGCATAACATGTTTCTGCTACAATATTAAGTAAAAAAGGTAGGATACAAAATATATAATATGACTGTAGCTGAGCAATGTTTAAAACCTAAAAATCTTTTGCAAAGAAAAAAAGAAGGAGGAGAAGGAGGAGGAGGAGGAGGAAGAGAAGGAAAAGGAGAAAAAAAGAATGGACACAAATGCTTCAGAATCAACAGACTGAGTGAGCCCTGAGGGTGACACTTTGGGTGATTCCTTCTCTGTAATTTTCCACCTTTTACTCGAGCATGTCCTCCTTGTATAATTATGAAAATCTTGAGTTCTTGCATTTAACCACTGAGCAAAAGCAGTAGACAGAGGCGCTGTGGCCGGGCACCCAGTGCTCCAGGGGCCAACCGGGCGGATTTGGCGGGGGCTGCCTGGGTCGGGCGAGGTCCCTGAGCCAGCCTCCGGGACACAGGACTCTGCTGGGGCAGAAGCCTTCAGAGAGGAGCCTAATTTATCTGAGCACAGCTGACGTCGCTCAGGGAAATCCAGAAAGTGCTGATTAATCACGCAGTCAGGGCTAATCCCTGGAAAGAACTCGAGTCGAGGTGAACAAAACAGTGCCCCAGGCGGCAACACGACCTCAGGCGCCGCCGCGGGGCCAAAATCTGGGCCTCCACGTCTCGCCGCCGCCTGGAACGCTCTGCGGCGCTGGCTGCGCAGGTGGCGCATGCGCACCCCGCAGGCCGGCCCCCTCCAGCCGCCGGCCCGCCACCTGCTCGGCGTCCCCAGGCTCGCGCCCGCCCCTGGCCGGTTCTTGTGAGCGTCAACTCTGTTTACTGCTTCGTGGTCGCCAACCCACGGGCACTGCTCTTAAGGTTGACTGTCACCGTGGTGGGAAGACATTGGCCAAGAACTGTTTTCCTTGGAGAGAGCTCCCACACAGTCTGAGAGAAAATTAGTATTAAAGGTTGTCTGCTCTAGAGGAGAAAAGAGTGATTCAAAGGACCGTGGAGACCTGAGATGTCAGTGGAGGCACCTGGCAGTGAACTATATTGCTCTTACGAATGGCTTTATAAGGGGCGCCTGGGTGGATCAGTTGATTAAGCCACCTGCTCTTGGTTTTGGCTCAGGTCATTTCACAGTTCCTGGGGTTCGAGCCCCCGCCAGGCCCCGAAATCTTCCGAAAAGAATCCTGGGCGAGGCCAGGCAAGCAGGAGAAAGACTCGAAGCAGCGTTCCAAGTGGGAACCTACTGGGCTCTGCTCAGAAGGAAACGCTGCAAAGAGCGCGGAGGACCCGGGGGAGTGCGGGACGCCTCCTCTTGCCTTCAGAGCGTTGCCTCCTAACAGCAGAAGCTCACGCTAACTTGGCTCTGCTGTCAGTCTTGAGGGAGCCCCCCATTGGTCTCCTGCAGCGCAGTGCCCCAGCTCCCCCAGCCCGGGCTTGTCTAGTTTATTAGGCACGTGTTAAACAGCCAGCCACGCCAGTGGGCAGGGTGTAAGAAAGTACCTGGCACCTGGAGGCGAATGGAAATAAAGCTGGAGTTCTGGTCCAGGTATGTGCAACTGGAACCCGCCCTCCCCCCCCCCCCCCCCCCCCGCCGCACGCCAAATACCCACAAACACAAATTGCCCTCCTGATTTGTTTTAATCACTTCAAGTCACAATCTTTATATTTTCTTTCCTGTTTTACTTACTGTTAGAAAACAAAGGTCTCACTAGGCTTGTTTTATGACTTTCACCAGTGTACTTGTGCTATATCATGTTAGATTGGCTTGGCAAGGGGAAGGGTGCTTTATCTTCTTTTGATCACTGTCGGAGTCACAGGCCTTTAAATCTTTTGAAGTCACACCCCTTGTTCCACACTAGCTGCTACTGATTCTACAACCCTGGTGCTCTCTGACTCAAATATGAGATCTTTTCTGTTTCTTGGGCCCAAGGGACTGGGATGCGGAGGAAGGTTCCTAAGCCATAATCAGCAGCTTAAGTTCCTATGACCTTGTTGGAGTTCATAGTCACCAGAACCAACAACAAACTGGGTTTAGGGGAAACAGCAGCAGGTTTATGTAGTTCAGAAAAGATAACCCAGTTCCAAGACATGGGGAGAACAGATAAGCATGTTTGGTAGTTGTTAAAATGAGAGCTTCTCAAACTGGGGTTATCATCAGAATCACCCAGACACCTTAAAAATACAGACTTCCAGGGTAGGGAGTGGGGCAGACATCTGTGTTTTTCAAAACCCTTGGGTGATTCTGACATCAGCAAAGGCAGGGCCTGCTGGTTTATGGCTAGGGCTACTGTGAATCAGGGGCATCACTCAGCTTAGGCAATACGGTGTGCCTGGGGTTGGAGTTGCTGATCAGAACTTATGAGGGCCTAGAGACATGTTTGGCCCAGTTTGCCAAAATTATACCCTTACTGTTGGATATGACCTTAAGACTTGGGGCTCAGAGGTGAAGGGGTCTGGGAAGAGGACAGACAGAAGTAACCACCTTCTGAGTGACTAGGTAGGAATCAAAGACTTGCAGATTCCTAAGCCCTGGGGAAGGGTATTAGGCTCAGGTCAAGGAACCACCAGTGGAGAGGAATAGTAACAGGAGATTCCAGGATAGCTGTACAGTTCTGCTGAGCCTCCACCGACCTCATTGCCAGCTCCACCAGCAGGGAGGAGCTGTAACTTAGAGCCTACCGGAGTCTAAAACTTACTATTAGACAAAGATTCTAAACTAGGTAAGTTTTGATTGAAGGAGGTAACAATAATATTAATAATAATTATTACTAACACAAATGCTATCGGGATTAGCACTTATTGAGCACTGTGCGAAACACTTTACAAGAATGGGCTCTTATAATCCCTTTGAGGTAAACCGTATGTCCAATTTATAGATGAGGAAACCAAAGCTCATAGAGTTTAGGTGCATCATCTAAGGATTCCCAACTAGGTGCTGGCAGAGACAGAACTTGAACATATGGCCATTTGACTCCAGAATGTGAGTTCTTTTGATGTAAGACTTCCCATTTCAGCGGCCTGGTTAGTCCCACCAGAGTGGAGCTGAACACAAGTCAAAGAGTGGGATGGTGGTTAAGAGAAACTTAAGAATGAATGGCTGTAAATGCTAAAACACGCAGAGAGCAATTAATTTGAAAACTCACATCTTACAGAGGTAGGATTGTTGTTTCAATGTGGTTATTCATAATCTGAGATTATAGTAGGTCCATGACACCTTTATATCAACCTGAAGATTAGGTAGGCACATAATAAACCAAATCAGTGAGCCTGGAGGATAGTTAGGTTCTAAATTTTATTTTATTATATTTTTAATGTTTTATTTATTTTTGAGGGAGAGAGAGAGCATGAGCTGGGGAAGGGTGGAGAGACAGGGGGACAGAGGATCCAAAGCAGACTCTGTGCTAACAGCAGTGAGCCCAGTGCTGGGCTTGAATTCGCAAACCATGAGATCATGACCTGAGCCAAAATCGGACACTCAACCAACTGAGCCACACAGGTGCCCCCTAAATCTTGTTTTAATAAACAATTATTCATACCTTTCCAGAATCATGAAAAAAAACCCAAAACCAAAAAAAACAAAACAAAACAAAACAAACCCAACCCTAGTAGAACTTTGTTAATGTAGCTTTCACATTTTAGCACTGTCTCTAAAGTGCTCACCAACATGGTTTGAGTAGAAGATTGGCAGTGACTTGGAAAATATGTCGTCCTTGTAACATGGGCTTGAGAGTCCAGTGAGGGAAGACTAAAGGAAATGACAAAGCACCCTTTGGAGGATGATGACAGAAATCTACGTATGAAAATAATCACACCTTGGGGATCTTGGAGGGTCTGCAAGCACTACTGATTACTCACCAGTTGTAAGCTCTCCCAGCATTAATCCATCTTGGCAGTGGGAAGAACATTACTACATGACTGCATTGCCTGCTGGCTTCTTACAAACTCCTGGCTGGAAAAGAAAATGAGTGAATATTCACTCTGGAAGATGGAATTGTTTCCTGTGTAGAGTCTACCTCATGGAGGTCCTTCAGGCAAGTAAACCAGGTTTTAAATTTTTATTTTTCTGTTGACCACATTCCAACAAATTTTGAAGCATCTAATTCCTATCTTGGAAGAGTTTCCTTAAGGTTTAACCAGACTCATGTCAGGCCAGTGACCACCAAGGTTATTTTTTTAGCCCTATTATAATTTTAGACTGCAATGGAAATATCAAATCTCCCCCACCCCCCGTAATATTGGCTGAGAAGGGGGAAAAAAAAAAACCCTTCTTAGTTCTTGAAGGTGCTTTAACATTTTTATTTCAATGTTTACTTCGTTTTCAGCGTGTAAGATGGTTAGAGAAAAGGTGCACTTGTAGAAAAACAAAACATCCTCCCCTCCCGCCATCAGTGGGATATATTTTACTCACAAAGAGTAAGGATAATGTGGGATACAAGGCAAAGGAAACTGGCATTCAGGTGCTGGAAGACTTTGGCCACCATGGATTTTGAAATGGCTGTCTTTTCAAGTGGTTCTTTATGGGATTGTCAGGAAAAAAAAGCCAGTAAGTTCAGGAAGCATTGTCCTGGATATTTAAAGGAGGGAGAAAGAGGGAAGAGAGGGGAGAGAGAAAGGGGTATGTTTACCATTCTAGCATATTACTAACCCTTGTTAGAGGAGGTTGTCTTTGAAGAGAGGCAATAAATACTTTTCCTACATTTTGCATTCGGGAAGGGTTCACCCAGGAGCTGAAGGCAGGTCGTGGACCATATCAGAATGTCATCCAGGAACATGATCTTCCCTAAGCCCAGTAAGTCATGAAGATCTCATTCTTAAACTTGGGAATATCACTAGCCAGTGGAGAGACACTTTAGTTACTCATAGAGCTTACAGGGCTGTGAAGAATATCTTTGTTCCTCACCATACTGGGTGGCTATTGAATTATAGGCTTGATGAAGAACTGTCTTCCTCAGAATGTTGTGGAAGGTTGGAGGCCAGAAGCAGAGGGCTGTGGCCCTGGACAGTGATACGCAGAAGTCTTTTTAGTTACTACAGAGTCTGAAATTCCAGATCCTTCTCCTGAACAAGCCATGGGGCTCTGCAGATGCGATGGAATATCACATGGTTCAAGTCACGGATGATTGTCTTGTCACTGAATCTAGAGGCCTGTGCCCCACATTTTACAGGAAGACAAGCATTTACTGGAATATTTGCCCTGGGAAACAGGGAAGGGGTACAGGCTAAGTTGTATTGGATAGGCAGCCCTTTTAGCTTCCACCTGCAAGATACCTTAGCTCCAAAGGCCATTTTAGCTCACGGAGAATTGACAAGATTCCTCAGAATTAGAGTCTAAGAACAGAGCCCACAGAAAACAGGAGCAGAACAAGAATTGCTACTAGGAAAGGGAGAAAGAGAAATCAGGATTAAGAGTGGGAGGACAGTGACCTTATCCACAGCAACTTCTTACTCAACACGTCTCTGGAGACAAGGGAAACAAAAGCAAAAATGAACTATTGGGACCTCATCAAGATAAAAAGCTTCTGCACAGAGAAGGAAATAAAACTAAAAGGTACCCGACTGGAATGGGAGAAGATATTTGCAGATGACATATCACATAAAGGGCTAGTATCCAAAATCTATGAAGAATTTATCAAATTCAACACCCAAAAACCAAATAATCCAGTGAAGAAATGGGCAAAAGACATGAATAGACACTTTTCTAAAGAAGACATCCAGATGACTAAAGGACATATGAAAAGATGCTCAACATCACTCATCATCAGAGAAATACAAATCAAAACCACAATGAGATACCACCTCACAGCTGTCAGAATGGCTAAAATTAAAAACTCAGGCAATGATAGATGCTGGCGAGGATGCAGAGAAAGAGGAACGCTTTTGTGCTGCTGGTAGGAATACAAACTGGTTCAGCCACTCTGGAAAACGGTATGGAGGTTCCTGAAAAAATTAAAAATAGAACTACCCTACCACCCAGCAATTGCCCTATTAGGTATTTATCCAAAGGATACAGGTGTGCTGTTTCAGAGGGGCACATGCACCCCAATGTTTATAGCAGTGCTATTGACAATAGCCAGAATATGGAAAGAACCCAAATGTCCATTGACAGATGAATGGATAAAGAAGAAGTGGTATATCTATACAATGGAGTATTACTCGGCAATCAAAAAGAATGAAATCTTGCCATTTGCAACAATGTGGATGGAACTAGAGTGTATTATGCTAAGTGAGAGTAGTCAGTCAGAGAAAGATAAATAGGACTTCACTTATATGTGGAATTTAAGATACAAAACATGAACATTTTGTTCAAAACATGAACAAAAATAATATAAAAACAGGGAGGGGGACAAAGCATAAGAGACTCTTAAATACAGAGAATAAACTGAGGGCTGCTGGAGGGGTTGTGGGTGGGGGGATGGGCTAAATGGGCAAGGGGCATTAAGGAAGACACTTGTTGGGATGAGCACTAGGTGTTATACATAGGGGATGGATCACTGGAATCTACTCCTGAAATCATTATTGCACTGTGTGCTAACTTGGGTGTAAATTAAAAAAATATATGTATATATATACATATATATATATATATACACACATATATATACACACATATATATGTATATAAATATATATATACATACATATATATATATATATATATATACATACATATATATATAATTTTAAAAAAAAGTGGGAGGAGAGAATTCCAAGAAGGTAGATTTGAATTTGAATTTGACAGGAAGAGTATCATGAGTGATCTTTGAGAGAGCAATTTACTAGAGTTTCAGTAGGACTCAGGAGCATCTGGGCTGGCTAGCAAATGGAGAAGTCTGAAAGCAAAGGGAGAGAAGGACTAGCTGTTTCTCACAGTTGTGCCATTTTGATCATTGCGCAAGGGTACCATGACTAAGGGGACATGATTTCCATGGCCAGCAACATAGATTTGGTATTTGTTATCTTAGTTTTTCTTGCAGATGTGGTGAAGTGTCTTTTTCAAACAAAATCAGTATATTATTTCAATTTTATGACATATGGAAGTAAAATGTCTTGGGGAATGGGTGCCCCTTTCTAATTCACACAAAGGCACCCTATGGACTAGTAATGACCCTGAGGAAAAAAAAGCATAGTGCTCAAAAGACATTTCAATGCTATAAATCATGGCAAAGCTATAGAATCAATGAAATACTCTAGAGAGAATATGTTTATTTTTTTACCCTTCTCAATACTGTGGTTAAGATGTAGGCATTGAAGGTTAATATGTTTATGCGGGTGACAAGTAGGAGATCCTGGAAATGAATCTTTCTGTTTTAACCTGTATCAAAATGCAAGTACATTCTATGTTTTGAAAATTTGTAAGGGTTTTCTTCTGCAATCCTGTCATTTCCTAACTCCCTCCCAACTGGGCATGAGATCGTTTTCTGCGGTTGCTAGATGAGATTTGAAAGTGGCAGGAGAATGGGTAAGTGGGAAAGAGTCACTACTCAAGTCAAAACCACTTGGCTTACATGTGAAATCCTCATTGTGTTTCAAAAGCATCATTTGAAACACATAAATAGTGAATTTGACTTTCAATTGTGACACCTTAGGTAATGAGGGCCTCTAACAAAATTGTCCCAATTTATTTTCTTTCCTATATCCTTGGAAGAATATTAAGAGAATGAGTTGATGGAGCTCAAAATAAAGAAACAAACAAACAAAAATAAATCCACTTATCTTTCTTGTATTGTAGTATAGTCAGTGCTGCCAAAAAAGAGGCACCTAACAGAGGATATGTAAAGAGGAAACACTCTAATCTTGATGTTATGATGGGGCACATTTCACTGATGAACTTTTTGAATAACTAGTTAGCTATCTACTAATTTCAAGGTTTTATGAAACGATGGCTGTGGGAAGGTTATACTCAAATACCTGGATAAATCACCCATCGTTTCAGTGAACTCAACTGCTTGTTTTCTGTGTGATAAATAAATGACTCACTTAGCCTTGGAGCACTAGAGAGATTTACCAAGATCATTTGTTATGATTACCTATCAGGTAAACATTGTGTTCAGGAAGGGCTGTAGTGGGAAGTGTTGTCCTGCTACGACTCACGCTGATTGCATAGGTGTATTTGACTTGATGCTGTTTCTGTGGAAAATTCCGCACATCAGAGAACACAGTGGATTTACCTAGGAGCTTATTACATGAAGGAATAATGAGGGGTTGTGATTTTTTGGATTAAGAAAAGAAAATTAAATCTGTTTTATCATTTTATAGTCACATGTCCAATAGATGGTTTTCATTTTCTAGCTTTCCCCTTTAAGGCAGCATGTCTAAGTCCAATTTTCAGAAAATAGGCATCAGAATTGGTTGGGAGAAATTGTTAAAAATCAAACAAAAAACAACAGCTTCTTGGGCTCCTATCCCAGATCAATGGACTTGTCATTTCTGAGGCCTGGGAAACTGATTTTAACAAGTTTCCTGAACCTTCTGCCTCCTCTAGGGTGATTTTGAAACACATTAATATATTTATGATCTTACATTCTGTGTTATTCCTCTGGTTGGAGGAGGGGGAGGAAAGAGAGGGAGAGATAGACAGAGATTGAATCTCAATTTTGTACCAAACCATGAACAAGGAGAGATTAACTTCTGTTCAAGGCTCTTTCTCTTTTGAAATGAACAAGGAAGTAGTTGAAGAAAACCTGGGTGTGTTTGTAAAGGGCATACAACTAGCTATGTAGGCTGATAAGCCTGGGGCTGTAAATATTTGAAACTGCAAATTTGTAAAACCATGAATTGCATAGATATTTAGAATATTTTTTTAATATGCGTGAGCACACTATTATACAACTAGCATAGTTTGAATCTAATAGATTGGAATTTGTAAGATAAACTTGATTCTGATCAAATAAGATACTTGGAATTTTTAAAAATCTACAAAATATCTAAACCAAGAGCTAAACATTCCAAGGTTTCATAAATTAAGGATTTAAAAAATATATATTGTGGGGCGCCTGGGTGGTTCAGTCAGTTAGGCGTCTGACTTCAGCTCAGGTCATGATCTCACCATTCATGGGTTCGAGCCGTGCGTTGGGCTCTGTGCTGACAGCCCAGAGCCTGGATACTGCTTCAGATTCTGTGACTCCCTATCTCTGCCCCTCCCTTTCTTGTGCTCAGTCTCTGTCTCTCAAAAATAAATAAATGTTAAAAAAAATTTTTTAAAATATATTGTAACTTTTTGGATTCAGCCATAATTCATGCCTGTTAACAGGCTTTTATAATGCCAATCTGTCAAGTAATGTATGTATTGTGTAATTTCTCACAATCTCATTCCATCTAATTTACTCATACCTTTGTATACCTAAAGTTTACATTATATGCTGTATAAAAGCAAATGCCATTAAAATACCATCTTTTTGGACTTTTCACTGAAGCTTTGTCTACCTGACAACCTGAATCCAGCCTTCTCAATCCTTTCATGAAATTGGGCTTGACGAGAAGGCAATGTAGGTGGCTCATAAAGGAGAGATGTGTCTGTGGTTCATGTACCCTCTGCCCATGGTCCTGGTGTGGCCTCTGAGTGGGCGGTTGAGGGGAGGGGTCTCTTGGGGATCCCCTCTCACTTTACTACTGTGGTGAGGCTGAAGGCAGCTGCTTTCCCAGGCCTCCGCGCTTCCAACCTTAGGGTGATGTGCAGTTTCACTCCCTTGTCTAGCCCATCATGACTTCCTGTTCTTTTTCTGTAATGTTTTTCAGATCCACTCCTTCCTGTTGCTTTCCCAAGCCTGATTCTGATCCAGGCTCTAATTACCTCACACACACCTGCACTCTCCTAACATCCTCTTTCCTGTCTACAACTTTTCCTCTCACCATTTTTTTTTCAGGGTTGTTAGAATCCTCTTCCTGAAGCATCATTTCCATCACACTCCTCCTCCAGCAGCTCCCAGTTGCATCAAATCTAAGCTCCAGGTTCTCTGCTCCAAAGCCCCCTCTCGTTGCCTGGGCCATTATCTCCTTTACAGCTGGATTCCACTCCAGCCAAGCAAACGTCCTGACACCATGTCTATACAATGCTATAACATCTGGTTAATCCAGTCAACTCTGTCAGATCTTCAGTTAATCATCTGGATGTTTTGTCTACAAGATGCCAAACATCTGGATTGACTGAAGAAATTCACTACATTGATAGAAATTTTTTTTTTAACTGAATTGACCAGATGTTTTGGCATTATGTAGACACATTGCTGTCTCCTACATTTATCTTAATAGCTTGTCTGCACAATGTCCTCTCCACCAGAAACATGACCTGTCTTCTCGATGCCATGTTCCCCTTTCCTTCCATATTATGGTCAAAATTGTCTGTCATGAAGCAGTTCTAAATTAATGCCACCAAACTTAAATCCTGGTTCATTCTAGCATCCACTTAGTTTTTACATATATAATTTGTTTCAGGTCACATCATTGTGTTCTGTGTTTTAATTTTTGGGTCTTGTCTTCCCCCTTTGCCTCCCTAGATTATAAACTCTATAGGCAAATGTAAGGTATACTGTAAAACAGTCTGGCTTGTGTAGTGAGAGGCATGGTGGCTTGACCAAGAGCAGAAATTCTGGGAGTCAATCTTATTTTTAATTCTAGCTCCTCTACTTACCGTGTAACCTGGACAAATCATTTAACTTCTCTAAGCCTCAGATATCCTCCGCATTTGTAAATTGGAGATAATAATAGAGCATACTTCATAGAGTTGTTTATAAGGATTGAAAGAGTTACTCAAGATAAAGTGCTTACAAGGGTGTCTCTGGCATAAACTATCCGTTAAATTTTTGCTCTTATTGTTATAAGCTTTGTAAGAGCTTGGTTTTCGTGTCTATTCTTTCTTACTGTGACAGCTAGGTAGGAAAGGCAGCTGTTATTGTTCCCATGTGAGAGAAAAGAAAACCTATTAGGAAGTTATACCATTTACCCATTAAATCACTTGCTGCTCTGAAACCTTATAGCCTTACTTTCTACATATTCTGTGTTAGCCCTCAGTTCTTTCTAGTCTCAGGAGTTAGAATATTGCTTTCTATGAAGAGCAGGTACTCAGGGCTCCTGGGTGGCTCAGTCGATTGAGTGTCTGACTCTTGATTTTGACTCCGGTCATGATCCCACGGTTGTGAGATTGAGCCTGCATCTGGCTCTGTGCCTGCTTAAGATTCTCTCTCTTCCTCTGCTGCTCTCCCCTGCTCATGTGTGCTCTCTCTCTTTCTCTAAAATAAACAAGTAAAAAATAAAAATTAAAGAGCAGGTGCTCAAGGGATATGGGTAGAAATGTGTTTCCCTACACACCAGTGGTTCCCCAAAATTGGTCTGTGGATCAATGCCCATCTGTGATAAAGTGTCTTGTGTTAAAAGGAGAAAAAGATAATATAATAGGTTTCCTAAAGCTAAATTTATTCAAATGTTAGAGCTGTCCCTGAGATGAGGTTGAATCATTCATTTATTTTTAATGTAAAAATGTTCTAGCTCTGTGAAATGATGGCGATCTTAAATTATAAAATGTGGAATAATGTTATATTGTATACTTTTTAAAAGGTACTTGGTTGATTCATTCATTCAACAAGTATTGTTTATTTTTATTAAAACTTTTTTAAATGTTTGCTTATTTTTGAGAGAGAAACAGAGCACGAATTAGGGAGGGGCAGAGAGAGAGTAAGAGACACAGAATCTGAAGCAGGCTCCAGGCTCTGAGCTGTCAGCACAGAGCCTGATGCGGGGCTTGAACTCAGTGACTGCAGGATCATGAACTGAGTTGAAGTTGGACAGCTAACCAACTGAGCCACTGAGGCACCCCATCAACAAGTATTTATTAAGTATCTACTATTTGTTAGGCATGGTTCTAGGCACTAGAACAATAGTAAAGTAAACTGAAAAAAATTCTTGTCCTCATGGAGGACCCTCTAGGATAGGAGATGGCTTATAATAAGTCAGTGAGTAACCTCTCTAAGGCACAGTTTCCTCTTCTGTAAAATGATAATAAGGGCCTCTGCTACATAGGTTGTTTGTAAGAGTTGAATACATTGGGGGTGCCTGGGTGGCTCAGTTGGTTAAGCATCATACTTTGGCTCAGGTCATGGTCTCACGGTTTAGGATTTGAACCCTCTGTGGGCTCTGTGCTATCAGCATAGAGCCTGCTTCGGATCCTCTGTCTCCCTCTCTCTTTGCCCCTAGCCGCTCGTGTGCATGTGCACTCTCTCTTCCAAAAATAAACATTAAAAAAAAAAAGGGTTAAGTATATTAGTGAGGCAGAGTGCTTAGGTGTTCATAGTATTATTGAATATAATGGGAGACAGAGATTTGGAAAGATTGAGCATATGGGGAGGAGATGGGTTGCAATTAGAAAGTAGAGCAGTTACTATAGGCCTTCTTGAGAAAGTGCCGTTTGAGCAGACTTGATGGAGCTGAGGGAGATAGCCATTTGGACATCTTGGGGAGAGTGTTTCAGGTGGAGGGATCATTCAGTACCAAGCACCTGAGGTGGACCACACCCAGCTCATTTGATGAAGTGCTGGAAGGCTGGTGTGGCTGGGACAGAGTAAGCAATGGCGAGGGTAGTGAGAGAGGATGTCAGAGGTTAAGGGGAAGGGGTGACAATTATCTGGAGTCTTGTAGGCTTTTATGGGTATATGAGTTTTTACTCTGAATTAAGTGAGGGAACTACTGAAGGGTTTTGAGGGGAGAAGTATAACTATATGACTTCTGTTTTAGAGAGTTTCACTTGGCTGGTCTGTTAATAATAAATTACAGGGAAACAAGGGTAAAGCAGGGAGACCAGTTAGTATTTGTAGTCCATGTGCAAGTTGATGGTCCCTTTGACCTTGGTGGTAGCAGTGGGAAGTAGTAAATAATGGTGAAATTCTGGATATAGTTTGAAGGTACCATCAACAGAATGTAATAACAGAATGGATGTGGGGAGTGAGGTAAAGACAGGAATCCAAATATTTAGCCCGAGCAGCTGGAAAGATGGCATTGCCCTTAGCAGAGATAGTAACACTATGGGTGAAGTGGGACTGGTGGAGGCATGGCTAGGAACTGCAGAGGAGAGTGTAGTTTTGGACATGTCATTGATGGGACATGAAGTCCATATAATGAAATTATGAAATTTCACTCTGAAGCAGATCTGGGCCTCACACAGTATCATGTATAACTTGTCTAAATTAATTCAAAAATCACTTGTTGAATTCTTTCGTTGCTTGGGAGATAGTATCCATTCTTAGTCTATTCATTTACACTGATAATACAGTACAACTTTAGAACAGAGATAAAATGGTCATATTCCTCTTACCCCTGATAAAATATTTCCTCAGAAATTGCAAATAAAAGAAATAATTTGTACACATCAGAAAGAGGAAACTCACAAATTTTAAGTTCACTCATGACTGTTGAGAACTAGCCATAAAATATATTCTGCTTTAAAATAGTCATTTATTCTCTACACATGATACCCTTCATATTTCAAATATATTGTCTTTAAAACATTTGAATATTGAAGCTCCAACTAGATTAAATTCAGAAAATATAGGAGGAAGTGAAGAATTTCCTCCTCTCAAAATTTTTTTTTTAATTTTTTAATGTTTATTTACTTTTGAGACAGAGAGAGAGAGACAGAGCATGAGTGGGAGAGGGCAGAGAGAGAGAGAAGGAGACACAGAATCTGAAGTAGGCTCCAGGCTCTGAGCTGTCAGCACAGAGCCTAATGCAGGGCTCAAACCCACGGACCATGAGGTCATGACCTGAGCTGAAGTCGGGCACTTAACCGACTGAACCACCCAGGCGCCCCAAAATTATTTTGATTATTAAAAAGTATCTGTACATTAGCAACAGTTACTCTTTTTGGCATCATGAAGATGAGAGAGTAAAAATTTTCAAAAAGACCAAGAATACCTTCTTTTTGAGTGGTGCTAAAAAGAAAGCCTCTAGAAGTTGTTTTTGCTGAACAAGTAACATGAATTAATACCATGATCTAACCTTAAAGGAATAATTCCCAGCAGATGTGGAGAGACCAGACTTCTGTTTGCATTTTAATTAGAAGCCGGTCTTCTTTTCTCTTCAGGTAGGATTCTCCATCCCTAATCCAAAATACCTTAAAAAAAAATTAAAAGATGAATTTATATGTTATCACTTATTAGAGAATAATTGAAAGACCTATAATTCCATTTCTTTCCTTCCTGCCCCGCTACTTCTTTGGTGTGCAATTTGGTTGCGTCTTGAGTTGGACATGTGACTGAGGCAAAAATGACAGGCAGAGGGAATAAGAAATGTGAGCCAAGGGGCTTTGGAAAACTCCATTGAAAGAGAATCTAAAGATACAAACTAGTCATAAAAACATAGAGTGCAGATGTTACTAGAACTTAGAACTTGACCAAATTATGTGAAGTAATCTTAAAATAGAAATACATATGAAGATTGTGATCTTGGAAAAAGTTTAAAAGCTTTTGTGAGTTCTTTAGTGCCAATGCAAGAGTTAATATATAAGCTTTTAGCTCCTGGTGAAACAGAATGGGAAAAATTACCAGTTGTATATTGGGGCTTCCTTTGGTGGCTTAAAGTCAGCCGTGGTATTTACATCATGGGAATCTGCAAATGCTACAAATCAGTGCTTTTTTTTTTCTTTCCATTTATTTTGGGAGCTGATTGTAGCTCTGCATTGGGATTAATGAAACTTTTAGCACCTGTGACAAAGGTATTCCTGCATGGCTTTGGTGAGGGGCATTTTGGGGAATAAATGAGTATTTTTTTCTATAAGCAAGGGACTTCTAATACCCATCTTAGTAAGATTTGGTGTTTTATTATTTCTCTTGGAATTAAAATTTCATCAAATTCTTATGAAAAAGGATTTCTCTAAAATATGGCCTTTGTTTCACTTCGCTTCATTAAAAGGTAAAAGAAGATAAAATATATGTGTGGCAGGAAAACTTCCTGCTTTCTAGTAAGCAGAAGTAGTACCACCTGATAAACTGTGTAGAGTCACTGGAATGGAGTCAAAGTCATAGAGAAACCAGACCTGCTTGCTTTTTTTTTTTTTTTTTTTTGTGAATGACAGTGTTAAAGAATGTAACCCCTCTTAACTTCTCTACACCCCTAAATACAAATTGCTTATACTGATACAACCCTCAATGGTAACTCACTTCACACCTCTATTTTTTTTTTTTTTTCTTGTTATCACTAAGATTAAACAGCATGTTTGGGCAATATTCTGCATTCATCTAACCTTTCCCATACAGGCCACACTGATACAACAGAACAGGTTTATGTACCTCACACGTCAGATCCTATCAAGAAACTTGGTAGTGACAGTTTGATAAGGACACCATAGCTTATTGAACTTGTTCTAAAAACAACAGCAGCAAACCACTCATCTCACACGTTTTAGTGACCTTGTTCTATGGTGTCTCCATTTTTAAATGCGGCAGATGTATTACTGACTGTGTGGCTTTAGAGCATAAAGAAAGCTGAGGCATGTGACAATGTATGTTTTGATACCACTCTGTTAAAAATTGTAGAGAGATCTGTATTTAATTCAATTACCTATTGACAAAGGAGAGGTCTAGGGTTAGTTTTAACTTTCACCTTGCCAACAGCTTTAACCAAAGTGAAAAAAAATGGCTGGTCCGAAAGTGAGAAAAAAATTGCCAGGACCTTTTGCTCTTCAGAAAATCCAGGATTATTATAGACAATGAACAAGAATTGTTAATAGACTTCACTGTTTCAGGGTAATATCTCTAGGGCAAGACACATAAAAGTAAACCCAAATAAATAAAACATTAGAATGAACCATAAAGGCTAATTGTCTTACATGTTTTTATTTTTTTGTCTTTTGAACTGATCTTTTTTTTTTTTGGCCCAAACACATTCCTGTGACATTTCCAAAGACTTTACTATAAGCACATTAAATACCATATTTAATAGGTTAAGTTTTTAAGCTTTAAAACATTGTTATTATTAAGTTAAAAGTGAATTTTATTCTCATGGTGAAATTTTCTGATGGGATTCTATCTAATCTTTGAAATTTCATATCTTTCTGATCCTTGGGTTAAAGCAGGATAAGGAGCATTCAACCAACTGAGGGTTTAATTTTGTCACTTTGTTATCTCTTTATACCTACAAATGTCATTCTTCCAGCTTGTGCTCTGGAGCTCTGTGGTCCCCTCTGTTGTTGGGATATAGTACACTGGTAAAGATGGAGATATTCAGGGAGAAACAGGAGAGAAACCTATAGGATTCTTTGATAGAAACAAATACAGTGCTAGTGCATTTCATAATAACCAACAGAAACTTTATGAATATCCGTGAAACAACTGATGTTATAACTTTGTGGTGAGGGGAAGACGGCACGCTTCCAAACACTGGCTTATATTTTGGTGGGTTTGTGTCTGATCACTCTGCTTTTGAGTGGGTTGACATTTCTCCAGAACTCCCATATCATACCCTCTCCTCCTCTTTGAAACATTGTCCTACTTCTGAAGCAAAAAAGAAAGTGTTCTTGTTAGTATCAGGAGCCCCTTATGTTTTCTCATCTCAGATTCTATAAAGGATCATAAAGGAAAAAACATGAAATATTTCAGGGATACTAGAATGTAGAGAGGGAATAATATAATAGGCCTGATTACCCACAATCTCCCTTAAGAAGTGAAACATTACAAATGAAGCCCCTTATATATTCCTTGTGCCTCCTCAGAGGTTACCACTATTTTCATACATGTTTTCATACTTCTGCCACACATTGCCACATGTGTACATCCATAAACAAAGTAGAATGCTGTTTTGCTTGTTTATATTTTTATATAGATGGTTCCCTTTTTCCCCCATTATTATTATTTTTAAATGTATATTTATTTATTTTGAGAGAGAGAGAGAAATAGCACAAGCAGGGGAGGGGGAGAGAGAGAATCCCAAGCTAACGGCCCATGTGGTGCCCGATCCCATGAACTGTGAGATCATGACCTGAGCCGAAACCAAGAGCCAGATTTAACCAACTGCGCCACCCAGGTGCCCCTCACATTATTATTATTTTTTTAATAAAGATGTCATATCCACATCCTATTTAAAAAATTGTTTTAATGTTTATTATTTTTGAGAGAGACAGAATGCTAGTGGGGGAAGTACAGAAAGAGAGGGAGACACAGAATCCGAAGCAGGCTCCAGGCTCTGAGCTGTCAGCACAGAGCCTGACACAGGGCTTGAACCCATGGACCGTGAGATCATGACCTGAGCTGAAGTCCATTGCCTAACTGACTGAGCCACCCAGGCGCCCCTCCCTCACATTATTTTTAAGACAAGCTAACACATATAACTCTTGTTTATTGATCTTTACCACTACAAAGTATTCCATAGTATGGCTATACAACAACTTAGTTATCCATTCTTTGGTTGATGCTTTTGTGTATATTTAGTACAGGTTTTCTTGAGCAATGTTGTGAAAATTTCTTAAGGGGACAGACTTAAGATTAGAATTTTTGGATAACTGGATATGCCTATCTTTAACTTCACTAGATACTGCCATGCCCCCAAAATTGAATCATCAGCAGTGAAACCAGCAATCTGTATAATAAACCCTCCGGGTTCGAAGTTTCAGATTCAATAATCTGGAAGTGTAGTCATGGTGGTGGGGAGTCTGGCAAGAATTTGCATTTCTTTTTTTTTTTTTTTTTAATTTTTTAAAAATGTTCATTTATTTTTGTGAGAGACAGAGAGACAGAGCATGAGTAGGGAAGGGGCAGAGAGAGAGGGAGACACAGAATCCGAAGTAGGCTCCAGGCTCTGAACTGTCAGACAGAGCCTGACGCAGGGCTTAAACTCATGAACTGGGAGATCATGACCTGTGCTGAAGTCAAATGCGCAACTGACTGAGCCACCCAGGTGCCCCAAGAATTTGCATTTCTAACGTCCCCAAGTAATGCTATTGCCACTGCATTGTAGTGCCTGGGACTACATTTTGAGAACAGGTGTTCTAGGGAAAGTCTATTGGATTACTTTTGGGAAAAGAGAGCCGATGAGACACTACCTGGAAAGATGTGGCTGGTGAGGTTTTATTAGGTAACCGAAAGTTAGCCTGAGGTATTATTTGAGGATTCAGATTCTAGAAAAACTGAGTTAGTATAGATAATATACAGTAAATAACCAGTGTGAGTGGTTGTCATCAAGAGCTAAATTCTTGATAGTTCTGTTGCTAGTGTCACCTCTGCATGTGCTCTTGTTGCTATGCTGAAAGGGCAGAGGAGTGGGCAGGAGGCCTGCTGTTGGGCCAGGGTGTGCAGTAAGCTTGGCTGACCTTACTTAGTGTATTAGCGTCTTGATTACGTCTACAAAACCCAGGCATTGGCTTAGATGCAGGTGACAATATTCCCTTGGAGATTCCTCAGGCTTTAAGGCATGAAGCTACTGGGTCTTACTGATTTGGCTATTTTTAGATATTTATATGCAAAACGAAAACAACAAAAATCAATCTTTATGTATATAATTTTTATTCTATTCCAAATTCAGTACTGTGGTAACAGAATGCCAGGGAGGTTTCCCTTAAATACTCTTTCTTGAAAGAAACTTCTTATAAAAAGTCTTGAAAACAAAGCCTTCACATATTTTAGGATAAAAAGACATAAACAGGCTGGCACAGTCTACAAATGGTTAACATGTAAACTGGCAGGAAAGTTATTTTATTTCAGATTTAGCAATAGAAAAAGTCAATTAGGGAAAAAAAAGCATGAACCAAAAGCATTTGCTTACATCATCCCACAATTTACATAACAAGATAATTTTTTTTCAAAACCAGACAACAGGTTCAAAAATACTTCTTTTCACACCCTTAAGTGATGTTGTTGGGAACAACGGCTGTTATAAGGCCATTTATTGCAGGCACATTTCTACCTAATTATCATGACTGTAATTTTATCTTCTTTCTTTTTTCTCTCTCATCAGCTTTTTGCTTTCTTCTCGTCTTCTCTTATTCACTGGATTCCGAGGATCATAGATTTCGAATGTGTCTGAATCTTGCATGCTTGCATCTTTCACTTTTCTGCTTTTATCCTCAAACTGAAGTACATGGGACATCCTGAAAAGGGAGAGAGACAGTTCAGTGATTTTGGCAGGAGAATGGAAAGTGGAAATTTTATACTATACTGTCCTTGGCAGAATGAACCATAAGGGTACAGAACACCAACATGGGTTTATTGTTTGTTGGTGCTTATACCACATGGAAACCAACTTCTCAGAACACACTTAAATTTGAAAAACATGACTGGAGTTTGGTCCTGCTGCTTTGTATTTTTAGTAATGAGTCTCTTTGCCTCCGTCTTCACTTGAAGGTCCTTCCTGGATGAGAGGTTAAAAGAGCTCTACCCAGGGTATTCCTTCAACTAAGAGAACATTCTGCCAGCTTCCTTTAAAGAGCACACTCAGCCAGAGTGGGCAGGGTTGCAGAGCAAAACCCCTAACAAACCAGCCCTATCTGATCCTGTTTTTAGTAGTTGAAGGGGTCAAGAGTCAGGAATGTGTTAAGAAAATTCTTGTTCAAATGGTGTTATGATCCTTTTTCTGGGGAGTTGCAGGGTTAAAAAAATTATTTTTTTTCGTGCAAAATGAAACTAAGCTTTGGCATGGCTCCATGGACTAATTTCCTCCTCTTACTGTTGATTACAACAAATTTAACCATCCTGCTTTCCCACTTTATCAAATGCTTACTGGTCTTAAGGTATCAACATGTGCTTGAATCGTAAGTGGTCATAAGCTGGCTATCCTTAGCAGCCGGGAAATATGTAAGTGATTAGCTCTGCCCCCATTAGGAGGTGTCAGAAATAAATAGGGAAGTCAAAGACCAGATTTCAAGGCAGTTGAATGAATTTGGAAAGAGAAAAGTTCAGTTTTGACATATTAACAAAACTTCTAAGGCTTTTCCTACTCATTATAAAAGCAATTTAAAAATGGGCATACTCAGCACTTTTATCACAGCTGATAGGGCTAAATTGCCTATAGGATTAACACTCCCCATACACCCATTGTAACTTTCCGATGAAACCCAAATATTACATTAATTTATTTTTCCCTAAATAAGCAGAGATTTGGGCAGTAGGTAATAGCACAGATCCCCCACCCCTTTTCCCTGCAAGTAGCACATATGCTGAGTGAAGTTTACTTATGCGACAAACTCTCATGGATATATTCAGATTTTGAAGAAAAGATTTTGTGGCAAATAAAACGTTACGAGATTAGTGATACTGCAGTTACTGAGGGTTCAGTAGCTACTGTTCTCCAGGGGTGACAAGTTGAGTCTTAACTACCATTCCCAACACTTCTATATGAGAAAAACTACTGGAATGCAATTAGTACAAGTGATATTATTATGTAGATGACGCAGAATATACTTTAACTTACTAAATGAGGTAAATCACATTCACATTTCTATACTTCATTATTAATAATGCTACTTACATCAAATTTCATAACTCATTTCAATACATGAACATGCCATATCATTCATCAGAACTGCTGACTTATACTTCTCTTGCCTTAGTAAACACCCTTATTTAGAAAAGGTGTCATAAGTTGTGTGTCATGAGTGGACCTAGAGGGTCAGTTATGCTAACTGAAATGAGCCAGACAAAAACAAATACCACATAATCTCACTTAGGTGTAGAATCTAAAAAACAAAACAAATCAATAAACAAGCAAAATCAGACCTATACATGCAGAGAACAAACTTACCGCTGCCAGAGGGGAGGAGGGTGGGAGGATGGGCAAAATGGGTGTATGGACATGGGATGTATAAGCTTCCAGTTATGGAATGAAAAGTCACCAGGATGAAAGGTATAGCAAAGGGAATATAGTCAATGGTATTGTAATAGTGCTGCATGGTGACAGATGGTAGCTACACTTCTGGTGAGCATAGTACAATGTATAGAGAAGTTGAATCACTATATCGTACACCTAAAACCAACCAATGTGATACTGTATGGCAGCTATATCCACACACACAAAAAAGCCCAACCAACAACCAAACAGAACAAAAAGAAAATCAGAAAGTATAGTTATCTCCTTACCATAGCAATTGCAGTGGAAAAACCATGCTGTTAAATTTTAAGAGTGGTGACAATGAAGCCCATGCTTCCTGTTTCCAATTTAAGTTGTTTCTATCTTCATTAAAAAAGAGCAGATATATTTAATGGAAGAAATGGAAAAAAAGAGCTCTGAATTAAGGTAACAAAGAAAAAGCACCAATTTTATCATAGATAATCATATAATTTAGTAAGATAAATTTGTAGATTCTTTGTGGGAGGAGGAAAATAGGGTATTCATAGGTATTGATTACAACTCTTCAATTGGAGATAACTAATAAAATCCCAGATGTTACAAATACGAAAAAAAAAATGCATCATAGGATCATTGCTTATTTAAATGGATTCCTCAGAGTTTGATTTTCCTGTCCTTTCAATTTCCTACAGTATTTAAGTATTAGCTTCTGAGAATAAACAATCTCAACTCGTAGAAAAAGGCTCATCATTCTACATTCATGGTAACAAGGGACTACTAGACCCAGTTTGAAACACAAACTGGATTTAATAAATTAATGATTTGCATAGGCCTAAATGACCAGTGACAACTCAGTTCAGTAAACACACCTCTGAAAGCCAACTAATCAGTGACAGCCTTATGATTTTGAAGGTTGGCCAATCGGTGGTCAACTCAGTCTAGTAAACACATTTCTGAAAGCCAGCCAATCACTGACAGTCTCTCCTGAGTAATGGGGCTTCTGAGGCTGATGTCAACCACTAAATAATCCCTGACCCCAAAACTCTATATAAGATTTGCAACCCATTTAGCTCAGAGACTGTGCCTAAAAGCATAGCTCTTCCTTAGTTAAGTAATAAATTAAATCTTTTGTTTCAGGTAGTGAGAGGTGGCCTTTTTCTTAGATACTTCTTACATTTTGTGCTGCATTCCCCAAAGTATACTTTCTTAGGAATTTTAAGTGTACTTCCACTGATGAGGAACAAGTTTAGAAAGGTGGGAGGATGTTCTTTTTAAGGTCCTTTACCACACATCATGGGGAGTCCAGATCCTGCACTGCATTTCAGTAAGTGCTTAGCAAGTGATTCTTGTATAGATACCTAAGCCAAAACCAGGAAGTAGCTCAAAACATGCCCTTTAAAACAATTTCATTCAATACTCCCATATTGATAGTGAAAAACAAAAACCACTGTCTTTAGTTAACTTATTAATATATATATATATATATGTGTGTGTGTGTGTATATATATATATATATGTATATATATATATGTATATATATATATATATACATATATATATATATTTCTATTTCTAAAATTATTGGTCTCTCTGCCCAAAAACACAGATGGATTTTTTGTAATATCCATTTCTATTAGAGACTGTCCACATTTCAAAAATGGCTTTGCCAGAACTTGTCAATTAAAACCATATAGGCACCTTCCTCCTTTCTATCCCACGAGAGTATCTTGCAACTATTGGATTTAGTTGGCTCTGGTATAAGAAATGAACTCTAGACATGTGAACAACAGCACAAAGTCCACAAAGAGGAACAGATTTTCCTACAAATTTGAAAAAAAACAGAAAGCCGTAAATTAAAGTAGCTGTCTTTTTCAACTGTTTGTTTCATACACCACTGCACTAAACAAGTCCAACATTTTGATTAATAACAAACCTAAACCCAGAGGAAAGAAAGGGCTCTCAGCTTACAAACTACTTCAGCTTTAATATCATAATACTTAGCATGGCTGGTTACTCAGCAATAATATTTAATCTTTAATAGAAATAAAAGCATAATCAAAATGGTTCACCCATTTATCTTTCAACATGCTTTGGTCACTTCATTTTAAAAAGCAAAACAAAACAGTTATTATGATTTTCAGCATAATAAACTCCTGACCTATGTGCCTCCATAAATCACAGACTGCAGGAATTGAAAGCATGCCCACATTTTACAGTCTCCTGTGAGAATACACATGCAGACTTATAATACAGACTTAACTCAAGTACATAAGGGTCTGGTCATTTACAATTTTGTATGTCCCAATAACTCAGTACTATTTACTCTGCGGCTGGTTATGGAACTGACCAAACAAGAGCAGTGAATTTTTTGGAATTAATTGCATGCTGATCATTTACATTTGAACATTTTAAAACTTGTTCACTTGAAGGCAAAGACACAAAATTTAGTTCTGACTAATAAAAAGATTTACATAAGCTCAGATTCTCAAATAAGAACACTGGCTTGGGGTGCCTGGGTGGCTCAGGTGATTAAGCGTCTGACTCTTGATTTTGGCTCAGGTCATAATCTAATGGTTTATGAGATTAAGCCCCATGTCGGGCTCTTTGCTGAGATCAGGGAGCCTGCTTGAGATTCTCTTTTCCGCTCTCTCTCTGCCCCTCCCCTGCTTATGCTGTCTGTCTCTCAAAATAAATAAACAAACTTAAAAAAAAAAACAACATTGACTTTAGTGTGTTACAGAAATATAGAGGCTTACCATTTTCATAGAGGTTGTTTGACAGAATAATTTTTTTTTCATATGGGATTGTATGAAATTATAAACAAAAGCAAACAACCGATTGTTTGAAAAAGACCTGGACCTTTAGTAATCTCACTAATTTGACATCCAGTTTTAGAAGTTCTCCCACAGTTGTGAAACACATGAAGATTTATGACAGCAATTAATATTAATGGAGAACACAAGAGAGGTACTTAGTCTCAAACATACAGTAAGTACAATATAGAATTCCAGTACTAATTTGTTTCTGACAAAAATGCAATTACGTTATTTATGCTTATGTAATGTAAGCTGTTATCTTTTTCACTGGAAATTTTATAAACCACTCATTTCCCATTTCCACTCGACTCTTAGACTTTTGTAGGTGTTCTAACTGTTCTACATCTGTACTATGTCTCTTTCAACCTCCAAAAGTTCTAAAATAGTCTTTCTTAAAAAAAAAAATGTTGTTTTAAAATTAAGTAGGCTCCATACCCAACGTGGGACTTGAACTCGTGACCCCAACATCAAGAGTCACATGTTCTACAAACTGAGCCAGCCTGTTGCCCCTAAAATAATCTTTCTTTTTCTCTCTCTCTTTTTTTAAATGTTTATTTATCTTTGAGACAGACAGAGAGAGAGAGAGAGAGAGAGAGAGAGAGAGAGAGAATGAGCAGGGGAGGGGTAGAGAGAGAGGGAGACACAGAATTCAAAGCAGGATCCAAGCTCTTAGCTGTCGGCATAGAGCCCAATGCGGGGCTTGAATTCACGAATGTGAGATCATGACCTGAGCTGAAGTTGGATGCCCAACCCCCTGAGCCACCCCAGTGCCCCATAAAATAATCTTTCTTATACATTTCTTTCATAGCATTTTTTGACCAGGAATTATTAGCTATTGTGTTAGACTGAACAACTCGGCTGGACCCTTAAAACTCTGTAACAACTGCATCTTCCTATCTCACCAACCTCATTTCATTTCTTTCATAAATTACTCTTTTGTAATTGGCTGTTGACTTAATTGTGAACAGACTGTCAGTTATTTGAGACAGTATGAGTCTTGTTCACAGCTGTATTCCCTGTGCTGAGAATGGTGATTTGTGTTGTAAAGCAAAGCCTTCAGATCCTTTGTACTGGCCAGGCCTGCTGGCTGGTACTAGCTGGTTTGCTAAACTAACACTTGACCTCCTTTTGTGGGCAGGGAATGTCTTTTATTTCTGTGACAAACTTCTAAAATGTCTAACAGCCTCTGCAGAAAGTCTCAGGCTCAGCACAAGCCCACCTTTTCATGACCTCTCATAGTTTAGCACATACTGATTGCTGCTTTTCCACTGTGCTCCTACCAGTGACAGCTAGTTTTATTTGTTCCTGCTCATAGACTGCAGTGGGAGCATGCCTTATGTTCTTTTCCATTGACTTTGGTCCCTAATGTAAAACTAGATAGTTTATTTTTTATTTTTTATTAAGTAAACTCTACATCCAGTGTGGGGCTTAAAATCATGACCCGGAGATCAAGAGTCACATACCCCACCAACTGAGCCAGGCAGGCGCCCCTAGATTCTTTGTATTTTTTTTAGCTTTTTAAAAATTTTATTTAAATCCAAGTTAGTTAACATATAGTATAATAATGGTTTTAGGAGTAGAATTTAGTGATTCATCACTTACATATAACAGCGAGTGCTTATCCCAATAAGTCCCCTCCTTACTATCCATCACCCATTTAGCCCATTAGATTTTTTTTTTAAAGTTTGTTTGTGTGTGGGGGGGCAGAGGGGAGGGAGAGAGAGAGAATGTGTGAGTGCACACACACACACACGGGGGAGGGGCAGAGAGAGAGAGGACAGAGGATCCAAAGCAGGGCTCTCGCTGATAGTGGAGAGCCTGAATCAGGGCTCAAACTCACCAACTGCAAGATCATGACCTGAGCCACAGTCAGATGTTCAACCAACTGAGCCACCCAGGCACCCCTAGATAGATTTTTTTTTTTTTTTAAAGCAATGTCTCTCTAGAGCACTACATCAAACACAGATGCACATTAGAATCACTTCAGTAGCTTTAAAAACTATGCCAGGCTTCCACCTACAGAAGTATTGATTTAACTGTCCTCGGATGGGGCCCCAGCATTGGTAATTTGAAAGTTTTTCCTGGTGATTTTAAAACACAGCCAAATTTAAACTATAACACTAAAGTTTAAGAACCTTTACATTTTCACACTGATTTATTTCATCAGCCATTTGTTCTGGCCCCTTCAGAGATGAATTGCTAGTTCCTATTGACAAGCTACTCACATACTTGAAGAAGCATAAGTGGCCTCTGAGCCTATTAATTGAATAATCTCAAGTGTATTATCCATTTCTTATATATGGTTTGAAGATAAGGCAAGAAGCTAGATTCAATTATTCACTCAACAAACATTTGAGGACTTTTTATGTGTGAGACCCACTGTCAGACACTGGTGACACAAAGCCAAATATGACCCAGGCCCTGCCATCCTGAAGTGAACAGTCTGTTCAGGAG
Organism: Prionailurus viverrinus; assembly: GCF_022837055.1. Taxonomy (NCBI): domain Eukaryota; kingdom Metazoa; phylum Chordata; class Mammalia; order Carnivora; family Felidae; genus Prionailurus; species Prionailurus viverrinus. Next base: position 132,848,873 of record NC_062561.1, on the reverse strand, counting down.
ATGAACACACAGATACCAGAACAAATGTATATGTTGGAATTGCCTGAAAAGTGTGAGGCAACAATTATAAGACGATCCATTGATACAGCTCTCTACGAAAAGCTTTCACATGTTGTCTGCTATTATGTTCATAGTAGTAACTATATGGGGTAGGCAAGAAAGATGTGGTTATCACCCCCATTGCACAGACTGGGTAGTGCTTATTTTGGAATAAAGAAAATGCTAAAAATGCAATTGTAAAGAGACCAGAATTATTTGTGTAGCTCCCAGGCTGGCCTTTAAAGCAGTTCCAAAAGAGAAGCTCCAAAAATGTGGGAGCCTCTTTGGGCACCTCTCTTTTAGATGAACACTTGTTTAAAAAAAAGGGGGGGGTAATTAAAATTCACTGTAAATTTTATCTCAGCCTCAGTTTCTCCTTATACTTCCTACAATGGGGATGCCACCCCATTCTGGTGGAAGTCCCACAGGGGTACAGCCAAGGGCCCACAGCCTGACCCTATAAGGGTAGAGGTCTGGCAGTCTCCTCTCAGGCATCTAATTACTAAGGCATGCCTTGTGCTTGATGATGGTATCCAGGTCTTTTCTGTTACATATATATGTGTATATATATATATTTTTTCAAAAATGTAAATCTAGCCATGAAAACTCTCCTGTTTTAAATCCTTCACTGCTCCCCATTGTCTGCACAACGAAACCTATATTTCTTATGTGGCCTCTATGATTTGGCTTTTGCTTCCCTCTTCAAGTTCCTTTGTCACTCGCCCCATCACATTTATATCCCAGGCATCCTGAATTGCTTGCAGTTTCCTGAACAGGGCCTGTGTCCAGCCTGTTTACTGCCTCTCTATGGTGATAACCCTTCTCTCCCTCATACTGGCTGAGGTGTCACCCCGGATTTCTCTCCTGGCCTCTCCTCTTTTTCCGTGGGGTTAGGCCCTCTTCTGTACAGCTCTCTAGTTTAGGCTCCCTCACTAGAGTGCACTTGGCTCTGTTTTATGGGCCTTTGTACTAGCACCAGTCACCAATACTTGGCAAGAAAAACACCTTCAATAAATTTCTGATGAATAAATAAATGTTTCTGAGAAACCAGTCACTTCTAAAACCTTTGGCTAGAATTCTGGTTTTGTTCACCATTCTCCTGGATAGTATTAACACATAATTCCAAATTACTTAGCTATTAGGTTTTAAGCGCTTGAGTTTTCTAGGTTAGTAACTCTCCTTTCAAACTTCATTAATACCAGAGAAAAGGCTAATATTCAAAAATCTAAAACAAAATATTTCCACCACTACTAACTCTGTGCTATGAATATCCAACACTTTCTCAAATGACCACTTAAATTATCTAATGGTTACATTTGTCTTTTGTACCCTTTGTCTTTGAGGTATGAGGTGGGGGGAAATGCATATATTGTCCTCAGCCTCCCTCCACTTGGGTTGAAAGTCCTTGCCATTCTTTGCGAAACGTTGTCATCCACGTAATTTGTCTTTTCTGTACTGTGTTGACAGGTTCTTATTTCTCTGTTAAATTAGAATTCTTAAGAAATCCAACTAAATAACTCCTGGTTATTATTTAAGTTTATCATTCTACGGGACTATAGATAGGGAACTTAATTGATATGGTTGAAGTTTGTTTTTTTTTTTGAGGGGAGAGCTGGAAAGGAGATTTGCATTTGAAAAGCAAAAACAGTCTTTTTGTTTTTAAAGAAAAATTTCAGCAAGACAAAACAATTTTCAAGTTTTGCCCACATTTGATTCTCTGAAAGGACCACACCCTGTTCTGTATCATAGATGGCCTGCAGCATGCTTTCTTTGTCCATGTCACTTCTCTGGAATGCCCCACCACCCCCTTCCCATTGGTCTGTGTCCCTTGTCCTTTCAAAGCCCAGTGTAATTCCCGTTTTCTCCTAAAATTCTTCTCTGACTGCCCTGGGTTTCATTCAGGGCTGGCTCTTACTTTTGAATTTATCTGACACTTTCTGTGGAAACTTTTGTGGACTGCAGTTGGAAGACCTGGGTTTGAGTTATAATTCAGTCGCTAAATGTTACTGGAGGACAGTCACATTGCTTTTCAGGCCTATTTCTTCATCTGTGAAGAGGAGATGGTAATATGCACCCTAATTACCTCACATAATTAGAATGAGATTCAAACATCATTCCTCCAGTAAGTCCAACACTTACTTTCATGTCAATTTATTTTGTATTTTGTATGTATGTATTACATACAAAGTGTGCTTGTATAAAGTTATCATTTTTATAACACTCTGTTATGCTTCATAGACTTTTTCAAAGTGTTTTCATTTATATCATCATACACAAGAACTTATTTGATCTTGCCTAACTTTGGAGGCCTATATATATTTACATTTTTTTTTAATGTTTATTTATTTTTGAGAGAGAAAAGGACAGAGCATGAGTAGGGGAGGGGCAGAGAGAGAGGGAGACACAGAATCCAAAGCAGGCTCCAGGCTCCGAGCTGTCAGCACAGGGCTTGAGCTCACGAACAGCAAGATCATGACGTGAGCCGAAGTCAGAACACTTAATCGACTGAGCCACCCAGGTGCCCTGGCTTATATATATTTAAAAATATATCCTGTCTGTCCTAGACTACATGCCATTTGACGGGTAGAAACTGTTTAAAGAATCAAAGAATTATAGAAATTTTACTTTTAGAACTTTCATGGCATGATTAGCATGTATTGACTATTTTTATGTGTTTTTCCTTTGTGCAAAGTAACATAATCCTGAGAAGCAAAAAGAAAAGACAAACAAAAATCATCTGTAATTCCATAGCTCAGCAGTAACTAGTGTAAACATATAGGTACATCACTTCCTGTACTTTTTTAATGCATCTCTATACATATATATGGATGTATGTATTATATATATGTGTGTATATGTATATATATTTGAAGGGATCATAATGCATATATTTTATACTTTTTATACCCAACTATACCATGATCATCTTTTTTACATGGATAATTATACTTCTATGTAATTTTATTCATTTTCTAGTATTTGATCCTATAGATAATTTACAATCAACCCTGTATTGTAGGATTCTTAGGTTTGTTCATATTTTCACCTTTATGAACAGAATGCTGCGAATAATATCTATGTGAATAAGAAATATTTGGATTTTCTTATTTGTAGTAATTTTGGGAAGGAGAGGCAGGTTCAACCTTCTTTCTTTTGGTAGCATAATTCTTTTTCTTTCAGAAATGACCCTTCCCTCCCCACTATGAGTCCATGTATTTGGAGTGGGATGACACCCCCTTGTGCTTGTCCCAGGGAGGGGACGCATGGAATAGGCCTGTCCAGAATAACCAGTAATTACATTTAGGGCATGGGCATTTGAATTTGAAAAGGCTAAACACAACTGGCTCAAGAACTTTTTCTAGAACTACTGGGTTGACTACATAACGTAAACCTAGAACTTCTGAAGGCCATCTTTGCCAACCCCTAGGGGAAGTCTTGGATGAGGCCAAGTGAGAGGAAAATGGAACCAGGAGACAGAAAACAGAGGGAGGGGGAGAGAGAGAGAGAGAGAGAGAGAGAGAGAGAGAGAGAGAGATTCCTGACACTGGTTGAATTCTCTGATCTAGTCATGCCCTAGCTCTAATCCTTAAGCTTTCTATGATGGATAAATTTCCCATTTTTGTTTAAGATATTACTATCATTTGTAATAATCTTTACTAATGCTTAGGATATATTCCTAGAAGTAGAATTCTTGGGACAAAGATTTGTACATATTTAAGGTATTTCATATGAATGGTCTAACTTCCCTCCACAGAGGATTTATCAGTGTACAATCTCATTGGCAGAGTGCCTCATTTTGCTCTAATACCTTTTGTTTTTATCCCCTCCCCCCATTTTTTGGCTTTTTGAATTTCTTCTTTTGTCATATGTGTGTGCATCCTTTGCTCATGGGAAAAAAGTGGCATATTCATCTTTTCCTTATGGATTTGTGAGAATTTTTACTATGTTAAGAATATAAATCCGTATTCATCACATAAATTGCAAACAACTTTTCTAGTTTGTCATTTATCCTTTAATTTTTTTTTTTTTTGGTCTAGGTTTACCTACCTATCTCCTTTCCTCTTCTATCCATCCCTCTGTCCTCCCTTCCATATAGAAATTTACAATTTTTTTATACAGTCATTATGAGCAGTCTCCTTCTGTCTTTAAAGTTATGCTTAAGTCTTTCTTCACATTAATACCATGTAAAAATCCACTATATTTTCTAATAGCACCTTTACATTTCTCTTTTCATTTGTTATTCTTGTATCAATTTAGAATTTTTTTTTAGTATACTGGGTCAAATAAAGTTCTAATTACTTAAATTATTTTTTCCATGTGGCTACCTAGTTGTTCCAACTTCATTTCTAGAATAATTCACCTTGTACAGTATCCCAACCCACTGGTTTAATTATTATAATTTTGGCATCTGACTGGGAAAGATCATTACTTTCTTATTCTTTAAAAAAGAGTATATTTTTTAAATAGATTATTTTTTCAAGAGGTTTAGCCTTACAGAAAAATTGAGCAGTTAGTACAGAAAGTTCTCTCATACACCCAAATCAATTTTTCCTATTATTACCATCTCATGTTAGTATTGTACATTTGTAACACTTAATGAACCAATATTGATAACTTATTATTATAAGTCCATAGCTTATTTATATTTCCTTAGTGTTATGGACTAAAGTGTTTCCCCAGAATTCGTAAGTTGAAGACCCAATTCCCAATATGACTATATTTGTAGATATCGTCTTTACAGATATGATTAACATAAAATGTCATTTTGCAACACATACAAATATTGAATAATTATGTAGTATATCTGAAACTCATATGCTAATTATACCTCAATTAAAAAATATCAAATGAGGTCATAAAGGTGGGCCATCTGCAAGCCAAGGAAAGAAGTCTCACTAGAAATCAACCCTGCTGACACTTTCATCTTAGACTTCTAGCCTCTAAAACTGTGAGAAAATAAATTTCTGTTGTTTAAGTAACCTAGTCTGTGGTATTGTGTTATGGTAGCTCTAGGAGACTAATACACTTAGCTTTTACCTAATGTCCTTTTTTTTTGTTGCAGGATCCCATTCAGGATATCACATTACATTTGGGTTGTCATGTTTCCATAGGCTATTCTTGGCTATGGCAATTTCTCAGAATTTCCTTGTCTTGATCACTTTGACAGTTTAGAGGAGTACTGGTTGGGTATTTTGTACGATGCCTACACTAAAGGGATTTATCTGATGTTTTTCTCAGGGTAAGAGTGGGCTTACAGGCTATTGGGAGAAAGACCACAATGTAAAGTGGAATTTTCATTACATCATATCAAGGGCAAATGCTATCAAAGTGATCTATGATGTTGATGTTAACCTTGATCACCTCACTGAGTGCTTGCCAGTGTTTTCCACTCTAAAGTTACTTTCCCCCCTTGCTTTCCATGTGGTACTCTTTGGAGGGAATTCAGTATGCATAGCCCACACCTAAGGAGTGAGAAGTTGTGCTTTCCTACTCTTTTTATTAAAACATTTCTGGGTTATTTTTGCTTGCATCTCTTCTCCCCTCCTTCAACTGGTATTTTATTTGTATTATATTAGGTTTATAAAATAATCTTGAGATAATTTGTTTTTTGTTAAAAATTAAGCATTCTAGAAACATGGTATACCTATCTCTTTATCTGTATAACAGGTTGAGTTTTCTCAATTAAAAAAATGTTTTCTAAGTGATAATTTCACAGCAGCTGATGAACTGATATTGATCTTTGTGTATTTATTTTGTTTCTGGCCACAATACTTGAAGTCTTAGAACTTTAGACAGATAACTTTGGATTTTCTATATCTGCAGATAACTTGGTTTCCTCCATTCCATTTTACAATTAAGTAACTAAAGAGAAGCTATTGAATTTATTTATCAAACTGAAGCCTGCTTCCCAGTTCATAGCCTAAAAACTTTGGAAACCTAAATATGACAGATACTTTTAAGGGTCTTTTGCTGCTAATGAAAAATAAAAATCAAAATAATTTCTGTAGAATCTGGGTAACTATGTTAAACATTTGATACTTATTAAAGTTTAAAGAAAGTATATCTAATATGAAAATCATAACTTTTAGATTTATTCCAAATGAATTAATCAAAAGTAGCTATATAGAGATGACATTATCAACCCCAATATTACAACTATTTTTTTCTATGATTCTCTGCTAACTTTTGATACTGCCTAAAATGTAAGTGACAATTTTGTTTGAACATTTTGACATTTTCATATGAGATCTAGAATATATTTTCAAACATTAAATGGAGGATTCTTTCATTTTGATAATATTTTACCTATCAAAATGTAATATTTAGGTAAATGTCTTATAAACTTTTAATTTTAGAACTTTTCTCTATCAATAATTACAGGTAACTTAGGGTTCTCTTTTTACAAATGTTCAAAGCTTCTTAAGGAATTAAGATATTAAAGCATTAAAGTATCACTATATATGAAAATAGTGTGGATCTTTTTCAACACGAATTAGATAGTAGAAGTGACAGTAATTCATATGATGAGACAGACAGACAGACAAAACATGAATGAGGCCAGAGATCAAAGTATATTTTAAAAAGTCCAGGAAAATGAGGTCACTGGGATTCTTCATGTCCGGCAGAGCAGGTCAGCACAGGACAGAGATGACTGAGAAACAGAAGAGGCTAAATAAGGGAATGAAATCAAAGAGAAAAAGGATAAGAGAAGAGTCAAAATGGGAAACAGAAACAGTGACTTAAAGGAAGCAGAGAAAAATGCAGACAGAAATGGCCAAAACTTAGAAGAAATTTAAAAATTGACAGCAGGACAATAGTAACAAAACAATAAAAGAAAAACATTGAAATATTTGAAACAAATGAAAATCACTATAGGAAAATAGAACATTAGGTAAACCAAGCAAGCCACTGGCCTATGGAAAAGAAAACAAAGATAAAAACTAGTGGAATTTCTTTTACTGTTCATCATTAACATGGGAAAACTTCTTTTCTTCTAAATTTTGAATAAATGTTAATATTTCTCCTTTGCTTTGGGGTTTTGAAAAGCCACCTCTTAAAAAAACTTTTTGTTTTCCCCAGTTAAAAAGAAAAAAATAATCCTCATATTATAGAGTGTCTTGAATAAATATTGAGTATTGTTGGAGCAAAAGTGAAAAGATGTAATTTTCAAAATATCTTCAGCAACATGGGAATAGTTTCTCAGCTTTCTTGCCTATCTAATATGCTTCACATTCTCAGTAGGGCACAGGTGGAAAGATTTAAGAGGCTTTCCAGAATAAATCTGTAATACGCATTCTTACACCTGCCCTGGGGTTTAACCAACTGCTCAGCCAATAACATTTAATCTGTGCCTGGTGAACTAACAAAACAACTTGGGAAGATGGGGTTCCCAGTCCAAAAGGCCTGGTAAGCAGCTGGGGTACATGGCTATCTGCCCGTCTCTCTCAACAAATCCACGAACAAAGCAAGCTTACCTAATGTGATAGAAACTTATTTCAGGTCAAACTGTATGAAAGCAGAGTAAATACAGCAGAGCTTTCTTTATTCAGAAGTAAAAGGGAGAAAAAGAGGTGACTTCAGGGACTGGACAGAGGGCTTAGAATGAAAATAACTGCCTTTCCAGGGTCAGCAATTCTGACAAGGTCCTATTTATAAAGAACCTCATTGGTCTTCTGCAGCATTATTTATAGTCCTTTATAAAATGAACACCAATTAGGCAATCGGGTCTATAATCATATTTCTTCTTGCTTCATTTTATCACTATCTTAGAACTTGGCTAAGAGAGAGAAACAGAAGAAAAACATTTACCTTACACTGAGTTTATAATTTTGTGCTCTCTAAAGTTTATATTAAAATTTTATTTATAGTTGATATCCCTTCTGCCATTTTAGCAGCAGTCTCAAGGAAAAAAAACAACAACAATATTTCATTAATGAGGCATTACTGTCTACCATAAAAATATCAAATCTCAAATTTATTTTATCCTAGAAAGAATCATGATAGAAACTGAAGTTAACCATTGCAACTTATTATGGGTTAATTAAGAAAACGTAAAAACAAACAAACAAAAAAACCTGTCAAACATAGAAATGGTATAAATTCTAATCATCATCTTGGTAGATCTACTGACAAGTACAGAGAAATTAGTTTTCAAAAATATCAATGAGAACATCAAAAATGAGAACAACAAAACCTTTACTGAGCACTGACACCCTGTTAAATCCTTTAAAAAAAGTATTTCATGTAATCTACAAACTAACCTATCAGAAAGGTACTATTTACTATCCTCAGACTACAGTTTAAGCAACAGGATGAGACAGGTTATACAATTTGTCTGAAATCACACAGCTAATAAATTCAAATCAGGTCTGATTCCAAATCCCATATTCATAACCACTCTCCTGTATATTCCCATGGAAAATTCTGGGTAAATGTGGCAAGAACTTCTTATTCAAGTTAAACTTTTAAACAACTGTCTGCATTTTAATTTTTCAAATTAAAGGGATTATAATATTAGGGACATGGACTTAATATCTGCTGTGATTTAAAGGGAGCTGGACAATTTTTGACCAAAAATTTATAATAAAATGCTGAAGTCACTTGTTTGGCCTTATTACTACAGCAATAAACAATGACACTGCTTTATAAGCAAATGTGAAAAATATGTAGGCTAGCTCGAGAAACTATTGCAGTATAAAATCACACAAAAAAAGACAACTACTGAGCCAAGCATGATTAGCTATTTCTGAGATCTACCACTTTCTAGCTCTGAGATCTTGACCCAAGTTACTTAACCTTTCTCTGCTTCAGATTCTTCCCATATAATTTAATACCATTTAGCTTCTAGGTTAAAAAAGATTAATATTTTGTAAATGTTAGTAAAAGTTAGCTTCTTCTTACAACTTTTATTTCTACTAAAAAAACAGCTCAAGCCCAACATTTTATATATCGTGGCTGATTGAATTATCTGCACACAAAGAACAGAACATTATTGTTACATTTAACTTGATTATCTGCATTAATACCAGAGAGGAAAAGGGATGTTAATAATTCAAAATGGTAGGTAGTAGAAAGATTATTAATGAATGTCTCTGGAAGAATATTTTGTGGCTTGCATTTATATACAGCAGTCCTAGATGTCCTGGGGATTACCATCATGTAAAATAAAAGTGAGATGTTATCTACTGTATGATTTTGTTAATCCTTTGTGCTTTTTTTTTTTTAGTACCAGGGAAATGGAAAAAATTCTGATCAAACCTCTCATAAAAACATTTAATAACCTATACCATAAATTGGCAACGAAATATCCTAAATTTTGTTCTTTTTTATTCCTCATGCTACTTATTTTCCACATGCAATCTTTTCCATTACTTTGAAGGTAGGGAGTTTGTCTAAAGACTGATTATTTCCTTCTTGGCACTAGGGTCTCAATTCAGGTAGTGGCCACCTGTTAAATAATGGGGCCTTTTTATTGATTCCATGTTCAATTGTCTAAGATTTTTCCAGGTGTGGTTTACTCAAAGAAAATACAAATGGAGCACATTATCCAGTTGCTTAAACTTTTAAAGTAAAAATATGTGTTGAACAATAGAGATCCAACTTGCTTACCAGATATTAAATAGTATTATATGGCTGTAATAATTTAGCAGTGAGGTACTGACACAGGAATAGACAGAAAAATCCTTGTAAAATGATGAAACTGACCCAAAAATATTTCTAAGCCCTTAGTATATGATAAAGGACATGTGTAATATCAGTGGGGAAAAACAAAGGATTATTCACTTGTGGAAGTTAGTAATATACAAAAAAAAAAAAGTTATAAGAGTAACCTAATATAATACACCAAATAATAATTTCCAGGTAGATTAAAGATTTAAATTAAAAATGAAAATAAAACCACAAAAATACTAGAGAAAGATATAACTAGGTATTTATATAATCCTGGGATTATAAAAATTTAAAGAATGATGCTGGGCCAAAAACATGAAGAGCAAGATTGGCAGAGTTATAAATACACATTTAAAACTCCATGTTAAAAACAAAGCCAAAACAAAACAAAGCAAACCCCTCACAAACAAATTGTTAGGTAATGACAAACTAGTAAAAATATTTAAAACAAAAAATAATATCCTTAATATTTTTAATTTTTTTAATGTTTATTTTTGAGAGAGAGCGAGTGAGCATGAGTGGGGGGAGGGGCAAAGAGAGAGGGAGACACAGAATCTGAAGCAGACTCCAGGCTCTGAGCTGTTAGCACAGAGCCCGACGCGGGGCTCGAACCCACGAACTACAAGATCATTACCTGAGCCATTGTTGGACGGTCTACTGACTGAGCCACCTAGGTGCCCCAAATTCCTTAATATTAAAGAGCTTTTGCAAAGCAGTAAGAAATATATAATCATATTAGACTATACACTTAATAAAAAAAAAAGCCTTATACACTTAATAACTACCACCACAAGAATGATGAAATATAAATGGCCAGTTAACACATTTTTAAAAGTTGAACTTCATCAGTAAACAAAGAAATACAAAATAATACAAAGTAGAAATTGGCAAAGATTAATGTATCTATATCTGTTACCTATGATATATTACAACATACACATATGTGATACTTAGCATAAGGAGAAACCAGCCACTTCATACATTACTGGTACAGGTATAAATGATTTAACCTTCTGGAATGCAATCTAGCAAAGATGTTATCAAGACACACTTGAGCTGACAAAATTCACAATGATCTGGGGGAGGGAACTGTTTGAAAGGGGCATGAGGGAACTTTTGGGGGTGATGTAAATGTTCTAGGTCTTGTTTTGGTGGTGTTTACATGAGTATGTACGATTTTGAAAATTCATCAAAATTAACAAATAAGAACTATGCAATTTCTTGTTTGTAAATTATAAAAAAATACTTAACAGTTTCACTTCCTTTAACCTAAGGAGATAACAGTGGACTTAGAAAATATATAACTATTGGATTATTCACTCATGAAAGACTCCTAATGAAAAATCAAATAAATTTTTCCATTCTTGAGAAAAGTGTAATATAGGTATAGACAAAAGGATTAATGATGATTCTCTGTAGGGTATGAAATTACTAATGATTTTTTATTTCCTGTCCTTTTTCAATGTTTTTTATATAGATTGCATTATAACCACAAAGTGGGTTATTTGAAAAATCAATATGACAATTCGTATTGATTTCATCTAATAATTTTCTAAAAGAAAATGATACGAATTAAACATTTTTGAAAACAATTTAAAAAATTTGTAAAAATTTTATTTTTAGAAATACAAACAACTCTGTACAAATTCTGCATCTTCTTTCACAAAATTTCACCTGGAGCCTTAGTACTTGGGTTTTTCTACATCATTTAACTTTGAGATATGGTTAAAGTAATAGAACTTTTGTTCCTATTTTCTTGATTGCCTATGTATAATGGCCGCTTTCATTTTGTACTGGCTTGGTTGCTATCTGTAACTCCCACTATGAAATGACTTTTTTTACTACAATGTGCTTAATCCCAAGGACCTTTGCTCCTTAAATCTTCTTCCCAATAGAAATGAACTACTTATGCCTACAAAGGCCTTTCTCTGTTTCAAAATGCTGTCAGCTATAAAAACCCCCAAAAAACAAAAAACAAAAAAAAGTTTCTGGAGACGGCCCAAGTCCACGATGTATGACTGTATATTCCCAGCATAAAAAAGGTAATCTTGTCTACTCCCCTCCTCTTTCTCTATGGATGCTGAATTTACATTAGCTAAACTCTGGATTCAGAGTTATATAAAATTATATTCAGAGTTATTATAGTTATTATAAAAGCCTTCGGATTTTATAATCAGATTCAGCTAAAGAATCTGCTTTATAATACTTGTCTCCTTTTCTCAAAAGATTTTAAAATAGAACCATCATGCACAGCTAGCAAATTTAATTAATATATCCACATTCCTTCTAGGTTACAGACAACATAACTGAGGTAAATTAACATTTGCCTTTTATTTATATATTATTTTTCTTTGATATTATTACATCAAGACAACTGTATAACTAACAATTTGTCAATTTAATTTAGAGTGTTGACTGAGTAATTTGTCAGGGCTTACCAATATTACCCCAGTACCATGCACCTTTCTCCCTCTCTCACACCTAATATTTCCTGAGCATTTCCTTAGAGTCAGGAACTTTGTAACTTTAGAACCACTTTACACGAATTATCTCATTTAATTCTAATAATAACCCTGAGGTAGATATTGTTATTTCCACTTTACAGGTGAAGAAATTAAGGCTTGCAATAGAGGTTACTTGTTCAGGCAGTCTGATTTAACAGCTCATTGTATAATTAAAATATAATTCAATATGTAGGATTATACAGAGCCTCCATAGTGGTGCATTTCTTGAAAAGAATGTGAAAAGTATTCCAAAGATTAGAATGGATGATAAATGTGCTGTAACCAGCTCCAAAAGACAGATAGTATTATTTAGAATCAAAGGTCTTTGAAAGTCAAGTTGATTTCCCCCACCCCTCATTTTTATTACTTCATGTTAAAATCACTGTGCTAGAAATTGGTATTCTGGGGCTCTTAAGTGTGACCAAGAGCCTCACTATTTATTACTGTGTGATCTTGGGCAAATAACCTTTCTGAGTCTAAGTTTCTTCATTTATAGAGTGGGAATAATACTGATTCTCTAGTGGAGTTGTAAGAAACAAACCCACCATAGCTGGTCCCTAACCTATGAGCCCTATGAGGGTTAAATGAGGGAAGATAGCATTAAGGTCCTAGCAGCATACCTGAAATATATCACATGCAAATATCTGCTTCAAGAATAAATTGGTTGAGGGGGGTGCCTGGGTGGCTAAGTCGGTTAAGTGTCCGACTTTGGCTCAGGTCATGATCTCACAGTTTGTGAGTTCGAGCCCCGCATTGGGCTCTGTGCTGACAGCTCAGAGCCTGGAGCCTGCTGTGGATTCTGTGTCTTCCTCTCTCTCTGCCCCTCACCTGCTTGCACACATTCTCTGTCTCTCTCTCTGTCTCTCAAAAATAAATAAATCATTTAAAAATTTTTATAAAAAAAAGAATGAATTGGTTGGATTCAGAACCACCTTTATCTCCTACTACCAGTAGAAGAATATGAACAAAAAGCATAAAAAGGATGTATATTTACTTTAAAGTCAAGTATAAGTGATTTCTACTGTCAGTTATTTTGCAAATCTTATTAAGATGAATAACTGATAATTGGCTAAAAATATACTTAACAGCTGGTTATAAAAGAAATGATGAGATTGCACATTAAAAGTAACTGCAGACTTGCCAAAACTAAAATGTTTGTGAAAATGTAAACACTCCACAAGCAAAAAAAAAAAAAAAAAAAATCTAGACACAGATCCCACAGCCTTCACAAAATAATTCACAATGGATCATAGGCCAAAATAAATAAGGCACAGAGATGAAAAGTACGGCATAGGGAATATAGTCAATAATACTGTAATAACGTTGTATGGTGACAGATGGGAATTACACTTGTCCTGGTGAGTGCTGAGTAATGTAGAGAATTGTTGGATAAATGTCATACACCTGAAACTAATATAACACTGTATGTTAATTTTATTTCAATTAAAAAATGGATCATAGACCTAAATGCAATATGCAAAAGTGTAAAACTCCTAGAACATAACATAGGAGAAAACCTAGATGACCTTGGCTATTAGATGCAACACCAAAGGCATGATCCATGAAACAAACAGTGGATTACCTGGATTTCATGGAAATTAAACACTTCTGCTCTGTAGAAAACAGTACCAAGAGAATGAGAAGACAAGCCACAGACTGGGAGAAAATATTTACAAAAGACACACCTGAAGATACAAAGAACTCTGAAAACTCAATAAGAAGAAAATGAACAACTCGATTAAGAAGCGAGCAAAAAACCTTAGCAGACACCTCACAAAAGCAGGTACAGAGATGGCAAATAGCATCTGGAAAGATGATCAACATCATAGGTCACTGAGGAACTGCAAATTAAAAGAACAATGAAATACCACTCCACACCTGTCAGAAGGGTCAAAATCTAAAACACCGAGAACACCAAATTCCAGTAAGGAAGTGGAGCTATGGGGACTCTCATTCATTGCAGTGGGAAAGCAAAATGGTCAAGCCACTGTGGGTGATTGTTTGGCAGTTTCTTACAAAACTAAACATGCTCTTACCATATGATATAGCAATTATACTCCTTGGTATTTGCCCTAAAACTTATGTCCATACAAAAACTTACACATGGATGTTTATAGCAGCTTTATTCATGCTTGCCAAAACTTGAAAGTAGATGAGATGTCCTTTAGTAGGTGAATGCATAAGTAAACTGTGCTACGTACAGACAAGGAATATCATTCAGCACTAAAAAAAGATCCATGAAGGCATGAAGTTCATGGACGAATCTTAAATGCATATTACTAAGTGAAAGGAGCCAACCCAAAAAAGCTGTATACTCTCTGATCCCAACTATATGACATTCTGGAAAAGGCGAAACTGTGCACACAGTAAAATCATCCATGGTTGCCAGCCTTAGTGGGAAGATGAGAGATGAATAAGCAGAACATAGAGAATTTTTAGGGCAATGAAACTATTCTGTATGGTACTATAATGGTGGCTACATGTCATTATACATTTGTCCAAACCCATAGAATATACATCACTGACAGTGAACCCTAATGTAAACTGTGGCCTTTAAGAGATAATGATGTGTGAATATAGGCTTTTCATTTGTAACAAATGTACCATTCTGGTGTGGGATATTGATAGTTGAGAGGGCTGTGTGTTGCAGGGGAGGGAGGGGGAGGATTACGGGAACTTTTTATAGTTTCTGCTCAACTTTGCTGTGAATCTAAAGCTATTCTAAAAAGCCTATTACGAAACATTTCTGAAAAAGAAAAAAGAGCAGTTAAATGCCAGTTTGGAGTTGCTATGGGCATGGTAAGAATTATGTTGTAAGCAGGTCTCGGCCAACAGGCTGGCCAAATTTAATTCGAAAGCACTACTTTGGTACTCCTTGAGAACAAGGATCACAAACTGCGAAGTTGAATAAAGCTTCCCAGGACTTATAAAGTGGGTTATTATATCTAACAAAAAGAATCATCATGACACACACAATGACTAAAGATGCTTTAGTCCATCAGTTCTCAAACTGTGACTTGAGGATCGCTGTGTCTCTATTGTCAAAATTATTTTAGTATGAATATTAAAACATTGTCTTTTTTCATTTTCATTCTTATCCTTATGAATTCACGGTGGAATTTTTGAGAGAATACATGATGTGTGGGATCAAAACAGAGTGAAGAAGAGGAGCCTGGGTGGCTCAGTTGGTTGAGCAACCGACTTCAGCTCAGGTCATGATCTCATGGTTTGTGAGTTTGAGCCCCGCATCGGGCTCTGTGCTGACAGCTCAGAGCTTGGAGCCTGCTTCTGATTCTCTGTCTCCCTCTCTCTCTGCCCCTCCCCCACTCATGCTCTGTCTCTGTCTCAGAAATAAACAAACATAAAAAAAATTTAAAAAAAAGACAGTGAAGAAGATATGAGAATCCAGCTGCTTCTGTTGTGTCAGACATTGGGAGATATGCAAAAAAGAGGTAAATTAAAAATAAAAGGTAAATCAATGGCACTTTTCTCACTAGATTTTCTCCTATGAAAATATAATGGTTCTTCATACAATTTTTATTTATGTTAACATGAAATGGGTTTATTATTATTTTTAAGTGATTTCATTCTTTAGTTTTAATTTCTAGTAAGGTAAATATCAATAGATATATTCCATACAAATCAAAGCTCTTTGGAGTTCTCACTAATTTTTATAATTAAAAAAATTTTTTAAAAATTTTTATTTACTTTTTGAGAGCGAGAGAGCATGAGCGGAGGAGGGGCAGAGAGAGAGGGAGACACAGAATCTGAAGCAGGCTCCAGGCTCTGAGCTGTCAGCATAGAGCCCGATGTGGGGCTTGAACTCATGGACTCTGATCATGACCTGAGCTGAAGTCGGACGCTCAACCAAATGAGCCACCCAGGTGCCCCAATTTTTAAGAGTATAAAGGGGTCCAGAGAAAAAAATGTGAGACCTGCTGTCTTGGCTAATGCTAAATGGGTAAAGAAGATCTCTTGCTTGGCTAATGTGAGTTTTCATTATTCTCACAGCATCTGTCCTTATACCTGTATTTGGATTTGTCTACACTGACTTGTTATCCATGCTTGGCAAAGTCCTGATTGAATGAAGTGGAGACTATAATTACAATGTTCCTTTGTAGTCATTGTACCCTTCACTCAATACATGATAAACCTCATACAAATTACAGTATTTATTATATATAAAAAGTATTTAAAGCTTTGCCAATGAAGTGAAGTTATGTCCTTTAATGGTATCTTATAATGAGGTCTGAATAGACCTAACAGTCAATACTTTCTTTTACATCTGCATTATTAAATTTTCACAGTTTTGAATACTCAGACAGCTGGTTTTTATTGCTTCTATGCTATGCTAACTCCTGAAGAACACTTGAAAACTACCTCATGCTAAATCTGGTTCTCAAACTCTAATCTCTAGCACAAACAATGACTGATGGACAAAGTGATTTTTAATGCAAGCCAAGGTGCAGTAACAAAGCTGAAAAACAAAAACAAAAAAAGAATCCAGATCCAAAAGTCCTAACCAATAAGATTATCTTAGAAGGATAATTTTTTCAGAACCAAGAACAAAACCATTTAAACCTGAGGATCTTGAAGAGTTATGATGAAATGTGTACTAGTTTTATTAAAAACAGAAGCAAACCAGACTGCGTATTTTTAAAAACTTTACAAAGGCAAAACATGTTTTTGGAAACGTTATTCTCTTTCAGTAAGTACTGCAAAGTACCTTAATTAATTCTTGAGATTCTAACAGCCATAAAAGCAAGTCATAAAAATGATATTTATTTGGGAGTATAGACTGGAATGACATTTTGGGAGGGCCATGAAAATATTTAGCAGAAGCCTAATATGCATACCCACTGACTAAGGAATTCCAGTTTTGGAAATTGATCTGGAGAAAACTGGCAATGATGAAGATACATGGATGTTCATTACAGTGTTGTGTATAATACATGTAAACTGGAGGGGCGCCTGGGTGGCTTAGTTGGTTAAGTGTCTGATTTTGGCTCAGGTCATGATCTCACAGTCCGTGAGTTCAAGCCCTGCATCGGGCTCTGTGCTGACAGTTCAGAGCCTGGAGCCTGCTCCGGATTCTGTGTCTCCCTCTCTCTCTCTGCCCCTCCCTCACTCATGCTCTGTCTCAAAAATAAATAAACATTAAAACAAATAAAACATTAAATAAACAAAAAAAATAAACACTAAAAAAACAAACTGGAAAGAGCCTAAATATCCAAAAACATGGGGCTGATCAAGGAAACTGTGGTTTATTTTATAATGGCATACTATGTGGCCTAATACAAAAATATAAAAATTAATCATAAAATTATGTATGGCAAGGAAAAGTATTTACTTTTCTATATTTGCCATATATTGCTAAAAGCTGAAAGCAAGTTATAAGATTATAGCATTATATGATTTCATTTCTGCCTAAAATGTGCATGGGCACAAAAATATCTGGAAGTGTATAAATTAATGATATTTATTGTTGAGTTGGGGATCACAGGTGATTATTATTTACTTTTTTTGA
Source organism: Prionailurus viverrinus (assembly GCF_022837055.1). Classification (NCBI taxonomy): domain Eukaryota; kingdom Metazoa; phylum Chordata; class Mammalia; order Carnivora; family Felidae; genus Prionailurus; species Prionailurus viverrinus. The sequence goes on along the minus strand of NC_062561.1, from coordinate 132,831,134 downwards.
GGTTTCCGTAATCTGGTTTTGGTATAGTGAACATCTTTTCTTTATATAGTAAAAATAATTATTCTCTAATTCTTAGAATACTGAATACTGTACGTACTATGAGAAAGTGGTGGAGGGGAGAGAGATGAGAAGAGGAGGGAGGAAGGCAGATAGACCTTTATATGGTTTATTATTTTATCATATATATTTGTTGCAAAGTATTAGGTTAATCTTAGATTAACCTGGAAAAACATTTGAATGGAACATAGTAGTAAATAGTTAAATATTCACAAGATCACATTCTACTCTCATAGATTTAATTTTTCTCCTCTCCTTGGAATGCTGATTTTGTTCTGTAGGAGCAGGTGGCTTTCTTTTTTATGTCTCTCTTCTATCTTGTCAGAAACAGCTCTCACAAAACTTTTTTGGGAGCTAACCAAGCTTTATCTAACCAAACCCAAAATGGCATATGGACCTCATCCACATGGTCATATGAATCTGGTCTCTGATGATTCCTGCCATGTATCTAATGGTTTTATAAAACCCATGCTTGAAGAAAGATTCTATAGCTATAAGAGTGTGATGCTGTGGGAAGAAGGAATGTAGTGGCAAAGAGGCTACTTTAGCTGCTACACTGGAGTCTGGGAGCCATCACTGCCACCAAATACTGGCAGTATATATCCCAACAAAGGAAGAATCTTAATAATTTTGAGTGAAAAATTTCTATCATGCATTTCAGCTTAGATCTACTAATAACACTTCTTTAAATGCCTTGTTAGACAGTGAAATCTGGGAGTAATTATCAACCATATACAGTGTTTACAATAGAATCATATTTCTTTTCTTTTCCCCCTCCCACTGTTTTTTTTGTTTTTTGTTTTTTTTTTTTTGCATAAAAAAGTAGAATGCTGCTGAATGGTACCCAAATGTCTGTTGTATACCATGCCAATACAGCAGCTTAGCCAAAAATGCGAACCGAAAGTTTGCCAAGTAAAAGAAAACATAACAAATTGGTAATGGTTTCTATCTTGACAGAAAATGAAAATGATCCCTCAATGTGTGGTCACTCATGCGGACACATAAAAATGTCTGAGAAGCAATCATTTTACCTCAGATAACAGACCTTGACAGTGTAGTACAGTACTGGCTGACTTTCACTTCTTAGAAAAGCGGTAACCGTGACCTACAAAATAGTCTGGTAACCATGTAATTTATGCATAACACACATGCACATGCCATGCACTCATAATATTTGCCATAAATCACTTTTAATATAAGACTTCTTTTCTGAGTGGAATATACTTTATGAGTGATGGTCTAAATCACTAGAGACCTGATAAACTTGAACGGGTGTATTTATGAACAGACAGGATGTTGTTGCTTATCAGGTTACAAAATTTCAATAGTCTATATTGCAATAAAATAGTCCCATGTATTCTGTATGATTCTGTGTAGTGCCTTGAAACACTAAAGGTATTTTTTTACTAGATGTTAGATAAAACAAATACAAAAAATGTGTAGGTACATAGTGTATAGTTCTGACTTTCGGCTTAGGAGACTGTAATTGAAAGTAGAAATGAACCCCCGGAAGACCTGGTAAGTCTTTAACATACTTACCCTTCCTTTTCCACTTAGTTTTGTTCCCCAAATGGAGAACTGGTCAACATCACTGACCAGTGATTTTACCATCTGGTAAAGTTCTCCCATTTGTTTACTTTCTAATGAGGATGTTAGAACATAGATTGTACTGTGAAATCACATCAAAAGCAAGAATGACAATTTTAAAAACACTGATTGACATCTGCAGCTAATGAGGAATTCACAGTGAGAGAATTCGGAACCAAGTGGCTCGGAAGAACCTTGGGAAGTTAAATGGTCTTGCCAAGTTAAAAGTAAATTTGAATCCTGTGTGTTATGAGTTTCAAATGAAATTTCTGGGTCTAAATTTGTTGGTGACTTTCCTGTTCAATAAAAAAGGACTTAAATGGCTTATAAAAAGGTTAAAAAAACTTATTGGGCATCAAACTGCTCTTACAAAACATCATCTTGATGAGTTAAGTGTAAATGAATCAGAAACACATGGATCATGTTTCCTTAAAAAATGCATATGGATTCAAAAATAAGGGGAAGAGGACTTGGCAAAACATTTTTTTTGTGTGGTGGCTGAACCCAAAACATTTGAAAGATATTTTGAGACATTCAGGGAATCCAAAATAAAACTAAACCTGTCCAGTCATATAAAAAAAACAGAAAATTCTTCTATGTAATGTGCATTTATCTCTAAGGGTCAGTCAACACTCACTGAGCCTTCACCTTTGGCACACAACTGTGGGAGGAGCCAGCTTCTGCCTTTAAGCAACTTTGAATTTAAGTATAAATAAGTACATATAAGTAATAGAAACCAATTAAAAGAGTCTCAGGGTTAAAAAAAAAAGTACATAACCTAGATCATACAGAAATTATATTTTGAGAAATATATAAGCATTTCAGGGTCCTAGGGGAGGTAGGATTCATTCCATTCAAATCATCATCCCCCCAGTCCTTTTGATTAAAGTTGTATATAGTTGCAGAATCCTACTTGCTTAAATGTTTTCTTAATAAGTGTTTTTATGTCTTTTTAAATGTGTGTCCCAGCCCTCTTTCCTCCACCCTCTAGATTTGTGAGTGCTCAACAAATCTTGCTGACTGGTTTCCTGGAGGATGGGAGTGTTGAGCAGTTTTGAAATAGGAGAGAGATGCCGTCTGGCAGAGAGGAGTGAGGCTATGATTCTGGGTTGGGGTAATGGCACATGTGACAGTTCAGAGGCTCCAGAGGGTGAGTCATATGTGGGGGGTGACCCTTTGGCTTGCTTGCAGTAATGTGCTTGAGCCAGGGTGTAGTGGGAGGTGAGGGCAGTTAGGTGTAGGGAGTCCTAATATACTACATGTGAAGTCAACTGGAGGACAGAGGAGTGTGATAAGGGAAAGCACAATTCTTATTCCTTTTTTTTTTTTTTTCCCTTTTTGCCAGTATAGGATAAAGTGTTAAGCACAGGACATGTACAAGTCATTAATTCCTTTATTTCTTATCAGTGTCTTAAAAAGCTGAAAAACAGCCAAAGAAAAAATAAGTTGACTGTGTATGATTGCTAGGATCCTGTAGGTCATAAATTTTAAGAGGAACTTAGTAGGATTATGAAATGTATTACTGAGTCCTAAAATGTTTGTGGGAAAGTGTAAAAAATAAATGATTTAGAATCTTTTGAGGCTGCTTTCTAGCTTTTTAATGTGAATCTTATCTTTTCTACAATATTAGAAAGTTATTTAGGACAGGGAGAGTGTCATATATGTCCTGTATATTTTCCACTGGCTAGCACAATACTGGGAACACACCAAGCACTCAATAAATGCTTATGGAAGTGAAATGAAGTCAAAAGATGCTGAGGCTCTGTAATGATGAAGGTGTGATTAAAGGTGAAGTCTGGGGGTGAGGGGAGAAGACGACATAGTGGAAATGTCCTAATATCTTAATAGTACCTCTGCTCTGAGCCTATTTGTTCATGGTTAATACACAGAAATCAAAGCCCTTACCATCCTTCATCATCTTCTACTTCTGCTTCAGAAATGTCATTTTCAGGAGTTTCAGCAATTGCTTGGGTGAGTTTAGATTTAAACTGGTTCAGCAGCGCCAGGGTCTGAAATAATGATTACATGGCTAAGTTTTCTGATAAGGATAAATATAATTTTAGAAGAGACACTGAAATTTGGTAGAAAAAATTTGAAACACTAAGACTTAGATGAATTTTTAATTTTGAAGGAAAATAACAAAACTCAAGCAGTGATTGTTCTATAAACCTCGACAATGCCCTGTTTACATTTGCACTAACATTTTCCCTCAGGCATATGTGACAGTTTCTGATTTGGGGAACATAAGTTTGCTTATATAGAAGACACTTAAACTTTAAAATGCATGCTTGTTAATGACTAATTTTTAAGGTCCACAAGACAAGGAGCTACTTCACTAAAATATGAGAAATCACAAAATAAAACACCAATAACAAATAGTATTTGTCATTGAACAAATTTCCAAAAATGTAAAAATATCAATGGCAAGGAAGGTAAAATGAATAAACACATTAACTGGTGGAAGATGGGTAAATTGGAGTGATATTTTAAAAAGCTATTTAAATTTGTCAAAACTTTAAGGTGATCATTCCCTTTGACTCAATCACTTCAATCCTGGGAATACATGAAGAAAAATAGTATGAAACAGAAAATGGCTTATGGAAAAGATGTACACTGCAGCCATATTCCTACAAATGGAAAAATGAAAACATGTTAATATCTATCAGTAATGAACTAGATATATTTTGTAAAAAGTAATGAATATAGTATTACATTATTAAAAATTATATACAAGAGCATTACATTCTGTTGTTAAAGATAGTGGGACGTAAATACCATGTTCAGTAGATTTTTAAGAAAAGGGCACGATTTCTGTGGTTCTTGTTTGTCTCCCATGTCCTTTGCGGGTAACAAACCACAAGTGTCTATAGTTTTGTAATTAATACTCAGCTTACCTCCAGAATATGAGTAGAGAACAAAAGCTGGAAAAAATATTTTTATTCTACAGTTTAAAAAAGTAAATACTTGTGAAATGGGGTGAAGTACTACCTGTTTCACAAGGAAACAGAGGTATGATAGTTCAGTATGTGAATAACAAGTACAATATGGCATCACAATAAATTGCTAGGCTCTGTAATTTATCTAAGAAATACCACTGAGACCACAGTTCATGGAAAAATTAAGAAGGTTTTGGTGGTCTAGAACTGAAGCTCAATAAAGACAGATGGTACAAGAAACAAAGGCAGTTACTGCTAGAAATGATAGTGAAAGTGCCTTATATACTTTATAAGTTCTGGAAATTTTAATGCCCACATGCACAACAGATGAAAATATACACATTACCATAGCGTCCACTTGGAAATGAGACAAGTTTTGGGGGAAACACTAAATTCCTACAAAATATCCTCACGGGCATTCAGAGGGCTCCTAGTGCATTGGGGTTAGGTATTTTGTCTGTTTTCAGAGTAGTAATTAAAAGATTAAGCTCTTCAAACAGTGTTAACAAAAAAAGAAGGCATTCCTTGTTTTTAAAACTTATTTGTTAAAAAAAAAAACCCTTTTGCTTACAAACTTTTCTTATATTTGCTTTATAATAAGGAAAAGTTTAATTTAGAAATATTAGAAAATAAGGAGAAGCAGAACAAAATTATCTATTATTCCATCACATAAGAATAACAATTTTTGACGTTTTGGCATATATCCTTCAAGGCTTTTTAGGTGTTTTTTTATTTTTGTGTATGTGTATGAGCTTATATATCTATATATATGTTATATAAAATATATCTCTAAAAGTGTATTTTAGTGTACAGTCTATCTATAGCTTAAAAGTAAACCCCATTAATTTTTTTAATGGTGGACCTTTGTACACTTGGAAATGTCTTTTCCAAAAACATAAAGAAAAATGAAAACAAAGGAGACTTCTTAGTGGAATGAAATTTAAAAGCTTCCTAGAAAATTATGCTAGACCTAGATCTTTTTCCTTGAGTTTTGAAAGTGGCAAGGCAGTCTGTTTTTAGGGCTAATTAATGTGCTACTGGCATTTGCTCAAAGAAAGAGGACTGTAACAAAACATCCTCTTGGCCTTTCTTAGCTTCTCCTATATTTGTGATTGAACTTTTTCTAGCTGCGTTCTAAAGGCAGAAGACACTAGGCAGTAAAGCAAACGTCACAAAAATAATGGGGCACAACATATGGTGAAGAAGATAGGATTTGCATAGGGGCATTTCTGTTCAGCCTCTCTGGGGGAGTGGGTCTTCTGAAGGAGTGAATGGCTAACTACTTACAGCATGGCTCTTCAACACAGTGAGAGTCTTCCTAGTAGGAGGAAACTGTTTTGAAGAGGTCCTGCCTTGGCAAACTTCATGCATGCATACCTACACAGAAGAGTCTCTTCAACTGGCCTCTACACCTCTAGTCCTGCTCTGGGTCCAGTATAGTCTCTATACCACAGCCAGATTGGAGGAATCTTCCCAAAGTGCAAATGAGATTATGTCATCTCCTTCTTTCAATGGCTCCCCTCTGCCCTTAGGGTAAATATAAATTTCTTAATATAGCTCAAAAGTGCCTTGCATGAGTTGGTTTCTGCTTCCCTCTCCAGCATCATCTTTCTTTTAGTTTGGTATAGTCCATACTTAACATCTTTTATAGTTCTTTGCAAAGAGATCCAACATTTCTTATATACTCTTCCTTTGTCTGGCCACCTGTCTCCTATTCAACTTTCAAAGTTCAACTGACCAATCATTTTCTCAGGGAGGCCTTCCTAGATTCTTAGTCCATGTTTAGTCCTACTGTTACACATTTACATAGTTCTCTATACTTAACCTGTCAGAATGCTCACCTTCCTTTATTGGCATTACTTGTTTAACTGGCTCTTTTCCCTAACAGCTCCAAGAGGACAGGGATGTGTCCACCTTGTTTAACACCAAATACAGTGATTAGTACATGGTAGGTTCTAAATAATTATTTGCTAGGAGGCAAAAAAGAAGAACGAATAAGAATGAAAAAATGATCCCTAGGGTATCTCTGGTAGTAAATTGACTGTAGTTGCTATTCAAAGGGCTTTGGACTCCATGAAATCAAGTTAATAATGTACTTTTTCTTAATTTCATTTGATGTGTCATTTCTTTTGAAAATTGCTCAAATTAGTTCTCTATAATTACAATTTCCTATACCTGATTTCTTACTGAACTTTCCCTATGGTTATTTTCATGGTAAGTACTGACGTATGATCCTTCTTTACCAGTAATTAGGTGCAATTTATAATATAGTCCCTGATTATATTAAGTTATTCAAATTATTCAAATACACTTGGGCTTTTTAATTTACTTTTATTTTGCCTATTTTATTTATACACCTAAAATAGCTTGTTCTCAAATATATATATATATATATATATATATATATATATATATATATACACCAAAAACCATTTATTTTTGGTGCTGCCATATATAGCCATATATATATATACATGTATATGTATACGTATATGTGTATATGTATATATATGTACATACACACACACACACACACACACACACACATATGTATATATGGCAGCACCAAAAATAAATGGTTTTTGCCTTCACCCTAGCTTTTCAATATGCAGGGTTGCTGGAGATTTATTTCGACTGCTAAGTGTTATATGGTGTGTACAACTGATTTTCAAATTGTTGAAATAGTTTTTTCTTATTTCTAACAATCTTATTCTTAAAGATTCAGAAATTACTTACAATAAGCAGAGTTCTGCAATATTATTTACAATATTGCCTTATTTACAGGCAGTGTACAACTTCAAGCAGAGTTGGCTAGTCAGCGTGTAAGATACTGTGCTAGAAGAGATCTCTTCATCATTTAATATGTGGTTTTGCAAGATTCCTATGCTTGATATGGGAGCACAAGGTTGAAACCTGAAAGTTTTAGGCTTTTTCCTGTAATGTCTGGAAAGAACATGAATGGCCAAGGTCCTTGTCATCCCACCCTATACGAATATATCCTTTTTCATTTTTAAGAGGTAGTGCTTTCCCAATGTACAATCAAATTAGGCTCCATTAGCAGCACTTAAAGACAATTAAAAGGCAATGAATTACATATGGATTTTGGTTTGTGACATTACCTGGTCTTCCCGGGAAGTTCCCTTCTTTGCCTGTTGCTTCCTCAGAGCTTCATACTTTTGCTTTTCTCTTCTGTATTCTGCAACAGCACCGTCAGGAGCAGTTTCTTCTTCTGAAGAATAATAGAATGTTCTTAGAATAAATAGTAAAAACGCTGGGTGGTTTCATATTAACATTTATGCTTATTACAGAAGATGAGGTCAAAACCTGGGATTGGTTCTCACCCATTTAAAAATCAAACCAATAAATGCCACCAGCTCCACAACTATTACCTACACTAGAAAGTGACTGGTGTTAATTTATCAACCAATTTTATAAACATCTTCATTATATATTGTACTATTGTAGTTCTCACTTGTTTGACTATAAAATTAGCTATCTCACTTTAAAAATAATTAAGATTTTCCTAAAATTCAGCAATGCCATTTTACATTATTCTCCTGCCTTATATAATCTTCCAGTATTGGTTGATTTTCCAATTACCTACCACTTTTGTTCCCCAGTTAAAACAACAATAACAACAACAAATACACAAGTTCAATTTGATGTCATCATAAAAAATTAATATATCTAGCAAATAACTCAGGACAGTAATCAGAAGCAGATAAAAATAATTGTTACTAAGTTAGAAATTAGAAAACCAATTTATAGATTTGATCCTGCAATAATTCCCTATGAAGATTAGTTAACATCTGGGTTTACAGAACAGAGTTTTGCCTAAAAAAAAAAATTTTTTTTTACATTAACTTACATGCACACAAATTAATGAAAATTTGTGACTTAAAACAAACACTCAACAACCTATCTCTTATTATTTTTGGCTAGTAAACCAAGAGGAGCTGATGTAATCAAGAATGCAAGTAATCTTTCTACTCAAATCTTAGTTTGCTGCTTGCTTTTTTGTTATAGAGTTTTAAGAATGTTATTAACATGCAGTGTATTAACAATTAGCTATTTTGTTCAAGAGATTTTTTCTTTTTTTTTTGACTATATCAACATACTTTTATTTCACATCTTTTTAAAAAATAATTTATTTTATTTTACTTATTTATTTTTATTTTTTATTTTTTAACATTTATTTATTATTGAGAGACAGAGAGACAGAGCATGAGCATGGGAGGGGCAGAGAGAGGAAACACAGAATCTGAAGGAGGCTCCAGGCTCCGAGCTGTCAGCACAGAGCCTGATGCGGGACTTGAACTCACAAATCAAGCAAGATCATGACCTGAGCCGAAGTCAGACGCCCAACTGACCGAGCCACCCAGGCTCCCCATTCTTTTAAATAATTTATTGTCAAGTTAGCGAACATAGAGTGTATATACAGTATAGTCTTGGCTTCAGGAATAGATACCCATGGTTCATCACTTACATACAACACCCAGTGCTCATCCCAACAAGTGCCTTGCTCAGTGCTCATCACCCATTTTCCCTGTCCCTCCCCAACCCTCCACCCCCATCAGCTCTCAGTTTGTTTTACAGAGAACAAATTTAAGAGTCTCTTATGGTTTGCTTCCCTCTCTGTAACTTATTTTTCCTTCCCTTCTCCTATGGTATTCTGTTAAGTTTCTCAAATTCCACATGTGAGTGATAACAGGATAACTGTTTTTTTCTGACTGACTTATTTCACTTAGGATAATACACTCCAGTTCCATCCATGTTGTTGCAAACAGCAAGATTTCATTCTTTCTTTACCACCGAGTGGTATTCCATTGTGTGTGTGTGTGTGTGTGTGTGTGTGTATACACATCTTCTTTATCCATTCATCTGTTGATGGACATTTGGATTTTTTCCATAATTTGGCTATTATTCATACCACTGCTATAAACATTGGGGTACATGTGCCCCTATGAATCAGTACTCTTGTGTCCTTTGGATAAATTACTAGTAGTGCTATTGCTGGGTTGTAGAGTAATTCTATTTTTAATTTTTTGAGGAACTTCCACACTGTTTTCCAGAGTGGCTCCACCAGTTTGCATTTCCACCAACAGTGCAAGAGGGTTCCCCTTTCTCCACATCCTCACCAACATCGGTTGTTTCCTGAGTTGTTAATTTTACCCACTCTGACTGGTATGAGGTGGTATCTCAAAGTGGTTTTGATTTGTATTTCCCTTATGATTACACTATTGAGCATCTTTTCATGTGTCTGTTGGTTATCTGGATGTCTTTGGAAAAGTGTCTACTCATATCTTCTGCCCATTTCTTCACTGGATAATTTGTTTTCCAGGTGTTGAGTTCGTTAAGTTCTTTGTAGATTTTTGATACTAACCCTTTATCTGATATGTCATTTGCAAACATCTTCTCCCATTCTGTTGGTTGCCTTTTAGTTTTGTTGATTGTTTCCTTGGCTGTGCAGAAGCTTTTTACCTTGATGAAGTCCCAATAGTTCATTTTTGCTTTTATTTCCCTTGTCTTCAAAGACATGTAAGAAGATGCTATGGGCAAGATCAAAGAAGTTGTTGCCTGTTTTCTAGGATTTTGATGGTTTCTGTGTTACATTTAGGTCTTTATCTATTTTGAATTTATTTTTGTGTATGGTGTAAGAAAGTGGTCCAGTTTCATTTTTCTGCATGTCACTGTCCAGTTTTCCTATCCATTTGATAAAGAGACTGTCTTTTTTCCATTGGATACTTTTTCCTGCTTTGTCAAAGATCAGTTGGCCATACATTTGTAGGTCCATTTCTGGTTTCTCTATTCTATTTCCATTGGTCTATGTGTCTCTTTTTGTGCCAATACCATACTGTCTTGATGATTACAGCTTTGTAATAGAGTGTGAAGTCCAGGATTGTGATGCCCTAGGTTTGGTTTTCATTTTCAATATTACTTTGGCTATTCAGGGTCTTTTGTGGTTCCATACAAATTTTAGGATCATTTGTTCTAGCTCTGTGAAGAATGCTGGTACTATTTTTATTGGGATTGCATTGGATGTATAGATTGCTTTGGGTAGTATCAACATTTTAACAATATTTGTTCTTCTCTTCCCTGAGCATGAAATGTTCTTGCATTCATTTGTGTCTTCTTTAATTTCTTTCATAAGCTTTCTCTAGTTTTCAGTGTACAGATTTTCTACCTATTTGGTTAGGTATATTCCTAGGTATTTTATGATTCTTGGTACAATTTTAAATGGGATCTATTCCTTGATATCTCTTTCTGTTGCTTCATTATTGGTATATAGAAATGCAACTGATAAGAGATTTTCTAACACAGTAACATTTGCTGCACAAACCCAACTGTGTGAAAAATGTGGTCAACTCTTATATTTCCTAACTGATTATATCACATTACTATAAAGTACTTCTCTTTATAATATGATCAACTATGAATAATCACAGAACGTTAATTTTTCATTTTGATTTGCCAGTGGTATACTCTGAATAATTTCCTTAGTTTTATATTTCAGTTCACTAATTCTTTGTTTAGTTGTATCTAAGACATAAACTGTTTTAAGTTTTTAGTTTTAAGACATAAACTGAGCCATTGATTTTAATAATTATATATGTATTTTTTAGATATTCTATTTTGTTCTTCAAATTCACCTGCTCTTTTGATAGCCTTAGTATTTTCTTTTTTTAAGTTTATTTATGTATTTTGAGAGAGAGAGAGAGAGAGTGAGCACGTGAGCAGGGGAGGGGCAGAGAGAGAGAAGGAGAGAGAGAATCCCAAGCAGGTTTTGTGCTGTCAGCATGGAGCCCAACGTGGGGCTCGATTTCATGAACCATGAGATCATGACCTGAGCCGAAGTCCAGAGTCAGACACTTAACCGACTAAGTAACCCAAGAGCCCCAGTGATAGCCTTAGTCTTTTATTATGATATTTCATGATTTAAAAATCTCTTTTAATTATTTAAAATACACTTGTTATATTGTATCTTTCAGATTCTTCTTGGGTATCTTTCTGTTATGTCTTCTTTCTCTCTTCTTAGGCTTATCATTTCTCTGTGTTTTCTAATTTTTGATTGTGAGTTTATCTTGAGCTAGAGCTTCATCTCCATCATGCTCCATAGGAATCCTAGGCACCGCAGGATTGTGTAAGAATTTCTACAGAGAACTTTCACATTTGTTTCTACCAGGCAATTTAGGGGTTCCATTGGTCTGAAGTCATTCTTTTTTAAATTAATTTCTTGGCTTAGGATTCCTGTACCATATAGCTAGTGTGTACTCAAACTTTGTAGCCATGCCTGGTAGAGGTTTAGAGTTTTGATTTTTTGTGAGACTCCTCCCACAGGTAGCTCTGAAAAATGATAAGCTTCATTGTGGCCTTCCTGACCAGGTGGACAGTTTTTCTAGTTCCCATTTCTCTTGACCCAAGGCCACATTGCTGTCCATGTCTTAGATAAAAACCCCACTTTCTAGCTAGTAGAGCCTACATCTGGTTCCAATATGCCCCTGAGCAACTACAGTATCAGCTTGCCCACTTAATGCTCTGGTTACACCTCCCCTTTGTTTCTAGTACCCAGGGCTTTTCTTTTTTTCTTATCTTCTCTCTCTCTCTTTCAAGCTTAGCTAAGTATTTAAATTGGGCTTGATCATATTTTATCCAGTGTGTCTATATATTTGAAGAAGAAGGAAGTTCTGGGCTCAGTCCATGTTGCCAGAACAGGAAGTAGCACATTCATTTCACATGTGCTTGAATCCCCCTGAATAAACAAAAATTGAATAAGTGACTGGATGATTTTAGTGACATAAAACTGGCTAATAAAATACATGAGGAGTTTGAAAAATTTAGTTTCTCTAAGTACAGACTGTTCTTTTACTTTTCTTATAAATCTCAATATACAGTGGATGATAAATCATAAATAATAATGACATAGTGTGATGACTATTTGTCATTAACTGAAATTTCTACAAAACATGCTGAAAAATAGGAATAAAGAATAGTGGGGAAAAAGAACATTTACTAAAGGCTATAGTTAGGCACCATGCTAAGATGCTTTGATTATGAAGTGTCTATAAACCATATGAGGAAACAGGAATTAGAATATGGTAAAGCTGGGATTTGAGCCCAGGTATGATATGAAAGGCCAACGCTGTGCCCTACTGAGTTCAATTAAAACTTCAATCCGGAAAACAAAATTTTACTAAGTGTCTCTAACATGGTGGGCATTCTGAGAAATGCTATAAAAGATATTTAAAACATAAATGATAACAAGCTTTTCATTCTATAATGTAATGGAAAAGGTAAAATGAACGTAAGATAAAACATAAAAAATTCACATAAGATATGTGAAATAGTTAAGAAATCAAGTTACTGATTTTTAGTATCAAATTGCTGATTCCTTAGAGGGCTTAAAGCTTACCTATGTTGTAGTGTTAGAATAAAATATCTTTGCTGTCTCTGAGATAAAACTAGGTAATATACATGAAACGTTTTGGTGAGGAGAGTGTCCAACATCACAGTAACCATCAGTTTAGTACTGGAGCATCAGTTTACTAGAGCACCAGAGCTGGAAGTTGCTTTGAGGATCTTCTCATCTAACTTCTCCCTTTATAAGTGAGGTAACCAATGTTAATGTAAGTGAAGTTACGCAGCCAGTCTCCCAGGGAGATCAGCAGCAGAGCCTGGGCTAAAACTTGTGTTCTGAATCTTAGTGAAGGTGACGATCTAAGTTAAGTACTGTACTTCAGTTCCTGCATGTTATAAAGAATTCCTCTAAGCCTTCCCCTAAGGGCTAGTCAGAAACTTAATCCTTGCTCCACTTGAATCTCTTTTGTGAAACCTTTTTGTTCTGAACATAAAGGAATGGTGACTAGTCAGTCAACTGCGGTTACTTAGCTGAAGAACCAGTGGTATCCATCTACAAATCTCATTTTATAGATAGATAAAGAGCTCATTCCGTCCCTTGTCTCAGGACTAGAGCTCAAGGAGCTAACAGCTCCAAGTAACTGTACATTCATTCATTTTAAAAAAAGCTTATCAAATGATCAGAAACAGTGTCAGAAACTGTTAATAAGGCTGCTTATAAATTATTTGAAATATATCTGGATCTAGTACTTCAAGGAAATTTTTGAAAAATTCCCATAATAAATGAAAACTTTTATACAAATAAAGGTAATATATTACTGCTAATAGTAAACAGCATTTGGAAACAAAAAGGGGTGGACTTTAATGGATATAGAATATATCAATGCTGGTGATACCTAGTTGTATCTCATCATAGTTCCTGGAAGCTAAAAAATACGGTTTTTAATCAAATTTTATATACACCCATTCTTAAATTAATTCTAGGAAATGTAACCGACTTGAATATAGCTAACATTTTAAGTACTCGTTATGTGCCAGATACCAGTACCTGAATTACTTGGTTAATCCTAATAACTGACCCAATGAAGGAGGCATACTGTTAGCCTTATTTTGCTGATAAGGAAACTAAGGTAGTAAGAGGTTAAATAACTTATGTAAGGGACTATAAACATGAGAATATAAACCCATGTAGTCTGGCTCTAAATGACAAGTTCTTAACCAGCTTGGTTATTTCTTCTTCATGTTTGACGTACAAGAAAACACAGAAAATACTCCAATTTGACACAAAAAGGCATCAGGTCACCAGTTGGATGTGTCCGATGAAATAAAATCCTGCCAAAAAAAGGTTCTAAATTCCTCTCAGACCATAATAAATGGGAAGTACAGTCTGCCAAACAGTGGGTTTATGTAAATAATTTCCACCTAAGAAGAATCCTTTATGGCTTTTTCTTGATAATCCTTAATTAATCATATTTTCCCCTCATTTAAGCCTTCGAACAATTTAAACACTATATCATAACCGCTTCTTTTTCTGTATTGCCCCTTGGCTACAAACACACATGGCAGGAATTGTCCCCTTTTTGGAGTCTAGCATATGTCTTGCATAAAGCGTGGACTCAATAAATAGTAGCTGAATGGACAAATGAACAATTTGATCCTCTTTAGGTCTTAAGTTCCCAGTGTCCCTAGTTGCCTTATTGCTCTTGCATGACGGAATGGCTCCCTGAGGGGTTTGTAGTGTGTTAGGACCCCTAGCATACAAATACTTTTTCAATAGATAGTTGTTGAACTAAGTTGAGTTACAGATAAATAATTTCTCACATGTATTAAATAGACATAAGAGGAGTACAAGTCAACTTTAAGGTAGTTACCTCTGACTAAGGTCCCTGAACACTGAGCTTTCTGTGTTAAGAGTTGTACCCATTCACTGAAGCTTTACCATCTGCTTGAGGAGCTCCTGGGGATGAACTGTATATCCTGCCCCCAGCCAGAATGCCTATTTTTTGGTTTGTTTTATTAGGAAAATCCATTATGAAAAGGACAATAATGGGGGTATTCTGTGACATTAAGGTGAGGGCCTACATATAGTATATTTTTTATTATCACTTTTCATAATTATAATCCATAGTACTTATTGAATGACAAGAGGTTAGATTTGTACTAATTATGTTTTAAAGATAATTAAAGGTTACTTAGATGATGTCTTTGAAAAGTGAATAAGAAGAAAAGTGGTCTCTCTTCCAATGAAACTACCCAAATGAAAATTATTCAGAATTAAGAAATTATTTAATAGAGGGAGGGTGCACATTTACAAAGATTAGACAGAATTTAGGGGAAGACTAGCTAAAAGTCTAATTTATTTCTGTACTGTGAGCTAAAATAAAAAAATCTATGATTTATTCATTTTATTTAACTACTTTTTATTTTCAGCATATTTTTTGTGTTACAAATTGAACAATACTGGCTCCATCTGGTGGTCAAAATAAGCCTATAGTTTCATAAAGATAAGTCAAAGTGGTTGAATAATTCAGGGACATCACCTGAAGTATCCTTGAACACCGAACACTGACATATGCTTCAACACTGAACAGTGATTAAATGGAATTCAGTCTCCATTTAGACGAAGTTTTTATTTTTCTTTCCCTGTTGTTCATCCTAATTTCAATGCTTCATGTTATTTTAGGCTTAAAATAATCCTCAAAATAAAGTAATACACAATATTTTCTAGTAGCTGTGTTTTTCTACTAGCTGATTCGAGAAATGTGAAGGTAACAAGTTATAATCCAATTAAATTAATCCATATTTTCAAACTGTATTCCATTCTGGAATATAAATACAAAAATGCTGATTTTCAGCCTGCATTTTCCATTAAACATTTCTTTTTTTAATGTTTATTTATTTGTTTTGAGAGAGAGGACAAGCATGTATGGGGGAGGAGCAGAGAGAAAGGGAGAGAGAGAATCCCACATAGGCTCCCTGCTGTCAGTGCAGTTTGATGTGGGGCTCAATCTCACAAATGGTGAGATCATGACCTGAGCTGAAAGCAAGAGTCAGAGGCTCAACTGAGCCACCCAGGCACCCCCACTCCATTAAACATTTCTAACAGGGGTAGCCTATGAATAAATGGAAGTTCATATCTAGCGGTTCTGTATACTTACAGTCTACTGGCTACTTAATCTTGATTTTTTTTGAAAGAGAGTGAGAGTGCAAGCAGGAAGGAGCGGAGGGAGAGAGAAATCTTGAGCAGACTCCACTCCCAGCACAGAGCATGACTTGGGGCTCAGTCTCACAACTGTGAGATCATGACCTGACCGAAATCGAGTCTCAGATGCTTAACCAAATGAGTGACCCAAGCACCCCTACTAAATCTTAATTTTTAAATTCAGTACAAAAGGAATATGTCCAGTATCACAACACAAAATATTAGTACTATGAAGTTTTTAGGCAGCAATAACCAGCTCCTTTACAGATGAAAAAACAGGTTCAGAGAGGTCAAATGATTGTGTTAAGCTTGGAATATCAGAAACCAGATTTTCTGATCACTCAATGTTGTTTCCTCTTTCTCTATACTACTATGTGTACTTTCTTTTTGGAATGTGTAAGCACCACAGATGTATTTCATTATAAGCTAATAGTCACTTTGAAATTATATACCTTTATACTACAGTGTGACCATTTATAAAATGGCATGAATCTCCAATATAGATTTAATTCTCTAATTAGGAGTCTTTTGGTTTTGGTTTAGTTTTTTAGAGACAGAGAGTGTGAGCAGGGGAGAGGAGGAGAGGGAGAATCCCAACCAGGCTCCATGCTCAGCACAGACCCCAACATGGGGCTTGATCCCACAACCTTGGGACTCATGACCAGGGCTGAAATCAAGAGTCAGATGCTCAACTGACTAAGCCACTCAGGCACCCCTCTAATTAGGAGTCTTCTTAATTTTAATTTTTGTTATTTTACCTTAAGATATTAGAATCTTTAGGGGCACCTGGGTGGCTCAGTTGGTTGAGCCTCCAACTTTGGCTCAGGTCATGATCTCACAGTTCCTGAGTCCGAGCCCCGCATCAGGCTCTGCTGACAGCTCAGAGCCTGGAGCCTGCTTTGAGTTCTGTGTCTCCCTTTCTCTCTGCCCCTCTCCTGCTCACACTCTATCTCTCTCCATCTCTCAAAAAGAAATAAACTTTAAAAAAATTTAAAAAAAAAGATATTAGAATTTTTTTTACGTTTGTTTTTGAGAGAGAGAGAGACAGAGCACGAGCTGGGGAAGGGCAGAGAGAGAGAGGGAGACACAGAATCCAAAGCAGGCTCCAGGCTCTGAGCTGTCAGCACAGACCCCAGTGTGGGGCTTGAACCCATGATCTGTGAGATCATGACCCTGAGCCGAAGTCGGAAGCTTAACTGACTGAGCCACCCAGTGCCCCAAGAAATTCGAATCTTTAAAATTAAATTAAGTTTTTAAAAGTTTATTTATTTATTTTGAGAGAGAAAGAGAGAGTGTGAGTGGGAAAGGGGCAGAGAGGAAGAGAGGGAGACTATCAAGCTGGCTTGACGCTCTGCACTGAGCCCCACATGGGCTGAGAGATCATGAGACCATGAAATCATGACCTGAACTGAAATCAAGAGTTGGTCACGTAACCAACTGGGCCACCCAGGTACTGAAGATATTAGAAAATTTTGAAAACTTGCTTTAATGCCCCAGTGCTATCCAAATACAAAATTTTACCTTTTATTTCCCTAAGTGTATTGCTTTGTTGAGTTTTTTAAAAATTTTTTTTTAATGTTTATTTATTTTTGAGACACAGAGAGACACAGCATGAATGGGGGAGGGGCAGAGAGAGGGAGACAAAGAATCCAAAGCAGTCAGGGTCCAGGCTCTGAACTGTCAGCACAGAGCACAATGTGGGGCTCAAACTTATGAACGGAGACATCATGACCTGAGCAGAAGTTGGACGCTTAACCGACTCATCCATCCAGGTGGCCTTGCTTTGTTGAGTTTATAATTCAAATAGCAGTCATGTTGGTAATAACTTACATAATAACACATAAATTAGTTACCACAAAATATTAAACTAAAAATCAATTCAAATGAATTAAATGAACTTATCTAACAAATTAAGAGGTGAAGAGAGCTCTTACCAGTAAAGACAGGTTCTGAACACTAAAACATGAAATTGTGAGCTTAATTGTCTTATCTTCTACTAATACTTCTTTTTTTATTACACAGACTCTATCTGATAAGCTTTTTATCTGATGTTTCTCCATTTTTCTTAATAATGATCAGAAAAAACAATTATAAAATGATTACTGAGAATTATTGAGGGACACGAAAGGCTTTTCTTCTGGGGGTTCCAGCTTTCCACCCGTCAGCTCTAGTCTGTTGTTTCTGTTAAAATTTACCTCATTCTTCCTCAGCTGGACCCCAGTACTAGCACAAAGATTGATTGATTTTTGTCCCCAGGGCTCTCAACAGAGCACACTTTGTACATCTCCAGATGGTGTGACCCACAATTCTTGCATTTTGATGGCCATTTTGATAATATCCCTACGTTGCACTGTCATTCTGGATATGGAAACTACAAATTTTATACTCTTTGTTGTAGCAAGAAGAAAAAAAAATACAAAATTCTTCAAGATAAAAAGATTTCATGAAACCAGTCAGGGAGGATACTAAAGAAAGCACTGCTATCTACAATTGCCCAAGGCTGTGATTACCCCTAGCAAATTAAACACTGCAGAATATCTACATTTCTAATAGCACTTAAAGGGGGGTTCTATTGTTTTGTAGTAAATTCATGAGGTACTTTTCCCCCCCGAGTAGTTACAAGAGTTTACAGAGCAGTTCAAAATAATCCTTAAATACTTGCATGTGTGGTTCGGCATGGGATTTTTTTTATCCCCTATGTGACTAAGGAAACTGAAGCAATAAAATGACCTCTAAAATACAAGTTAGGACCACTGCTACTAGCACTCCTACCACTTTTGAGGCCCTAGCATGTCTGAGATATAAGGCTAAAAAATCTGAGCCTGCTTTCTCACTTAATTCTGGAACAACAGAAGAGGTATTATCATCTCTATTTTATGCTTGAGGAAACAGAGGTTCAGAGAGGTTAAGTATCTTGCCCAAGGTTATATGGCTAATAAATGATAGACCAAGGATTTGAAATCAGAGCTGTCAGACTTCAAAGCCCATTGCTGTTTTTATTCTATTACACGGCGAGCAGTTATGGGAAAGGAGGGGAGCACTAGTGCCTTTGGGAGTGAGTGAATCATAGACGGTTCCTGACATTAAGGAGCTCATAGGCTGGAAAAGGGATAAGATATATCTTTAACCGTGTGGTGGTACAAATGACATAAGAGAGTTCCTGATAAAGTACTTATGCAATTCATGCAGGGATGACAGAGGGAAAGTTGAGAGGAGGAAGTGGCAGCATAACTGGGCCTTGTAGGAGAAATAAGATTTAGCCACAGCAGGTAAAAGAGACATCACTACCAAAGCAGGAAGGCAACGTAGTGCAGGATGCACAAGAGGATGAGGAAAAATGTTCTCTGAAAGTGAAGAACGGGGGAATAAGATGAGAATAAGGAAAATAAGATAAAAATCTGATCATGCACTTACTTTTTTTTGGTAAGCAACAGAGCAGCCATAATACATATCTTGCAGGTCTATACTGAAAGGAAATCATTTACAAGTATTTATGAGCCTTTTGTAAAACTAAATGAAGTGGGTTGAACACCCTGGATTGGCATGTTGTTTGAACTCATTTCTTAAAAAAAAAAAAAAAAAATTAAAGAATATTTTCTTATTATGATACTAGTTTGAGTTAGTTGATAAAACAGAGGATAGAGTTCCAAGTTTCCTCATGCCTACACTTCTGTTAATGAAAACAATGCCCGCCTCAGTAGTTCAGTGAACAAGAGGACAAAGGCAAGTAAGTAAGAGAGAGACAGAGAGAAACTGACTCCCAAAATCTTGTTGGGATTTTCCCCTAATTAGTTTAGGAAGGAACTCTGAAAAATACCCTGATAAAATTACTTTTCTATATCTATCAAAATATTCTAATTTAAATGTGAAAAGTGTGCAATTACTTAAAAGCACCATGCCCAGTTGTTTCTGGCTGTACTTTTTACCTGTAATTCTGAATTTGCTAAAGAATAAGCACTATCTAGGATACCTGTCTGGCTCAGTTGGTGGATCACATGACTCTTGATCTCAGGGTTGTGAGTTTGAGCTCCATGTTGGGTGTAGAGACTACTTAAAAAAAAATAAAATCTTAAAAAAAAAAAGAAAAAGAAGAAGCACTACCTGCTGGCATACTGGTAGGATGGTAAATGTTCTGCCTATCTGTAGAGTGTTCACCTATCTGTAGAACACTTGTACAAATAAGGTTTTCCGAAAATGTGCCAGTCAGTATTCTAAGTGCCCCTGTCTCAGCCTTTTTGAACCTGCCTACACCATATTCTCTACTATTGGTACACTAATTCTGGCTCAGATTTCACCCCTCTACCTCAATCCTCATCTTAAATGTTATCTCTAACAAGCTAAATTTTGAGATGAGGTGAAGGAAGGACAAAGGTCATCACGTTATACTTCATCTGAAGTAGACCTGTGTTCAGATATGCTTTCTGGAACTTGAGGCTGGAGTGTGAGTTGGATGGGGGGGTCACCTTTCTCAGTCTTACTGGTAATGCTGTGAACTGTAGGCCAGCCCTCAGCTGAGCCAGTTGATTCTGGCTTCCAGCTAACAGGTCATTTTGCTTGTGGCTTATTTTATTTTATTTTTTAAGGAAACAATGAATTGCAGTTGTAGAGTGGAAAGAATATTGGACAGAAGTTCTGACTCCTCAAATTGTTTCATTTAGGATGAGTATTAAATGTTTTTAATGCTTAGGCTTCTTCATTTGCAAAATGAGAACTATAATACTTGTTCAATCTACTTCTAAGGACTGTTACAGAACTAAATGTAATGAGGCATGTGACAAGACTTGGTAAACTGGTCATGTTCTACAAATATGAGGTATTATTATTTGGCACTGAAAATAGGGCACCATATTTTATGTCTGTAAGCTACTTTATAGCTATGGCTCCCTTCAAAAGATTAAATCTCATTTGAAGAAGCAAGGAGTAGATATAATAGTTTTCACTTTATTAGCCTATTTGTTTTTGTTTTTTCAACGTTTATTTTACTTTTGGGACAGAGAGAGACAGAGCATGAACGGGGGAGGGGCAGAGCGAGAGGGAGACACAGAATCGGAAACAGGCTCCAGGCTCCGAGCCATCAGCCCAGAGCCCGATGCGGGGCTCAAACTCACGGACCGCGAGATAGTGACCTGGCTGAAGTCGGACGCTTAACCGACTGCGCCACCCAGGCACCCCTTGTTTTTGTTTTTTAACGTTTATTTATTTTAAGAGAGAGAGAGAGACAGACAGAAAGACAGAGTGTGAGCAGGGGAGGGGCAGAAAGACAGAGGGAGACACAGAATCCGAAGCAGGCTCCAGGCTCTGAGCTTTCAGCACACAGCCCGACACGGGGCTCAAACCCACGAACTGTGAGATCATGACCGAGCTGAAGTCGGATGCTTAACCAACTGAGCCACCCAGGCGCTTCATTAACATATTTGTTTGAATAACAAATATTTCTGTATATTAAATCATATTTTCAAAGCACCAGTAATATTTACAGTTGGAAGAAATGTGGAAAATCCTTTTGTGAAGCAAATTATCAAAACAATTGAGTTATATTTCCATAAATTTAGATGTTCAAATGTAACATTCTTATCATGAGGCTTACCTATAATTTTGAATTTGCTGAAGAATAAGCACTATCTGGGGTGTCTGTCTGGCTCAGTTGATGGAGCACGCGACTCTTGACCTTGGGGTTGTGAGTCTGAGCCCCACGTTGGGTGTAGCGATTACTTAAAAAAAATAAAATCTTAAAAAAGAAAAAAAGAAGAAGCACCATCTGCTGGCATACTGGTAGGATGAAACATGGAACACTTGTACAAATAGGGCTCTCCATGTGCCAGTGAGTATTCTAAGTGCTTTATGCAGAATAACTCATTTAAATACAACAGGGAAGGAACTGCCCCTGGAAAGTCCTAACCTTCTGAAAAAAAGCTGAAGTTTGGAAAAGTATATGATGAATGAATACCTGTGAGCTCCGGCTGACATGAGTACCAAAAGCAGACTCAAGAATGTGAGTTCCTAGAGGGCAGGAACTTTTTTGTTTTCACCATTTTATGTCTAGAGAATTTGAACAGTGTCCGTAAATTTTCAGAGTCTTGAAAGAGATTATTTAAATGAGTTAATTGAGATATTTTTTAAAAAGGAAGACGATTTTTGAGAGTGAAGTGGATTTCTAGAGAAAGTAATTGAAAGAGAGAGTGGGGAGAAAGTAGGGACAAAGCAGGGTAGTCTGAATAACTGGCCTTCCTTGTCCCGAACCTTGAAAAGCTGCAGTCATCAAGTGCCACCTTAGCCTTAATGTCTCCCAATATTGCTTTTTCTAAGTAATATTTATTTATTTATTTATTTATTTGTTTATTTATTCATTCATTCACTGAGAGAGAGAAAGAGCGCACGAGTGGGGTGGGGAGGAGAGGGGCAGAAAGAGAGGGAGAGAATTTTAAGCAGGCTCCACGCCCAGCACAGAGCCCTACACAGATCTCACGACTGTGAGATCATGACCTAAGCTGAAGTCAAGAGTCAGACACTTAACTAACTGAGCCACCCAGGCACGCCTAAACATTTCTTATGTGGTACTGGCAGCCAAAACATGATCAGGAAACAATAGAAATACATTAAGATGATATATTAACTAAAGTTAGTCTCTGAACTCTATATTACAAAAACACATGTGCTAGGGAAAAGAAAAAAAATTATTTTTTAAAGTGCCTGAGCTTTGAAATGGCATTAATTAATCTTTTAATAAAGAAGGATTATTTGGCTTATTTGTCTTATTAATTTCATAAGCTAAAATCGTTACACTAAAGCAATCTTATATTTTTTTCTTGGTGAAGTGAAAAATTTCTCACCCTCTTATTTTGGATTAGAACATAATTAGAGACACATTCTCACTGATTAATTTTTTAAAAAAACCTTTGGCTTAGTCACAAAACAAAGCCAACACATTGAATGGACTGGGTTCAATATTTTGAGTTAGCAACTTCACATTCTATTCTCAGCTTCGTCACTCACTGGAGTGAAGGCTTGAGTTGGCTTCACAAATCCTTTGTCTTTATTTTCTTAGATGGTACATTCAGTGTTAATTACTATTTCCTTAAAGGCATTTAAGGTAGTGAATTAATTAGTATGATACACTGTTAAACTATCCAAAACAGTAAAAGTATGAATAATAGAAAAATAAGCAAGCCAACCTTGAGAAATATTTCTGAGAAACTGAGTTGACTGGATTCTATCCCAGTAGTCTGCCTAGCATCTTCACAAGATACCACAGACCAGCAAAGTCCTTGGCTGTGGTAGAGTAAATAGTGCAACCATTTTCTCTTCAACTACAATCAAATCAGTAAGAAAAAACATAATTATTCTTCTATATATGCCTCTTATGGCAACTTATCATGGTGTGGAATAAAGTGTAAGGGACTTCTCTGTGGGTTTTAAGGAAGGGAGAGTACAGAGGATTTATTTTTGATGTTGTTTTTTTATCACTGACTCAAGCCAGTCTCCTCACGTCACAGTAATACTGCAACTAAGATATTAAAACAAACAAACAAACAAACAAAAACACAGAAAAAAGTGGTGAAAAGGAAACTGATGCTAATTCTTGGTTGGCTTTATCTGAAAGGAGACCAAAGTGTAAGGTTGATTCTAGAGGGAAAATATAGTAATACAGTGTCTAATATACACTGCCAAATAATAACAATAAAAATATAGACTTGCATAATATAATAAAACTTTTATTCTTTCTTAGGTGTTCCAAGAGTAAATAGATGTTTTGTCGGTAAGCCTAAATGGTTATAGTAAAGGGAGAGGGTAAAAATGGCTGCATGAAAAATTCCATATCCTTCCCACTCTCTGTTCCACACTTAAAACTTGCAAGATAAGAAAAGGTGCCATGCTTTCTTTTATCTCCATGCATTTGCATGCACTGTATCCTCTGTTTGGAATGCATTCATTCAACGAACTTACTCACCTGAACCAGTAGCTTCAAAATTTGTAAAAGTGAGAGATTTCTAGTGTACAAAATGACCCACTCGAGAGGTGACAAGAAAATGTTAGAATGCTATTTTATCTATCTATCTATCTATCTATCTATCTAATGGTAATACATTTATTTCTTTATCTATTTATTTTTAAAGTAAGCTTTACGCCCAGCATGGGGCTTGAACTCATGACCCTGAGATCAAGAGGCTCTACCAACAGGCACCCCAAGAATGCTATTTGTATTAAACTATTATTTTTTGTGTATGTTATATATAGTAAGTATAATGTTCAGTAATCTCTACAAATTAGTCATAAATACACTTAAAATTTATTTTATAACCCAAATGTCCATCAGTTGACAAAGAGATAAACAACATGTGGTATAGCTATAAAAGGGAATATCATTTATCCATAATGGGGAATGAAGTATTTGATACATCCTACAACACAGAAGAACACTGAAAATATGCTAAGTGAAAGAAGCCAATCACATTCATATGAAATGTCTATAACATAGAAATCTATAGAGGCATAAAGGAGATTAGTGGTTACCCAGGACTGGGGGAGGGAAGGCAGAGTCTATAGCAGGAGACAGTAAAGGGTACAGTGTCTCCTTCTGAGATAATGAAAATGTTCTAAAATTGACTGTGCTTAGAGTTGAAGATACCTAATGAATGTAGCAAAAGTCATTGAATCACATACTTTAAATGGGTGAATTGTACAGTATGTGAACTCTATCTAAATAAAACTCTTAAAAATAAAATAAAATAAAGAAAAAACTTTATGGGGTCAGTGCAATAAAACATTTTTGGAGACCAATGGTCTAAATAACTGATGAGTCTACTTGGGTTTGTGTATCTAGAGAGGTAATGCTGCCATCTAGATTTAATTGCCTTGCTTTTGCTCCCTCAAATCTTCAGGAGAATATATACCATGTTGTATTTTTTTTTTTTTATGTTTTTATTTATTTTTGAGACAGAAAGAGAGCATGAGCAGGGGAGGGGCAGAGAGAGAGGGAGACGCAGAATCTGAAGCAGGCTCCAGGCTCTGAGCTGTCAGCACAGAGCCCAACGCAGGGCTCGAATTCACAGTCTGCAAGATTATGACCTGAGCTGAAGTCGGACGCTTAACCGACTGAGCCACCCAGGCGCCCAACCATGTTGTATTAATGACTGGTAGGTTGTCTCTTTCACCTGCTAAATTAGAAACCTTGTATCCTCACTCCACATCATGGACTAAATAATTTTCAGGTGGCTTAAGCAATTAAAAATAAAAGTAAAAAAATAAAATAAATCCAGGAAGATATAGGTGAATTTTGAAACATCTTGACCTGATATCTGGGGAGCTTCAGAAAGTACTGACACCTGGGTTTCACTTCCTGAGCTTTGGAATTTCCAGATGATTCTAATGTACAGAAAAGCTTGGGAACCACTGGTCTAGTGATGAAGGAGAGATCAGAAAAGCCATTTTAGAGAAAGGACCTTAAACGGCAACTTGAATACTGAGGCAATATTCATCACATACAGAAGGCATTCCAGGAAGTTGTGACAGCGAGAGCTGAGGTGGGAAATAGCTGAGGTGAGCTTGGTGTGTGGAAAGGTTTAGCCTATATGGAGCATACAATCCATGAGAGATGAGACTGGTGTGGCAGGCAAAGTTTAGCCACGTTGGGCCTTGTATGGCATGCAAAGGATTTCATCCTGTAGGAAATGAGATGCCATTAAATAATTTTATGAAGGGGATTGACACATGATCAAGTTTGTGTTTAAGAAAAGCCACACACAGAATGTATCGGCAGGATCTGAGATTAGCGACAGAGATCTGTTGGCAGCCTGTTAGCAGGTTGTTAAAATAGCCCAACAGAAAAATTGTGGCTAAAATGGTCACGGTAGGTCATGAGACACAGGCTAGAAACCTGTAGGAAAGGGGGTGGAGTTTGTAAGAAAAATGTACAGAGAACAGATTTGTTTTGAGGATACTGTAGTCTTTTCACATCTAAATCTAATTCCATTCACTCAGAAAAATATGCAAACACTAATCCCTCATTGACACATGATGAATGATGTTTTTTCTAAAAATACATCTAGGTATCTACACAATAAAACAGTATCCAAAATAATTTTCCAAGGTCTTGGATTTCACATTCATTTTAGGAAGTCTTAGGAAATTTTTTATTTTCTAAGTAAGATAATAAATTTTCCTGAGGTTGTAATTTCTACATTTCCCAAGGTTCTTAAAAGAAAAATTACATTTGAGAGAAAAACTAAAAAACACCAACTAAATAAAATTAAAGCTCTTTTGTAAGGTACTATGAGCTCTGAAGATTTGATAAGTCTTCCCAATCAGAAAGGTCCTTGACCACATTAAAGCTAGTGGTTTTCCAGGTGGAACTCTTTCCTGATCCTGTTTCTTCAGAAGTGTGTACTATTCATGCTTTCTGACATATAGATTATTTCCTCTGTGGAATCAAGGTTCTATAATCTATTGAACTCTTGGTAGAGAAATTAAGATGTTACAGGAGTGTGCCCCTTCCCTGTAATCAGACTCTGACTATAGCAGTTCTCATTGCTCTGAACATCTCTAAATCTTACAGTTCATCTGCACACCAAAATTCAAGTAAGCACTTGAAATACTGTCTATTAATCATGAATACTGTTTAAATGACTATTAGTTATTAATACAGTTTCACAATTAAATATAAAATAACTCTTTCACATGAATTAGCTTTGTTCTATGTAGCAGAGGCTGGCTACTTGAGAACTAGGGAAAAACAGTCTGTAGGCTTTTGGGGGGCTTATTGAGCACAATGCTATTAGACATTTATTCAAACCCAGTGGTTTTTTTGTTTTTTTTAACTCTTTGGACAGTGACGTATTATAGGAAATATATTTTCTTATTAACTGGACACATATATGTTTGGTATACAGCTATATACAAAACTATATATAAGGTTAAAACAGATGAAACTACTGACATTCTATTTTGTTTAATTACAAAGATGGGCAATTTTATATTGTTCAACAAAATATAATGAAAAAATTCAAAATCTCATAAAACAATACTTATCCTAACTACATGATTCACTCTTCTGTTTTCTGGTCTCTGCCATTTCATTAAATAAAAAATGTTGATTAAGATACACTACTGATTTTTATCCACCAGTGAATTAATGGCTACAATTGGAAAAACTCTGCTCTAACCTTGACCCTATAGCCTAGACTAACAGGTAAAGGGATTCTGAGAGGCTCACAGGAGACCACCAAGGTAAAGATGAAACAAGTAATGAAGATGGTGCGACTGCCTGGAAACTGCACTTAGCAGAATTGGCAAGGATCGTACTAACTGGGGAGAATTCAGAGATTGAAGATTTTGACTAAATCTTTTCTGATTTGGCACAACTAAAGTGATCACATAACAAAGAATTTGATTCAACATGGTTGGCTGGTAGTGTTCAGAATGAGGGTTACCCCTTGGGATACAGTGATATTTTTGTTGTTGTTTATAGGTGATTCTGATGTTGGAGAACCACTCTCCTAATGTTGGGTAGAGGAGTGGTTCTTAAGGTGTGAGCCTGGACCTAAAGCATCAGCATCACCTGGGAGCTTATGAGAAATGCAAATTATTGGACCCTACCCCACACCTACCAATTCTGAAACTCTGGGGTTGAGGCCTATCAGTCACAATGATATAATGCTCTATCCAAAAAACTTTGCATGTAATGCCAGTTTTCTTTCCACAGAGAGGGTAAGTCCATAGGGAATATTTCTGTCTGACACTTCTTTTCTTGCTTTCTAGAAGATTGTTACCATGCTACATGAACTGGAACTTCCCATGCTGTGTAACATTGTCTAAAAAGTGAAGCTTATCCAGTTCTGTTAATAACTAGTGAAATAATACAGATGATAACAGATTGCAGGCAGACTGCTTATATTCTGATGAGGCTTTTAGCATATTAAAAATGATGTTGATATAAAGATCTTGTACTTATGGTTAATTATTAACCATTTTGTCAATGAAAACCAGAAAACATGAGTTCTTAGCCACATGACTCAATTATTATCAGACAGATGCTGATACACACATGGGCAGTTGTTACCATCAGCACTGAGGTACAGCTAAATTAGACTAGACTTCAAGCAAGTGGGTACACAGGCTAACATGGAAGCAGTAAGAATACTATTAGTTTGCTCATTGGTACTTGAATCGTGTGCATGCACACTGCCCCCTCTCATCCTCTGTGTTACCAGCAGCTTTATCTGATGGAACAGTGTTGACAGAACTTGAACTGGTGCCAGCCCTAGTGATGAGGAACAAGGTGGAACAGTTGCTGGCTGGAGGGAATGTTTCCTTTTTAGGAAGTAGCAGTAAGATGATATATAGAAACATGGCTGGAATGGAACTATCACAAGGTGTTGATAAAAGAAATGTTTTTAGTTTTTAGAAAACAAAGTATCAAAAGAAAGTAAAATAAGTGACTGATGTATAAAACAAGGTACTCAAACAAGATGTAAAATATAAATCTAAAGGAAATACCAAGTGGCCGCATAGATATGCATACTAACAACTAAACAGTTCTAGTTGATGCAAGCTTATGCTTGGTCCTTTACATCAGCAGATTAAGCATGAGGAGAACAGTAAAGACAAGAATGGTTAAGTCCTAGTCATCTGAGAGGCCTGACTTCTCACCATGTCAACCAAAACCCACAGACAATTTATGATGTCCATATAAAAATCAGATGGAAAAGAAATTGCTTGTCTGAGTGCAGGAAAGAAGTAAAACTTGAGATAGGTAACTTTTATAACTGAAAAAGCTAATAAGGATAAATGGAAATACTAGTTTCATTAATAAATATCTTTCCTAAACTCAGCATAGATGCATTCATAGTAAAGTCCCAGACCAATATAATCCAAGGTCTTGTATCTGCTCCATCTTCTAACCTCGTGTTAGAGCATAAGGGCAGCCACTGCATCTTCCTCACTGAATAGGGAACCTGAATGTCCATCATTCCATTCTCCACAAGTTTTGTGAACCTGAACGTTTGTTTATCCACAATGCAATAACAAATAATAACCTTGATATTCACCAAAAGAAGCCACAGAATCCAGAAGTCTATTTTGAAATGTCAGAGAGGGGGGCACCTCGGTGGCTCAGTTGGTTAAATGTACGACTCTTGAGTTTGGTTCAGGTCATGATTTCATGGTTCATGAGTTCAAGCCCACATCAGGCTCTGCACTGACAATGTGGAGCCTACTTGGGATTCTCTCTTCCCCCACCTCTCTCTGTTCCTTCCCCGCTTGTGCTCTATCAAAATAAATAAATAAACTTTAAAGAAAAATGTCTTATTTAAAAAAAAATGTCAGAGAGGGAATAAATCACATTCAGGATAGTCTTAGTGTTAGATATTATATGCATTATGTAATGTGTACACATTTATGGTATATGTCTATGCATATAAACATAGCTAGTATATTAGTATCTCAGCATATTTAAGAACTTTAATTCCTTCTAGGCAACAGAGTTTACAAGTATCTTTTTCTCTACCACCTAACAAAACCAATGACACTCATGCCTGCTCACCTTACTTGACTGATTAAAACTAAAAATTTTATTTAGCATTTCGAATATGTGGACTGTGGTTCTGGCTTGAATGGATGCTAGAAGAGATAATTTCTGGTAGAGAGGAAAGAGAAATGATGTGGGCAAAATATGGAGGAATCTGATAGAAAAGCAACATGTTCTGGTAATTCATTATGTTATAAACTACATAATGGCAGTAAATAATATATCAGTAGCTAATTTATCAATTATTACAAACTACTTTAATCCAAGATACAGGAAAGAATAAAATCTTATATTAAATATGGAGTGTTTTGGGGCTTTTAAAAAATTTTTCATTTTGACATGACAGGCCAAAAAAAAAAAAAAAGGCAGATTCATAATCACTTTTCTGGAGGTAAAGGCTCTCTTGGCTTACCTAAAAGGTTGTACAGTATTCCACAAAATGTTGTGCCTAGATATAGATTGTCACCACTATTGAAAGAGCATTGCAGTTGCTATCAGGCAATTTGGGTCCAACTAGCTATGTTGGTGCTCTTGGGGAAAAATTAATTATCTGAGGCAAAATTTTTTTTTGTGCAATACAGTACCTGTCCTCCTTTCCTCATGGGTTCTTCTAAGACAGAAATGAAGACGGGGAGAAGAAGAAAAAGGTATAAAGTTACTCACAAGTATGAGCTGTTATTAAAGACACAGTTGACTGCCCAAGTAATAATTCTTCTACCTTCTTTTTTTGCTAACAAAATCCAGATTTGGTTTAGGCAACAGAATGCTCAGTATCAGGGGACAAATCATGACTGTTTGAAGCCATTTAGTTCATCTTTCATCTTTGATTTCACTCATTCCTTCTCCAAATATTTTTTTGAATACTTACTATATGTCAAATATTGTTCTAGGTATTTTTTTTTATTAATAAAGAAAACCAACAAAAGTCTAGTGGGGAAGACAGAAAACAACAAATAAGTAAAACATGTAGTATATCAGAAGGTGATAATATACAGAAAAAAAAAAAAGTAAATAAGGGCAATTTAGGGAGTGCCAGGTAGAAGTGGTCAGAGAAGGCTTCACTGAGAAAAAGACCTGAGAGGTAAGGGAATGAGTTATGTGGATATTCTGGAGGAACTGCAGTCCAGACAGGGTAACAGCATGTGCAATGGCCCTGAGGCACGGAGCATGCCAAACATGTACTCAGAGCAAAGAGGCTGCTCTGCCTAGAACAGAGTGAATGAGAGAGAAGTAAAAGGAGATGAAACCAGGGGTAAAAAGGAGATGGGGCACAGATTATGCAGACCCTTGCAGACAAACATAGGGGCTTTAGCTTTTAAGAAACCCACTGGTGTCTTAAAGAAAAAGTGTGACAAGACATGACTTAGATTTCTGAAGGACCATCCTGGCTACTATGTTGAGAATAGACTTTCAGAGGACACTGGAAGAAACAAAAACCAATTATTAGACAACTAGACTAATATGGATGGGAAATGGTTGTGGCTCCCACCAGAGTGCTAACAGAAGTGGCTAGATTATATATCCTAGATTTGTTGATTAGTTGGATGAGGGGTATAAAAGAAAGAGATTAGTCAAGGGTGACTCAAACATTAATTGAGATAGGGAAGATTTCAGGAGGAGCAAGTCTGGAAGACATGATCAGTAGTTCAGTTTGGGACATGTTAAGTTTAAGATGCCTATTAACCACTTTAGAATTTGTAAGCATATAGATGATATTTAAATCCATAAGGTTAAAAGACACCAGTAAAGAAGGAAGTGTAGTATAAGAAGGAATCAGAGGCCAAGTAAAAAGGTGATTCAAAGGGAAGGGAGTGATCAACAGCACACGGTCCTGGTAATAAATCACTTAGGAAGAGGGTTAAGCAGTTGACTTGTGAGAATGGAAGTATAGAGAGGGAACGAGAGGAGAGGAATTGGAGATGGCAAGCATGTACATTCTTTCAAGGACTTTTTTTCCGCAAAGGGACAGAGTTACAGGGCAGTGGCTGGAGGGGACAGAAACTTTTTTCTTTTAATATAGAAAATGTTGCATGTTTTCATGCTGATGGTAAATGATCCAGTAAAGAGGGAAACTTAATGATGCAGGAAAGAAAGAACTGCTGGAGTGTTGTCTGCAGTAGGTGAAAGGTAGCAAAATCTACACAAGTGGAGGAGTTGGCCTCAGAGTATGAACAGCTCATCCGTAGTTACAGGAGGGCAGGCAAGCAAATAAATGGCCCAGATGCAGGTGAGTTGGTAGCTGTGGGTGAAAGAAGTTTTCTTCTGGTTGCTTATAGTTAAGATATCCCGCTCTGCTTTGCCAGTGATTGGTCCAGGTCATATGTTCACTCTCAGGAGACCCACTTTTGGCCAGTGATATGCAAAGGGAAGTCTGGTGGGGGTTCTGGGAAAGATTTTCTTTCCCATAAAGAGAAAGGTCCAAAAAGAGAAAAGTCTTTTTGGAGAAAGACTCTCCTTTTTGGAGAAAGGTCCAAAAAGAGAAAAGTCTCTACCTTTTCTTCTGCTTGGATGCTATTCAATGAAGACATAATGCTTAGAGCTGCTATAGACATCTTATGACAGTGAGGGGAAATCTCTAATGTATATGCCAATAACTTCGCAAATATGGGTAGAATGTAAGGTCCATTAAGGCAGAAGTCTTTTTTTTCCCCAACTTGAGTACACACTCAACTAAGTATTTGTTGAATAAATGAACTATGGTCAATATGGACCATGTTTTTCAGAAACTCACAGTGTGCTGACGTACACCTGCAGATAAAGAGATAATTAAACTCCCATGCTCTAAGTGGTAAGATGGGGGTAAGTACAGGGTGCTTAGAAGTTGAAGCAGGTTTAACTGACCCTGACTCTGAGATGCAATGGACTTCCCAGATTGTAAATATCAGCTTGCTACTGTTTGAATGCTCATTATAAAATGTTTTGTCTTGTATCAGTATTTTCTGATAATTTCTTGAATTCCTTTATAAAAATAAATATATTTCATATAATCCTTATACTTCTCCTTGGTGAGACACAAATAGGGCCATGATTGAGGGCAACATTTGTTTTATTCATTAACTCCTTTCCCCCTGCTCTTGTCTCCATCTTTTTTCGACCTAGGAGTACAATCATACTGATGAAATATTTTACCACAGCTATCACCAGTTTTTATTGAAAAGCATACAGGATGCCCTGTTTTAAACATTTAAAAGTTTCAATGTCTGCTTTTTTCTTTAGAAGAGTTATATTTCTATGCTCCATGCCAGCATTCTCTTTCCCTCTTTCATTTTAGCAGATACCATTATCTTTTTCTTCTGGAATCATTTTGTATACCTGAGTACAATGAGCTCCTTCACCATATGGCAGAAGATAAAGTATTTACAATTTTATTATAGGAGCACACATGTGGCATTATATGTAAAAGAATAAAATTAAAGCTAAACTGGACTAAAACCATATTTCTGCTGCTGAAGGCAAGAAAAATTATTTAGTCTACACTAACAAGTAAGTAGCAGCAAAACAAATATTTGGTTGACTGGAAAGCCAATGTTTTCATTACTTGTTATAAGCATAAAAGCTAAAAACAGTCTGACCAAGCACATTCTGACAGCAAATAACACATGTATTCATCAATCTTTTGGTGTATATAAAACTGTGACTCCTAATATGAATTTACATGTAATAAAGGTATAACCACCTATGCCTTCCATGTATATTACGTACATATGTATTTATATATAAAATATGTAATATGCTTTTATGCAAGCATGTACACGATATATATTCATATTGTTTCTTTATTTTAAAAAGGTCTGCTTCAGGGGTGCCTGGGTGGCTCAGTCAGTTAAGCATATGACTCTTGATTTCGGCTCAGGTCATGATCTCATGGTTGCAATATCCAGTCCCGCATTGGGTTCGGTGCTGAGTGTGGAGTCTGCTTAAGGTTCTCTTTCTCTCTTTCTCTGCTCCTTCCCTGCTCATGCACACCATCTCTCTCTCAAAAAAAAAATAAAATAAATAAAAATAAAAAATTTTTTAAAAAATGGAAAAAAAAATCTGGTGCAAAATTTTTTCTTTACTAGTATAATACCTCCTGCCCTTAAAAATGCTTTAATCTAACTGAACTAGGGCAAATAATTCTTTATTTTTTTTAAGTTTATTTATTTACTTGTTAAGAAAGAGAGACTGTAAGCAGGGAAGGGGCAGAGAGAGGAGAGAGAATCCCAAGCAGGATTTGTGCTGTCAGTGCTGAACCCTACATGGAGCTTGATCTCATGAAGTGTGAGATCATGACCTGATCCAGGATGATGACCTGAGCTGAATCAAGACTCAGATGCCTAACTGACTGAGCTACCCAGGCACCCCTAGGACAAATTCTGCAATTTGTATGGACCCCCAAAAGACCCTGAATAGCTAAAGCAATCTTGAAAAAGAAGAACAAAAACTGGAGATATCACAATCCCAGATTTCAAGATAGATTACAAAACTGTAGTAATCAAAACAGTATGGTATTAGCACAAAAATAGACACACTGATCAATAGAACAGAATAGACAGCCCAGGAATAAATCCATGATTATATGGCCAATTAACTTGACAAAGGAAGCAAGAATATGCAATTGGAAAAAGACAGTCTTTTCACCAAATGGTGTTGTGAAAACTTGACAGCTCCATGCAAAAGAATAAAACTGGACCACTTCCTTACACCACACACAAAATCAGCTACAAATGGATTGAAGACTTAAATGTGAAACCTGAAACCATAAACATCCTAGAAGAGAACACAGGCAGTAATGTCTGTGACGTTGGCCATAGCAACATTTTTCTAGATATATCTCCTGAAGCAAAGGAAACAAAAACAAAAATAAACTATCAAAATAAAAAGCCTCTTCTACACAGCAAAGGAAACAGTCAACAAAACTAAAAGGCAATCTACTGAGTGGGAGGAGATATTTGCAAATGATGTATCCAATAAAGGGTTTGAATCCAAAATATATAAAGAACACATACAACTCAACACACACACACACACACACACACACACACACACACACACACACAACCCAATTAAAAAACGGGCAGGAGATGTGAACAGACATTTCTTCAGAGAAGACATACATGTAAAAAAAAGAACAGAACCTGGACGTATCACAATCCCAGATTTCAAGATAGATTACAAAGTCTTCTTTTGCTTACATGAAAAGATGTTCAACATCACTCATCATCAGGGAAATGCACATCAAAACCACAATGAGATATCACCTCACACCTGTCAGGATGGCTACAATCAGAAACACAAGAAACAACAAGTGTTGGTGAAGATGTGGAGAAAAAGGAGCCCTTGTACACTGTTGGTGGGAATGCAAACTGGTGCAGCCACTGTGGAAAATAGTATGAGGTTCCTCAAAAAATTAAAATAGAACTACCCTATAATCCAGTAATTCCACTACTGGGTATTTTTCCAAAGAATATGAAAACACTATTTTGAAAAGATACAAGCACCCCTATGTTTATGGAAGTACTATTTTCAATAGTCAGATATGGAAGCAACCCAAGTATCTATTGATAGATGGATGGCTAAAAAACATGTTGTATATTTGCACAAAGGAATATTACTCAACCATAAAAAGGATGAAACCTTGCCATTTGTGACAACATGGATGGATTTATAGAGTATAATGCTAAGTGAAATAAGTCAGTCAGAGAAAGACTGATTTCATATGATTTCACTCATTTGTGGTTTAAGAAACAAAACAAATGAATGAAAAAGAGACAAACCAAAAAAGACTTTTAACTACAGAGAACAAACTAATGATTACCAGACATGAGGTGGGTGGGGTGTTGGGTGAAATAGGTGAAGGGGATTTAGAGTGTACTTATCATGATGAGCACTGAGTGATGTATAGAGTTATTGAAGCACTATGTTGTACACCTGAAACGAATATAACACTGTATGTTAACTATACTGGAACTAAAACAACAACAAATGCTTTAATTTAGTAAGATATACTCACCATACTATCAATGAACTATTTGTCTACACATGTAAATAATGGCTTCGGTAATTGGCAAACGGTTATAATTTACTGAATGCTCACTATGCTAAGAAGTTTGTGATTGGTGACATACATATTATTTAATATCTTGTAACACATGTACTTATTTATTTATTGTTATTCCCATCTTACAGATAAGGAAACTGAGGCTCAGAGGTGACTTGCCCAAGATCGCTTATCCCCCAAATCAGAGTGAAATAATGAGGAAGGCCTCATCTATTTGAGGTAGGATTCTGTAAAATCATACTCCTGATAGTATAGCAGAGGGGCTAAAATGTCTCACAAATGTAGGATTTTTGCACTTAGCAATTTAATTGATAAAAATTTTCTGCAATAAATATCTGTTAATTTTTAAATAATGTATTTGCCTGAAGAAAAAGAAGCAGCAAAGGAACAAGGATTCTTGTTATTAGAGAACACAGCTACAAATATGGAAGGAGGGAAAGAGTAGAATGTACCCTGTGGTGTGGGACTGAAATTAGTCTATCAGTATTTCTTCCTGCTCTGTTGACTGCGAAAGCCTAGAAGCAATAGTAATGAGCACACGTGAGCACCCACATCTTGATTTTTAAATACTATTCTCCACTAAAAAAAAACAGAGCTCATTAGAAAAAAAGGGTGATTCCAGGGCAGGGGCAAGGGAAGTATAAGTATAGAACGTCTCGTTAAATCAGAAAGTAAGGGAGTACTCAAATAATAATGGAAAAATATCAAAAGAACACAGGGACCAGTCTGAATAGGCTCCCACTCACCAAATAAAAGTAAAATAAAAATATTTATGTTGAGCACCAGGATAAATAATGATAAAAACAGATTACAACCCATGAAACAAGATTCCATGAATTTATACTGCTATATTTAAATAAATGGAGAAGAAAGGGAAGCTGTTTTTATAATGGAATGCAAACTATAAATAGAAAAAGAATGATGGAGTTAGAAAATCATCAGTGAGGGTACCTGGGTGGCTCAGTCGGTTATGTGTTGGACTTCAGCTCAGGTCATGAGCTCGTGGTTCCTGAGTTTGAGCCCCACATCAGGCTCTGTGCTGACAGCTTGGAGCCTGGAGCCTGCTCTGGATTCTGTGTCTCCGTCTCTGTCTGCCCCTCCCCTGTTCATCTTCTGTCTCTCTCTCTCTCACTCAAAAATAAATAAACATGAAAAAAATAAGAAAAAAAAAACCCTTTACAATACTGTACTGTAAAAAAATCCATGTATAAATGTACCTGGTCAGTTCAGACCCCTGTTGTTCAAAGGTCAACATATATCCAATGAACAGCTCATATATAAGACCCCAAGTCAAGTCCTACAGATTAGCTAGAGCAGTAGTTTGCTATCAGCTTTATTTGACAACTTGACAGAAATGCAAATTCTTTAGTTCTACTCCAGGCCTGTTTATGTTCTGATAGATATAGGGCTGTGATAGGGGACAAAAGTGATTAACCATTTGAAAGCAAGACTATGGAGAACAAAGGTAGATGATTTTTTAAACTTAATTTGGTATGCAATAAGTAAGACACTATAGAAAGTTTGTGAGCAAACGAATAATACAGTAATTAAGATCACTTTAGTACCAGTGTATACAATGGATCACTTCTAGGAGATTCTAGAGGAAAAGACCAGTTTAAGTTTCTTATAATAGTGCCAAGAAAGATATATTAAAAACCTGAACTAGCCTATGTGACTGGAAGAAGGCAGAGAGAGATTCCCTAGTGGCTGAGTGCCTAAGAGTTGTCACTTGGTTGCAGGCACCTGGGTGGCTCAGTCGTTTGAGCATCTGACTCTTGATTTTGGTTCAGGCCATGATCTCAGG
The DNA here is from genome assembly GCF_022837055.1 of Prionailurus viverrinus. Classification (NCBI taxonomy): domain Eukaryota; kingdom Metazoa; phylum Chordata; class Mammalia; order Carnivora; family Felidae; genus Prionailurus; species Prionailurus viverrinus. The sequence goes on along the minus strand of NC_062561.1, from coordinate 132,793,631 downwards.
GTCATGGGATTGACCCCATGTTGGTCTACGCACTGGGCTTGGAGTCTGCTTAGGATTCTCTCTCTCTCCTTCTGCCCCTCCCCTATGTGCTCTCTCTCTCTCTCGCTCGCTCGCTCCCGCTCTCTAAAAAACCAAAACAGAACAAAAAAAGAATCGCCACTTGGCTGAATGTGACACAGGCACAGGGTAAAGAACCAAGGATGAGTACAAGGGAAGGAGTGAGGAAAAGACAAGAGCAATTAAAGGTTAATGAGATTTCAAGCCTGAATAGCTGATAGAACAGTCTGGATCCAGATGAATTCAAGGAAACTTCCTATAGCTGGGCCTTTTAAAGGCCAAGGATCCCAGCCTTATAATCCTATAAAAGCATGTTCTTCTAAACAGTGTCAAGTAAGGAAGCCGTGATTCGAGCCTTACGATTCTATAAAGCATGTTCCTGTAAACAGTGTCATGTAAGGAAGTGGTTTTCAGACTTGCAGATTTTAAAGATCTGTAAACATTCCAAACAAACTTTAATAGATGAGTTGCTTTTTGGTTTTACAAATTGGGAACTTTAAAAAACACTTCTATTAGCTTTTGAGAGTACAACTTGGTAAAACCACTCTGGAATAAATGGCAAGATCTATGAGCCAAAGGTGTGCATACTCCACAGAATATGGTTTGTGTATAGTGTATTTGCTAAGAACATACATCAGTTGAAACAGGGCTCTGACACCAGGACTTTGGATCATTTACTTAACCACTAAGTTACTATAACTTAGTTTCTTTATCTGTAAAATGTGGGTAATAATAGTGTCTGTCTATTGTTTTGAGAATTAAATAAATACATATGAGACACGTAGTACACTTCTTGGTGCACAGCATTGACAAATGTTACCTGCTATTACAGTTAGGAAGATGATGACAACTCAGACCAGCAATTCCATTTCAGGACATATCCAAGAAGAAACTCTTGTTTATGTGCACAGGAGAAATGTACAGGGGTGCTTTCTCCAAAATGTTTAAAGTAGAAAATATATGGAGAAAACCTCAAAGTCCATGAGCAGGAGAAAAATAACCTGGCATAAGCATTTAGTGAATATATCATTTAAAATGAATAAACATATACTACATTTAAAAACATAGATACGTGTGGAAAGCATAATGTTAAGTAAAAAAACAAGGTGTGGCTGGACACATACCATTTGATACCACTTACATATCTGAGGTGGCATACTTAACAATATTATTACCTATAACAGGTCCATACAAACACAGTAAAAGGTTAAAAACATGCATAGGAAGGAAACACATTTACTTCTGGGTAGTGGTACTTCTGTGGGGGACAGAAATGAAACTGGAGAGTATATAAAGTGGACTTAACAAGATCTATGGTTTATAGTTTTAAAAAATCTAAAGCAAATACAAAAAAAAAATATGATTAGTTGGGTAAAAACCTGGCTAAATCCCTCGAGTTTTATGTGTGTTTAAAATACTGCATAAGGTAAAGGAAAAAGAAAAAGAAAAAATGTCAATTTGAATGTTTTTAAAAATCACATTTTAATATTTTTATTTTTTACTCCAAAATTATTTGAAATTTATAGAAGTTAAGGAGAAATATGAAAACTCATGTTTTTTTCTGCAAGATCACCAATTTGTAACATTTTGCCACAGGTTTTTCTCCCTTTGCACATATAAATATATATTTTTTCAACTTGAAAATAGTTTGCCATATATCATGGCCCTTTACTCCTTAATATTTCAGTTTGTAATTCATAAGAACAAGGATAGTCTCTTAACTATAGCATGATTACCAAATCCAAAAATATAATATTGATGCAATACTTTAATGTACCACCCATATTCAGTTTGGTCAAGTGCCCAATAATGTCCATTTTAGCATTATTTTTCCCTTTGTTCCAGGATTCAGTACAAGATTATGTACTGCATTTAGTTTTGATGTCTTTTTAGTCTCCTTAGCCTTTCTTTGAATTTTATAACATGGACATTTTTCAAGAACACCGGCCTGTTGTTTTTCGAAAAAAACACTTTGGGTCTGTCTGATGATCCCTTACGATTAGATTCAGGTTATGCATTCCTAGCTAGAACACCAGAGAACATTGCCTGATTTTGTGTTCTTCTCAGGGTATCGTTAGGAGATATGTGGTGCCTTCACTGCAGATGTTAATTCTGATCAGGCAGTCAAGGTGTTACCTGGTTGCACCTAACAAGCAAGCAGGCAGATTTAAGATCATGCAAATGATACTGCTCTTCATCAAACAATCCCCCCAGATTTAGTATCCATTGATGATTTTTGGCCAAATCAATCTTTATTATGAGAATCGTAACTTTCCAACTCTACCACACCTTTCACATTTACTAGTTAGCGTCTTCTATAAAGAGGAGACTTCCCTTTTCTTCTAAGTATTCATTCATTCATTTATAGCTTATGAATTCACAGATTCCTGTTCTTTTTTTTTTTTAATTTTTTTTTTTCCAACGTTTATTTATTTTGGGGACAGAGAGAGACAGAGCATGAACGGGGGAGGGGCAGAGAGAGAGGGAGACACAGAATCAGAAACAGGCTCCAGGCTCTGAGCCATCAGCCCAGAGCCCGACGCGGGGCTCGAACTCGCGGACCACGAGATCGTGACCTGGCTGAAGTCGGACGCTTAACCGACTGCGCCACCCAGGCGCCCCAGATTCCTATTCTTTTTCTCATTGGTTTAAATTCCATTATTTTCCTCAGTTATTTTAGACCTTTTTATTGAGATAAAATTCATATAAGATAATTCACACGTTAAGTTGTATTTTTGGTGGTTTTTAGTATTATCACAGTGTTGTATAACCATCACCATGATATAATTCATAACATTTTCAGTGCTCCTAAAGGAAACCCTGTATCTTGTTGGCAAAAACACTGTTAGCAGTCAGAACTCTCACCTCCCAGCAGCCCCTGCCAACCACCAATCTGTTTCTATGGATTTGCCTATTCTGGACATCCCATGTAAATGGAATTATACAACGTGTGGCTTTCTGTGTCTGGCTTTTTTCACTTAGGCATAATATTTTCAATGTTCATCCATGTTGTAGCATGAATCAAAACTTCATTCCTTTTTATGGCTGGATTATATTTCATTATATGGATATACCACATTTTGTAAGGTTGTTGCTTTGCGTTGTTTCTACCTTTTGGCCATTATTAATAATGCTGCTGTGAATCTTTGTGTACAAGTTTTTGTTTGAATACCTTTTTAAAAATTCTGTTAGGTATATACCTAGAATTTTCTGGGTCATATGGTAATTCAATGTTTAACTTTTTGAGAATTTTTTCCAAAGTGGTACCCTTTTATAATCCCATCAGCAATGTATGAGGATTCCAATTTCTCCACATCTTTGCCAACATTTGTTAATTTGTTTTGTTTCTTTTATATTATAGCTGTTATAATGGGTGTGAAGTGGTATGTCATTGTGGTTTTATTGTTTTTACTATTTTTTAAATTTTTATTTTGGAGAGACAGAGAGCATGAGTGGTAGAGTGGGGCAGAGGGAGAGAGAGACAATTTCAATCAGAATCAATGCTCAGCATGAAGCCCGATGCGGGGATCAATCCCACAACCCTGGGATCATGACCTGAGCCAAAATCAAGAGTCGAACACCCAAGTGACTAAGCCACCCAGGTACCACTCTCACTGTGGCTTTGATTTGCATTTTCCTATAGCTAAGGATGTTGAGCATTTTTTATATGCTTGTTGGCCATTTGTAATTTTTCTTTGGGTAACTGTCTATTCAAATGCTTTGCCTATTTTTAAATTGGGTTATCTTTGTATTTTTAAGTTATATGTCCTCAACTATTTTGAAGTACAAATTATCCCAGATTTGACCTGGAAGTCAGGGGAAAGACCTTTCAAGATGCCTACTATGACCTGTTGACATGCTACCATCATTTTTTAGAGCACTTTCTACTTTCTTGCATAACAGGTGTTCCAGTCTTGGGAATAGCCATTTCTCCAAAGAGCCCTGGTTCCTTTCACTGGGAAATGGTATCAGAAATCAATATGCTAGGTGTGCTCTTTGTTACTGATTCTTTTTTTTTTTTTTAGGCCTTTTTAACAGCCAGACGTAGGAAGTATGTACACGTACACACACACACACACGCACACACATGTATAAGATATCAGCCCATACAAATCACATCTATCCCCTGAAAATAGTTGTCTTCCCTCATTCCCTATTTTCATGTCCTTTCTTCTATAAGAATAATAACATATGTATTGCTCCTACAACATCAGCATATGTATTCATTTACTAAATTTTGTCATATACATCAAAGAGTATTTTTATTAGTATGTTTATAGCCCTACAAAAAGAAAACTTACTGAGAGTTTAAGGTTTTTTTTTTTTTCTTTCTTTTTTTTTTTTTTAGAGAGACAGAGAGTGCATGTGTGTGAGTGGGGAATGGGCAGAAGGGGGGAGAGAGACAGAGAGAGAGAGAACCTTAAGCAGACTCCATGCCCAATGCAGAGCCTGATGCAGGGCTTGATCTCACAACCATGAGATTATGACCTGAACTGAAATCAAGCGTGGGACACTTAACCAACTGAGCCACCCAGTGCCTCCCTGCTTTTTAGTTTTTAAATAGAGCGAGAGAGAGCATCAATTTTGTTTACTGTTCTTCCCCCCTACTCAAGACAAATATAATACAGTCAAAATATCATGTTCAAAGTTTGAATTAATTTTCTCTGCTCCTCATCAGTGTAATGTTACTCATTAGAAATATAATTGTTTATTTGTTTCTGTTTATACTCAGTTTTAGTTTCTTTTTCTGCCCCATGTTGACTGATTTAATTTTTAACATGTATAGAACACAAATACATTTCCTAAAGTCAAAAGTGCATCAAAAGATGAACTCAGAGGTGTCTCTGCCTTCCCCTCTCTTTATAAATAAAGAATTCTCATTGTTTTGGTTTTTTTTTTTTTGGCTTACTGTTCATATATTTATTTTTGTAAGAGTGTATCTGTGCATGTGTGTGTATATTGTATCTTAATTTTTCTCACACAAAAGTCTATATATATCATAAATAGCATTTACATAGCATTGCACTTAGTTTTTTTACATACTTTTCAAAGAATAAAAAAAAAATTAAGATCCTAAAAAGGCATTTTTCAGGGTATCACTAGGAAGGAAGTGGTAAATTATGACTTTTCTCTGCCTTTATTTGAAAAAAATCTGCTAATAATTTCCTTTCCAGTGCTAGCCTCCCTGGAGATTGCTAATAGGGAAAAAACTCCAACTTTCTGACAGTGGATAAAAAAGCAATATTATCATTACCTAATATTATTTTGTATATCTGGACTTTTAAATGTTTATTTTTGCTATTGAAGAGTAAAAGGTGTATTTTAGAAACACAACTGGGATCCCTATGTTGTAAGCCTGAAGAGGCAATGGTGGTTAAGGAGAATGAAGTTCCTTAGGGCAGTGTGAGGACTGAGAAAGGGCAGTGAGTATGGGTGACTGCTGATTTTTGAAAGAACAGGATTCGTACACTTGTGAAGTTGGGTATCTAGATCCCAAGAAATAATAGTTGTCAACAAGGACAGGTGGGGGTTTCAGACTACTCTCTTCAGAAACAGGTTAACAGTGAAAGGCAGCGTTTGGAAAGGGAGCACACAGAAGAAACAAGGTTAAAACATTATCTTTAATGTCAGGGAAGAAATGAAAAATTGAAAGAGAAGGGAAAAAAAATCAGTGGATATGGAGACTTCTGCGAAAGGCTAAGGAGAAGAAAAGGCTTCTGAAGATTGTCGGGAGGGGCAGGGAGATGGACAGCCTTGAAAAGAACTGGGGTCGCTTTGTGCTGCGAGAAAAGGCAGGCCAGAGAAATGTGTGGGGAACCAGAAATTCTGAGGTGGAGAGAAGCTCATATTAGATGGTCTTTTCAAAAGAGTAAAGATGAGGTAATCTGTGCAAGGTTGGGGAGAGAAGCAGGGTTGGCACTGGAGATGTGAAGAGTGTGGAAAATGCTTGGCACAGAGAGGCCATGTGGAGAACGCAGTACAGAATGAACAATATAAACACGACAATCTCTGTATTGGAATTTCTTCAGCTTTGAGAAATGATGTAACTGTTCGGAAACTCTTGCCATCCTTCTATTATTGAACTAAAAATTTTAAGCTATCCCATAAAATCACAAACAATATATCAGTTCAACTCAGAGTTGAATTTTTAAAAATACAGCACTTGCTAAATCTGAATTAGAAATAGGCATATTTGTGATTATATGCACATATTTTATGTGCAAGTTATTTTAAACTAGTAATAATATTAAATATCTAAAGAATTCTATTCGCCTTTATAAATACGTAACCAAATGAGCTAACTTAAAGTTTAATGTTCAACAAAGATTGCTATTACATAGTAAAACTCACCATGTTTTGAGAACAGTTCTTAGGAATGTCTCTTGATATTTAGAGGAAGTCAAAGGAAGCTGACTGTTCATAACAAAATGGCTAATGCAAGCTCAGAGAGAGATTAAAAAGTAACAATTTTAAAGAAGCTGAAAAGGCATTCTCTGGGATAGCAATGGGAAGGAAGCAGTATAATATATTCTTTCCCTTCCTTTACTTAAAGTCTGCCCTCAAGCAATTTCCTTTGCAACACTAATCTTAAAACACCGCGCTATTAAAAGCAAACAACCTTTCTGTCAACTTAAAACTGGTAGAATTGGCATTACCTCACATAATATTGTATATTTACTTCTTTACTGCCAGTCTCTACCCACCCCATTCCCAACTCTCAACAGGAGTGTAAGGCCCATGAGAACAGACACTTCATCAGTTCGTTCTGTTTTATCCTCACTGTCTTGAATAATGCTTAGAATGTATTGGCACTCAATAAATAAATATGGATTAGTGAACAGGAAAACAAATATAGAATCCTAATGCTTATAAGGAAAAAGCAAGCCTGGGAAAAATAGGTTTTTATGTCATAGTGGAATCAGCATTGTGGATTACTGATTATACATTGGTTTTACATTGTTAAATGTCTAAAATATACTAGAATCAAGAGCATAAAATTCCTTATTAAGGTAAGGTTAAAATTTTGTCTTAAGTAAAATTGTATTTAATTCAAGGAGATACATATTTATTGTGAGCCTTAAGAATTTATGATATAGACTGACATAGAGGATTAATATAAGGAAGAATATGGTGAGTAGCATGAGAAATTCACCAAGATATCCAGGGAAATGCATTTTCAAATGTATCTGAGGCTTGTATCTAGAAATGTAGATTGGGGAATCATCTGTCAAAGGAACCAATAACCCAATAACCTATTTTAAACATAGCCTAAGGAAGTTTGGAAAAGGTTTATAGGAGGTAGTGGGTTTTTTTAGTTTTTTTGGTTTTTTTTTTAATGTTTATTTATTTTTGAGAGAGAGGGAGAGACAGAGCGTGAACAGGGGAGGAGCAGAGAGATAGGGAGACAGAATCAGAAGCAGGCTCCAGGCTCTGAGCTGTTTGCACAGAGCCTGACGCTGGGCTCGAACTCACAAGCTCGAATTCATGACCTGAGCCGAAGTAGGATGCTTAACTGACTGAGCCACCCAGGTGCCCCTATAGGAGGTACAATGTTTGATATAGGACATAAAAGATAAAAATACCATAGACTAAAATGGTAGAAGGTGTTCAGGTCAATGGCATTGCATAAATAACATGACACAGACCAGAAAGAGTGGGGGTGTAGTCAATGATTCATGAAGGCAGTTTGGGGAGAATAAAGACTCTATCTGAGGAAATAATGGAAGAAAGGACTTAACATCTGTATTACTGCAGATCTTGAGGATTCTGCATATAGTTTGCTGGAGAACAGGATGGCCACAGGTCAAGGGTTTCTGCTTACTTTAAGATGATCCTCTGGACAATCACATGAGGTTGGTATTACCATTGTGGTGGACACATTTCTCCCTGCACTCCTGCGTCCATGTGACCCTAGTGGTGCCAACTCTATCTCTGGCTTGAGAAATGGCATGTGACTACTCAGGACTGGCCAGTTAGAGCCTTTAATTCCATAGCTACAGTAATTGTTGCAGGGATGGGTACATGACAGCATCAGTGACAATGAGATAGATTTTTGTCAAATGGAAGTATCCTTGTCCACTGGATTAGAATGTGGAAAGATGTGAGGAGTAGCTATTATGACTATTCAACCCCATGGGGAAAGCCTGAATGGCACAAACAGGGATGTGTGTGTGGGCATGGGGGTAAAGGCAGAATCAAGAAATGGAGATATAAAGAGAAAATCTAGGTCCACTTGACATTATTTTAGCCTCTGATAATGCTGTGCCTGGAATCAGTTCTACCTATAGCCCCGAAGGAAATTTTTCAGTATAAACCTGATTAACTATTTGAAACCATAAGATTCCTAACTGGAAATGTCATTCTCATTTTACAAATGAAGAAACTATAGAATAGAGAAAGTAAGTAATTTGTCTAAGATCACATAGGTTTTAAATAACAGATTTATAGGGGCACCTGGGTGGCTCAGTTGGTTAAGCACCCAACTTCAGCTCAAGTCCTAATCTCAAGGTTTGCGCATTCGAGCCCCACGTCGGGCTCTATGCTGACAGCTCGAAGCCTGGAGCCTGCTTTGGATTCTGTGTCTCCCTGTCTCCCTGCCCCTCCCTGGCTTGCTCATGCTCTCTCTCTTTCATTCTCAGAAATGAATAAACAAACAAAAAATAACAGATTTATAGCTCTAACTCATATCTGATGGCTCCAGGCCCATGCTCCTAACTACAGGTTCTTTATTTTTTATGTTTTCATACATATATGTGTATACGTATCTAAGAATGACAGAGAGGGAGAGCTTGACTTTGGTTGGTTTATTTTGGTCTATGAAAATAATAATTACTACTCACTGAGCACTAGGCTAAGTACTTTACATAAAATTTCTATAGATGTCAATCATTACTAGCTTGTCTATACCCGCTTCTACTGGAATCTTTCTTTTTCACAACTGCGGTTCCCTCTCTTAGCCTGAGAAGCTGGGGTTAAGGGGGGCATATAAGGAGATATACTATGACTTGTGTAGCGAATCAAAATATGAGATGGGCCAGTCAGATTCCGTTTTTGCAAATACGGTGAGACTGAACCAGTTGGTGATAGGCAAAGGGATATGCATGTTCAGAGTTGGGGTGGTCATTTGAGACCATGTGCAACACAGACTTCTAACGGAGAATAAAAATAGAAGACTGTGCACAGAAAGAAGAGTACAGGACAGACTTAGAAAAAGAAGAAGAGAAACAAAGGGAAAAGCAGATTACATAGCTTTGGAAGGAGAACAGCCTTAGTTTCTGATCACATGCTGTATTGCTACTCATTGGTTGTTGCCTTTGAGTATTCATGAGACTCCGCTGTGTTTATAAGAAGCCCCCTTAAAGCAGCTTGAATAATTCTTGCATAATGAAACCAGTAAAGTACAAACTGGAACAATACATCATCGTAGTGAATTATCACAGTGAATTAACCCAGTAGGTAATTATTTTCAAGATAAAGAAGCTGAGATTTAGAGAGTTCAAGTACATTTCCTGAGGGAAACAACCAGTATAAAACAAAGGTAGGATTAAAACCCAGGTCTTTGTGTTTTAACTTCACAAGTGTAGGGCTAACTGGCATTAGGAAACACCGGAGACAAGGAAAAACAAAAGGAATTAACTTCAGTATTTTAGGAAGAGGTAGTAAGAGACACACCTAGAGCAATGGATGAAGTAATGGAAATGATTTGTACCTATAAACAGAGGGATGTTTTATGGAGGTAGGGCTGAGGGGTAAGTAAAGAAGTAGAAACCAAAGGTGATACGAAATCTTTTTATCTTGGCTTATTGGAAAAACAGAGGTGCCATTAACAGTACTAGTAGGGAAATCAGGTCAGGGGCTTATTTTTGTGGGGAAGAAAATACACTTAATTTTGGTCACTATTAGTTTTAAGTAAACGTGTTTAAAAAGGGAATTGAAAATGTGGGCCTGGAGCTCAAAAAGAGGGATTCAGAAATTATTTTAAATAAGTGACTTCATTGAAGTCTTTATAAAACTCAGTAAATCATAATGTATTCAAGAAAAAAATTCAGTATTGTACAAGTACAAAACTTAAAAGATAAAGACTGTATTTAATCCTCAAAAAGATCACTTTAGATTTCTAATTTACTCTGGCAGTATTTATGGTGACAAATTTATTGGACCCAAATAACAAAATGAAGCAACAGAATCTGGTTATTTAATGCTATAGAGTCAGCAGTGTGCATGTACACATACACACGCACACACAAACACATATATATGCACATGCACACAGACACAGACATACTCAAGCATTTATATCTTTAAAGGATATAATGTTTTAAATTGTACAGCAAAAATATATAGATATAACATAAAAAATGACTTGTTTTTATGCCTTGCATTTCTCCATGGAACTTAAAATCCTTTAACAGACATTATCTCATTGTTTTAAGAACTGTTATGAAACAATCTGACATTTATATAACACCATTCATACTCAATAATCCCAAAGGACTTTACAAACCCTAGAAGAATGACTCTGCTCATGTTCACCATGCAACCACTGAGGGATGGAGGTGGGATGGGTGGGTAGAGAAGTGCATAGGACTGTGGTAGACATTCTGTGGAACATCGCAGTAACATTATACAACCGAAACCATAAAGAGACAAGCAGAAAAGATCCAAGGTAAGACATTGTATTACACGTGTTAAATTTGAGAGCAGTATTAATACCAAGTGGTCTCTCTTTCATTTTTGTATCTTATGAGAGTGATATATAGATATCTTCAAGGTAAAAAAAAAAACAACAATGGAGTATCATCTGCTAAGTCAAGAACTCCATTTCTTTTTTCTTAACAGATTTTATTTACTTATTTATTTCTAAGTAATCTCTACACCCAACGTGGCGCTTGACCTTACAACCCTGATATCAAGAGTCATATGCTTCACCGACTGAGCCAGCCAGGCAGCCCCAAGAACTCCATTTTCTATAGGGCTTTTTTGTGTGGGTAGTGGTCTGTTTTCCAACTGTCAAGCACATCCAGGCCAGGATACTAAATTGTTAGTGATTTAAAATGTTTTGAGGGAGCTGTATTTTTTAAAAGAAGATTTCTCCTCCCCTCTTTCCTTTCCTTTTTGAACTGAGACTAGGATGCTAGAAAACAAACACTCAACTGGAAAAGCATAAAAATGTTTTTTTTTGTTTTGTTTTGTTTTGAATTTATCAGGCGTATTAGGATTCTCCAGAAGAAGAGGACCAACAGGATGCATATATATATATATGTAGAAAGAGATTTATTGTAGGGAATTGGCTCACAAGATTATGAATTCTAAGAAGTCCTGGATCTGCAGTTGGTAAGCTAGAGATCCAATTTGAGTCTGAAGGTCTAAGAACCAGAAGTGAGGGTTTAAATTTTAGTCTGAAAGCCAGAGGTTTGAAACCCAAGATGAGCTGATGTTTCAGTTTGATTCTGGAGGCAGGAAAAGACTGGCTCAAGGCAATCAGGCAGGAGGAGTTCTCTATTACCTTCTCAAGAAGATCAGCCTTTTTATTCTATTTAAACCTTGAACTATTTGGATGAGAACCATCTATACTAGGGAGGGCAATCTACTTTACTCAGTCTACTGATTCAACTGTGAGTCTCATCCAGAAACACCTTCACAGACACTCCCAAAATAATGTTTGACCAAATATCTGGGCACCCTGTGGCCCAGTAAAACTGACACAAAAAATTAACCATCAGTTCAAATTAAGGGCTTCTGTTCTTCCATGACAAAACTAACAGAATTCAGTTTTCTGAAGCATTTGAGGTCAATGTGTTAAATCATTTAAAGAACTTATTGCCAGATACCTTACTTGGACAAGGAAATATGCCAACTAATGACTAAAGGTTATTGTAGTACCCCAGTGTTGTTTCCTTTAGTCACGTTAGACATCAAGGGGACTATAGAAGATGAGTAGCACTTTGATTGGGCAAATGGGTGGAAGAAGAGGGAATTCAGGGAAAGAGCTGGACATCACAAAATACTGCAAAACCAACCTCTCAGCACCAAGCCATATGGTTGAGGGAATAGAGCCAGCTTTTCAGAGGAATGAGAACAATAAGCCTCAGAACTACACTGAGGCTTTGACTATAACTTTAGCCAGCTCATGGTAATATGGGGAGAACATCCTTATTAACTCTCCAAAAATACCCCTTGAGATCCTAGACCTGAAGATCATCTTTCAACACAGAGCTTTGGGTCAGTACAAAGTGATGCTGTTGTCACCAAAGTTACCATATATTTTAGATAATATACATTTTACATATTTAAACCTTACAATAAACAAATGAATATACCCAAGGAAACTGAGGCTAGGAGAGGCCAAGTGCTGTAGATATGTTTTTGTTTGCCTCTAGTGTGTTTTTGGTCCCTTCTTCTAATAGATCCTGCCCCTGTTGACACAGTAACACATTATCAATCAGTCAGTGTCTGTCTCCTAGGAGCTGGGTGCTCTAGAAAGAACGTAGGGTGAGTTGTTTGATGATTGATCCTGGAAAGAGTCCAGGAGCTCCTGCATCCAAGGTCCCTGGTCTTCTCACTCATCTTGAAGCTTGGCCATTCAGCTATGTTCCATTTTGTGTGCTATCTTAATATCCCATCCTTTGGCTTAAATTTTAGTTGGTTGTGATCAAGACCCTTCAGAAATACACAGCTATGTTATATAGTTTATCCAAGAGCAGATAGGTATCAGTGGAAGAGATAAGACTCAAACCTAGATTTGTCTGACTTCAAAGGCTATATATACTTTTAACCATGACACCTCACTGGTTTTCAAAAATTGGGATCCTCTAATGTTATCTGCCACCAAAAGGAATTATAGCAGTCTTCTGATTTTATATCTTGGCTTCTTTAGTAAATTTTTTGAAAAGAGTTAAGCTAACATGGAAAATCTTGTAAAATTACTCTATAAAATACAATTTCATTGCTGAAAGGGAAAATCTTTAGCAGGCATATCTGAGTTGGGTTGTTAGAATATTGTATAGAAGGGGCAACCAAAGGTATAAGAAAATGGTCCTTGAGCTGTGCGTTTTCTCAATCAGTGAGAAGAAGTGAGAATAAAACCTACAAGAACATTCCAGAAAAGCAGGCAAAAAGTAAAAAGTGCATAGACTTTCTGCTGGAGGTTGATAAAATGGAAAGACCCAAATGTTCAAAGTCTTCTAACTCCACCATTGTGTGAAATGGGCAAAACTAATCTCTCAGAGCCTCAGTTTTCTCATCTATAAAATGGGGACAGTAATGCCTATCCATGTAGAATCACTGTGTGAAGTTATATTATCTGTCTACCTATCTATCATCTTCAAAGTCTATGCCCAACAAGGGGCTTGAACTTATTACTCTGAGATTGAGAGTTGCATGGTCTACCAACTGAGCCAGCCAGATGCCCCCTGAAGTTAAATAATATAAATAAATCTTGTAGTGTAGAGGCTGGCACATGTATTTTTGAAATGGTAGTTGCTATTATTGTTGTTGCAGTCATTAAACTGAGTCAGGTGATGATGGTTAGTAGGCTGACAGGAGAAGGCTGTTAAGAGTTTGGAAATAACACATAGTTGGAAACCAAAAGGATAAAAGTATCTAGTGGACAGGAGTTTTTAATTCTTTATTAGGACCTCTTGCCTTTGTGTGTGTGTGTGTTTTATAATGTTTATTTATTTTTGAGAGATAGAGACAGAATGCAAGTGGGTTAGGGGCAGAGAGAGAGACACACAGAATCCAAAGCAGGCTCCAGGCTCCGAGCTGTCAGCACAGAGCCTGACGCGGGGCTCGAACTCACCAGCTGTGAGATCATGACCTGAGCTGAAATTGGACGCTCAACCTACTGAGCCACCCAGGCGCCCCGTGTGTGTGTTTTTAATATTGCATTTATTGTAAAATGTAATGCAAATACTAAAAAGTGCACAGATTTCAAATGTAGAGCTCAATGATGTATCACAAAATAAACAGCCGAGTCAGGAAATCAAACCCTGCTGGCCCTGTAGAAGTCCCCCTGCTGCCCATCCCAGCTACTATCTAACCCTTCCTTCTGGGACAAAAGCAACCACCAAAATGTCCTTTGTGATAATCACATCCTTTCTTTTCTTTACCAAATACTACTTAAGTCTGCATGTTTTTTTTCATTTTATGTAAATGAATTAATATATATTTCTTTTGTGTGTAGTTATCGGTAATTTTCATTGGTATATAGTGTTATATGAATATATTTACATTTTTTAATCATTCCACTGTTGATGGGTATTTGTGCTGTGTTTGTTTGTTTTGGCTGTTAGAGATAATGCTACCATGAACATTCTTGTACATTGCATACATTTCTGATGACTAGGTACCAATGAATGAGTAGAATCAGTGGGTCTCAGAGTATATGTATTTTTAACTTTAGCAAAAAACGCCTATGGTTTTCTAAAGTGGTTATATCAACTTACACTCTCAACACCAAAGGATCAGAGTCCCAATGTTCCACATTCTTAGTAACAATAGATATTGTCATTCTTCTGGAGAGTGCGTGTAATATTGGCTTCAATTTACATTTTCCTGAACATACATGAGGTTGAGCACATTTTTCTTAGGATTATTGGGCATTGGATATTTTCCTTTGTTAAGTGGCTATTGAAGTCTTTTGCTCATTTTTCTTTGAGTTATTTATCTTTCTCCTTGATTAATAACAGTTCCTTAGATCTTCTGGCTATCTTGTAAATATCTTTTCCCATTCCATGGCTTGCCTTTTCACTTACTTCAGGGTGTCTTTAATGAACAGAACATTTTTAATTTTAACATAGTAACATTTAGCAAACATTCGCTTTACAATTAGTTCTTTTTGTGTCCCAATCCTTAAATATCTACAGAAAGGTCATAAGGACATTCTCCTAAATTATATTCTAGAAGTTTTATTTTTATGCTTTTCCCATTTAGATTTATAGTCTATCTGGAATTGATTTTATGTATGGTGTAAGGGTTCAAGTATTTTTCTATCCTTAAATTAATAATCTAGTAGTTCAAGCACCATCACTAAAAAGACTCTCCTTTCCTCATTGCTTTGCAGGACCAACTTTCCAGGCTTCACATATCTGTCACTCATTGTACCAACCCTACACCATCTTAATTATGTAAATGTATAAGATGTCAGATGACATATGCTTGTCACCATCTTGATCTCCCTTATGACTCTCTTAGCCACTTGGATTTCCCTATACATTTTAGAATCAGCTTATCAGGTTCTACAGAACCTGTTGGATTTTGATTAAAACTGCACTGAAACTATAGAACCATCTGGAGAAAGTCAGTATCTTTACACTTCCTTTTTTTCTAAATGTTTCTACCTCTGATTCTTTATTATTATACCAGCTAAGTTTTCCAGTAAATCTTCATGACTATAATGATGTTGAATAAAAGAAATTATAATGTGCATTTTATCATCATACCATTCTGCATATTTGCTATAGGTTGTTTTAGGTACGCTTTTAACAGCAGTCCTATTTCTAGTGTGCTAGAACTTTTTGCTAAAATCATGAACACTTGTTGAATTTTATTAAATGCTCTTTCTCCTTCTATCAAAATGATAAAATGTTTTTCCCTTGATTCTATTAATGTGGTAAGTTACATCGGTTGATTTTTTTCTTAAACCAAATTTACATGCCTGGAATATATCCAATTTTATAAGAATGTATTATGCACTGAAAATATTGCTTCATTTGATAAACTAGTATTTTGCTTAGAATTTATGGAGTTTGGCCTATAATTATCTTTTCTTGAAATGTCTTTACCAGGTTTTCTTATACAGTCTTCATAAATAGAATAGTAAAGCATTCTGTTTTTATTGTCTGGTAGAGTTTCTGTGAGATTGGTGTTATTTGTGAATCTTAAACTATGGAGTTGATTTCTCTAAGTTAGAAGTAACATTCTACTTCTAACTAAGAATCCTACCTCTTCTTAGGTTAGTCTTAGTAAGGTGCAATATTTATTGGTAGCATAAGTTTGTTTGTATTGTCTTTTAGTGTTCATGGGATCCGTAATTATGGTTTTTTTTAAATTGTTATTGATTATTTACACCTTTTTTTCCCTATCCAAGTTAATGAAGAGTTTAGCAATGTGATTAATCTTTTAAAAGAATGTGTTTGTCTTTGTCATCGCTATACTTACATGCATGTTTTATACTGCACTAATTTCTGCTTTTATTTTTTATTATTTATTTCTTCTTTCTTTGGGTTTAATTTGCTTTTCTCTTTTCTAATTTCTTAAGAGGGGTAGTCACTCAGTTTTATCCTTGACTTTTTGAACAAAGTAAGTATATTTATTTTAAAGAGTATTTCTGATAATTTCAATTTCTAGAGTCCCTTCATAATTATTTCTATTGGTTGTTTCTGCCATTTCCCCCATTCTTCACTGGCTGTTAGCCCTGACATTCCTCCTTCACTTTCTTATTAGTTCTCCAATGTGTTAAAAAAAAATTTTTTTTAAGATTTTAAATATTTGTCTAGCTTTTCTAGTTGTTTTAGTTCAAATTACCTGCCCTACCTTTACCCAAATCAGAAGAGTCCTAACACTGCTTCACTGCCTCAGGCACTCATGACTAAACCATATTTTGATTCATACTTCATACTATATACAAAAAGTAACTCAAAGTGGATCATATACATCAATGTAAAATCTTACACCATAAAATTTCTAGAAGAACACATAGGGTAAGATCTTTGTGACCTAGGGCTAGGCAAAGATTTTTTAGATACAACATCAAAAATTCAATCCAAAAATGAAAAAAGTGAACAAATTAGACCTCATCAAAATGGAAAAATTTGTTTTTCAAAAGACACTGGTATGAGAACGAGAAAGAAGCGACTATTTGGAAGAAAATATTTGCAAAAGCATCTATCTGAAAAGACTTGTATCTAGTGTATGTAAAGAACTCAAAGTCCAATAGCAGGAAACACATAATAAAAATGGGCAAAAGATTTGGATACTTCACCAAAAATACATATACAGATGGCAAATAAGCACATGAAAAGATGCTCAACATCATTATTAATTATTGCAAATTAAACCACAAGATAACACTACAAGCTATTAGAATGGCTAAAATTAAAGGGTGACTACACCAGTGTTAATGGGGATGGAGCGATAGGATATCTCATATACTATTTGTGGGAATGTAAAATGGGATGAGCTGTTTGGAAAACAGTAAGTTAAACATACACCTATCATATGACCTAGCCATTTCAGTTCTACATCTCTGTCGAAAAGTATATGGCTATACAAAAACCTGTGGAGTATCTATATCATGGAATACTATTTAGTAATAAAAGGAATGTTCCTGATAAACACAGCCGCATGGATAAATCTCAGAATACTTACACTGAGTGAAAGAAGCCAGACAAAAAAAGGGAACATACTGTACATGGTTCTATTTAAATACAATTGTAGAAAATACAAACTGCTTTATAGTGATAGAAAGAACTTCAGTAATTGCCTGGGGATTGAAAATGGGATTACTCAGGGGCATGAGAACATGTTGGACCTTGAAGAATATGTTCACTGTCTTGATTGTGGTGAAGGTTTCACAGATGTATACAAATGCCAAAACACATCAAATTGTTCACTCTAAGTTAGTGTTCAATAAAGCTGTTAAAAAATATTTTTTGTGTGTGTTCTAATTACTGTTTGTGAAGTCTGTCTTTTGACTGCGTCCTTTCTGACATCTACCCAATTTAAAGTAGTCCTCTAGTCACTGTATCAGATTGTCCTGCTACATATTATTTTCATAGCCCTTATTATCTGAAATGACTTTGTTCATTATATGTTCCTTTGTGCTCTTCATTTGACCATACATTCATGCTCAGAAAAATAGATAATCTTGAGTTGTCTGCATTCTTATTTTCTTTTTCCCCTTATACATTATATATCATCCATTTAAACAAAAGTTAATTTCATTAATTCCTTCAGCAATTATTTGTTGAATGCCTCTATTTTGCCAGTCACCGTGGCAAGTACCAGGCATATGGAGATGAATCAGTTATGATTCCTGCCTTGCAGGGCAGTCTTCCAACTATTGCTCTACTTATTGCCCTTCATTTATTTTGCAGTGAAATCTTACTCATCTCTTAAAACCTGGCTCAGATACTTGGTCAAGCTTTTCCTGACCCAATGGACTACTGCCTTTTTGGTTCTTCCTAAGCCTTTGTTTATATTATGTAACAACATCTGCTAATTTCCTCCCTAAATTCATTTGCCCCTTTTACGTTTTAGTGGTAGAACCAAGCCCCACCTTTCCCACCCTTGACACTAAGTTTTAGCTGGGCAGTCGGCCACCCAAACGTGGTTTAGCCTTTCTTACAGCTAGGTATGGGCATATGATTTCAGGATGCTACGATATGACTAGAACTGCTCTGTGCAACTTTTTTCTTTTTTCTCTGTGCAACTTTTGAGTCATCTTCATCTTCAAGATGAAGCCACTTGTCTGGTACTTATTCTTTCCCCTTCCCTCCTGAAAGGCCAGATTCAATCATGTGAACAATGAAAACAGCCTAGGAGATGGCAGAAAAATAAGATGAAAGAAACCTGGGTCTTTCAATGTGCTGCCAACCATTAAGGGTTCACCCCTGGGCTGTTTTGCAGAAGAGAAGTAATACCAAATATTATTTAGACACTGTATTTTTGCGTGTCTGTCTGCTTCTCTCTACTGCTCTCTTTTTAATAGCAACTTTTTGTGACTAATAAAACTAGCACTATTAATATTAACTTCCCTATGGCACTCCTTCTACATAACAAGTAGTTACTTTCTCTGGATTGGAAGGACATCTGGGAAAGAACAAGTGACAAATGTCCAATACAACAAAATCAAATCAATTTTCTGGGTATCTACTATGTGTAAGGGACTAAAAAGTTATATTACTGGTTATTTTAATTTTTGTTCTCAAAAATTAAATCTAATCTCAGTCTAACAAGTGTTTTCTATTTTACTGATTTCTGTCTTTATTATTACCTTCTTTAAACTTCACTGGGTTAATTTTGCTTGTTTTTTTTTTTTTTTTTTTTTTTAGCTTCTTTACATCGGAAATGTTTCCAGTAATTTTCTTGTATTGTAATAGCCACATCAGTATATTCAAATATCAGTAATTTTAAAATCAATTGTTATTGTTAACAACTGCATTTTGTTGAAGCAGGTAGTCAATTTGAAAACAATCCTTTGAAATTTTTCTAACTTTCTTTATGGCCCACCATGTGGCCACTTTCCATAAAAATTTCAAGAGTGCTAGAAAAAAGTGTATTCTGAAGCTACTGAGGGTAACGCTCTGTTTATGTGCATGATATCAAGCATGTTAATTATATAGCACAAAACTGTCTATATTTTTATTAATTTATTATTTAAAAATTTATTTTTTAAAAAGATTTTAGTTAAAAAAATTTTTTTTTTGTTATGTGTATTTATTTGGTGGGGGAAGAGGGGCAAGAGAGAGCCGGAGACACAGAATCCAAAGCAGGCTCAAGGCTCTGAGCTGTCAGCACAGAGCCCGACAGGGGGCTCGAACTCACAAGCATGAGATCATAACCTGAGCAGAAATCAGACACTCAACCAACTGAGCCACCCAGGCACCCCTAAAATATTTTAGTTTTTTAAGTAATCTCTACCCCCCATGTGGGCTTGAACTCATGACCACAAGATCAAGAGTCACATACTCCACTGACTGAGCTAGCCAGGCAACCCTCTATTTTTTTATAAGCTTATTTAACTGAGAAAAATGTGTTAAAATCTCCCACTATGAAGGACTTGTTTACTTCTTCTTATAAGTCTTTCAATTTGGTTCATACATTTTGAGTCTGTGTTACGAGGTCCATTCATATTTAGGACTGTTACATCTACCTGGAAAAGTGAAGATGTTGTTATTAAGTAGAGATCCTCTTTAACCATAATAATACATTTTGCCCTAAAGATGCGATTGTCCAATATATTTAAGATATTTCTCATGTAAGCAGCATATGACTGAATTTGTGTTTTTCAATCCAGTTTGATAGTGTTGGTCTTTTAGGTGAAGAGTTGGACTTTTCAGTTATTTCAGTATAATTACTGATATATCTATATTTTATTTCATCTATCTTATTTTGCACTGATGCTTCTAATATTCTGTTCAGTTTACATGTCTTTTTCTTTTCTTTCTTGTTGCCTTTCAGGTTATATGCTTCCCTCTAATTCCATATTTTTCTCTACTATTTTGGAAGTTATGACCTTTTCCTGTCCTCTTAGTAGTTTTCCTAAATTATCAATGTGGATATTTAATGTGTTACAGTCTAAATTTAATTTGTATCTCTACTTTCTTCCAGAACAAGAATCCAGACAAGAATACTTTTCCAAACTCCTTCTACCTGTTTCCCAAACTTATGTGCTATTTTTTAATGTATTTTTTAAAATTATTTTTGAGAGAGAGAGAGACAGAGAGAGAGAGATACAGAGAGACAGAGCATGAGCGGGGGAGGGACAGAGAGAGAGGGAGACACAGAATCCGAAGCAGGCTCCAGGCTCTGAGCTGTCAGCAGAGGCCGATACAGGGCTTGAACCCATGAGCCCTGAGATCATAACCTGAGCTGAAGTCACACGCTTAGCTGACTGAGCCAACGAGGTGCCCCACGGTTATGTATTTTAATTATTATCTTTATTTTTAACTCAATAAGACATTATTATTTTACTCATTCAGTATTTCTTTAGATATATATTTACTACTTTCTATGTTCCTTTCTCTTTGCAGTACAGATCTTCCATCTAAGCTCACCTATCTTTGGCCTGAAGTATGCCCTTTAGAGTTTCCTTTAGTGAAGGTATGCATGTAGCTAAGTCTCTCAGTTTCTTTGAAGAAAATTCTCCTTCAATACACTACAGATAATATTCTGTCTTATGTCCGTGCTTGTTGCTGTTGAGAAATCAGCTCTTGCTTTTTTAAAGGTAATGTTTTTCTCTCTGGCTGCTTTTGAGGTCTCTTTGTGTTGAATACTCTGAATGTTATCATGGTGTGTGTAG
The DNA here is from genome assembly GCF_022837055.1 of Prionailurus viverrinus. NCBI lineage: Eukaryota > Metazoa > Chordata > Mammalia > Carnivora > Felidae > Prionailurus > Prionailurus viverrinus. Next base: position 132,772,549 of record NC_062561.1, on the reverse strand, counting down.
ATCTGGATTTATTCTTATTTATCCTCTTGTAGATTTCTTCATTTTACTTCCTTACCCTGTAAACTGATTTCTTTCATTAGTTACAGAAGATTTCAGCTATCAGCTCTTCCAAATATTGCCTCTACTTGTCCTTTGAATTCCTCCTAGAATTTGATTAGATTTATTAGATCTTTTTTTCTATTCTTCCAGGTTTCCTGTCTCTTTTTGGGCTGAAATCTATATAATTTTCCAATTTTACCTTTCTGTTTACTAATACTCTTTTTAGCTATGTCTAATTTGCTATTAAACCTATTGGATTTAAAATGTTTATTTTGAGAGACAGAAGAGAGAGAGAGAGAGTGCACACATGTGTGAATGAGTGGGAGAGGGGCAGAGAGAGAGAGAATCCCAAGCAGACTCCATGCTGTCAGTGCAGAGCCCAGTGTGGGGCTCAATCTCATGAACCGTGAGATCAGGACCTAAGCTGAAATCAAGTCGAATGCTTAAGCAACTGAGCCACCTAGATGCCCCAAAACCTAAATATCAACTATTATATACTTTTGATTTCTAGGAGATTTCCTAAGTTAGATTTATTTATTTATTAAAAAAATTTTTTTTAATGTTTATTTTTGAGAGAGAGAGAGAGAGAGAGAGAGAGAGAGAGAGAGCGCATGAGTGGGGGAGAGGCAGAGACAAAGAGGGAGACACAGAATCTGAAGCAGGCTCCAGGCTCTGAGCTGTCAGAACAGAGCCCAACACGGGGCTTGAACTTGGGAACTGGGAGATCATGACCTGAGCTGAGGTCGGATGCTTAACTGACTGAGCCACCCAGGTACCCCCTAAGTTAGTTTTAAAATCTGCTTGTTCCAGGGTGCCTGGCTGGCTCAGCTGGAAAGTGTGCAACTGTTGATCTTGGGGTCATGAGTTCAAGCTCCACATGGGGTGGAAAGATTACTTAAATAAAGCTTAAAAAGATAAAATAAAATCTGCTTGTTCTATATAGTACTTTTAAACTTTTCTTGAAATGTATTATATATACTTACTATTTTTTAAAGATTTTGAGTAATCTCTACACCCAACAAGAGGCTCAAACTCACAACCCTGAAATCAAGAGCTGCATGCGTCACTGACTGAGCCAGCCAGGTGCCCCCTGTATGACATATACTTATTTAACATTTAGGGTCTAAATAAAAACTGAAGAATTTGTGAGTCTGATTCTGTTGTCTCTTCTTTCTATTAGCTTTTTGTCAGGTACTTGTATTCTGAATCTGTGTGTTTTCGTTCAGAGCCACTCATTTTATTTTGAATTTTCTTTGAGCACAGTGAATGAAAGCAGGTTTCTCCTGAAAGGACTTATGTTTGTTTGTAACAAGCTTCTGGGAGCACTAAGGATCCAGGACTGTGTCCAGCTAAATTCTTGGCTGGGGGATTTTAACGCCACCCAGTCAGGGTGAATTGGGGCTCTAAACTGATGAGAAAGCTGCCATGTGTTTATGGTTCGTAGGAAATGCTCTTGTCCCCAAATGCTCAGCACCATGATTCAAGATAGGCAGTTTTCCTTGTAGTTCTTTCTTTGATGAGAATAAGATGCTTCTGCTTATTTTTATTTCTCCCTGCCACTAAGGATGAGAACCTCTGGGCTCCCAACTATATGGGATAGTTGAGAGACCCTGAGAAGATCTTAGGTTCCATACTGTCTCTTTGTAAGACCTCAAAAAACAATTCTCTAGTTCAGTCAGTTTAGCAAATATCATTAGGGCTAAAGCTAGATCTAGTGCTCCACTTATTCTCTTAATTCACATCTTTACTTATTCCCTGGTGTGGCTCTTTCTTTCTTTCTTTCTTCTCTCTCTCTCTTTCCTTCCTTCCTTTCTTTTCTTTCTTTCAGTTTATTTATTTGTTTGTTTGTTTATTTATTTATTTATTGAGAGCAGAGGGAAAGAGAGAGAGGGAGAGAGAATCCTAACTAGGCTCCAAGCTGTCAGCACAGAGGCTGATGCAGGGCTGGATCTCATGAACCATGAGATCGTGGCCTGAGCCAAAATCAAGAGTCAGATGCTTAACAGACTGAACCACCACAGGTGCCCCACTGGTTTGGATATTTCTCATTTTATTTGGCTAGTTTCTTGTTTGTTTGTTTTGCAAGTTCACAGGATAATATGAGAAAATGTTTTTATGCTATATACAACATTTTTAGTTGTTTTCAGTGGGAGGATCAGTTTGGACTCAGTCTGCCATGTTGCCAGAAATTAACGTTTTCTATAATATTTAAATTTTTTGCCAGTCATTGCAAAATTTCATGTTTAGTCTTTGAAAAGACACAAGTATGACAATAATATGTTCTTTAAAAGACTCTAGGTTTGAAGAAAGACTTTTAGAAACAATTATTCTCACCAAAACCAAAGTAGATTTTAATAGATACCAATTAAAATTTTACAGACTGTATCTACTCAAGGTTGGATCAAATTGAAGAACAGAGTTGTGGAAACAGCACTGGACTGGCAGCCAGAGGACTTAGGAGTTTGCTGTGTGATTTGGGTAAGCCCTTTTATTGGCTGGCCTTTGGCTCTCTATGTATATGAGGGAAACGTAGGGCTGGATGTGCCTTTCAGGACCAAAACTCTGATGACTGCACAGAAGTATTCACTGTAAATAGACCACACTCAAGATCAGAGTTTCTGATGCTCATGACATTTCTTAAGGCTAGCCCACTTTCACATTTTAAAAATACTGCAGCCTGCTTTAAATAAGCATACTGTGAGACCATTAAAAAAATCAATACAAACTACTTTTGTAAGTCAAAATAGAGTCTTAAGGATTCTTAACATTTTGACATCTTTTCACATTCTGAGAACTTCTTTATTCTCTGTCCTTTCTGGCATTTCAAATTCTTTCATGTAGTTTTTAATATAATTTAGAGATTATCGTTTTTTGCATGAAAAATTATAAATACTTAAAACCTGCATCTGTACCATCTGCCAGGAGTTTATATGAAGAATTTTGAAAATATAGCCGCTCAAAACTGTCAGCATATTGCATTAATCGTTAAAAAAAAAAATCAACCCAATACCACACAGATTAAACTGTCTAAAGTAAGTTTTAATGCAACACATTCACAGGTTTACACTCTAAAGTTGTGAAGAGATTATCTTTTTCAAATTTGATTAAGTGCTGCAAGATGTGGAAGAAACTCAGCACTCAAATGAATTATATGTTTGATGTCATTTTTGGCAAAACCTCATAAAGTGTCACATAAAAGAAAAACATCTTACTTAAAATAAGGTCTTGACAGCAGTCTGGAATAGTTAACAACTCCACTCCCAAATGAGAATGCTGGTTATAATCAAAATTTTAATGACGATATTAGTTCTCCCCTTGAGACAATCTAAATATCAAAACAAAACAAAACAAAAAATAACGTGCATGCATCCACACACCCCTCACGTCTTCCTTTTTAAAGGGGGAAAATTTGTAATTATTTTAGTTCATGATCTCAATATTGAGTATAATGTTTCCTTGCACATTATAAGGTTTCTGCTACGAGGCAATGTCAATCAGTATGTTTTTGTTGTTTAGTATTAATTCATGAGAGGTATAAATAATGCCCGTCAGCAATGGAAGTGGAGTCCCTGGGTGTCAGTGCCCTCACATCTTCTAAACCCTAGAGCTGAAAATGGTGGGAACTTTTTGCCTTTCAACTACATTTATAGTCTTTACATCTATCGTCCTCTATATCCTACTCTCTGATATGAGAAAATTAAAAGGAAGAACACCCCTAAAATCAAGTTTTCCATTTAAGAGTTATCAGTCAATTTCACTTGGAAAGTTTTTTAAAAAGCATATTACAAACAAGATTATATTAAAAACAACTATGGAAAACATGATGCCACATGTACACGTGTTTCTGGCATGAAGATAAAAAAAGTCCAGAAAAACAAATATTACACAGTTAACCATGGTTGTCTTTGGCAGAAGTATCATGGGTGATCTTTTTTATCCTTTATGCTTTTCTACATTTCTGATATTTTTGCAAAGAATACGTTACTTTTATAAATGGAAGAAATAATACAGCTTTTTAAAAAATTGACAGTTATGGCCAAAGATTAATACTTACTATCAATTAACCTATTTTTACTGGATTAGGAATGGCATCAATATTAGTAACAGGAAGATAAGGTGCAGTTACTAAAAATATAGTTAAAGGCTCTTGTCAAACTTCCTATATGGGAATTACATCTACCAGCAGGCAGAAGTAATGTTCATTTAAAAACTATTTTTTTAAGTTGATTTATTTATTTTGAGAGAGAGAGTGTGTGTGAGCAGAGGAGGGGCAGAAAGAGAGGGGGAGAGAGAGAGAGAATTGTAAGCAGGCTCTGTGCGGTCAGCACAGAACCTGATATGGGGCTCAAACTCATGAACCGTGATGTTATGACCTGAGCCAAAACCAACAGTTGGATGCTTCACTGACTGAGCCACCCAGGTGCCCCAATAGGACAACCCAATTTTTTTTCCCAGTGAGCTCTATGCCCACTGTGGGGCTTGAACTCATGACCCCGAGGATCAAGTCATATGCTCTACAGATGAGACAGCCAGGTGCTCCTCTCATTTAAAAACTATTTTAATGGGCACCTGGCTGGTTCAGTCAGTAGGCATGTGAGTCTCCACCTCAGGGTTGTAAGTTTGAGCCCTATGTTGGGTGTAGAGATTACTTAAAAACAAAATCATTAAAACCCCCGCTCATGGGCTGTCTCTCTCTCTCTCTCAAATAAAAAACAAAATAAAATAATTTTAAAAATTTTTAACGAAAAAACAAGAACAAAAACTATTTTAAGACAGTGAAGGACTGCAAAGAGATAGGCCTGACACATTGGTTTATAAAAACAGCAGCCAATGAGTCCTAAACAACCGTTAGGAAGACTGGTTAAAGTCTATTTTTCATTGCACATAAACATTAAATGTGCCCATAATGTATGATTCTCAGAGTAAGGCTCAACAAGATTTGCTAATGACAGCTAGTGAGAAAGTCTGAGATGGACTGTCCAAAAAAGAACAAAGTACTTTATGGACTCTCAAATTAAAGACGGTCATCTCTTATTCACTCTACCAAAAGATTAAATTCTTGGTCTAAATGTGAGGGTATGTACATCTTTACATTTACTATATACCTTTAAAAATCTTTACTATTTTTTTTAGAAATTATATTAATGAAAGACATATTATTAAAAATATAGTATGCTTTCTGGCCCATGAAGGTAGTGGCATGTATTTAATACAATTTTATTTGAGAGACTGACTCTCCTTGCTACAGAGGGAGTTTTATTTTTTTAGGACTTCTAAGAAATGAAGTATTTGACATAACTAAATATTTCAGAAAAGAGAATCTTATCTCTAATTGATTAAAATGATAATTTTATTTTTTTACCAATTAGGTTGGAATCATTACCCAGTCTCTGTCTTACTAAACAATAAGTACCATCTAAACTTTTCTTAATTGAATGACCATCAATAATTTTAATACTGACATGCTCTCAAAGTATAATGAAATACTATTAATAGCAAATCCATAATATTCCATTACTATTAGTTCTTGTGCTTTCTTACTTGCTGTCAAGTGGTCAGCTATCACCTCTTGCAACTGCCAGAAAGAATGTTCCTAGCTGTGCCTTTCTCTCTCACTTTTTTTTTTTTTTTTAATTTTGTTTAAGTCCAATAAAATAGTGGGCTAGCAAGACACAGGCCAGCCCCTACCCTGGCTTTTCTTTTGCTTGTTTGCTTGCTTGCTTACTCATTCATTCATTCATTCATTCATTCATTTATTTAATTCTTGAGGTTATACTTCATATACCATAAAATTTCCACCTTTAAAGGGTACTCTCCCTCACTGTTATTATTCTTTAATCTGTTTTGAACTTAGAACCCAATAATCAATTTGTTAGTGCCATGTACAAAGTAAGAATAAGTAGAATATTATTGATGGCTGGCCTGAGAGGCTTTCTATGGGTCAACTGCAAATATACTTTTAGTCTTCTGTGTAAGTAACATTAAAAGTTGCATGCAGGGGATGCCTGGGTGGCTTGGTAGGTTTTGGCATTAGACTCCTAATTTCGGCTCAGGTCATGATCTCATGTTTGTGAGTTTGAGCCCCACATCAGGCTCCACGCTGACAGTGCAGAGCCTGCTTGGGATTCTCTCTCTCTCTCTCTCTCTCTCTCTCTCTCTCTCTCTCTGCCCCTCCCCTGCTTGTTCTAAGTAAATAAATAAACTTAAAAAAAAATAGAAGCACACAGATTAAGAGTAGACTATGGGAAAAATAGGTCTGATACTTCTAGCCTTCAAGAAAAGAATGATGACTCAAGTACCTGAAGTAAGTTAACTGCTTTGGAAAAAAGTACCAGTTTGCTTAGGGAGAGGAATGGATTCTGCATGGCATTAGGCACAACACAGAGCTAACATTCCAAAAGCACTTCTGATTCTTATAAAAACCAAGGTTAAGCTAGTTTAACATTCTGTGTTAGATAGATGAAAAGTAGTCAAAAACTATATACTTTTACAACCTATCAAGCCTGAGGGGCCCTAGTCGGCCTTAATGCAGTGTTAAAAAGAGAGTCTGACAAAACTTAAAATGGCTCAGTGCAATTTGAGAGGTACAAAACACCCCAGGGATGTGTTCATGAAGAGGCTTTAAAATTCTTTCTTGATTTACAAGCTCAGATTGCCCTTCTTCCTCTAATTTCTGGCACCAGTCAGAAAACAGGTATTGTGTGCTTAGAACTTTGAAAAGAGGATCTGATACCTTATCTCTCAAAAAGTGATTTGAGAATATGTCCTAACCTGTATCTCTATGTGATTATTTTCAGTTTGGTACTAGTTTTGATATGATAAAACTCAAAGAAACCTGGAAAAAATTAGAGACATAATTTCATGAAAAGGATTATACAGTTTATTAACCTGACGGAGCCAACAGAGGAAAGTGACCCTATCTCCAATTAACTATCAATCTTATTCAAAATTGATACAAAACCCCTATGCATAGGCTTGGATGACTCACAGTGGGACTTTAGAGAAACTCCCAGGCTGTAAACAGGATTGTCCTGCAGTACATCTCTTCTGACATTGCTGATGTCTAAAGTCAAATACTACATTCCTTGTTTACCTAACTTGGGGTGTTAGAACCTACTGCAAATTCTGTATTCAACTGAGAATATGATTTAACTATTTTGAATTTTAGAGTCAAATTTCACACTATCAAAACAATTCGAATTATACACTAAAATAATGGTTTTATTCCTCGATGTTCTGTTTCTTTCATTTAGTGAAACCTTTTATACATTATCTGAAGCCTTTAAATATATGTAGATGGCAAGTTAATGGTAAAAATTATGAGTTATATTTATGTAATGCTGTTCTTATAATATCGAGGTATAATTATACGTTCTCTGACAACATCCTTGTGATATAAGGAATAGCAGGCTTTGAGCTTTTCTGGGAAGACTGAAGAGACAATGGATGGTCCTATATACATTTTTAATACATAGAGAAGCTTTGTTTTACATTGGTTTAAAACAGATTAATAGGCTGGCTCAATTGTAAGTGTATGTTTTCTTACTAGAGCAGAGATGTTAAGAGATTTGGGGGCTATAGATCAATATTCTTGGGGGGGCAGCTTTTTGGGGGCATAATTGGTGTATAAAAGAGCTGCACTTGTTGGACATATACACTTTGATGGTTTTGGACATGTGCCTATACCCATGGCACTATCACCACAATTAGGTAACATCAAACAGCAATACATTCAGGATTGTTCATTTGTATGGGGCCTAAAGTATTTACTGATGTAAAGGCAACAAAAGTATTTTATCTTCTGCCATAATGTAATTGAAGGAGTTAATAAGAAGTAAATACTTAATAGTAAAACATTATAAAAATACGAATAGCAGATTTTATCTTTAACTTATATAGAGATAAATAGATGGGTCTTGATTTTACAGTAACTTGCCGAAGGTGACAGAAGAGACTCAGAAGTACAACCATAGTTAGAATATAAATTCCTGTTTGTCTTATACCAATCTGGCTAAGGATCCAGTCCAAGAAATTGGGTAAAGATTATCAAACCAAAGGAATATTACTCTCTGATTAAAGATTTCCTAAGATGACAAAAGCCCAATAAAGTATCACATCTATTAGAACACCTGGCTAAATGCTAAATAGGATGCCTCCATTCACACAAGAAGGCCAGAACGGGGTAGATTAATGCACAAGCATTAGAACACAAAGCTTTTTTGTTCTGATGTTTTTCTGATATTTGTTCAAGTGCTTTTAATCTGAGGATAATACACTAAATTCTAAAATGAAGTGGCAATAGTAAACAAGTGTTAGAATTGCCAGATAAATTCAGAAAATCAGGAAATAATACTACTGGATGTTTTACTTAAGAATGTAGTCACGCTGGGGCGCCTGGGTGGCTTAGTGGGTTAAGCGTCCAACTTCGGCTCAGGTCATGATCTCGTGATCTGTGAGTTTGAGCCCCATGTCGGGTTCTGTGCTGACAGCTCAGAGCCTGGAGCCTGTTTCAGATTCTGTGTCTCCCTCTCTCTCTGACCCTCCCCCGTTCATGCTCTCTCTCTGTCTCAAAAATAAATAAACGTTAAAAAAAAAAAAAAAAAAGAATATAGTCAAGCTCACACTTAAAACCTTTTTAACAAAGAATAGGATTATAGAAATGTAACTTAGAAAGCATATGAAAGAAATACTTATTTTGCAATTTTGATTTATGTTGTATTTATATATAGCTATATTGATTACAGGCTTTAACTGCAACTAACACAGTATTAAAATTCAAAATTTCCATTTGTAGGATTTCGATAGGACAAAATGAAACCAGAAATAGCTATATTTTTCTTTTTAAAATTTAAAATTATTTTTTATACACCACTGTACATTTATTAAAGGTCTTCTCATTATTTAATTTACTTCTTACAAGAATCTTGAGGGGTACACAAAACATTTTCTACATGGATTTACGACAAGAGAATGGAGTCACACAGGCTTAAATAACTTCACTGTTAGTAACTAGACTTAAAAGTTTTAATACTTTCCTGTTTATTTTTTGATAAGATATAATATTCTAAAGTATTCTTCTAACCTTTAGTGTTACATATAACAAGCACTTAGTATTACTATCAAAAATTACTATTAAAAATAACAAAATTGGGGCTCCTGGCTGGCTCAGTCAGTTCAGCATCTGACTGTTGCTTTTGGCTCAGGTCATGATCTGATGGTTCATGAGTTTGAGCCCAGTGCACCAGCCTCTGTGCTGCTGGTGTGAAGGCTGCCTGGGATTCTCTCTCTTTCTCTCTCTCTCTCTGCCCCTCCCTCACTTGTGCGTGCATGAGCTCTCTCTCTCTCTCTCTCTGTGTCTCTCTCAGAAAATAAATAAAAAACTTTAAAAAAACACCAAAATTAATGTATTTTTAGACTCTCTAAATTAGCAGATGTGGTACATGCATCCAGATGTAAATTCGTTTGGAAGATAGGTCTATATTACACAATAGTTTATACATCAAAATATTCAAAATGCTCTTTTTAATAATGGATTATCTACTTCTAAGTTTGTTGGCAAATTAAATTTCTAGATATAGCATATAATATTCAAAAGACCAAACCATCCAGAGTTGCCATAATACTCAGGTAATTTAGTCTTGGATTAAAATAAAGTGTCTTATAAAAGCCAGATACGCAGGGGCTTTTATAATTCAGGGGCATTATATGCACGGATGTGTGGGTGGCTCAGTCAGTTAAGCGTCTGACTCTTAATCTTGGTTCAGGTCATGATCTCACAGTTCATGAGGTCAAGCCCCATGTCAGGCTCTGTGCTGATAGTGAGGAGTCTGCTTAGGATTCTGTCTCTTCCTCTCTCGGCCTCTCCCCTGCTCATTCTCTCTCTTTCTCTCAAAATAAAATAAACTTAAAAAAAAAAAAAAAAAAAGCCAGATATGCAGCCATATAGCCCAATCAAGAAATCTTTCTTGAATTGGTTCAGATGATGTATGAAGTCAAATATCACTTTCAACTTCTCTTCACGTGATGATCTTACTATGAAAATGCTTATGAGAACTTTTGGATCTGTTCCCAGAGTTTATATAGTTCTAACCATGGAATATCTTTCACCTGGGAAGATAGGCTGAGTTCTGACATATATTCAGGGAGGCTTAAAATTCACAAATCTTCCATAATAAATTAAAAGAATTTTTTTTAATGTTTAATTTACTTTTGAGAAAGAGAGACAGAGCACGAGCGAGGAAGGGCAGGGAAGAGACACAGAATTTGAAGCAGGCTCCAAGCTCTGAGCTGTCAGCACAGAGCCTGATGTGGGGCCCGAACCCACGAACCGTGAGGTCATGACCTGAGACAAAATTGGACGCTTAACTGACTGAGCCACCAGGCGCCTCTGTAATAAACATTTTTCTAACATTATACATACTAGTCAATTTAAAAAGATCAAGTAAGTTTAGAGGAAATACAATTCCAAGAAAAAGGTAATTTATAACGCATCACAGATAGGGGCTAAAAGCAAATTTTGTTCAGCATTTTAACAAGATGGTGATAATACAAAATTGCTCCTAATAGCATTCTAAAATTATTAGAATCAAAATAAAAAGACTGACTTAGTCCCTAGATCTTGGTTTCTAAATACAATGGAAAACAAGAATTCCCTGAAGTGGTTGATTTCAGGCCTGGAGAAGGGAAACCACAAGATCAATTTGGGCTTCTAGTGCTAGAAAGTAAAAATGTTCTCAAAGTGGGAGCCAGTTGAAAAGACACAGGAGCCAACCTGAAAGAACTACTAATGACCAATTCTGGTACTATCTGAACAACAAAATAAATCATGATAGTTTGGGATTATAACACATAGAATAAAATAAATACTCACAAGTTCATATTGATATAAATAAGTGAATAGTGATATAAATAAGTAAGTAATAGAGAAAGAGAGCGAGAGAGACCTCTTTCTTAAAGAATTCCAAGTAATAAAAGTAGTAAGAAAAAGGAAAATTAAAAGTTACCATTAGAACACCACAGTAAATAACTGTTGCCTATAGGCAAGATCCACCAATGGATACTAAAATTAGCGGAGGTAAGCTTGAAAAGAAACAGAATAGTCTCACAGTATCTCACCCCAAATACTTAAAATCTCAAAGGGAAAGAGTAACTTTAGAGTGTAGCAACTCAAGAGACACCACTTTAAATTAGTCATCAAGGCAGTATTACCAGTAAAAAGACAACAGACAACTTTATAATGCACTGGGAAGGACATATCATTTCTGTGGCAATCTTGCCAAAAAAAAAAAAAAAAAAAAAAAAAAGCATAACCTTAATCTAATCACAAGACAACATCAGACAAATTCAAATGAGACATTCCCCAAAATATCTAACTAGGACTCCTCAAAGTGTCAAAGACATGAAAGATAAGAAAAGATTGAGGAACTGTCATAGATCAGAGGATACTAAGGAGGAACATGATGACTCAATACAGTATGGAATTCTGGATGGAAAAACAGAACAGAAAAACAATGGTAGTGGGAAAATGGGTGAAATTCTTATCAGGTCTGTAGTTAGTTAACAGTCATGTATTAACATCAATTGCTTGGTTTTCACCATTGTACTATGGTTATATAAGATCTTCATGTTAAAGGTATATGGGAATTCTGTATTTGCAACTTATCTGGAAGTCTAAAATTATTTCAAAACAAAGCAATCAAAAATAAATAAAATGACCCACTTTTTGTAGAAGCTAATTTTAAATGATATTCAGATTTAAGGAAACTCCAGGATATTTCTAGAAGATATAAGGAAAATTAAATTGAGAAAAGTAATTCCTAATGTAATCCCCAAATATGGCATAACAAAATGGTTTTATATGGCTTTCTCATCAACAGACTGAAATAAGCTCTAGAAGAAATCTTCTCTTTTGTGTTAAGAAATCATTCTAAGACTTGGGGCGCCTGGGTGGCACAGTCGGTTAAGCGTCCAACTTCAGCCAGGTCACGATCTCTCGGTCCGTAAGTTCGAGCCCCGCGTCAGGCTCTGGGCTGATGGCTCAGAGCCTGGAGCCTGTTTCCGATTCTGTGTGTCCCTCTCTCTCTGCCCCTCCCCCGTTCATGCTCTGTCTCTCTCTGTCCCAAAAATAAATAAACGTTGAAAAAAAAATTAAAAAAAAAGAAATCATTCTAAGACTCAAACGTTTCTTTAATTGCATTTAATATTTTAAAGGCAGATAAATAATTTAAAAGAGCACTACTTATATTTAATATAAGCCTTAACTATAAAGCACTATTGCAGTAATTATCTATTTCCAATTCTCTCACTCTGACTAGATCATGAACTATAAAGGTAAGAACCTCCAACCATTGCCAACTTCATACCCCTAGTCCTGCATGGTTCTTGAGGAATGGGAGTACTAATAATTATTTGCTCAAAAATGAATTAAAATTTAAGTAAAAGATCTTTATAGTTGAAAGGAATTACTCTCATATATTTAAAATGCTCTTAATTATAAGGAACAATACTCTGAGAAAATTATGTCTAAACTTAAAAAATAGGGGTGCCTGGGTGGCTCAGTCGGTTGAGCGCCCCACTTCAGCTCAGGTCATGATCTCAAAGTTCGTGAGTTCGAGCCGTGCGTCGGGCTCTGTGCTGACAGCTCAGAGCCTGGAGCCTGCTTCGGATTCTGCGTCTCCTTCTCTCTCTGCCCCTTCCCCGCTCATGCTCTGTCTCTCTCTCTCAAAAAAAATGAATAAACATTAAAAAAAAAAATTAAGCTTAAAAATAAAATAACCTTCACTCTATTTCTTTCAAGTCGCAGTATTGCCAATATAGCTTGTTTCTGTTCAGGGTTATACTTTACCTACATGACCTGGTCACATATAAGTTTATCTTTTCTTTTCTTTTCTTTTTAATTTTTTTTAATGTTTATTTTTTTGAGAGAGAGACAGTGTGAGCAGGGGAGGGGCAGAGAGAGAGGTAGACGAAGATTTCCAAGCAGGCTGTAGGCTCTGAGCTGTCAGCACAGAGCCTGATGTGGGGTTCAAACTCATAAACTGTGAGCTCATGACCTGAGCTGAAGTCAGATGCTTAACCTACTGAGCCACCCAGGTGCCCCTTTCCTTTCTTTTAAATAGAGCTTATAATTTGTGTCATCATGGGGAGTTAATTTTTTAATAGTTTCATTCAAATACATTTTGGTGACTTTGAATTCTTCATTAAGTACCTGCCTTTACTATAACAGTCATTGGGGGATATGGTGCAAATAATCTAAGGACTATGTCCTTTAGATAGTTATGTGGTTATTACCTGTACTACTTAAAATAAATACTAATGCTGAGGTGCCTGGGTGGCTCAGTTGGTTAAGCATCCAATTCTTGATTTTGGCTCAAATCATGATCTCACAGTTCATGAGACTGAGCCCTGTGTTGGGCTCTATGCTGACATCGTGGAGCCTGCTTGGGATTCTCCCTCTCTCCCTCCCTCCCTCCCTCTCTCTCTCCCTCTTTCTCTCTGCCTCTCCCTCTCCCTCTCCCTCTCACCCTCTGCACCTACCCCACTTGTGCTCTCTCTCTCAAAGTAAATAAACTTAAAATAAAGCCCTAATAGCTTCATAAAAATCATAGTAAAATTAAGAATATATTTAACCTGTATAAATAGAAGGGTATTATTTTGATTAATTTTTATCAGCTTTATTGATAGTTTAGATTTTCAGTATCTTAACAAAAACAAACAAAAAACAAGAGTTTATATTTCATACTATTCAAACCAATGCACAAATATTTACACAAGCCCCAAATATAGGGCCTAAATGCTTTTTAAAAATTTTTTAAAGGGTATGCAATATAAGAAATGAACATTCCATTCTTGTGCACTCCTAGACATGTGTTATGGCAACATTTAAGTTTTGCCTGAGGACAAGTCTCTGTTAGTTTTCATTAATCTTCTTAGAATACCAGTTATGATCATGTTTGACTGAATTTACTTCGTAGACAAAATCCTAAATGGAAATTTATTTTATTGGCTAGCTGTCTAAGTATTAAAAAAAAAAAAAAAAGCAAAACTTAGAAAGGAGGGAGGAGGGAAAGAGGAGAAAAGGAAGGAAGGGGAGATGGAGGGAAGAGAGTAATGTTGTACAAGTGAAAATAAAAACCTGATAAATATCCTTACCTTCACTTTTTTTTTCTGCTTGTTTTGTTGCATTTTCTACTTTTTTTTGTTTTGCTGCTAACAGTTCCCGCTTTAACTGTCTTGCTTCTTTTCGGAGTTCGTCACTGTAAAGCAAAAACAGTTATATAAAGTACATAATACACGGAAAGAAAAAATTGTTTAGCAAAAACAGGCATATTGTTTTTTACATACACTAAATCCCTAAAAAAACACAAAAAAATAATGTAATTCATTTTGTTTCTTACCTGTGTATTGTGCTATGGAAACAGAGCTATAGAGTATTTTAGAAGCTGTCATTTTTAGAATAGCAATATAATATGAATTACCTATAAAATATACTCCCTATCAAGTATGTTAAACAGAAATAGATAAATGATAAATATCCCACTATTCTAATTCACTTGCCAATTTAGCGTTCTAGTTCCAGTTTAATAATTCATGAAGATCCTGAATCAAAACAAAATTTTAATATAAATTCTACTTACTAAACTTGCACATACACAAAAAGATGTGGCTTTAAAACTTTTGAATTCCTCAACTGGCACCAGTAGCTACCATTTATTAAGCAATTACATGCTAGGTGCGGTGCTAAAATGTTTTTAAACTCAGTTTTTTAAACTGAATTAATTTTTAACCCACTTAATACCATAGTTTGGCAAAAAATTTCCTCTTCTGTGAAACCTACAAGGCTGAGGTATTCTGATGATTAGTACAATCATGTATTAAAGGTAAACTGGGATATAAATATTGACTTCACTACAAGTCACTAGGTGGCTAGCTTCTACAAAGCCAGTTTTAGGATATATTCAAATTCATGTACTTATAAAAAATTAATTACCCATGACATGAACACTTAGGATCACTAGTGGCCAGTCAAGCTTTGAATGTCAGGCATCTACTCTATTTCAGTAAAAGCTAGAGTGGATAACAAACACTCAAAGAATCACTGTAAACCCAAGTAGGCAACAAGTCTAGAAAAGGTCTCCAAAGACACCCAAGCCACAGTTTACCGGGATCTTAAATCTAAATACTTCCATACTGATTCAAACTTTGTGCTTCTTCCTGGTCCCCAAATCTCATACTTTATTTTTCTTTTAAAGCATGTCATATATTAGTTACCAAAGTAATAGGTCTTACAATGTGCACAACTCAATTCTTACTACCTCTTTTCTACATCAAACACAAATGGCTATAATTTGTATCTGCTTGGCCTCCAAGATCCTGAATTCTGAAAATTCCTTCTAATTAAAATCTACTACCTACTTGGGGTGCTTGGGTGGCTTGGTCGGTTAAATGTCCAAATTCAGCTCAGGTCATGATCTCAAATTTCCTGAGTTCGAGCCCCGTGTCAGGCTCTGTGCTGACAGCTCAGAGCCTGGAGCCTGCTTTGGATTCTATGTCTCCCTCTCTCTGTCTGCCCCTTCCCTGCTCTCTCTCTCAAAACAAACAAACAAACAAACAAACAAACAAACAAACAAACAAACATTAAAAAATTTTTTTTTAATCTACTACCTACTTCCTCAGTTTTTCATTGCTATTGAACCTGTTCTCACTCAAAATAATAATGAAAGCCAGCTTCTTCATAGTTCATGATCTGTCAGCCGTATTCTAACCCAGCTGGCTCTCTATCCATTCTAGATGATACGGTCAGCTATTTCACTAATGTCCTCACCAGCACCTTTAATTTTCTTGACTTGTTTGTCCTTATGAATATGTGATAAGTACCTAGAAGACCTTGTTCACAACATGTTCCTAGAGACAAACCTCCAAAGAATGTTATTTTGTTAGATGTGAGATGTTGCCTGGGAATTTGTCCTTGTTCTGGTTGATTCCAATACGCATTCAGGTTTGGGACCCAGTGCATTAGGACTGCCATATAGCAATTATCTTCTCTTCTTTACAACTCCAAGCACTCCTACTTCACTAATCCTTTCATTCAGCCAACAAACATACTCAAATTTCCCTGGACTCTGCTCCAATCAAGTGATGATTATCTTTGCCACTGGACTCTTGGCCTGAAAGAACAGTTTATATATAGAGTCTACTTTCTCAGCCTCAAACTTCTTAATCTCTTGCAATCTATCCTTCTTATACTCTATTGAAACTGCTTCTGTATCAACCAAATTCAATGGTCTTTTCTCAGTCTTCCTTTTCCTCTTTGGCTTCTCTACCATTCAATATTAACCACTCCTTCCTTCTTGAAATTCTATCCTAATCAGACTATGTACCATTTTAGAGTATTGATTCTCCAATCCTTATTCTAATTACTCTTTCTTTTCTCAATCTATAATTCTTGGTATCTTTCCCATTTCTGTACCTTGTACAATGGCATTTTGTCTAATCTCATAACATTTGTCTAATCTCATAACATCAGATATCACTTTTATATAGGTTATTTCCAAATCTAGATGTTTTGCTCTGATTGTTTGGTCCTGCATTTTTAACTGTTACAAACCTTCCTGTACATTAGTACTGTCCAACAGAAATATAAGGTAAGACACATATGCAATTAAATTTCCTAGCTGCCACATTAAAGAAATAGCAAAAGGAAACAGGTTAAATTAACAACTTGTTTTAACTCATTAACTTAGTATGTCCACAATATTATTATGTCAACATGCAACCAATATAAAAATATTAACACTGTATTTACTTTTTTTTTTTTTTGGTACTAAATGTTCTAAATCTGGTGTGTATTTTATACTTACAGCACACCTCAGTTTAAACTAGCCACATTTCAAGGGCCCAGATCTAGATGGATAGTGGAGGCGAGACGCTGCAATGTTCAGACTTGAAGTCATCTCCTCCCTGCCCAAATCTGTTCCTTTTCCTGAAATCCCTGTTTGAATGTGGAACTATTTTCCTCCTAATGACCAGACTTTAAACTTCCTCTGGGACTGTTCCCCCGCCCTTTCACTGAATCACTGTCGGAGTATGTCATTTTCCAATCTCTCTCACGTATAATACTCCTCTTGACTCTCAACATCAATGCCCAGTTTAGGCTCTCATTATGTATTTCTCAGATAAATTACTTCCTATTTCTTGAAGTTATATGAGCACAGGGAATAGCAACCACATCTTTACTCCATCCATTAAATACCATCTTTTATTATACCAATTAAAAAAAATTTTAATTTGGTAAGTAATACAGAAATTTAGATGATGTTTTCTGAATACTAAGGTCTTTGAGGGGAAGATTATTTTGAAAGTTGAAGAGGAAATGCTGCATGATGGCTAAACAAACTAGTTATGAGAGTCATTTGAAGTATGTGAAGAATGAGGCAATGACAGTATATACTGTTGCAGAGGTAGTAATGCACAGTTATCAAAAGGATTAACTTTGGATTCAGAAAGTCTTGATTTAAAAGCTAACTCTAACACTTATTATCTGAGTGGCCTAAGAACAATTATTTAACATCTGTGAGACTCAGTTTCCTCAACTATAAAATGGGGGTAAGATATTTAAAATATTGGACAGACAATACATGTTCAACAAATGGTAGCTATTATTATTTAGATCATGTTAAAACAGCATTACAGTTAAGGGTTGTTTGCGATGTAGGAATATTTCTTTATTATGTTATTTACTACAAATAAATGCTACCTCTACTACATATGGAGATCAACTCTTCATAATTTTTATAAAGGGCAGTGAATGCATAATGCCAGCTTCTAAAAATCTATCCTTAAATAGTCAAAGACTTAAATGCACTGTTTAAGTAGCCATAATAACAGCTAGTGGCACCACGGTGGCTCAGTTAGTTAAGTGTCCAACTTCGGCTCAGGTCATGATCTCACAGTTTGTGAGTTTAAGCCCTACGTCAGGCTCTGTGCTGACAGCTCAGAGCCTGGAACCTGCTTTGGATTCTGTGTCTCCCTCTCTCTCTGCCCCTCCCTTGATCGTGCTCTGTCTCTCTCTCTGTCTCTCAAAAATAAACATTTAAAATTTTTTTTAAAAACTTTAATAACATATAAAGTGAATAATGAATAAAAACTAAAAAAAGACAAAGTAAGATAGAGAAGGGAAGGTCTATAAGATTATTAAAAATTGCTTCATTATACTAAATTTTTCAAGTGATTCAGAATTTACAACATTGTTAAAATCTTCCAGACTATTCAAATAACACTATCTGTTGGTACTTGAGGAATCCATAACTCTTAGAATGAAGTGCACGTTTTTAAACTAGTCTTTAGGTCACAGTCTGTATATTCTCTAGAATATAATCTTATCCATTGGTGCTAGAATATCTTTAAACTGTTAAAATGAGAACAAAAGTTGTAAGCCTGGAGTTTATGTCACCTGAATACTGCTCAACTATGGGCTTGCTTTGTCCAGGCAGTGTCTTTATGCCTTCAGAGCCTAGTTTCTGCTTGTATGGTAAAACAAATGGCTTCTGTAAGCTACTATTAACTCTGAGCTAATTGACTTTTTTCTCTAATAGGTATGTTTCTAATCTGAATTCATTTGAATTTTAATATGGTTTATATTTTATGGTTTATATTATATTTTATTTTTGATAGGGAAAGAGTGTGACTGGGGGGAGGACAGAGAGAGGGGGACAGAGGATCCAAAACAGGCTCTGCGCCAACAGCAGGGTGCCCAATGTGGGGCTTGAACTCATGAACTGTGAGACCATGACCTGAAGTGAAGTCAGATGCTCAACTGACTGAGCCACCCAGGTGCCCTGGAAAAGAGAATGTCTTTAAAACAAATCATCCCAATAAAATATAGCAGCCTAGAAATTATAGTAGCCTTTGTATATTTAGTAATAGCAAAGAAAGTACTAATTTCTTCAATAATTTCTGGAGCATCTAATATTTGTACGGTACCATTCTGAGTGATGGCACAGAAATCAAAGTGAATAAGGAGGGAAAGGAACCTAGTTAGCCAGATTCTTCAAACCAGTCACCTCCCTGGTTACCACTTAATCTCCTTAAGAACCTGTGATACAGGCATTTTACAGAAAGAAGTCTGAGGCCTGTGGAGATTAAATACTTAGCCTGAAGTCACACAGTCTATCAGTCACTGATAGAGGTAAAAACTAAAAATGGGGTTGTCCATATTCTTTACATTATGGTACACTAATACCTTGAGAAAATCTCCAAGGAGCCTAAATTCCAACGAGGGACATAAATCTCGTACGTGAACAAATAATAACAGTACATAGTTGTTTGTTTTTTCTTTTAATATTTATTTATTTCTGAGACAGAGAGAGACAGAGCATGAGTGGGGGAGGGGCAGAGAGAGAGAGGGAGACACAGAATCCGAAGCAGGCTCCAGGCTCTGAACTGTCAGCACAGAGCCCGATGCGGGGCTCAAACTCACAAACCCTGAGATCATGACCTGAGCTGAAGTCGGATGCTTAACCAACTGAGCCACCCAGACTCACCCAGTTAACATGGTTAACTGCCATGACAAAGAAATGACTGAAGCATTTTTCAACTCAGAGAGGGAAACATTACAGTAGGCTAAATAAGGGATGGCTTCACAGAGGAGGCATCTGATCTGGGCCCAGAGAGATGAATAGGAGTTACCCATGTGGAGGTACAGTGAAGAGGCAGGTACTTAAGTAGTGTGTTTAAATGAAAACAGGGAGGTGGTGAAACACAGGGTGTATGCTAAAACATTAGGCTATAGAATAAATGATTTAAGGGGCTTGGGGCTAGTAACAAAAGATAGGGCTGGGAAAAGAATCTGCGACAGTCTAAATGCCAAGCATTCATGAGTGACCAGATGGGAATATTTTCCTTGAGTTTCTCTACAGCTTTGAGCTTCCTTTTTTTTTTTTTTTTTAATAACCAATTTCTCAACTGTTCTTTCTTGTTGCTTCACTTTACCTGCTTTCCACCTATTTTAATACTTTACTAGTAACCATGCACTACTAAACTGCTGTCTTAGAAAAAGTAACTTATGACCTCCTAATAAAAAATTTCCACAGCTTCCCATTGGATGCTAACTTAGACCTTCAGTAGAATCTCACTTTGTTGACCACCTTACCTCTGACCTTTTGGAATCTCAGACATACTGTCATGCCAGGTCTCCTCCCACCTTACTAATATTCCGTCTCTATTTCCACTGGCTTTTACTCTTCCACATCCTGCTTCTCAAATGTAGGGGCTTCTCAGTAGCTTAGTCTCAACCCTCTTTCTTTTTCTCTTTTCTTTAGAAATCTCATCCACATTCAGGACTTCAATACCATCTATCTTAATGCATTCAGTGCATAAAATCAAGATTGTTAGCCTGATGCTTTTTACATATTTCCACTTTCAAGCTTAAATCGTATTTCTAACTGCCAGATGGATACTTGCATTTGATATTCCACAAATACATCAGATTTACCATTTTAAAAGTCAGACTGATCATTTTGGTTTCTCAAAAAACACCACCTTATTTCTGTCTTTCCTGTTTCTGAGCCACCAAAATGCTGGTTGTCAGGCCTACCTGCTAGTATTTCTCCTGTATCTTCTAAAGCTGATTAGTAGTCACATCCTTCTTTTACAAAGTCTCTTTTCTGTGGTCAGGGACAGGTGTTTGGATTTTCACAACTGCACTATCACAACAGTCCTCCTACCTGGTCTCTGTGCCTCTGGTTTGGCCATTCTTCCATTCATTTAGCACACTTATGCCAAACCTACAATTCTACTCCCCTGATCTTCATAATTCCCTAAATCCTACTGAATTGTGCACTAAGTTTCTTTCCCAAGCATGTGAATCCTCCCAAAAGCTACCTTCAAACTACTATTTCAACCTTATCTCTAACATATCCTCTACAGTTACTCTAAATTTTAGCCAGAAACATACTAGTCAAAATTACGTTGGCAAACTTTAAGATTCAGCACATGTCCCCCTTTGTTCCTGCTACTTCCGTGACCTAAAATGGTCTTTCTTCCCTATCTCTGTCTACTCAAATCTTCCTCAGCTTTCAACACTTCATAGAAAAAGTGGACTTGATCACAGCATTGGGGCAAGGTTGTCAACCTCACTGAGGCTTGGTTTTCTCTCATCTGTAAATTGTGGCTATATTCAGCATATGTATTATAACAAGACTAGTGCAAAGATTAAGGATGAGCACGAGTAAAAGCACTATCAGCTGCTTAGAAGGCAGGGTTTTTTAATGACAAAATATAATCCAAAAAGCTCATAACTATCAAATTACATAAGCAATTTAAATAATTAAAACTAAATAATCAATAATTTTAAGTAAAATTTGGTGGTAAAATGATACTAAGTGCTATGCTATTAAAGGTATCTACTCTAATGTGATTGATAGGTTTTTTTCTTTTTATTTTTTTTAAAGTTTATTTATATTTTGAGAGAGGGAGACAGAGAGAGAGAGAGAGAGAGAGAACGCACACACAAGCAAGCAGGGGAGGGACAGAGAGAGAGAGAGAGAGAGAGAGAGAGAGAGAGAGAGAGAAAGCACACACAAGCAAGCAGGGGAGGGACAGAGAGAGAAGCCCAAGCAGGCTCCACACTGGCAATGCAGAGCCAGACGTAGGGCTTGAACCCATGAACTGTGAGATCACGACCTGAGCCAAAACCAAGAGTCAGACACTTACCCCAGGTGCCCAGGTTTGTTCTTTTTAAAACTAATGTCCATTCCAAAGATTAAACAAAAAAACACTTCAGTAAAAACAGAGACATGTTTATCGGAAGACCTAGACCCAACATCATTATATGGCCACAAGAAAGCATCCTTCTTTGCCTCAGTTTTATCATCACCCAGTACATTCTGAGAAAGGTGTAAATTCATATTTCTGAAGTGCATAGTCGTAATTATAGTATAAATGTAAAAAATGATAATATTATACAGATCGTCTTGTTTCAACTTCTTTGTATTAAGGATCTTGACACCCATTATTTAAGGAAATAGTGAGATGCCAAACATTTTTGTCATAGATACAAAAAGTTGAAGTATAGAGACACTAAGAGATTTTTTTCAATATTGCCCAAGTCAGTAATGGAAATGTAAACATGACACAGGCTTCTGATTCCTTATGTGGGATCTCACTTAGTTTGCTAACTATTCACTGGGTGAAAAGTACATTTAGATTGAATACCTTATTTTTTAGCCAAACATTTTTTTTATACAACAGAAGACACTATGAATAAGTAACTACACAGGAAAGTTTTTATAACTATAGTATGCTTAAATTTTTATCAGACTGCTTATATTACTTTATATAAGTAGTTAAAAATCTTTCATTTTTATTTTATTTATTTTTTTAATGTTTATTTATTTTTGAGAGAGAGAGAGACAGACAGAGAGACAGAGAGAGACAGAGAGAAGCAGAGAGAGGGAGACACAGAATCTGTAGCAGGCTCCAGGCTCTGAGCTGTCAGCATAGAGCCCAATGTGGGGCTCGAACTCACAAACTGCAAGATCATGACCTGAGTCAAAGTCAGACGCTTAACTGACTGAGCCCCCCAGGGGCCCCGAATATCTTGCTTTTTTAAAATTGTGCAGCTTTTAAACTTGACATTGAAGATTTAAAATGGCAAAGAACAATTATCTTGCATAATTTTCAGTCAGTTTTTATTTTTTCCCAGATGCTTTTCTCATTTTCTCCAGTTTCCAGGAAGGTGCCTTAGGAAAATTTTGAATTATATCTGTTCTTTTTTCTTATGGCATGAGAAATATTATCTTAATATTAGGGTGATGAACTCAAACACTGACCTTTTCTAACATTCACCTTCAAAAAAAAAAAAAGGTAAGGTTATTAAGACCTGTTTGACATGCTTTTGAAAAGAACTTTAGTCTACAAAAATGAAGTGGACAGTAAATGAATTTGTTTAGAGACCTTATTAAGCAAGCTGACAGCTAAACATATGTCCACTGCAGATGACTGTTTCTTGGACCATACATGTAGTACTTGCAGTTAGCTTAAGCCTGCTATTTCCCAACATCTGATAAGAATTCATAACACATGGAAATGATTGCAAAGCAAACAGTACACCCTTCATGGTTTTTAGCCTGCTGCTTTAATCACAAAGATACTGAATCTGTTTGTAATGAAACAACAGCTTGGCTGTTGATGAAATCATAAAATAGCCATAATAGAAGCCTGTCACAGGTATTAAAACTATAAGTGTATGGCATGAGTTTTACATTTATGGTATCATCAGGAGGAACAGGGATGGAGGTTTACCATGTATCTGAATGTATACTATGTTGTAGTTTATACATGAATTTTGAAAATATGTAGATATATCCAGGAAACATCTAACCAAATTAAATAAGGGAAACTTGTTGTATGTTTAAAGCTCTGCTTTACCTATTACTAGCAGGATGGCCTTAGACAACTAAGCTAAGCAATCTAAGTCTCAGTTTCTGCATCTCAAAAGGTGAAAAGCAGTAAGGTTGTAAGAAATGAATACAATTCCATGGAAATTGCTTACCATACTTAACATGACGCTGGGCCTAGAGTGTGTACTCAACAGTGGTTTGCTTCTGTTATTATTTATCTCACCCCCTCCACCAACACTATTTCTACTTTTACTATTTACAGAATCAATTACTGACAAAATGAGACCTCAGGCTAACTAAAGAGATTAAAACGGCATATCCTTTTCTCAAGAATGCACAGATTTTAGGGGCGCCTGGGTGGCGCAGTCGGTTAAGCGTCCGACTTCAGCCAGGTCACGATCTCGCGGTCCGTGAGTTCGAGCCCCGCGTCGGGCTCTGGGCTGATGGCTCAGAGCCTGGAGCCTGTTTCCGATTCTGTGTCTCCCTCTCTCTCTGCCCCTCCCCCGTTCATGCTCTGTCTCTCTCTGTCCCAAAAATAAATAAACGTTGAAAAAAAAAATTTTTAAGAATGCACAGATTTCAAAAACTTACTGATAAGTTTTTATGTCTGATGCACTGTTTGGATTAAATACCATATGCTACAAAAATGAAAAATGTAGCAGTTTCAAAACACTAAAAATTACAAAACTCACATATCTTAATTCTGGTCACTGAACACTTGGAACTGAATTGCTTATTTTCTTTCATTGTAATCTAGTTGAGAAGGTAAAGAATAAACAAGTCAACTTAGAAACGGCTATATACTTACAAGTTCTATGAGGGAGGCTAATGGAAAACCTGTAGTATTTTAGCCTAAATGATCTTAGAAGAAGATATCTATCAAAAGACAGGTTTGGGGTGCCTAACTGGCTCAGTCAGTTATGCATCTGACTTTTGATTTCGGCTCAGGTCATGATCTTGTACTCTGTGGGTCCAAGCCCTGCATCAGGCTCTTTGCTGACAGTGTGGAGCTTGCTTGGGATTCTCTCTCTCTCTCCCTCTCTCTCTGCCCCTCTCCTACTCACACACTCTCTCTCTTTCTCATAATAAATAAATAAATAAATCTTTTAAAAAAGATAAGGTTTAATCTGAGAGATAATGTTCTACATGTCCTTCATAATCTGTTGGACCAATATGTAGGAATAGAAAGACTCCAATTTGGAAACAAGGAGGAGTCTAAATGCACCTGCACATAGCCTTAAGACTTAAAATTTTACTCATTTCATATGAAGGATGACATTTATTTCTACATAAAAAGTTTAGACATCTGATGTAGGTTGCCATTAATCTTTGTAAGATCTCTCTCAAATTTTAGAAAATTTTGTTCTTTTCCAAATCAGACTAAACAATGAATCCTGCACAAAATGATAAAATGTCCCTACTAGTAGGTGATATTGTTATTCTGTCTAAACACCAAGTAAGAAGTTCAGAATCAAACATGTTATTTTATAGCAAGACCTTGGCTTAGCCAATATTTCACAGAAGTGGAGTAAATTTGTTGTGGCAGAAATTCGGTCTTTAGCCATATGTCTATTCCCCAATCCAACTTTATGAATGATATTAACTGAATATGAAAAACATGAGATTTCCATTTCCAGTAAGGCTTCATACAAGGTAATCTGAAAATTCTCTTGCAATCAAATACCAAGAAGAGCTGAATAAAGTACATTTAAAAAATGTAATAAATGCATAACTTAGCTCTTTAAATATATAGCTTAGCTCACTAAAAACCAAGGGGTTGAAAAACAAGGAGAGGACTGAGAACTAGAGCAAGAGGCACTGCACTTGTTACTGGGCCACTCTGAGTTAAGTGGTCTCAGTAATCTAGGATTGGGTTTTAACTTGGGGTTTTAATCATGAGGACTGAAGTAGTACTCCTACACATAAATCTAAGGATTCTCTACTCATTGGAAAGGTGGAAATAAACACATCTACTAAAAAAGCACAAGAAGACTATAAAACAGGTTGTCTGTCTCAGGTCCATTCAGGTAAGCAGGCTCTCAAACTAATGAATATTCTCAAAACATCTCAGGAGTATTTTTAATTAAAATTACCAGTGATCTATAGTACTTTAATGGGCCTGTTGGAACAAAAGGCAAATTTTCTCTGAAGGAAGAAATCCTCAATCATATTTCAAAGAACACTCAAGAGTTCTTAAAAAAAACAAACAACCTCCCAATAAAAAGACTTCACAATATCATTAATATATATATATATATTTAAAAAAACGGCATTGTGAGTGAGAATCAGAGGAACAACAAATAACAGAACCTGACCCTCAAAATTTCAGACTGCAAAAATAAAACAAGTATGTTTATTATATGGAGAGAATAAAAAATTGAATACAAAATCCACATCCATGACTGGAAAAAGAATCAAAACAACTTTCAGAAGGGATGAATAGCTAAAATTAAACTCAATGAACTATTGAATAGCTGAATAAAAGAGATTGAGTGAATTAGATATATCTGAAAACGCACATAACACAAGATGCAAAACAGAGGAAAAAAAATCAACAACTATGGGCGGTTAGAAGAAATGGGAGACAAAGTGAGAAGGTCCATTACAGGTGGAATTGCAGAAAGAGAAAATAGAAACTGAAATTGAGATAATGTCTGAGAATTTTCCAAAACTGATGAAAAATGTTAGTCTTTATGTTCAGGAAGCTCAATGAATTCAAGCAAGATAAATAAAAAGCAAATCCAAATGCAGACATATCATAGTCAAAATGCAGAACACCACAAATTAATCTAAAACAACTAGCATAATTAAGGATAAATCATTTAAAATTAAATACACCTTTTTCTTTGACAGAGAAAGGAGCCTGACATATTGTGAGAATAAAGCAGTCATACACTCATGCAGCATAAGGCAAGAATGATATCTTTCATTGTTGTCATTAAAGCAAAGAACAAATAATGGCTGGATGCTTAAGCAAAAATGATTATGGATTAGTCCTAACTAGCTTAACTCTTTCAAGAATGTGAAAAAACAGGCCAAAGTTAAGGTTGGGATATATTTCTACCAACACACAAACAGGTTCTTACCCATTTTCTGGCCTATAATGCTGTCTTGGGTATAAAGCAGAGGACAAAACAATTATAGGTGTAGGATATAGGGGTATCCAGGGGGTAGCAGGAGTACTAGCAGCAGCAAGAATACAAAGACAGAGGGACATTTAGCTGACAGCACAACATGAGTCAACACCATGATGTGACTGCCAAAAAAGTGTGCATGATCATAGGTCTGATTAAAAGAAGTACACTATTCCCAATGTGCATGTTACACCTTTTGCAGTTGTTCCACAGCCCTTGGTATTGTTTTGTTTCATTCAGTCTTTATTCTCCCGGCTTTTTGGTTTACAGAGATTCTACTAATAAATATCCTCTAGCTCAGAGATTCTTTCCTCTGTGTCCAGTCTACTAATAAGCCCATTCAAAGGCATTCTTCACTTCTCTTAGTGTTTTTAATCTATAGTGTTTCCTTTTCGTTCCTTCTCATCTTTTTGGTCTTCATCTCTCTGCTTATGTTGCCTATGTGTTCTTTCATGTGGTCTCCTTTATCCAGTAGAGCTCTTAGCATATTAATGATGGCTGTTTGAAATTCCCAGTCTGATAATTCTAACATCCTTGCTATATCTACTCTGATGCTTGCTCCGTCTCTTCAAACTGTGTCTTTTGCTTTTTGTTATGCCTTGTAATTTTTTCCTGGTCGCCATTCATGATGTTCTAGGTAAAAGGAACTGCTGTAAATAGGCCTTTAGTAAAGTGGTGGGGAGGTGTGGGAGAAGGGGATGCCCTATAGTCCTATGGTTAGGTATTAGTCTTTAGTGATCCTATGCCTCTGGACTATGACTTCACAATTGTTTCTCAGGTTTGTTTTTCTGATTTGCTTTTGTTTTTGTTTCTTTCCCCCCATTAGGTGGGGCAGGATGGCTTGAGTGGGCTAGAGTTGCTATTTCCCTTCTCCCACAAGGAGGACTAGAGCTAGAGGAAGTTAGCTATTTCCTTTCCCCCAGGTAGTTAGGCTCTGATAATTCCCCAGAAGGTTAGGCTCTAGTTAACTACTTTCCCTTAAAGGCAAGGAAGAGGAACACGGTCTTCTGGTATATTTCAAAAAAAAAAAAAAAAAAAAAAAGTTCCTTTTACTCCCTCCCTGGAGGAAGCACTAAGGGATTTTTCTGTTATATTTACTGTAAAAACCTAGTTGAAATCTCAGGGGTAAATCTCACAATATTGTGGGGAGGCCTCCCTATGACTGTGTCCCCCTGGAGTTTTTAACTCTTAGGTTTGTCCACACTGAGCCTCCAGCAATTCATCAATGATGGTTCAGGTTTCTCATCCCAGCCCTGTTCCCATGGCAGTTTGTTCTGGTGCTCAGGTGAGCTGCAAATCCCTCTGTTCACCTGTCTTTCCAGTCTTGAAGGCAGCAGTTTGCCCTGTTTCCTCCCCTCTGGTGGTGATCCAAGGAGAGGAAAAAAGCAAGGTTAAAGAAGTAATTTTCTTAGAAGGAATATATTTTTACTTTCCTTGAATTTAACATAAAAATACTAAATGGAAGACTAAAAGAGTTTCTAAATTTTATACAAATGCTTCTTTGTGTCAAAAGATTTCCTAAGAAATCCTTCCACTTTATGAAAAAATGTCATAAAAACAGTAAGAGAGTAGAGTTCCTTTTTTTTTTTTTTTTTTAAATGACATGATTCAATTTTAGGCATACAGATTAACTTCCTTTCCTAAAGGTTGAGGAAATTAGTGTACTTAACATTTTTTCCACTTTTTCCTTCCTCCATTTTCCAATTTGGGTTAGTTATATTATTGTTTTCACATTGTCAGTGTTCATAGCATTTATATGCACAATTTTCATGGTTGAATAGCCTTAGTTTTATATTTAAATGGATTTATTGTTCACCACCATCTCTTTTGCCGCAGTCCTGAGTTTAAGAGATATCTGGAATAATGTTCACTTACTGTCAATGATAGTTTTCTCTGGATGTAGGTGTGTTATTGTTTTGGGTTTCCTATTCTTGCTTGGGGATATACTGCCTTAATTTTTTATGAGTAGGCATCATTTTTACAAAAATCTAAAGTCATTTAGAAAAAAAATTTAATGAGCTACACTTAGCTCATTAGTTAGATACACAGTATCTAACACTGTGATTCATTATGTAGTGCGGGCTAAATAAATATAGGCATAAATTAAGGGAGAAATGGTATCAGAATACTAATCATGAGAACCATCAGAGAGATGTGTACAAGCTAGATACGAGGAGGAATTTTATGAGACATGTCATATGTAACACAGAATAAAAAGCACTAAGTAAACTGCAACAGATGAAATAATATATACCTAAAAATGATGAGGTCATTTTTGTGAAGGTCATACTTACTAAATGACCAATAAGCATTATGTAAATTATTTATTAAAGACTTCCCACAGTATTCTTGCTTTGCTAAACTTGTTTCACTTACCTCAAAATGACTTCAGTATTATGTATAAGTATGAAGATGTGAACAAATGACTTTAAATATAGTACCTGGTACGGATTAAGTGAGGAAGAAAAGTGAGGCAGAAGTTTTTCTGGCATTCAGCTAGACTTTCATCAGCATGGATTAGAATTGTACAAATTGGCTTCCAGAGAACCATAAGGTTTTATAACAGTGTTTCACAAATGGAGTTGCACATGGATGGTCCTCTTAAATCACTGAGACTTCGTACATTTTAAGTTTAGGGACTGTTGACTCTGCCTTTCTTATCTAATACATGTAAAGACATTGAGGTCCCTCCTTCACCTGCAAACCCCTTTCAAATGGCTCCTGAACCATCTGTGATGAAGACAAAAAGTAAATCATGAGCTTCTATTCCACTTGAGCACGAGTCACTCTGTTTTAGGTCTATAATCAAGTCTAATCCAAGTGTAGTCTTTCTGAGAGTAACTACAAGATGGTGATGATGATGATGATGATGATGATGATGGTTTTATTATTATACCTTATTTTTCTGATTTCAGACTCTCTTCTCACTCGCTGGGTGGGAGTTCCCAAGTTCCCCCAAAAGTACTTTGCTTGATTTTTCAAGATAGATGAGCCATTAGATAAATGGTGCTCTTGTTTACCTGACTTTGAAGACTACCCTTCGTAACTGCCTTGTCTAATTGGCAAGCTTAGACTCTTTTGGTACAGATGGTTTCCAAAATCAAGTTCACTGCAGCCTTTTGACCTGAGGACTGATTTGCTTACCCTCAAGTCAGTTTCCAAACTAGAGGCAGGGTAATTTTTTAAAGCTCAAATTTGATCTCATTGATTTCTTGCTACAGCACCCCTTAATTCTTCAAGTCCATACCCATTAACTTTATTACAAGGTTCTTCATGGTCTCAACTATGCTTTATTCTTTAGCTCTAGCTCTGATGCCTCACCCCTTGCATACATTCCACACATTCTAAAATCCTGTTAGTTCTTAGAATGTATCATAATCCTTGACACCTACTCCTCGTGGCTTATAACACTCCTCTCTTCCACTTCCTGTCTACTCATAATTCACATTTATCCCTAAGATCTCAGCTTCCATGCCCTTTCTCTGCAGAGACTTCTGACTTCAAAACTGGTACACAAGCTTCCTATATTTATCTTCACTGTCACACTTACCATATCATATTTTTAACTGCCTGTTACTTCTTTGTAATCTCCATTACTCCAATAAAATCAAGTCATTTTACTTTTATAACCCAAATAACTAGCACAGAATCTGACACATAAGCAGTAATTCAACACTCAGTAAATATGTCAAATAGTACACCTAACACTAAAAAAAAAAAAATTCATTTCTTTTAAGCATTGGCAAAATGTATCAATGCTAAGTGTGTGAACACTTTAACTCAGTAATTTTAGGCTGCATTGTTAGGTGCCAAAAGTGTTCAAGCACCTGGATAGGTGCAAGATAATGTGCTGACTCTTCACTACATCACTGTTATAATGGGAAATGTTGATTTAAAATCATTAGAATACATAATACAGATTATATACTAAAGACAAAGTATTTTTTGATTTATAAAGAATCATGTGTTTGTGAATGTGTGCATACCTACACACAAAAACAAAAATAGGGGCACCTGGCTGGCTCAGTTGAAAGAGTCATGCAGCTCTTGATCTCAGGGTAATGAGTTCGAGCCCCACGTTGGGTGTAGACATAAACAAACAGACTTTTTTTGTTGTTGTTAAAGAAAAGATTTGAAATGAGGTTTGCCAAAATGAATACGACGATTAGCTCTGTAGAGTGCAATACCATGTGATAATGATTTTAAGAACTCTTCATTCTGATTATGAAGATAAACCTATTTCTGTTTAGAAAAAGAAAAGCTTCTGTTGTTAGGGGGAATATGTCAAATGATTTCCTCTGAATATCCTCGGTAGATATTATAATCCATTGTTCCTTCCATGATCTTCTTTAAAATTCAAAAAAAAAATATAACCAAGAAGTTAAATAAAAAATATTGTTACATCCAAGACACTTACTGCATGATTTTTACTGATTTTTTATTTCCACAATGGTCTCACTACGTAGTCTTAAAAATCTGAGAGTATTTTTAGTAACATATATTAAGTCAAGAACAGGAGAAAGGTTATGGCGTATTTCCTTACACAACATTTAGATTTTTCTATTTGCAAGACAAATGAAATTTAACGTAAGGTATACTCCAATTTGTACTAATAGGTCTATTACTACAATGATGGTATTGAGTCTTTAAGCAAAGGTTTCTTAAAATTTCCATTGCAATTTAATTATCCACCCCTATGGATAAATAAACTCGCTTTATGAATTTGATGAAACTACAAGCCCAGGACACTCAAAAACATTTTGCTCAGTCTTGATCTCACCTCTCACAACTAAACATTTGGAGCCTACCTGATATATGCTTCTGTTTCATGACTAAGCCACTCAGGATGTTTTGGAGAAAGAATATAAACTTTTACTTTTTTTTTTTTTTTTTTTAAAGCTTCTTTTCTATTCTAAGGGTCATGGGGGTTGGGGATGGGGGAAGAAGTAAGGAAATAAGACAGTTAAGGTAGAAGAGAAAAGGTTTTACCATTTTTTCAGCAGTAAACAATAAACCTTTCAATTGAGGGAGAGGGAAAAAAAATAGTTTCTTTCCTTTCTAGCTACATAAATCACACAGTTCAGTATAAGAGTATTATGGATATGAAAGGCTCTAAGCCACAGCCGGAGCCATCAATTTGTGCTTCCTGACTTTTGTAAAAACTTTCACCTACATTGTGGCTAACGACTTGTTCTAAATTAAGCTACAGATTTTCTGCTTCTAGAACTGTCTGGCATTTAGCTGAAAACAAGTTGCATCCTTAGAGGCATTAGCAACTAGTTCTAAGAGCTGATTTATTCCCAGGGTATTGCTGCAGAAAAAGCCAGTTTTTCTTCCTGTGAGTCTATGTACGACTTAACCTCTCTGTGGGTTTCCTACTCTCTTACCACCTGGCAGACAAATAGGACCAAAAAATTTGCCTGAACTGTGCTAGATCAGCCTTCAAGAAAATAAGGACAAGATGTGAGCCAGGAAAAGCACTTTGGAAACTACTTGCACCTAATAAAAACATATTTTTAATTTAGCTAATGTGAAATCCAAACCAGTTCAGTCCAAATGGAAAAGATGCTTTATTTGTATTTATGTGAGTTCTTAATTTAGTCTTGATTCATGCTTCATGAATAAAATTTTATAGAATAAGGGGCACATTTGGCTATGCATCCCTTTGCTTTTCGTTAAACCAATATGAGGTATGTGGCAAGATTCAATATTTGTCCTTAATTTTGTCAATAAGCTAGAATTTTCTTTTATGGAGTAAATTTATTAAAAAGTTATAATCACTAAAGTAATATGACTAGAATCTCACATGGTTACTTTTATTTTTTTTCTCTAGTCCAAAAATATTCCAAGTACTGTGCTAATAAAATAAGCACATCCATACGTACTATCTCATTTAGTCCCTAGCCAACTGAGCAACTCCAGCTAAGGCCCAAGATATAGTAGAACAAAATGAACCACCCTCTTTGTACCCTGTGCAAATTCCTGATCCACACAATTATGTTTCTTGTTTTAGTCACTAAGATTTGGGGTGGTTTTACACAGCAAGAGATAACTGGAACAGGATAACACTATGATATGTAGTCATTTATATATTAATAATCTACCAAGAGCACTCATAAGTAAGAAACTAATGATATCTTTTGAAGAAATTCACGATTATTAGTCATTTCAAATGGTGCCCACAAAGAGTTGGGTCAAAGTATTTCGAGTTAAGAGGCAATAGAAGTGTTTACGTTACTAGAGTTTACAGTATTCTGTTATATATGTAAAGTACACACTCAGAAAATCTATGGGAAATTTTAAGCCAGGAAATTTGACGCTGTTATATTAACAACATTAATAACATTTGAATTTTAAATATCAACAAATGAATAAAACTGTTAAATTGTGATCATCTATTGAGGTCAACGATATAACGGTAGCTTAAGAACAATGCTTAAGTATGGCACAGCAGTTAAGTACATTGTTATCTTAAGAGAGACTACCTGAGGTGAAGTTTGCTGTTATTTTTTAGCTTTCAACCATGGCTCCTCAACTCAAAATGGATCTAATAATACTAACTACTGATAGGGTTGTTCAGAGTGTTTAATAAATTAACACAGATGAGTGTGTACATAAGATGTGCAAATAAGTACTTGTTATTATTGTTATATTTTAACTTTATCAACAATAAAATGTTGATACCACAGTCAAAATTAAGTAAATAATCACATTTTAAACTTCTGTACAAGGTCTTGATAAGAATAAGAAAATCCACATAAAGAGCTCTGTATAGTCCATGAGGCATAATAAGTACTCACAATAATAATAGAATCCTAATGGGAAAAATCTTAAATCTCTGGTTCTGCTTCTAGAATGTTGCCCTCTTATTGGTTGTATACACAGCACCTTCCTTACACAGACTTTTATATGAATAGTCTGCTTTCTTTTTAAAAATAAACTGAAGGGGCGCCTGGGTGGCTCAGTCAGTTAAGCATCTGACTCTTGATTTCAGCTCGTGTTATGATCTCACAGTTTGTGGGTCCGAGCCTCCTCATCAGGCTCTGCGCTGACAGTGCAGAGCCTGCTTGGGATTCTGTCTCCTCTCTCTGCCCCTCCCTCGCTTGCATACTCTCTCTCTCAAAAATAAATGAATAAACTTTAAATAGATAGATAGATAAATAAATAAATAAATAAATAAATAAATAAATAAATAAGCTCAAAACACTCATAGTTAACCTTACCATTCCTGATAGGTCTACTTCCTATTATGTTAGTGATATGTGCAATTATACTCTGAATTCTAATCAGGTCTTGCTCTCAATTTTAAAATGTTCTTTTCTTTGAGATACAAACTGTATCTTAAGTATATTTAGTTCAGTTAAGTTTTAGCAGATATATACACTGTGTAACCCAAATTCCTGGAATGTTTTCATCATCTCAGAAAGTTGCCTTGTATCTTTAGCACATAATCTCTGCTACTCCTGCTACCTCCTCACCCCCTGCTCACACCCACTGTTCTTTTCTCTATCACCATCTACTAGTTGCATATTCTAACAATTCATGTAAATGGAATCATACAGTATGTTCTTTGTGCCATACTTCTTTCACTGAGCACAAAGTGTTTTCTAAGGTTCACAGAAATGACTACAGTATATATCAGCAGTTTCTTTTTATTGCTAACTAATATTCTATTATATGACTATACATGGTTTATCGTTTTCTTGTTTATGTAAATCTAGGTTGCTTCCTCTAGTTTTGGGCCATTATGAATACAACTATTATGAACCCGCATAGACAAGTCTTTTTGTGAATAAATCCTTTCATTTCTCTTTGATAAATACCTGGGCATGACAAATACTTAACTGTGATGGGACACGGGTACTTGTATGCTTAACTCTATAAAAAAACTGTCCAATTGCTTGTCATATTTCATACTTTCACCAGAGATTGGTATTTAACAGTTCCAGTATACTACATCCTTGCTAAAGGATTTTTTTTTTTCCAGCTAGTCTAATGGGTGTTTTGGCAGTTTAATTTGTGTTTTCCTGTATATGATATTGAACATTTTTTTCATGAGCTTATTGGCCACCCATTTGTCTTCCTATAAAATGTCTGTTTGAGTCTTTACCACATCTTAAAAACCGTCTTCTTATTTTTGAATGGTAAGATTCTAAATATAAGTTTTTACCAAATTTACATGATGTACATGTTTTCTCCCAGTCTTTGGCCACCTACTCATTTTGTGTATGTGTTGATGTCTTTTGATACACAGAAATTTTTAATTTTGTAGAATTCCTTGCTTTCTCTTTAAAGTGCAAGTAACACAGAAATGATGTAAAGTCCAATCACGATTCTAATAACAGTTTATTAAATCCAAAAAAGAAACCCAGAATGAGGCCCAAGATGAGTTTTTAGTAGGAAACCGAGATCTGTCACTGACTTCTGATCCAGGGTTTCTTCCATGACTCTGATATATCTGACCTCACTAAATGGTTTTTCCATTTTTGAGTTTTTTTAAATGACTTGTTAAGGCCACTTTGAATGAGTCCCTGACTTCCAGTATTTTAGCAATGTCACCTTATTTACGCAAATGTATTATTATCTTGAATCTTTTTTTTTTTTTCAAAGTCAACAAACTGGGTATTAACATGGAACAGGCACTAATATAGCCAGGTTGCCAAAAACTGCTAACAGGTCCTCTGTGGGTATGATTCTTAGATTACCCAACAGTGGGACCCTGTCAGCAGTTCCACTTTTATAGGCTTTGTATTGCTAGATTTCTTAAACCTGAGAGCTGTCGGGTGAATTCCTGACTGAGCTTATCTTGCCCACACATAGGCATTTGTCTTTGCCTTTTTGTGAACACTGGTAGAACACTAGTCAGTGAGTAACTCTGGTGAAAAAGGAAGTACAGTCTTTATTAGGCAGTGATGAATGAATTGAATACTGAAATTTAAACTGGTAATAAATGGTGCTGCCTAGACTTTATTCTTTAAAACAATATATTGCCCAGATGTTAACTTACTCAAACCTTAAATCAACCAAGAACTCACAACATCTCTAATCTGGTACCTTCTCAGAGAGAATGGAATGGAAAATGCATTGTCAACTGACACTTTTCTCTTTGCTATGAAAATATTACTATTCTTTATAGGCTTTTACACATTCATAGATTTTTTTTCAACATACTTATATTTTCAGCCTAAGCTAGTTGCATTAGCTCACAACATCTGGTCCATCACAAAGTGTTACTGTATGGAGACCATTTACAGAAATAAAACTTAATGCAGATATGATTTTCAGAATTATAAAAATTAGTATTTATTATACAGAAAGGCTGTGAAAAGACAACTAAGAATAAGTCAGTTGCTACTGCTTCCAAAGATTCCTTCAAATCCTTAATCTTTAACTCAAACAATTTCTACTCCATAAGACTACTAATGACTTAAGATGATTTCTTTTCTTCTGATGAACGTGATATCCCTGAGTGATTCAAGTCCCTAAATTCCTCCAGGAATTACTTTTGCAAATAGAGCAATAAGAGAACTTCCAAATTTCTTACCCCAAATGTCACCACTAAAAACAAAGATGAAAACTTGCTGAAAAATTAAATTTTATTAGAAGGACAGACTGAAATCTAGGTACCTCTTTTACATATACTAAATTTCTTTAAGACAAATATGAAAGTAGCATAACAACTCTCAAAATATAAATACTGTAAATAGTTTTGAGAAAAATGAAAAACCAATTCTCAGTTTTAGAGTAAATGCTTTATAATATTTCCTCTAATAAGGACAACTATTTGCATTTACTTTTCAAAGTATACTCTACAAAAGCTTTAATTAAAGCATAAATATATTAACATTTTAAAAAACTAAAACCATTGAACAAACCAATTGTGTCCCTATAAATATAAATATTAGGTGGTGAGTGCTAATGATATAACTGGCCCATCAAAGGACCCTTTTTTGCTTTTTTAAGAGATTGTGCGATACCTGCTAAGAAAAAATCATTAATGTTGGAGACTGCAATCATCTAAAAAGAAAAAAACACAAAATCTGCATCCAAAAAGAAGGATGTTGATGTTAATAATACTCCCTAATCCAAGCTTCCTCCTGCTAGTTGAATTTACATTTGACCTGTTCATATTATGGATTTCTTACAAATGGCCATTTTTTTTTCTTTGCTTATCTGTTGGACGCCTAAAACGATACTGCATTAAATTGGGAAAGAATTTTCTCCTATAAAAGCAAGGGAGAGGGAAAACGTCTGAATAATAAAGGTTACTCCTAGTTATTCATGCTTCCATACGCTTATCTTTCTTGCCCTATTAAGTGAACAGGAAAACCCAAAAAAGCTTTCTGAAGAATCCTTTTGTATTCAACCAAATATTATTTATGAAATGGTCATGATGGATACATTACTTAAGTAGGTACAGTGTTACCATATTATCCTTAATGCTCACTGTGTAGGCTTGCTTTGGTCATTATTCAATAAACATTTATCTCTGTAAGGTCAAAAGAAGATGTTCTACTTGTTTGAGCCTAATAGCGCTTGGTTTTGGTTCATAAATAGAGTACAACTATATCTTACACATTTCTTATATTACTTTCAAAGAAGGGAGTAAATTAATTGAAACCTCCTCATTTTAAACACAGAACTAATGGAACCCTGCTCTATATCAGCATTATCTGTATAAGGTGAAACACTTATAGACCACCTGACTATTATGCCAACATGGTCAGAGAAAGATATATAGCTTCTAGATGCAAACACAGAAGTCTCTGAGAATGTTGCTTTCACTCATTGCTAACAGAATACTACTTAAAACATTCTCTTGCAATAATTACTAAGGAGTTAAAATGTTCTGCTCTCTTGTGCTCAAATCAGTTTTTTCAAATATGACAACAACAATAAATCTCTTTTTCAAAAGGCCAAGAATTGCTAATTATTATACCATTAATATTGAAGTTACCAAGCATTTATTCAAGATAGCAAAAGTTTAAATATGACCACACTAACTATAAACTTGGCTCAGAGCACCAGTGATCTCATATCAGCCTGTGGGCACTGCAGGGGAGGAAAGAATAGAAAAACTAAACACCACAATTCTAAATGTAGTAAACTAGATTCTTTTTTCTTGACAAGCCTCTTAAAAGCAAACAAACAAACAAATCTCCAAAGTTCAATTCCTAGGTACAATGAATGGTTTTCTTATAGAAGAATCAGCATGTTTGTCTTTCACAGGTATTATAAAAAAATCACTGGGCTCAAAGAAAGGAGACTACCAAAGCCATGGATAGTTTATGACCCTATGCTAGAACAGTGATGGGTGTTTATGAGAATAACACATAAAACTCAACATCAGTGCTGAAAATTGGAATATTAATAGTGTTACAGCCATAAGAAGAGCTATTTCTAAGATGTGTCTTATTTTATCCTAAAGCACAGAACACTGAGTCTATTAATCTCTATCCAAGATCAACATTATAAAGCAAACATTTTATGAAAACCTAGTTTTAGTACATCTCAACCATGAGCTTTTATAAAACAGCTGCTATGTGTAAGGTGTTTATTGCACAAGGCACTGAAATCAAAATTGTGTCAGTACTTCTCACGCCCATTCAGGTAGCTGTTGTCAAAACATACAAACAAACAAACAAACCGAAAATAACAAGTGTTGGCAAGGATGTAGAGAAATCATCACCCTTATGTACTATTGGTGGCAATGTAAAATGGTGCAGCACTATGGAAAACTATCAGTAGGTGATTCTTCAAAAAATTAAAAGTAGAATTACCTTATCAATCAGCAATTCCACTTGTGGGTATATGTCCAAAAGAACTGAAAGTAGGATCTCAAAGAGATATTTGCACACTTGTGTTAACAACATTATTCACAATAGCTAAAATGTGGAAGCAACCCAAGTGTCCATCAGTGATGAACTGATGAACAAAATGTGGTACATAAATATGGCGGAATATTATTCAGTCTTTAAAAAGAACAAAACTGACACATTCTATAACATGGATGAACCCTGAGGACTTGATGCAAAGTGAAATAAGCCCATCACAAAAAGACACATACTGTATGACTACTTATCTGAGGTATCTACAATAGTCAAATTCATAGAAACAAAGTATAATCATGGCTGTCTGGAACTAATATGGAAAGGAAAATGGGGGCTATTAGTGGATAAAGAATTTTAGTTTTGCAAGATGAAAAGTTGCAGAGATTGGCTGTACAACATGAATATACTTAACGCTACTGAACCATACATTTAAAATGTATAGGATGGTAAATTTTATGTTATCTGTATTTTACCACAAATTAAAAAAAATTTTTTTAAATAGATTTCTGGGGGGGGGGGGAGGAAACAGAAATTGTGTCAGTACTTTGCATATGATAGTGCTCAATACATGCTAAGTAAATTAAATTTTTTAAAATTGAATTATAGTTGACATACAATGTTATATTAGTTTTAGGTATACAACATAATGATTCAATAAATCTATATGTTATGCTATGCTCGCCACAAGTGTAGTTACCATCTCTCACCATATAATGCTAACATAATACCACTGACTGTATTCCCCACACTGCACTTTTCATCCCCATGACTTATGCATTCCATAACTGGATCTCTCCCACTCTCCTTCACCTATTTGCCCATCTCTCCCCACCTCGCCCTCCCTCCCTCAAGCCATCAGTTTGTTCTCTGTATTTATGGGTCTATTTCTGCTTTTTGTTTTCTTTTTCTTTTTCTTTCTTTCTTTCTTTCTTTCTTTCTTTCTTTCTTTCTTTCTTTCTTTCTTTCTTTCTTGTTTATTTATTTATTTTGAGAGAGAGAGCCCACTAGGAGGGGAGGGGCAGAGAGAGGGAGACAGAGAATCTCAAGCAGGCTCTGCGCTTTCACTGCAGAGCCTAATGCAGGGCTCAAACTTATGAACGTGAGTTCATGACCTGAGCCAAAATCAAGAGTCAGACACTTAACTGACTGAGCCACCCAGGCACCTCTTACTTGTTTTTTAGATTCCACACATAAGCCAAATCATATGGTATTTGTCTTTCTCTGTCTGACATATTTCACTTAGCAAAATACCCTCTAGGTCCATCCATGTTATTGCAAATGGCAAGATCTCATTGTTTCTTTGTTTTCAAGTTTATTTTGAGTGAGAGAGAATGCAGGAGTGTGGGAGGGGCAGAGGGGGGGAGAGAGTGAGAGAGAGAATCCCAAGCAGGTTCCACGCTGTCAGTGCAAAGCTGGATGCAGGGCTTGAACTCACGAACCATGAGATCATGACCCAAGCTGAAGTAAAGTAATATTCCACTACACACACACACACACACACACACACACACACACACACACACACACTACTCTTCTTTATCCTTTCATCTAATTGATGGACACTCAGGCTATTATAAATAGCAGCTATTGTAAATAATGCTGCAGTAAACATAGGAGTGTATAGGTCTTTCTGAATTACTGTTTTTGTTTTCTTGAGGTAAATACCCAATAGTGGAACTACTGGATCATATGTTAATTCTATTTTTAATTTTTTGAGGAACCACCATACTATTTCTATAGTGGCTGCTCCAATATATTCCTGTCAACAGTGCAGGAGGATTTCTTTTTTCCACGTCTTCACCAATACTTGTTATTTCTTGACTTTTTGATTCTAGTCATTCTGACAGGTGTGAGGTGGTATCTCCTTGTGTTTTTGATTTCTATTTCTATCAGGATTAGTGATACTGAGCATCATTTCATGTGTCTGGTGGCCATTAGTGTGGCTTCTTTGCAAAAATATCTATTCAGGTCCTCTGCCCATTTTTTAATGGCATTTTTTTTTGTTGTTGTTGTTTTGTTTGTTTGTTTGTTTGTTTGGTGTTGAGTTGTATGAGTTCTTTATATATTTTGGGATATTAACCCCTTGGCAGATATATCATTTGCAAGTATATTCTCCCATTTCAGGCCTGGTCTGTTGTTTAGAAAGTTTTTCATTATTGTTGAACCCAAATCTGCCTCCTAGTAACTTTCATTCATTTATCCTGGTTCTGTCTTTAGGAGCCTAGAGAAGACAGAAACAATCTAGTTCTTTCATATTGCCCCCTTCAATATAAAGGGCTTAGACACAATTCCATAATAGCATAGTCGCTACTTTCTTGTTGCGGGTCCATTAGCCCATTTCCCTGAAGCACGGGCAATAGAACCCATATAATTCTATGTTATCTTCTCTTAAAGTAGACTTCAAAAAGAGCTGATTAAAAGCTTTCAAAGGAATGTGAATTCATTTGAAATAATTTATAATTTTAAGTCTTCTTTCTATTGAAAATTGCAAGCCTTTCATTTCATAACTAAAAGCGATTTACTTCTTAAATCATGTGCAGCCAGACCATGAAACTCCATTTGGCTCTTCTGTCCTTCTCCTAGGTAGCTCTCAGACATCTAACAAATGCTGTTAGCAAAGTCCTTTGGGCTGAAGGTTATGACAGAAGTATAATATCTTATTAATAGCCATTTAATTTTCACTTATGTTGGAGATTTTAGCTCTTCAGTACTTACACAATCTAAAGTGACTGCTACATTTTTAGTCACTGTGATCATTCAGTTCATTTACATACACATAAACATGAACTAATACTAGGCATCAGTTAGCAGCAGCTACAAAATTAATGAAGCAATAACCAATTAGTTATGTTTTCACGTCTAAGGAAATCTCTTGTGTTTTAGTACTAGTGAAAATTTATTTCAGGAAATAATAAAAGTAATTTAGGTAAAGTATTATGGTTTTAAAACTACACCAATAGGTTATGCTCTCTAAATTACAATGATAGGCTATGGCATGCACTGAAATAATTGTTGGTAAACTTTTTTGAAGAGTTTGGTTTTAAGGAATTGATTGAAATTTATTATTAGCTATAAAAGGGCTGGAATTCACCTGAAAAGGGAAAAGAAAATAAGATAAATGTGATTGAATTTTCAACAAAGTATAGAATAAATGACCATGCAGTGCCTTGGACTTAGTAAGTGTTCAAAAAATCTTGAATTGAAATGAGCCTACCTTTTTGCTCTGTATATTTTGTTTACTGTTTAGATGAAATCACATAAATAAGTTTGATATTTCTCAAAAATTTTCCAATACATTTTATTTAAAAAAGAAAAATCTATACAGGTACCTGACTGGGTACAACTACACTTCCATTTTGACTTTCCAGTACTGTAGAAAATTCTGTTAATGTTCAGAAAGAGAGAAGCAAATAATTTCCTTCTTGAAACATCTATGACTTCCCCCAAATCAAAATATATCAGTTCCTTTCATTTTCAACCTAGAAAACAAGCTTTTTTTCCCTTAGAATTCTTTCTACTGTATGCACATTTGCCAAAATATTTACATAGTATTAAGTTTTACTGGGCTGGAGGGTGAAAAGAAGACTTATTTTTGGATACTGCCAATCTCCTGGGAATTCTGTCATTAGCAGAGTCTGTTTGAGACTAAAATTCCAAATGAAATGCCTTAAAAAAAAAAACAAACCCACCTGAAGTAATTAGAATTGAGATGCTAAAATGAATATTTTCTCATATATGTAGCAAAACTTTGATTCTATTCCTTCTTGCAGAGAAACCATCTCTAATTTTTCCATCGTGAATTTGGAATCCCTTATCTCTGAGTTTCCTGATATATAGTAGTGGTCTACTCAGAATCACAAAATAAATGAAAACAGCAGAGGTGTTAAAACCTTGGCAAGCCTCAGAATTCTTGCTGAACAAGTAAAGCTAATGTCTGGCAATAATAGTTACTTGATTCCTTTTTAATGACATATACAAC
Organism: Prionailurus viverrinus; assembly: GCF_022837055.1. Lineage (NCBI taxonomy): Eukaryota > Metazoa > Chordata > Mammalia > Carnivora > Felidae > Prionailurus > Prionailurus viverrinus. The sequence goes on along the minus strand of NC_062561.1, from coordinate 132,730,167 downwards.
TGACAATCAGCTGACCAGGATTTTCCAAGAAACATCATCTCATAAAAATACAGATTCATCAAAGAATCCCAATTCAAGACCTTAAAAGACTAAACTTCCTCACATTAACATTAATGGTAATGTTCTCATGTTAATGATCCCTTTAAAGTAAACCTTTACAAAGGACTTAAATATTGACACCTAGGCTTTAATGGCAAAGGCATTGTGAGGAAAAATCCAGAATTTGAAAACTACTAGAACTTATCACCTGATGTGCTAAAGAGTTGTAGATTTGATTTTGTTGGCTGTTGGGAGCCATCAAAAAAATGCGAACAAGTTGGGGGGCAGGTTGACATGAATAGAACGATGTTTCAGGAAAATCACTCCATCAGCAAAATAAAGGTCAGATTGAGGACTAAAAGAAGGGAAACCCGTTATATTAGAACATTACAAGGCAGGGATCAGCAATATTTCTGTAGAGGACCAGAGAGTAAATATTTTAGGTTTTGTTGACCACATGGTCATGATGGCAACTACTTAACTGTGCCACTGTGGTATAAAAGCAGCAATAGACAAAATGTAAACAAAACAAGCGTGTCTATGTTCTACTCAAACTTTCAAAAGCAGGTGATTAAGAAACAGGTGGCAGGATGTATCTGGTTTATAGGCTTTTGTCTGTCAATCCCAATTCTAAGTCAAAAACAAAAAGTAGAACTTGGCAAATACAGTAGCAATGAAGATGTGAAGAAACAGATTTTAAAGATTTAAGTGCAAGATCTGGTAGGTTTTGGTGAGTGACTACATATAGACATTACAGAAATAAGAGGCTAGGATGACTTCCAAATTTCTAGCTTAAGCAACTAGGTGGCTAAGAACATAGTCACTGACAGAAGGAATCTAAAATGGGGAGTAATTTTGGTAAGAACGGTGATAATTTCTGTTTTGGACATATTGAATTAGAAGTTCCTGTGGGACATCTAATTTAGACAATTTTAAAGTGAGGGACTGTAATAGAGACAGTAAAGTATAGTTTGCTTTTCCACCTCCACACTGTATCAATCATCACATCCTGTCAATTCTTCCTTATAAAATTCTCAAATTCCTTTTTTATTCCCCATTTCCAATGCCTTGGTTAGTCCTTTATGACCTGGGCTATTGAAATAGTTTCAGAATGGGTTTCCAGACATCAAGCCTTGGGCCCTCTAATATACTGTCTATACTATGGCCAAAGGAACCGTTCTAAAATGTGAATCTAATCATTGTCGAGCCCATGTGTAAAACTTTCAAAAGCTTCCTGACAGTGCATAAGCCCTTTAATGATCTAACTTCTCTATCCGTTTGCTCTTTACAGGCAATGACAAGTAATCATAGTAGGTCTCTTTTGCTGTTATTTGGTGCATACTGTTACCTTCAGCTAAACAAACCTGCTTTATAGAAAGACTTGTGGAAATTATGTCCGAATATTAACAGCTCTATATATAGCTGGTGAAAACTATTTTTTTCTTTTTTACCTTTTGTTTTCTAAAATGTACTGAATATATATATACACACATATATATGTATATATATATATATACACACATATATATATGTATATATATACACATACATGTATATATATATACATATATATGTGTGTATATATATATATTTTTTTTTAATGAAAAGGGAAAGAAAGTTCAAAACACACACAGGAACAACAGACTCCCTTTCCTGCCAACTCTTTCTGATCAGTCCTTAAGAAGCCTTCGTCTTCACATTTATTGTCCCTTGAGGACACTGCTCACCCAAGTGCAGCAGTTATCCTTCCCCTATCTGGTTTCTGCTGCTGGTCCTCCTGAGCATTCTGCAGAGCTCAGCACACTTGTTCTACCTCAGTGACTCTCAAACAGATTAGATTTCGCTCTGGAGAGGGCAAGCTGGAAGAGCTATGCCCCAGGCAAGGAGCTCATCTGTAGCAGTTTCCTCCCAAGACAACCCTTAGAGATTAGGTTTAAGAGAGTTTATAATTTGTACTTCTGGCCACAGATGAGCTTGCACAGGCAGGTACCATGGCCCTTATAAGAAGTGTTAGGAAGGGGCGCCTGGGTGGCTCAGTCAGTTAAGCATCTGACTTCAGCTCAGGTCATGATCTCACGGTTTGTGAGTTTGAGCCCCGTGTCGGGCTCTGTGCTGACAGCTCAGAGCCTGGAGCCTGCTTTGGATTCTGTGCCTCCCTCTCTCTCTGCCCCTCCCCTGTGCATGCTCTGTCCTCTCAGTCTTGCAAAAATAAATAAAATGTTTAAAAAATTAAAAAAAAAAAAAGAAGTGTCAGGAAGTCTCTTTGATTCCATCCTCTTTGGGCACTTAATCAGCTGCCATGTCTAGTTGTCATTTCTTTTACAGCCAACTTTCCCATCTTCTCTTCTATGTTCTTGTCAAGTGCTTTAATCTCTCCCTTGTATTAACTGCCCAGATTCCTAACTGATCTTTTTGCCTCCAGTCTTCCACCACTGTAATCCATCTTATTAATGACCTCTTGAATAGACCTCTGGAGAAACATGAGTAGACCTGTTAAGAAAGCTGAAACAGTCTGCCTCAGATCTCCATACTTGAGTGCAACACTTCTTTTCCCATTACTTGCCTATAGAGATAGAGATAGTTGGGCCTCTCCCAGATCCCTCACCAGGTCCCATGCTTTCCTGTTGCCTGGTACTTTCTCAAGTCACCTCCAAAAAGCAATAGCATCCTTCTCCCTGTTTTTATCCTACTAAGTTTTAAGGCTTAAATGCTACCTACTCTGTTACACTTTCCTTGTTCATAAAAGTCACCTTGAATTCCTTTAATACTGCCTTTATTATACATACTTACTCCCCAATTTCTGTCCCCACCCCATCCCACCCCTTTCTTATACTGTAGCTTTTTAACCCTCACCTTCTTCACTCTTGGAATCTTCACAGAGGCCACCATAATTCAGTGTACAGGGGTGAATACTGAATGAATGTTTCTTCTCAACATATATTTTAAGGACTGATTGTCCTCACATCTCTAACTCATCCACAGAGCTTGGTGTAGAAAACCCTCACATTTGTTATCAGAAGTTTTATGAATAGACAAATAGTTTTTTCTTTCATGGTCTAACCTTGCATTGTTTTGAAAGATTATTTTGCTATCAAAGAAGAGAAAGACCAGGCAGTTTTCCAGTTTGTCTTGAGTCAAGTTTTCATAGTATGATTCATTATTTTTTAGAAATACCCTAAGTACAAAAAGCCATAGTCAACCCTGAACATAAAAATCATTCTAAATCCGAACACAGATGATTTTACACATTTGGTCAATATAGATTATGATACTTGTGTTCCTTTTCTTTGATGCAAAAAAGTGAAGAGCTTACTAGGTTACTCTAAGATTCAAAGTTATAAATTTCAGCTTTGATACTTATGGGGAGATAGGCTTTCCAGAATATGTGTAAGTAAAGAGGCAGAGGACACCTGGGTATTAACTCTGCTTTCTCCCACTGGATGAGAAAGTGTCCTTGCTGACACTGAGTTTGGTACAAGAACCAGGGAAGTCTGTTAATTATAAACATTCCCTTAAAAGGAAGCCCAGAGATTGTTGGTTCAAGTTCTGGAATAGTGATGAAAACAGAATAGTCCACAGATTACTAGTTCTCTTAGAATAGTAAATATAAAAGGGTAGTGACACAAGAAATGAACTTTCCTGATTCACGGTCCCTATCTTGCATGTATACTGTTGTGAGCAGGTACTGATTGTTCATAGAGGTCATGACAGTAAAGAGCAGCTATGCTAAGATGTGCTTTATCTGCTTCTTCCCTGACTTTACTTCTGATACAATATTGGATCTGTGGTTAATTAAATTGGGAACTACAGTTAAAAAGTACACATGTGTATGTATGATCATGTGCATGTTTTCCTCCTGTCAATCCATAACCAGCCTAAAACACTGTACTTGACTGAGAGAACTAGCATGGCAAAAGCAATCTAATCATGTTAAGTAATGCTAATTACTCGGGAGTAAATCGGTTATATAATCAATACTGATTGTGAGAATGCTCATTTGAACTCTTGATAAGGACACAAAATGTAGATAATTCAAGAATCTCTAGGGAAAATGTAGTGTTAGTAAGGTGCTTGTTAAGAGATACTTCAGTGTCTTAGAAATGATACCTCAAGAGAGAGAAAAGGTTGAAAATGCCTTCCAAAGGAAATACCATTAAACGTTTTCAGCTTCAAAAACACTTCAAAAGGAAATGGGTTTCTAGGACCAGGAATAACTACTTCAGATTTCATATTTTGGAACAGGTTCAGTAAAATTATACACTAAATTAATAAGTTGTAAATTTGTAAAACTCTAAATAAGAAAGAGGCCTATAAGCAGTTTTTGATTTGTTTGTTTTTAATGTCCAAAATGGAAAAAAAGAGTAGTAAAATGGATTTCACTAAGCCTGGACTTCTTTCTTGTTGGGTTAAGGACAAGCCAGTTTGCTATATAATAAGACATAAAACTAATGCTAGATATTAAACACAAGTTCACTGAAACCTTTTCTCATTTCCTTATGAAAAAGAAACTAATTAAAATATTTTTATGAATTCTGAAACCAAATTTGGCACTTCAGTAGCCAATGTAAGCACTGGAGTCACATTAAAAACTTATCAGGGTACAAAAGTTCTTTTTAAAAGTTAGCTAACATAAAGTAAGCTATTGAAAATTTTAACATCTTTAAATCCCAGTCCCCAACACCAAAAAAGTAGTTACATGTGATAAAGATTACAATTGTACCAAAGGTGTTAGAATTCCTTCTGGAAAGAAAGTGAGCCTCTGATATACCTACTTGTATGCAAAAAATAAATTTATAAACCTTAAAAGCTAAACCTCATTCCATAAATGGAGAAGGAAGGCTAATTTTCTGAGGGTTTCTCATTTGTACCTGGAAGAGTCTTGAGCTTGAATGACTTGTGAACCGCAATTACGCACACCCACAAATGACCTACTGCAGACATTGAGTATTTGTTTGTAACATTTGGTGGGTATGAAATGGCAAGCACAAAAGCCATCCTTTTGAAACTTTTCCTGGTGTATGGAAAATCTTAGTTTCTCATTTATGTAAACCAGTCCTGTAACTCAGATAAATACAACTTTTTTAGAATAGAAACATTACAGCAGCCTTGCTTTTCCTTAGCTAAACTTAGAGCATTCAATGATGGGCACATTTTCTGGGCTCCACCTTCTGCAAACAAATTTAAAAGTATTGAAAAGCAACCAAGGCTTTACATCACAGAATAACAGATTTAGGAATGAAGACTGGAGAAATGTTACAAACAGTACTGTTACCCTGTTGGGTGATTTAAACAGTAAGATTTATTGTCTCCTTCTAGCCTAAATTTTAAATGTGGATTTTGTCAAAGGTTACTTCTAACTTAGATCAAATTAAGCTTGATGTGAATGGGCCAACTCACTCCCAACCACATAATAAAAGTAGGAAAATGATTTGCCCTTTTTTTTTTTTAAAGGTCACAAGCCTGGGACCTCAGCAAACAGTAGTATTATTAAAGGGAAAACTCCACGTGGTTCCAAGAATGGCAAAAACATCTTCACAGAGGAAACTCTTGATTAGCAATTGAATTTAAGTAAAAAAGTTAACAGTTAAAGTGAAATCTAAAAACAGAATATTTCACATAATCCTCTGCAGAAACACAGCAAACAATCAGTGCTATTTGTGTCTGACTGCTGGAGATTCACTCCTTTTCTCTTTCCTGTCCATTGTCCTCTAAAGCCACCAGTGAACATTAGGTCACCTCAAAAGTGTAGGACTTGTAAACACAGGGAAAAAAGTCAAACCGCAGCAATATTAAATGTAAGTCATTTGCTGAGGGTTCATTAGATACCATTATTATTTATAAAGGTGATATGAATAATATCTCAGCTGAATGCCTTGTATGTGATAATTAAACAGTATCCAAATATTTGTTAAACTGGATATAGGATATAATTTATAAACTAGTTTACTTCTTCATTAAATACCTTGTTCTTGAATTAAGAAATTTAATATCTGTTTTATCATCAAAATTAAATCAGCAAATTTTAGCGGTACCTGGGTGGTTCAGTCAGTTAAGTGTCTGACTTCAGCTCAGGTCAAGATCTCAGGGTCTGTGAGTTCCAGCCCCACATCGGGCTCTGTGCTGACAGCTCAGAGCCTGGAGCCTGCTTTGGATTCTGTGTCTTCCTCCTTCTCTACCCCTTCCCCCCCTCCCAATCTCAAAAATAAAGATTTAAAAAAAAAAATTAAAAATTAGCAAAATTTAAATCTTTGGGTTTGACTGCCCACATTTCAATAGTCCCAAGAATTAAGATAGGCTTACAAAGAAACGAGATACAGAAGCAATATATATCATGACAAGAACCAAGTCTTTTTTCGTTAGGCAAGAAACCACAGGCAAGAATACAGTGGTTTCTCTCATAAAAAATAAACAATCAAAAAACTAAAAAGACAAACAACAAAAAAACCCCCACATAAAATATAAAGATGTCCTATAAAATAAGTCACCTGAGAAGTATGATTAATTTTGTTGGAGGCTATAATTCCATAGAAGTTTAGAGGGAAAAATAAATTGAGACTGGATCTTCCATATAATGAAAGAATATTAAATTAAAATTTAAGTTATACCAAAAACTTGACCATCACTTTGTGGCAAATGGTTCCTTCTAATAGAAATGAATCCACATTACTTATATTTAGCAAAATAACATCATAGAGAAATATATAGCTATTTCCACTGCTAATTTACATAATGGAAAGTGGAAAAGTTTGCTGTTTCCACATCCCAAGCCAACTATATAATTATCTTTGCCAAACATTCAGCAATCTACAGAGTTTGAATGTATAAGATATCCACAGCCAGCATTACATCTGTTTTATGGACATGTCTGTAATGGGAAGGAGGAATAGAGATTTAGCCTATAATCCTCTAAAAATGTTATTTAGACTTTTACTTTACATTGAAAATAATCATTCATTTATTTAGTAACTTTTTGAAAAGTAAAATTTCCAATTATAAATTTGGAAGATGTTTACTATTTAAAGACACTCAATACATACTGAAGAGGTTGAGTGGAAATATCCTATTGTTAGAAAAGTGTCTTCAGTCTAATACTATACACCTGAAAGGATACCTTTATATTTTTCAAAACAAATAAATTATACTTATAAATCTAAAAATATTAAGAATATACATTTATTATAATGCTCTCCATTTCTGTTTTGTTAATTCAAATTTCACAAGATATGTCTCCGTACTATTGAGAAGGAAACCCATGCAGCCTCCAGAAACCGTCAGTTGTTTGGGTGGTGGGAGCCAGGGCACTCCCAGAATTACGAACTCTTTTCCTGTTCTACAAGCGAATCCAAGGACAATCTTTAGAAACAATTCTTGCTTCACCAAATATGAAACTTGCTTTTGGAGATGGCTCAGGGGAAAGGATTAAGAGCTTAGGTGTACGCAAGTCTGAAAAACAGCGTAGTACAAGCATATGAATGGGAAATTTTGGATCCTAGGTATAGAATACATATGTGTCCTTGGAGTTTACAAAGACACACTTTAGTTTCAATCAAAACAAGTAAGAGAAAATACAAGAAAGGACATACGTCAGTAAAAATAAAGTTAAGATAAATGCTTGGAAATCTCTCCACTTTCCTTTTGAATGTGTAACTGCAATGAGCATTACCTTTTGGCCAAACTGAGAAGAGTGATTATCATCTAGTCTAACTTACAGTGAAAGGCGTTTCATAGAACTCCAAAAACCAAATTATAAACATGAGGTTAAAACAAAATATGAAATTATTCCAGATCTTTTGTAGGGTCCTAGCAAATTACATCAAAGTTCTCTTGGTTAAAAAAAAGAAAATTTCCTTTTGTGTTTATGACATGTAGAAGAACACTGAGATAGTACAAGGAGACGAAATGTCAGAGCTTTATAGAAGGGTTCATTTAAAGTTCATATCAGAAAAGAACACAGTTATGTTGCTGGTTACAAAGATGACCAAAGAAACTGAACTTATTACCCTTTTATGCAAACAGATGTAAATCATCAAATTTTGAAATTTTCCGAAGAGTTAATATGGTGTTACTTTTTTTGTTTAGAATGTACAATTTGAATATTAATGATAGAACATGATTTCTTTAAAAAAAAAAAGGGAGGAGCAAATTTTGAGATTACTTCCAAAAAAAAAATTCACAGTTGATTTCCCCCCCATCTCCTTTTTAGTGATAGTATACAAATCCAGGTAATGTTATTCCTATTCTAACAGAATAATGACATTGAGTGTGATTGATTAAAAGTATAAATGCTCCTGTTGATACCCAAAGTATGGTTAAAGCTACTTTTATATTCAACAGAAGTTCTGGCAAATAAGCTCAGAAAAGATAGAAGCATTCAATAGCTTGTGTGTTCTGGATAAATGATGGATTTAACTTTAGCAAAGACTAATTTCTACTATATTCAGAGACTCAGTATTTCCTTCCTACACAGTGAGGCAAAGATGGTGACTAGCTTCTTTTTTTTTTTTTTTTTTTTTAACGTTTATTTATTTTTGAGACAGGGAGAGACAGAGCATGAACAGGGGAGGGTCAGAGAGAGAGAGGGAGACACAGAGTCTGAAACAGGCTCCAGGCTCTGAGCTGTCAGCACAGAGCCCGACGCGGGGCTCGAACTCAAGGACCGCAAGATCATGACCTGAGCCGAAGTCAGACGCTTAACCGACAGAGCCACCCAGGCGCCCCCTAGCTTTTTATTCTTAGCACAAAGCCCTGGGTGAAGAACGTAAGAAAAAGAGAATAAAAACTATGATTCTGTCACAGAGTTAGTATCCTTCAAACAGATCCAAATTCCAAAAAATATATGAACTGAAAGCAAAAGGTAACAGAAAGTGGTGCAAACGGTTGCTTAACGTTAAGACAAGCCAAGTTGTGCTATCATTTAACGCTGAAGACCAAAACAATCTGGCAACCCTTTTATGTCACACTGAAGATACTCCTCAAGGCCATTTAAACTGCAGAAGGAATCATCACAATAGCACAGAGTGATCAGTAAGAGAATCCAGTTACAGAATATATAGATGGAAGCTCTCTTCTATTATTGCTATGAAAGCAATTCAAAGTATACTTTGCAAACTGAAGTGGTATAAACAAGATATCCAAAGAACTGTCTCTGAGGGTCTTCAAACTAAAATATGGGTCATCTGTTTGGTCTGGCTTAAGTATGAACTGATTTAAAAGCAGTGAGATGATCTTGAATGGAGTTTTCAAATATCCAGAATTAATGAAATATATACATAAATCTGTATAATACAAAATAATAATTTGCAAACATACAGGCTTACTCTATGCCAGGTACTCTTCTAAAAGCTTTATATATATTAACTCACATCCTCACACAAATACTATTATTAGTTTACTTTACAAGTAAAGCTGAGGAAATTACTTACTTTAGATCTCTAGAGCTCACAGCTAGGCAGAGCCAGATTTGATTAGTTCTAGAGTCTGTACTCTGTGCTCTTAAATCACTACACAAGCATTCTCAAAGTGTGGTTTGTGGACCCTGGAAAACCCTGAAACCACTTCAAGAGAGTCCATAAAGTGAAACTGTTTTAATAATAATACTAGGATGTGATTTGCCCTTTTCACGGTTTTGACATTTGTACTCATGGTGCAAAAGCAACAGCGGGTAAGACTGTTGAAACTGTAGCATGAATCAAGACAGTGGCAGCACACTGTGTAGGGGCGCCTGGGTGGCGCAGTCGGTTAAGCGTCCGACTTCAGCCAGGTCACGACCTCGCGGTCTGTGAGTTCGAGCCCCGCGTCAGGCTCTGGGCTGATGGCTCAGAGCCTGGAGCCTGCTTCTGATTCTGTGTCTCCCTCTCTCTCTGCCCCTCCCCCGTTCATGCTCTCTCTCTCTCTCTCTGTCCCAAAAATAAATAAAAGTTGAAAAAGACAGTGGCAGCACACTGTGTAGACAGAAGTCATTGTATTCATCACTGCCAGGTATAGTAAAGAACAAACACATTTAAGCCAGCTTCACTTAAGAATATCCTTGATGAAGTAATAAAAATTATTAATTTTATGAAATTTCAACCTTAGGCACAATATTTTGCGTGTTGAAAATGAAGTATGCATGAAACACTTTCACTGCATACACAAGTATGGTAGTTAAGGAAAAACATGCAATTATTTGAACTGTGAACTAAAACAGGTTTTTTTGTTTTTATTGTTGTTGTTTTGTTTTAATAGTCCATCACTTTTATTTGAAAGAACAACTGACAAACTTTCGTTATTGTGATCTGGGGACACAGTGATCCTCTCATCAAGGAAAAAGACAAAATTCTTGTTGACAAACGATAAAAACTTGAGCACTCACAGAAAAGAACAGAATTTTGGAAAATTCAAAACACCACCATGAGACTGACCAAAGATTGGAAGACTCTAGAGATGAGTGATGATATTAATAAATATGATTTTTTTTTATATTGTATGGCAAAGTGTATCAACATTTGGAAGATCTGCATAACTCCATGGACCAATACTTTCCACATGACCAATGCATAATGTTACAAAATCATGCATGGTAAAACACCCATTCAAAGTGCACAATAAACCAATGGATAATGTATAATCTTTTAATATATAAAAGATCATGAAGAGTTACTTGATTTCACGTTGCATTTACCAGTAAGACATTAATATTTGTTGAGTTTTGGTACAGTATCAAAGAAGAATAACCATAATTGTCTGAAAAGGCTATTAAATACTCTGTCTCCTTAAAGTACATATCTTTGTGAGGTCATATTTTCCTCATGTAATCTAGCAACAAAGTTCATAAGAAAAGAATGAATGAGAAAGAAGATATGGGAATCCAGCTGCCTTCTTTTAGGCCAGTGATTAAAGAGATTGGCAAAAATGTAAAACAATACCATTCTTCTCATTAAAAATTTGTTATTTGGATAAGAATATTTTTTTCTAAAATATGTGTTATGTTAAAATATAATGGAGTTTAATTGTTAAAGCATATTAATAAGTATTTTACAATTTTTCTCAATATTAATTTCTAGTAAAGTAAATATTGATATATATAACCTCCCCCAAAACAAGCTCTTTGGGGTCCTCAGTGATTTTTAAGAGTGTAAAGGTCCTGAGACACCTGGGTGGCTCAGTTGGTTGAGCATCCAACTTCAGCTTAGGTCATGATGTCATGGTTCGTGAGTTCAAGCCCATGTTAGGCTTTGTGCTAACAGTTCAGAGCCCAGAGCCTGCTTCAGATTCTGTGTTTCCCTCTCTCTCTGCCTCTCCCCTGCGCACACTGTCTCTCTCTCTCTCTCTCTCTCTCAAAACATTTAAACATTAAAAAAAATTTAAAAAAAAAGAGTGTAAAGGGTCCTGAGTTCAAAAAGTTTGAGAACTACTGCACAGAGCTACACCATCTCTCTTCTGCACGTGTGTGTGTGTGTGTGTGTGTGTGTGTGTGTGTGTGTACATGTATATGTGGTAGAGGCAGGGGGGATGGGAGGAACAGTAGCCCTTGGATGCTTCCATATTCACTAATCTTCTGGAGCTTTGTTTTCCTTCTGAAGCAGGATTCCCTGCTTCCATACTGGGAAGAGAATGTACTGACCACAAACAAAAATAATCTTGGAAGTTATAATTCTATAATTCAGCAAAGTGTTATTTAGCATTAAAAAAAAAAGTAGTATTTTAATTAAGCAGAAAATAGTTGTAATAAATTAGAAAGCTCTGAGGGTCAAATGGCCAGCAAATCTATTCGAGTACTCCTGAAAGTTACAAGAACATAAAATTAAATGTGTGATTCACAGACCATATTTATAATGTAAGGCAAATGCTGATATAAACACAACATAATGTAGTATCACTTATTCAAACCCACCCATTCTTAAAGATCTAGCTGAAATATAAGCTTCTTAAAATATGCTTTAATCAGGGGTGCCTGGGGGGCTCAGTCGTTGAGCATCCAACTTTGGCTCAGGTCATGACCTTGCAGTCTGAGTTTAAGCCCCATATTGAGCTTGCTGTTTTCAGAGCAGAGCCTGCTTTGGATCTTCTGTTCCCCTCTCTCTCTGTCCCTCCCCCACTCCCATTCATGCTTTCTCTCTCTCTCAAAAATAAAACATTAAAAAATAAGTGAATAAACTTATTAAAATCATTCTCCTTCCTCAGACCTGTCTTTGAAATTAGTGTCAGGATACCATTAGCAATCACATATATGTGGCTTTATGTGCAATTCTAATGGCATTTTGTAGATTTTACACAATACACATTTTGTATGTGTAAACAAACATAGGCTACATATTTATTTCTTGATAACTTTTTTGCCCCCTAGTGGCATTCCAGTATTTCCCAATGTAATTTCCCAAATTGGGGAAAACCAATTATTAGTTACAGCCTGTTTCTATAGGAAAATTTTCTTAAATTCTAAATAACACACAAATAAAATTGCAAACATGATCCCTTTATGAGTCAGTAAGTACCCTGACATTCAGCCAATAATTCTAAAATTGGAAAATGATTGAATTTCCTGGATCTAACAAATAATCTAACCAAAAAAAAAGACTAAAACATGAGTCATAAAGGTATAGATGAGGCCTGTTTTTAAAAAACTCAAATCAAGAAAATCAATTTTATAAGAAATGACATTAAAAGCCTAATTACACTTTTGTAATCAAATCTGTCTTAAATCAATATAAAAATAATAAAAACCACACTTACATTTTGCATAATCACTGTCATTATCATTTGCATGATCATAGATTTGACATTCACTTATTCCTTTAACAATGGTTGAATGGTTACCATATAACAGATGACCATTGGCAGAAGCTCTGACCAAGTCTCTAGGTGGTTTCCTGGCCTTTTTCTTGCCTTGTATCCTTTTTATTAACTGTTCAGTGAGTGGAAGAAAAATAATGTGAATTTAATAGCTGCTTCCATGATTTAAAATGTTGTTGTAGACTGGTGAGTGGTTTGGAAGCTTTCAGAGGGAAGTAAAGGGAAAAGCATGCCAGATTCACATTTAGACTCATTGACACTACCTAAGTTGACAGAAGCAAACGATTTGTCACTTATCCTCTAAAAGCGTTATCTGCAAAATGAGGAAATTGAGAGGCAGTTGATAGGGATCTTCCAACTTTAAACTTTCATTCATTCTATTTAGATACTGTGAACATTTGGTGTAGGAAGACCAGTGGGACAGGAGATTAAAGGTTACCTAATGGGAAAATCAAAGTGTAAATGACTCATCCTAGCTATTTTAACAATGTATTATACATTAATCATTTTTTCTTAAATAAACTCAAATAGTTAAATGAACAGTATTCAAGAATCACTTGAAAGATTCTGAAAATATATTAGAGAATATCATTCTAAGTATGAAGTATCTTGAAAACAGAAACAAATATTATAGCTGATGTAATTTTAATCACTGTTATTTACTGAATGCCTTCCAACTCATCATCATACAATCATCTGGTGAAATAGGTATTTTTTATTCCTGTTTTATAGGAAAAAACTGAGGCCAGATAAACAATTCACCAAAGGACACTTAAAGAATGGCCCAGCTGGGTTTACAACCTGGGTTTCTGACTCCAAAGCAGTACTCTTCCCACTACAATAATGTAATGCATTTTGATTCCTACAAATGAGTCTCTTTTTTATATAGTCAAGCTCCAATTACTAATGGTAATGAGAGTAGGAACAACATGGAAGAAGAAATCCCATATAAACATGGGATAACAGATTATGCCATGGATAAATTCCAGTAAAATAAATTCTGGGCTGGGTGAGATTCTCCATCAGATGGCTTCTCAGGCATCCTAACAGTGTCTCAAATTTAAGTCATATTCTCAACTCACTGAAGCTTTAACAGGTTATCTAATCCATTTTCCCACTCATTATAGAAACTTACAATTTATGCTACATGAATGATAGAGTAATCACAAAGAGTAGGCATATAATTTAAAGTAATAATATAGGGAATCTTCTAAGGAAAGGATTTAAAGACTTGTTTTTTGTTTTTTCTTTAACTTTCTATTTTGTCTCACTGAGTTTGTTTAAAAGAAAAATGCACTCAAAATTCAAAAAGCCATTTTCACCCTGGCTAAAAATGCTTTCTTAAAGATGAGAAAAAGTGGCTCCAGAGAAGAATATACTGATTTTTCATTTCCATGTACTTTTTCTGTTCTTAGGTTGAGACAACAAAATTGCCACACACACACACACACACACACACACACACACACACACATTAAAAATGATCTGAAGAATATTAAGTAGGACAAGTCCAAGAAACTTTACCAACTAAAAATTTATTCTTGGATATTCAAGAGGAAACTGAGAAAGAATTCTAAGTATTATACAAGATAAAACTGAAAGGAAAAGACATGAAACAGTTATATTATAGCCTATTGCAAATAAGTAGCAAGAAACAACATTAGAAATAACTATTAACTTATTAATTTAAATAATTCATGAAGTATAAAGTCAGAACTTAGTACTGGTCTTTTAGGTTTTCAAAAATGGGATAATTTAAAAAAAATCTCATCAATTAAGGAAATTTGTAAGTTACCAGGTATAATTTAAACATTAAAATGCAAGACTAAAGTGCCATAAAAAATATTGGGGTCAATAACAGAACATTCCAAACAACCCTAGTAGAATACACATTCTTTTTAAGTGCACATGTAACATGCACCAAGATACACCATATTATGGTCCAAAAAACAAGTCTCAATAAATGTAAAATAACTGAAATTGTACAGAATATGTCCTCTGACCACAATAAAATTAATTAGGACATCAGTAACAGAAAAATATCTGGAAAATTCCTGAATATTTGGAAAATAAACAGCACACTTCTAAATGACCTATAGGTCAAAGAAGCCACAAGGAAATAGGAAAAATGTTGAACTGAATGAAATTCAAAGCAAAATCCTATCGGTATAGGTTTAACCAGAGAAACAGAAGCAGTAGAATATACTGTGTATATACATCCAGTAAAGAGTTGGCTTGTGCAGTTGTAGGGGCTAGTTGATCTAAAATCCAAAAATGTGGATCAAACATCTGAGCAAATAGGCCATCAATAAGGACAAGCTGGAACTCTACACAGCACAAGCTAAAACTGCTATTCACAGATGGAATTTCTTCTTCAGAGAATTCTCAGCTCTGTTCTTTGGTCTTTCAACTGATTCAATCAGTCCCCCAGATTAAGTTGGATAATCTGTTTACTTAAAAGCCACTAATTATGGACTTGAATCACATCTATAGACAACCTTCACAGCAACACCTATATTTAGGTTTGATTAAACAACTAGGGTCTACAGCTTAGCCAAGTTGATGCATAAAATTGACTATCATAACAACAACAAAATTGGTGAGATGCAGAGAGAGTCATGCTTAGAGCTTTAAATGCTTCCATTAGAGAAGAAGAAAGTCCAAAATTAACTATGTAAACTTCCAGCATAAGAAGCTAAAAAAACCAAAACAATGACAGCCTCCACTACCACCACAACAAAAAAACAGATAAAAAGAAGAAAAAGGAGAAAAGGAGAAGAAGCAAATTAAACAAAATAACTAGAAAGAAGGAAGTTGGAGGACTACTTGATTTTAAGACTTACTATTATAGAACTGGTAAATACATATCTCCAAGACTTTTAATGACATTTCAGATGTGCCAATTTAGAAAATCCCCAGCTCCAACTTCTCCCTGCTTATCATGCTCTAGATATAACTTTCTGGAAGTCAAGAACTAGATGCCTCCTTGAAGGTAGAAGGTAGTTCCATCCTTTCATTTTCCAGAAAAGAACACCCAAGGCCAAATACTTGTGCTCAAGGACTAGAACCCTGGTTTCCAAAACCCTTTCCCAGAGCTCTTCCCATTACAATATACGGTCTCCAAGTTGTCTTACAGGTCACTAAAACTCTGCCACACCTAGGCCACTGTGCTGTAGTAACCATTGGGAAAAGCTACCACCTACCTGTCTGCTCATTTTCTTTTACTTCTTAAGTTTATCCCCAGGCTTGCACAAGAAGCAATTTTATGTTAATTAGAAAAGGGCACACCCTCTTGGGGAACCTCCTAGGAAATAAACATCTTTTCTTGGCTGAAAGATTAGAAAAGGGCACCCATTCCCTGAGGCTGATGTGGCCCGCTCCAGTGCAGGTGGCCTGGAAGTGGCACTCCACCTAGATTCCAACCCAAGTTCACATTCCATGGTGAAGTCCTCTGCACAACTATCTGCAGTAGCCTAGCTTATCATTCACCAACTTAGCAAATGCAGAAAATCAAGTAATGTCATTCCATAAAAATACTCCATTCATCGAGTCAAATATTAAAAAACTTAAAAAGAATCATATCTTAAAACTCTTAAGCTATATCTTAACTCTTGGCATACCAAGGTTCTAGTATTGGAAATAATTCAAGCAGAACTATAGTGTTAAAAGTAGACAGGAAAACTTTATTGCCAGTACTATTTTATTTTATTTTATTTTATTTTATTTTATTTTACTTTTTGCCAGTACTTCATATTAAAAAGTGATATTTTATGTTTGTTTTGTTTAGTAAGATTTGAAGTGTTTCTCTAAGTGCTATATTAAAAATCACATAGAAGGAAAATTATAGCAACATGTTTTCCTAAGCAATAAATGTCATCACTGAATTTTCAGCAAGGACATTTATCTTTCTAAAATAAAACTGTTGGATACACTAACTAAAGTTAGAATTTTATCTTTTAAATTTGTTTTCTTAAGTGAACATGTCCGTAATCACATTTGTAGACACATGCTATTTTTGTTTTATGCAGTTGTCATTAAGTTTTTAGTATAAACAGGATGTTCTCAAAAATAATACTTCCATTTTTTAATGAACATTCAAAGTGAAACAAATGAAATAAGATAGTAATTAACAATTTAAGTGAAATGTAATAAATTAGCAAACTCATTATCTTAGAAGAGACTATTTCTTTTACTTACAAAATTACTCCCATAATCTACTTACTCCATTTTACGGTCTTGCAGTTGGCAGTATAAACGTGCCTGAAAACAAACCTTCAGGAAAACTAATTAACCTCATCTGACTCAACACCATTTTACTTGGATTTCCTATGCATTTAGAGCACCTAGTCTGTCTGCACCATTTTGTACTTTTTAATGTATTATTTTAAGTAATTTTATGTGTCCAATGTTTTACACAGCATGATTTAGGCAATAATCACATCTGATGTAAAGTACATTCTCTGAAGTCAAGAGAGAGGATGTGGGAGGTGGGAGAGCCAGCATGTTTATGAAGGGCAGTAGTGTCTAATTTTCTTTCTAGGTATACTTGGCTTGTGTCCCCAAACTGTCACCATGGACTGGGTTCATCTCTTCTATTTCAGTGGTGTCATACCTCTTAAAAACATACATCCCCTTAGATACTGTGGTTGTTGTATTTGCTCAATAACCACTGTCAATTACCTGGCATTAATTTTTCATTTTATTTTGGAATATGGCCTGATTGGAAGGAGCTACCAGAAAGTGAGCTGTTCTAAGGCTGTTAAATCAGAAGGCTGGATTGTGTGGCACCAAAGTCACCTAAAAATTTTTTTTTAATGTTTATTCATTTTTGAGAGAGAGAGAGAGAGAGAGAGAGAGAGAGAGAGAACAGGGGAGGGGCAGAGAGAGAGACACACAGAATCCAAAGCAGGCTCCAGGCTCTGAGCTGTCAGCACAGAGCCCATCGCAGGGCTTGAACCCACAAACCGCGAGATCATAACCTGAACCGAAGTCAGACGCTTAACCAACTGAGCCACCCAAGGGCCCCTCAAAGGCACTTTAAACTCTATAATCATAGGCCATCAATGGCATCATGTTTTAGAAGCAGTCTCATATGCATTATTTCATCTGACATGACTGACCACAACCCTATTAAGACAGGAAGGGCAGGTATTAATCACATTTTATAGGTGAGGAAACATTTAGAAATGCTGACTTGTTCATATCTCATTTAGAATAAATGATTGTGTAATCCTCAACTGTTATTAAATTTAAATAATGTTAATTACATAAAAATTTTATTATAGTGCTAGAAATAAAAATTTTTCTTTAAAAAAATTTTTTTAGTGTTTCTCTATTTTTAAGGGGGGTGGGTGAGAAGGGGCAGAGAAAAGGAGACAGAGGATCCTGAGTCAGCTCCACCCTGGCAGCAGAGAGCCCGATGTAGGGACTGAACTCACGAACCTAGAGATATGACCAGAGCTGAAGTTGAAGGCTTAACCGACTTAGCCACCCAGGCACCCCTAAAATTTCTCATTTTGTCACTAGGTAGATTCATTCCTCTCCCTAAACTACCACCTCATTTACTATAGGGATTTAGTGTTCACTTGCAAATCATAGAAAGTAAAACATAATTGTCTAATACAGTAACCCCACCAAACCCTCCTACTCATATATCTCCTGTCCAAAAATGTAGAAATCCATTATTCACCCAACCTTGAATCTTTCAAATTGGTTTACTCTAGGTGAAAAAAGATGATCTATGTGTTTCTGTACACTTGAATAAACACAGAAATCAAGCAAAATGAGTTATATTTGCACTTTACTATCCTGGAAGGTATCTTATGATCTGGTCCCAACCTATCTTTCCAGCTTTATTTCCAACGATATCCTCTCCTCTATTCACATAAATTGTTCCTCACTTTTCTCAGTTTCCTCTACTGGAAATTCCCTTCCCCACCCATTTCCTCTTATTCAAACTTTACCCCTTCTTCAAGGCCTAGTATTAATGCTATCTACTTTGCATACATGCAGACTTCCTGATCCGTAATATCAAAATTAATCTCTCCCTTCTCCATGAAGCTACTGTACTTTCTCTGAACTTCTGCTTTATATAGAGTTCATTGTGTACAGATGACTATCTGTTTGGCTCAGCTGAGAGCTTTTTTGTAGGCAGGGGAGTATCTTTTATCTTTCTATCCACCACGTGCATATTGTAGATGTTTGGAAGAATGTTTGCTGAATGCAAACTACCTTGCACACAGAACGACTGTTTTGGTCTGAGTTTTCACTGTAACTTATCTGCACTTGGACTATTAAGGCAGTCTTTGGTTGATCTCCTCAACCTGTAGTCTTGTCTCCTTCCAGTTTATTTTCCATGCTACTACTACAATGATCTCTCTAAGACAAAAAGCTAATCATGTCACTTTACAATTTTAAAACTTTTATATTGTTTCCCACCATCTAAAGGACAAAGTCCAGTTTCTAAATATGCCATACAAGGCCCATCTTGATCTGGCCCCAGTTTACTTCTCTAAAACTTTCTACCATAATTCCTGCAGATGTCTGTCCCTGTATACCTAACTTCCCACAACTATCAGGATATCAAACTCTCACCAATCCCTTTGCATGTACTGTCTGTATCCTGGCCCACCATTCTTTATGCCTCATCTCAGGGGAAGTATAAAATGGCAGTTAAGTGAACTATATCTGTGTTTAAATCCTGGATTGTCCATTGCTTGGAGAGTAATCTTGGATGAGTTAAACTTTGCAAGTACAGCTGAAGGAAGATTAGAAAGGTGTCTGGCCTCACCATTCTCCCCTTAGTCTCTTTGCAAAACCACTCTATTCATATGCTTTGGTGGGTAACTCTGGCATTTTGTGTAAAATACAAAACTAAGAGCCAGTATTAGACTGTAAGCCCTAGGGTTCCTTGTAGGTAGATGTAATTAGTCAAGTTCCAGATTGAAAAACAGATAAGCTTTAACCTTGTTTTCCTAGCTCCTTATTCACTATATATTAAAATGTGATGTAATAATACATAGAAATTTTAAACCCTTGTCTGCAATGGTGGTCCATGTCAGCAAGGATGCACATTTAACATATTTTCATATATTGCTTGCCTCATATATCTGCGGTGAAATATCTGCTCAGATCTTTTGTTCATTTCTTAAATTGGTTTGTTTTCTTATTGTTGAGTTTTCAGAATTCTTTATATATTCTGGATATAAGTCTTTTATTAGATATATAATTTGCAACTATTGCTTCCCAGTCTGTGGCTTGTCTTTTCATCCCTTAAAAGCATCTTTTTCAAAGCCAAAATTTTTAATTTTGATATAGTCCAATTTATTAGTGCACTTCACATCTTTTTGTATCTAAAACTCATTAACATAACCAAGTCCATAAAGATATTCTCCTACGTTTTCTTTTAGAAGCTTAATAGTTTTACTTTTAAGCCCATGATCCTTTTTTTTTTCTTTTTAAAGTAAGCTTCACACCCATTGTGGAGCTCAACGTGGGGCTTGAACTCATGACCCTAAGATCAAGAGTTAGATGCTTAACTGAGCCACCCAGGAGCCCCAGTGTCAATGATCCATTTTGAGTTAATTTTTGTATACAGTGTGAGGTAGGTATCAATGTTCATTTTTTTTGCACATAGACTTTCAGTTGCTCTAACACCATTTGTTAAAAAGATTATCATTTCTCAATCAAACTGTCTTTGTACTTTTGTCAAATTATCAGTTGACTATATATGTGAGTCTCTTTCTGGGCTCTGTATTCCGTTCCATTGATACCTCTCTGTATCCATTAGCCATCTATTTTTTTCCTCTGTAAGATTTAATAGGTATGTAATGTTCTAGAGGGTTATAACCAGCATATATTTAAGTATCCCTAGTTCAAGGTATCATAGCTCCAAATAACAATTGCTTTCTGTTCTAAGAATCTGAAACAGAAAGGTAACAGCAACATCAAAAAGCGAACTGAACAGAACCTGGCTGATGTGAAGCGGAACAAGAATGTTGTAACAGGCAATAATACCCTAAGGCTAGGCAACTGCTCTGCCTGGAAACAGAGTTTTCAACCTTAAACAACCCAGATGAGGTGAATCCTTTGGCATAACCTATTTCCATGTCAGATTCATAGCTTTGTAAGGGGTTCAATTGTTTGTATTTTGTTTTAACCTGGCTTAGGTGCCAGATATTAATCAAAAATTCAGCAGCCACAGTGTTCTAAAAAAGAACCATTCACAGGTACATACAGTATGAACTTACAGACATTCTTCAAATGTTACTCTAGAAACTTTTAGCCAAAACAAAGCAAAATTAATTTTCTCATACAGAAACATTCCTTTTATGCTTTTTTGTTGGAATAAAGAGTATTTTATCAGTATTTTGTGAAAATTATGTTAATAGGAGCCTTTCCACATTATACAAGGCTCTCTATTATCTTAAGACTTTAAGACTCCAGGAATCAAAGTGATGCAGACATCCTTCCATCCTAGAGCCACAGCACAAAAGACCCAAAGCAGTGGTGCTGCAATCCTACCATCCTTAGGTTGCAACCCCCTCTGGAGGCCAGGCTGTTAGGCGCTTCATTTTTGTTGCAGGCTGGGCTTATGTACTGTAACAGGTGTTATGTCCCCTTATTCCTACTTAAAATTGTTGCTATTCACTGGCACAGCTTAGAAGCAAAGCTAGCTAGGTTAGAAGAAAGGACTCTCATTTTGTCTCTCTAGAAGAGCATAACCTTGTCTTCTGCAGACATCCGAGCCTAACATTGTAAGAGACAGATAATCTAGATCCAGACTTGCTTTTTAACCTTATTTACTTGTATTCACCTATGCTCCCAACATACAGGAAAAGGTTAAGTGATATGTGTATTTTCATCACTGATTCATTTGCTACAAAAACTACGAGCAAAACCTTTAAATATTGGCTAAAATGTAAACACATTTTGTTCCAAAATTCTTTCCATACTACCCAGCAGAGGTTAAAACAATAAAATGCAGAAAGCATAATTTTTAAAACTCCACTGGAATACTGGTAAATCGTACCTGAGAATATAATAATGAACATAACGCCAAACAATTAAGGCTGGCTAATAACTTTGCAATGTTATCCTGGTCTTCAATTTCTGGGCTACTCTCTAGAAGCATCAGGATCAGACATTCTTACCTTCTATCACACTAAATGTACTTTCACAGGTCAGCTACATATCCTTTTTTCTAGGTGACTGGGCAAGTACATACCTAGTACATCTAAAACCAAGTCTTACCACACAGCAGCAGGATATAAAATAAAAGGACTACAACACTCTAGCCTTTGTATGAGCCCTACATGATATCTTTCTAAACTCTTGGAAGCCAAGCCAAGGGGTTTTCTTTTTAACTCCCTTTAACAAAGACTGTCTTTAAGATATTTCACGTTACTGTCAGTCTTGTGAACAAATAAGCATATCTGGAAAATTTCTATTAATTTGTAATGATTAATAAGACTAAAAAAGTAAGTGCTTATCTAAAAGGAAGAAAAATTAACAGGAAGTCATTATATAATTTTTGAAGTTAAGAAAACATCCTTTTTCACAGAACCAAGAAAATCAAATATGCAGCAAAGAACAAGTCTAATTTCCTATCTGTTAAGAGAGAGTGTATGTGTGTGTGTGTGTATAAGTGAAAACACAAATTAAAGAGAAAGGATTTGGTACTTAAGCTCATATGCCAATTAATCTACCTTTAACCACAAGAAAAGTGCTTTTCAGTAGGAAGAGAGACCTACCCATGATCATGTAATAAATTTGAGACTGTTTAAATAAGATAGTTCTTTAAAGAAGCAGCTAAGTCAATACCATAAATTTGAAAACAGAAAGCAGACTAGTTGACATGACAAAATTAGCAGTTAGCAATAGCAGGAAAATGCATTAAGGATCTTTAAAATAAAGGAAAAATTTAAGTGAGTGAAAGTAACAAATCAAATATAAAATAATATTAAAAATCTAGTAAGCTACTTGTGTACTTCAAAATAATAATGGAAATCCTATTTATAACATTCACATAGGTGCATTTAGTTTTTACTTATTTTTTTAATGTTTATTTATTTTTTTATTTGATAGAGAACACAAGCATGGGAAGGGGCAGAGAGAGAGGGATAAAGGATATAAAGTGGGCTCTGCACTGACAGCAGCAAGCCCGATGCGGGGCTCGAACTCACAAACCACAAGAATATGACCTGAGCCGAAGTCGGATGCTCAACTAACTGACCCATCCTGGTGCCCCCATGTAGGTGCATTTAAATAGTAAACACATTGAAATCAACATGAATACACATATATATTGAATGAACTAATAATACACAGAGTGTAGCAATATCTAAACAATGAGACTAAGGAGAGAAGAGGGATCAAATATTACTAACATATCAAAGTTGGCAAAAAGGTAGGAAAGAACTGTAATGAATTCTGTGAGATTCCTCTCCAAAGTAGGTCATTACCAAATAATTTATATTGTGTCTACTTTTCAAAAGACAAGCTTAAATAAAGGCAAAGATTCAATAAGGTGAACAAGAGAGAACAAAATCCACTCATTTAGATTAATGTTGATGAAACACTAAGGCAATCGTTCTTAAAAAAAGTTATAGAACTTGTAGAAAACTGATTTTGGCTGGCAGAACGGACCCTCTTACTTTATCTTCCTAGAATAGAGTGACCTTGTCTTCTACAAACATCTGAGCCTAGCACTGAAAAAAGACAAATAATCTGGATCCAAACTTAATTTTTAACCTTATTTACCTTTATTCACCTATGCTCCCAACATTTAGGAAAAGGTTACGTAACATGTATATTTTCAACACTAATTATTTGGCTACAAAAACTATGAGAAAATCACATGCTAGACTTGCTGAATGATTTTTTCTTTGTTTTGTGTTTTTGTTTTTTGAGGGGGGTGGGTCCTACCACATGCATTTTGTAAAAGCCAAACAAAGTTTAAAAATTTGTCTTTAGGTTATTCGAATACGCACTCTTGGTAGGCATGGAGGGAGTTATTTAATTTAATTAATTATTAATTAATTAAAGTTTATTTACTTAGAGAAAGAGAGAGAGAGCATCAGCCGGGGAGGAGAGAGAGAGGGAGAGTAAGAATCCCAAGCAGGTTTGCACTGGCAGCGCAGAGCCCAATGTGGGGTTCAACCTCATGAACCATGGTATCATGACCTAAGCCAAAACCAAAAGTCAAAGGCTCGACCTACTGAGCCACCAAGGCACACCTGGAGGGAGTTATTTTAAATAGTGTGGTCTGTAAAGATGTTTGTTTGAGCAAAGAACTGCACAAGAGAAGGAATGGTTACTAAGACTATCTTAGAGAGGAAACTTTCAAGCTGAGGTAACCCAGAGTGCACAGGCCTGAAAAAGGAATGAGCTTGGCATGTCTGTGAAACAGCAAGAAGGACAGTATGCTGCCTTTGAAGTGAGCCACTAGAGTAAGGTAAATAGCCTGGCCAAAGTGTGTAAGAAAGCCGAGGGTGTGAGGACCAGAGCACAGAGTACAGGGGTTGCCTTTGTCAGAAAGAAGCATAGAAATTCCGATGCAGATGGGTAGATTGGTGGCGGGCAAATGAGGACTTTCTCTCACTGGTTCAGTTTCCATAATGAAATAAGAAGCAAGGGGATCAGCCAAAAGTGAGAAGAGTAGTGAAGCTGTTGGGTGTCAATAATTAATATGATTCTCCTCTAGGAACAACAAGAAAACCAACTAAGAAACCTATTAAAAACAATGAAGCAGCTATTCATTTCCTCTCTGCCTACATCCCCATATTAGGGAATCTACCCTACTCCTAGCCCTGGAAGAAATAGCCTTATTCTATCAGTTAGGTTCAGGTTCTGCTACACTTAATAGAAACTCCAATAACGTGACTTAGATAACTTGAAGGTTCTTTTATCCCACACAGAAAAACTCCAGAGATAGGCAATCCAAGTTGGAATTGTGGTTCCATGAGGATTTTAAGGCCCCAGGCTCTTTCAATTTCTGTTTTGCTAAGGCTAGCCCCCTCCCTCTTTCCTTTAGAAAAGACTGCCTGAGAGTCAGATACACTTCTGTTTCATTTCATCAGCAAGAATTCGGTCACAAGGCCTTGCCCGGCTACAAAGAAGTATGGTGAATGTCATCTGATGAGGCGGTCAAGAGTCCATCTAAATATTTGGGTTCTCATTACTAAATAAGTAGGGTAGTGGAAGATGAAGGGACATAGCATCTCTGTCACACCTGCATATCTCATGGCTTTCTAAGAGCCGCTCCACCATCACTGTCCCCACCAATGACATAACTCAATGGATGGCTAACCCAAGCCAAGGCAGTAAGATTCTCTCTCTGGAAAGTCAGGCTTTGGGACACAGAAATCTAAGCAATTACTTCGGAAGGGCTGAACTGCAGGAGACAACAGGCAAGAGCCCTACTGAGAAAACACAAGATTGTAGAAGAGAACAAATGAACAGACAAAAGGAGAGTTGAGAACGCAGAAGGAGAGAAACATAAGTTTGTGACAACAGCCATTCCTGTCAGGCCTGTATGCAATTCTTTTATTTGGATTCTGTGCAACTCTTCTATTCTTTTATGCAGAAATCCCTTTAGTTTATTTATATGTAAAATCACTTTATAGAAAAATATGAGTTTTTGAGTAGGTTTCTATTCCCCACAACCAAAGGATCCTTAAGATAGCTAATAAAAAAATTATGATTTAATATTATGTGCACATGAAGTATTTCTGTATCTTTGGTGAAACTTGTGGAAGATACTCATCATGTTCTTCTGCACCCCTTTTGGACAGATGGGTAAGTCAGAATTTCCTTTAGAATTTTGTATTTTTTAAAAAGCATATAATAATTAGAAATTGATATCCTTCTTTTTTAAATTCAGATAATGGCAGTTAAGTAATGTTTGTCTTTTTCTGTCCTACCAGGAAGACAATGACTAGATTTATTACACAATTACAAGTATTTATAGCAATTCCTGGTTAGAGGACAAAGCCTGGAGGAGATTTCATTATTGTTTCTAAGCATTTACTGCTCTACCTTGTAAAATGTCTCTATTTCACCAGAGCCACCAGGCTTGGCCACATCACTTGTTCTCACCAACAAAATGGTGAGGTGATAGATGCCACATCTAAGTAGAAGTTTTAAGAGTTAGCATATGATTCCATCGTCCCTCTTTTTCCTCTGCCGTGCCTCTCGGCCAGAGGCTTTTCCTTCATCCTGGACCCTTCAATGTAAGTGATATGCAGCAGATCCACAGATCATGCCAGGATGTAGCCAGAACAAAAGAACAAACATTAGTTTTAACCCACTGAGATTTTGGGATTGTTTGTTATCATAGCATAACCTAACTTAAGCTGACTAATAAAAGAAGCAATTCAGTGTGTTTATGGGCAGGACACTGAGGTAGATCAGAAAGGACAAAAGGACAAAAATGTCTGAGGGGACCACTAGGGACATCCAGGATTCCTGTCTCAATACCTATCACCACCACTCAGCCAGTTATCTAAGCCACAAGCCTAGGAGTCATCTGGAATATATCTTTCTCCTTTGGGTCTCCTGTATCCAAATCTTTTGCTTCCTTATCATCTAAATCCATCCCCATAGATACTACTTTAGTGGATTAACCCTTATTACCTCTTCCTTGGACTAATAATCTACTAATGTGTCTTTGTGTTTTGATCTCCTTCTTCCAGCCCATCCCCTACACTTATGTAGAATAATATTTCTAACATGATGTCATACCTTTGCTAGAAACATTTGATGTGAGAGTTTCACTTCAGCTGGACACAAGTAAGCTGGCCCCGGCCAACTGTTCTCTGGGCTCTGGAGGGGCTGTCCGACCATTAACAGGTTGAAGCACCAGCTTTGCCACTTTCTACACACAAATCACTTAACCTCTTTAAGTGCAGTGGTTTTTGTTTGTTTGTTTGTTTTTGTAAAACGGGAATCATAATACAGACTATATCTTGCAGCTTTGTTGTAGAGGTTAAATTCGAGAAATAAATTGATTTGGCAAATCAGTGGTCTGGTCACACTGTAGAACAAGAAATATTTGTGGAATAACAGAATGATTCTCTGGCTCCAGCACCTATGAACACTTCACAGCCCTTATCTGTTCATACAGCTGTCTCTACTAGACACTAAGCAACTTGTGAAGAAACTTGGACTTACTAATCTGAGCATCCCGGGACCTAGCACAGTGCTTGGTACAAAGGAGAAACTCAAAATAATGTGCAAAAGTGAAGCCATACCTGAAAGGTGGTAAAATCTCTGAACACTTTGGGGGGAAAGGATACAAAGAGTAAAACTAGAGAAAAAAAAGACGAGAGGAAAAAATAAAATCACTAACTCTAAGTTTCCCTCAGGCCCTTGTGCAACTTCATGTGTTTTTAACTTTGTGCTAAACAAAGATCTTTGCATCTTGAGTGGCCTCTTTCTTCTGTATTTTGCCAATTTAATTGATAGGTGAATTCACAATGTATAGACAAAGAAAGTAGTAAAGCAATGAATTTCACAACTCGTCAATGTGACTAGATTTGTTCCAGGGTAGAGAATACTTCCTCAAATGCTTGAATAACTTAAGAAATGTTTTTCTGCACATAATCTCAACGCTACATTTCAAATGTACAACTCCGTTCTCCAAAAACAAGTGATACTACCAGATCAATAGAATGTAACTCTCAAGCATAATACAAATCAATACATTCTAAAGAGATGCAAATGCTTTTTCTCCATTTTGACAGGAGAATCTTCCCCATGTGGGCATTTCACTGCTTCCTGTCTTCCATTTGAAATCTAATTGTAAAAACAGTAGGGTTGTCAAATTTCTGAAGTATATAATTGAAGTTCAAGGATTTTGTTTGTTTGTTTGTTTTATTTTGAAGGTGATTCCTTGGATATGGATTAAGGTTCTCAATGAACTAACTGGGCATTTTAAAAGTGTTTTTTTTAGTTCAAACAGCCCAAGAAACAGTTTTGTTCAAAATATCCAAAAATCCTTGCTATAAAGACCCAAACAGAAGAAAAGTAGAAGCTTGCCAGAAATGCCAAATGATGGTATGGTTTACATTATAATTTTTACTATTCCAAAATTTTAAATGTAACAGATAAAGGCAGTAAAATAAACCATCTAGTCTACATTGGGGTATTATACAACACTAATTTCAAGGATTAGACTTAATGCTAAAATGTTATTTGTTTCCAATAGTGGCTCCAAAAAATGGTTTATCTTTCTAGCATTAGGGTATAATTTATGAAATTGATGATATTTGTCCATTCTTGATCTACAAAAATGGCAATTGGACATTCAACTCTTTTTTTCAATGTTAATTTATTTTTGAGAGAGAGAGAGACAGAGTGTGAGTGGGGAGAGGGGCAGAGAGAGAGAGAGAGAGAGAGAGTGAGAGACAGAATCCCATCAGCACAGAGCCTGATGCAGGGCTCAAACCCACGAGCCATGAGATCATGACCTGAGCAGAAGTCGGACGCTTAACCGACTGAGCCACCCTAGTGCCCCACATTCAACTATTTTTTGACCTGGTATTTTGTTTCCCAGAAATATATATTGCCTACCTAACATCCATAATAATTTGTAGACACGTCTATTAGGGCACTTGACATACTAAATTGTAATTAATTGTTTATAATTGCACTCATATACTATATTTTGAACATGTGCCTTTATTTTCATGTTCCTGGAGTCTAGCACTGTCTGGCACATAGCAGTTCTTGCAGCATCTGGCTACAACAGTAACATATGTTTGAGAGTAGAATGACTGCTTAGGAAAGAACATATACAAAATAAAAAGCAAGTTCTAGTACAAGTTAGCATGCAAACTTCATTAAAATTGGGACTGCTCCATAGCTTAATCATCTGCTATTCCATACCAAAGAGATAATACCTGCAAATTTTCTTTATTCAGAGACCAAGTTACCCACGGTATATATCTCGCATTTCTTTCTCTTCCTCTTTTTATTTTATTTTATTTTTCAACGTTTTTTATTTATTTTGGGGACAGAGAGAGACAGAGCATGAACAGGGGAGGGCCAGAGAGAGAGGGAGACACAGAATCGGAAACAGGCTCCAGGCTCCGAGCCATCAGCCCAGAGCCTGACGCGGGGCTCGAACTCACGGACCGTGAGATCGTGACCTGGCTGAAGTCGGACGCTTAACCGACTGCGCCACCCAGGCGCCCCACTCTTCCTCTTTTTAAATGTCTGCTTCAGTAGACATCTCAGAGCAAACGAAGGTAAATAGAAGCAGAAATGGTCTAAATGGTTAATGCAGTCCTTGCTTGTAAATGTTCTGTTGAACAGAAGAGGGGGACTTCTCAGAGATGATGATTCTAATGGTTAAAAAAGGGTTGTTAAAAGGTCTGCGGATTTCAATCTGTTATTGTATTATCTTTTAAAATTTGTACTATAATTTAAAAATGCATACTATCTTCTAAATGTTTGAAATTTAAATTTGGTGTTATCTTTTTGAATCTGGACTTCCTGTGACTGATCATATTGAGACTCAGATCCCCAAGGCTGAGAGAAAGCTCACAAATGTTTTTGAGAAGCTAGAAACAATGGGAAGTTAAGAAATCCTAGTAACATATGTCAAACCCAACAAAGAGAGACTGGAGAGGCTACAATTGGCACCATCTAATTTGGGTGTTCACCCAGGCCTCGGGGAGTATACTCAGGAGGTATTTACGACTATATTACCCCTTGCCTCGTAACTTAAAGTTCAATCCAACTCATTAGGTCTTCCATCCCAACTTCAATATCCGTATCTAAATTCCTGGTACTATCATAAGAATGATATTTCATATTCAGTCAACCTAACATCAGTCATAACTAAAACACAAATAGGACTTAACTTTACCAATAAGAGAGTTGTTTTAAGACAAAGGTCAACTAAATATCATGGGTCAACAGAACACAGCTGATCAAACCAGAACCTGTTCAAACATCAAAACTAACACCACTCTGGTTAACCTTGAAATATTTCTATCAAATGTTTAATGATTATAATTTGAGGGTATGTGTCAGTATTTTTTTGATTCATATTTCAATGTAATGAAAATAATTTAGAAGAGTAATCACAGTATAATTACATTTGATAGAAATTACACAAAGACAGAATTTCTATAATGATTATAATCATCACAACAAACCAACGATTTCTAACTATTTGGTCTGCTTGTTACGTCTGATTTTATCCTTTGGTCTTTTATTATGAATCCCTACATGGATGCTAAAAAATAGGGCAGACAGCTGAATTTGGTTTATAGGATTAACTTGCAGCAGTTGAGCTCCACCTACAGGCAAAAAAATAATTCTTTACAATCAACTTTAAAATAGGACGTTCCAAAAGACCAGCGCCAATTAAGCCCAAACTTAAAATTAACCTTAGGTGCTCAGTAGAATAACCTGGAGTGCTTTTTTTTTATTATTATTTATTTTATTTTATTTTATTTATTATTTTTTTTTCCTATAGTGCTTTTTTAACCTTAGGATGCCGTACCAAAATTTCTGACAGACTTAGTCAGGGGTGGGGCCTATTCTTAGGTGACCTCAATGTACTGAAAAGGTTGAAAGACAGTGATTTAAATCTTTACCAGCACATATCTTTTTAAAACATCAGAAATACTTAAATATCATATTTTATTCCTTATAAAATTATTTCAGTCCCAGTATATTGACCCTTTTATTTTTTTAACATAACACTAACTTGAGAGTTAAACTATAGTGAAGCTGCTATAACTAACTAATAATTTTGGACTTTTTTTGTACGCAAAATAAGTGTTCATGAGACAAATGTGGAAATTTCTAAGTAAGAGTGAAAAACTGTATTTTCCCTTTGAAATCCTGTACTGTCTTCTCTATCCCGACCTCCTTATTTTTCTTTTATTTCTCTTTGAGGGCAGGAGAGGTAAGATGAAGGAGGGAGAGAGGAGGATGTCAATATTGAAAATCTGGGGGAAGAGGGGAACAGTTAAAAATAGATGTTTTGGTGTTTTCACTATTTATTAAGGCAAATTTTGCCAAATAAGCTTTATTTAGTACTTAAAGAAAAGTCAGCTCTGTTAAATTATAAGTTATATTAATTACAGGGTGTATAAATATTGCAACTTGTATTAAAGCCAGTAAGACAGGAGAATTGAGGACTTAAGCACTTAAGCATAACAACTATTTGTTTCATCTGTTAAAAATTCAAAATGCATTTTTTGTCACATTATAAGCCTAACCTGTACCATATTCATCATTCTTAAAAATTAGAAAATGCATGTTTTGAATGAAAATGAGAGAGAAAAAGCATCCTTGATTGTATGTATAATCTGACTTAAGGTTACAGACTTGATATGATATATAAGCTCATATATGATCACTAAAACATTGTCAATAGTTGCCCAATGTTAATCTACTATATTTAAGTACGATTTCTGAATATAAGGGTTTATTACCATCAGTGGAGATTGCTGACAATTACTTTTCAGGTTACATGAAGGAAAAAATTGAGGAACCGAAGCAGTGCCAATAGGGAAATGCCTTTTATTTTTAAGTTTTTCTATATGAAGTGGAGAAACATAGCAGAAAATTAAGAATGTTGCTGGGGTTCCTGGGAGGCTCAGTCAGCTAAGCATCCAACTCTTGGTTTTGGCTCAGGTCATGATCTCACGGTGCTATGAGTTCCAGCCCCACGTCGGGCTCTGTGCTGACAGTGTGGAGCCTGCTTGGGATTCTCTCTTTCTCTCTCTCTCTCTCTCTGCCCCTCCCCTGCTCACTCTCTCTGTCTCTCTCTCAAAATAAATACACTTAAAAAAAAAAATAAGAATGTTGTTTATATGTAGTTACACCCATCTTATCCCCAAATGTAGGTGATCCAAAGAAAACATTTTTAAGGCAGTATTATTTAAAATGTATACCATAAAGTTGAATAATAAAATCACAAAGGAGAGTTTTTCAGTTAAGTTGAATTTCAGAATATAGTGTTGAGTCACAAAATTTAACAACTCTTCGCTATCAGACATTTGCTGAAATTTCTTTTCTGACAGAGATTAGGAGGGGTATATGGTATAAATCAGAGTTGAAAAGATACTTAAGAATTTTTTCAGGCCCGCACACTTTCATAACCAGTTGTGACATATTTTACTCACCTAAATCTAAGGACTTGGCTTTTCATTCTATATGTTACTCTACGGCTTGCATTGGTATTAGACAAACATGGCCTTCCGCATCTAACTAATATATTGCTTGCCCCACATATAGAAATTTGTAGGGGCTTTTAAAGAAGAGATTAGAGAGAAAATGAAGAGGAATTTGACTCGAGGGACCATTGCTGTAAGTACTTTAGAACTGTATGTTAGGTCCCCAAACAGGCTAACACACAACTGGCATATCTATCAAACATTATGAAAATAGTGTTCTGAAAAAGAAGTGGAAGAGAGGACTCAATACTAATTTAGAGTGAAGGAGAGAAAGACAACTGACACCAGGAAGCACCATAACTGACTCACCTGCGGGTAACCAACTTCTTCACTTCTCCCTCTCCAGTGGACTTCACATTTGCACCGGTGTCCTTTTTTAATTTTTTTGCAATCCTTTCTCTCATCAGGTTCTTCCCATCACCATCAATATATTCATCATGCTCTGCACCTTCATATTCTCCATCCTGTAGAAATTGAAATGCAGCATTTGCTAGACATCCCACATCTCCTCACACCACCAGAGATCCATCTCCGACTCTCCACATTGCATTCTAAGCCAGTTTTGTTTTTTTATTTTAAATTAGTAAGGACTTGAAGCATTTGCTACAGGCGGGAATACCTGTATGGTCTGCTGTAGGCCAACTACATCAGTATGGGATACCTGAGTAAGAAGTGTTTGCTCCTTTCACACACAGCCCCTCTGTGCAGCACAGGCCGTGCTCCCTCTGTATCACCCAGGATATTGTGTTGTCGACATTCCTGTTCTTTCCCAGGGGAAATGTAACTTCTGCAGGCAGTTGGCCAGCATACCGACCTCAACCAGAGATTAATTCAAGTAGATGAGGAGAAGGTGGAGAAGCTTAGATTTCTTACTATAATTGAAGTCACAGCAATTACTCCCCTTCTCAGAATCCTCCAGGGGACCCTCAACTCACTCAGGACCCTGTACAGTCTGTACTCCCTGACACAATCTCTTACAACTCCAGGCCGGCAACACCAGTCAGCTTTAGCGCTGGCGTTCTCTCCATTCAGAAACACCCAAATTCTATGCACCTGCACTGCTTGCTCTTACACCTCCTTTAGGTCTTTTTTATAATCAGCTTTAATAGCCAATACAATTAATAAAGATCGTTATAGTCTTGAACGAGAATCTTCTGAATTGTGTACATTAAGGAATACTGCTATAAATGACTGATCTAAGCATTTTCCCATACGCTATGTAGGATGCCCACGCATCAACATTTAAACTTTTGTTTAAAACACTTTTTTTTATGTTTACATATTTTTGAGAGAGTGAGAGACAGACTGTGAGCAGAGAAGGGGCAGAGAGGGAGACACAGAATCTGAAGCAGGATCCAAGTTCTGAGCTGTCAGAACAGAGCCCGACGCGGGGCTCAAACTCACGAACCGTGAGATCATGACCTAAGCCGAAGTCGGACACTTAACCGACTGAGCCACCCAGGCACCCCAACATTTAAACTTTTAACACAATGAAATAAAATCAATGACATCTGAATTTTGAGTATTCTAGTAGTGAGAGGGAGAAAAATGGGCTAGAAATTCATATACGTATGATTTCAGTTTGTAGGGAAATACACATCTGCATGCACACTTGGAAGGAAAGACTTCAATCAAAATAAATGATTTACTTTTCAGATCTTTAAAATTTTGTTAATTGTTCAAACTATATTTATAGTAAGATTAATACTCACATTAGCTGAATCTCCTGCTGCATCACCTTTTTCGCTACAAAAAAATGAAAGCAAGTAAAGTTTACCTTCAAAATGAAACTAATAAAATTATGCACTAATCAAAATTTAGAATATTTTGCTGGGATTAACAGTTCAAAACATAGGAATTTCAGAATGGCATTGTAGAGCAAACAGAAACATTCTAAAAGAGATTCATTTTTACAAATAGAATAATAAGTATGCCCGATTAGCACATATACAAATTCACTAGAATTAACAGAAAAAAAGCAAATAACAACCAATAGTGATATTTTTATGAACAGAGGAGTTGAGAAAACAATTTCTTCCATTGGCTTGACATATTCTGGCTGAAAAGGCCAAATCCTTAAACTACCAGGATATTAAGAAAAGATTTTTTTGAAATAGAATTTTGTAACACAAGCTAAATTCAGTACAATAGTGTTTTAATCCCCATTTGAGACATTGTCCCAATATCATGTGCAGTTCTTTTAACAGTAATACATGCTCCCTTCTCAGAGAGAAGCAACAAAGATAGAGAGTTTTCTGTTAACTCCTAAAATATGTCAGAAAAAAATACTCAATGAATTGGTCTAAAATACAGTGACTTCACAAAACTTTTCAACTCTGATTTGTCTACTCATCATGCCAACTGGTACAAAATGCTTCAAAGCAACTTCGAATTAAATATTAAACTTAAAAAAAAAAAAAAGCAAACAGTTTCCTATTCAAACTATCCCAAGATTTAAAAGTTTAGCACTTAATTTTAAATTTAATTAGTTCAACAGAGATAGATAGTAAGATGAGTGTAAGAGGCCAGTGTGCTTCCCTCCATTATGCTAGAACCTCTACTATCTCCATCAACAAAATGCTTTTGTTTTTTGTCTGAGTGGAAAAAACTGGATTTAAGAGAACAGAGCATTTTGTCACAAAAGCAGCGAGAAAATATCTGAGCCAGAAAATAAGGATTTGAGATCACATTGGTAGCATACTAACCTTCCAACAGCTGGCACAGAACTGAGATGGGGATCATCCTTAAGCAAGTCATGACTACTTTTGCTTTTTCCCTTCATGCTCTAGGAAGAAATATATGATATAATCATAAGTGAGGAAGAAATAAAATAGTCTTCCAAAAGGGCAAGTTAACAAATTTACATAAAATCTAGTACCGCTGTAATGTGGCTAGCAAAAGATATATGTTCCTGAAATTTTCAGCATAAATTAAAGCTTTATAAGTAAGAAGCTAACTCTTGCATTGGCAGAAAATATTATTTTAAAAACACCTTTTCTTCCAAAAAATGATACATCCTTCAAAATAAGTTACCACAGAACTGCATATATACATGTATTGTTTCTCTGAAGAACCCGATCACATTCTCTGACCTTTAGCACAGAACCAGAGTTAATAGTTGAAAAATAAAGATCTCATAGGCCACTTAATCTAGTCTCTCACCCAAAGCAGGAATCTCCTTGACATCACTGCTGACTAGTTAACCAGTATCTCAACACCTGAAAGGAGCTTACAACCACACCACACACACACACACACACACACACACACACACACACACATACCCCACCCTTTTTAAATTCTTCTAGTCTTCTCTTCTTGGACAGTTCTCTTTCTAATTGGAGGGGAAAAAATCCACGTGTAATTTCTAACCATCCAACCAGTCCTAGTTTTACCTTCTAGAACTAAAACAAACTACAAGCAATGTCTGCTATTAGGTATAGTGAATAGACTACAGTTTAGATACAAAGAGATTGGTAGGTATAATAATGACCCCCTACAGATGTCCACATCCTAGTCCTCAAAGCCTGTGAATATGTTACCTGACATGGCAAAAGGGACTTTGTGGATAAATTAAGGATTCTGAGATGGGGAGATTATCCTGGTTTATCAGGGTACATCCAATGTTATCACAAGAGTCCTTACAAGTGAAAGAGGGAGGCAGCAGAGTTCATCCCATAATGATAAAGCATGAGAAAGACTCTACGGGCTATTGTTGGCTTTGAAGCTAGAGGAAGCGCCACAAGCCAAGGAATGCAAATGAGCTCTAAAGGTGGAAAAGTGAAGGGAAGAGATTCTTCCCAGAACCTCCAGAAGGAAGGAAGCCCTGCCAATACCCCAGTATGTAGCCCAGGGAAACCTGTTTTGGACCTGTGACCCCAGAAATGTACCATATAAAATCTGTTTTGCTTCAGACCACTAAATTGATAGTCATTAGTTACAGCAGAAATATGAGATGAATACAAATATATTAACATCTTTTTAAAACTAGTTAAGTATAAACAACTAGGACAAGTAAAGTTTAATACAATTTAATCAGGCCAGAACAGTTTGTAAATTAGACTGTTCAACATTTCTGACAACTTCTGTGCAAAAGGCCTGGCAGCAGTCTTCATGCTGTGTGTACCCCCAGATCCAAGCTTTTGGGAGACTTTAATTTCTTGGAATAAATGAGAATAGGACAAAGCATTCTTATTTTATTCTCAAAAGTGGTATATTTGTCCATCCATGTAACTTTTTGTGGGTGAGAAAAAGAGTCTTTTTATAACTTGGGATTTGAGGTAAAAATGTTAGCATATCTTGCAGTGAGAGAAATGCTATGTGTATCACTATGAATGTGGCACAGTTTACTATTTTTTAAATCTAGCTATTGAGATACCTTTATAATGAAACTACCACTTAACTTGCCTCACTGAAAACTGCTTGTTTGATTGTAGACTTTCACATGAAAAATATTTTCTGACATCTGTTTTTAAATTAGACACAAAGATTTGGGAGTAAACTTTAAACCAGTACGGACAGTTGAATAAAACTATTATTTAAGAAAGCAAAACAAAGGCAGGGATCCTCCAGATAAAAACTCTCCAAATGTTTGAAGCCTAGGACCACATTTTCACTTAGTTTTTACATCTTCAAAGTATATCCAGCTCGTCAAGCATTCTCCATGTGCAATGGTTTTTGGCTTCATCCCCATCCTCCGCAAGATCCTCCCTTCCTCTGAATGCATCTGGTTTGTCAGTATCCTTCTTAAATG
Organism: Prionailurus viverrinus; assembly: GCF_022837055.1. Lineage (NCBI taxonomy): Eukaryota > Metazoa > Chordata > Mammalia > Carnivora > Felidae > Prionailurus > Prionailurus viverrinus. The sequence goes on along the minus strand of NC_062561.1, from coordinate 132,693,405 downwards.
TGTTCTGAACTGAACAAAATGCTGCAAATGTGATCCCCCGAAATGCAAAGAATGTTAAATTCCTTATTCAGAGACCTTACTCTTCATAATTCAACTAGGACTTATGGCCTATAAAGTCTTATACCTATTCAGCTGATTGCATTAAGTTCAAGTACAGAATTTACATGTACTCCTATTCCACTTTAACTTCCTAGTTCAAATAATCATGCACAGGTTGACAACAAAGCACTCTTTGGGCAGAAGTATTCAATCAACTATAAACCCATCTGACTATAATATCTCCCAGATCACATTTCCTCGTGTTGTCCACAAGACTCTGACAGTATGCTTTCCAGAACTCAAGATATGTTATTATGGCATCCTCCTATCATGCAATCCTATCAAAAAGGAAATGAAGTCAGTCTGGCAAGTCACTTAACTAGAGTCTCAGTTTCCTCATCTATAAAGGAAGGAAGTTGGACTAGATCCCTTTGAGCTGTAAAATTCTATTATTCTAAAAGAGATTTTATCAGGTAGTAGAAAGATACTGAAATAAATAATGAAGGAAAGCTAACCCATGTGGGAGAGGTACTTTGTCAGGAATAAATGAGTGGGGTGAAGTTGTCTCTGTAATCCCACACTGATAATCCATAAACCAGAGGGGTTCTATCTTATTTCTACTTTCACATAAAGTAAAACCCCAAAGCCCCAGTTCAGACTTCAGCATTATTAACTTGTGATGTTAGACAGGTTCTGGAATAAAGCTTAACACACTGTGGAGTCAATGAACTTGATAAGCAAATGAATAATGAAACAATTATTTTCAAGACTTCTAGAAATATTTAATTTCATCCATCCAGTGAAACTGAAAATTGTTCTTCGTCATTGTAAAAGACACTTACTTGACTTTGGTTCTAATTATTACATACATTTAAAAACAGTAAGTCTTACTTTTATCTATTGGTCATACTTTTCCAATATTCAGGCTAGCATTCATTTTTCTTAGCAAGGTCTCATTTAACCCCAAAGGTAAACTGTATTGGAACAGTTCTCAAAGTCTGAAGAATAGTACAAAAGGAAAATATATAAAATATACTTCCATTTTTTTTTTTTTTTTTTTTTTTTTGGCTCTGGAGTTTGTCTCATGCCCTCTAGAGAATTTCCTTTCCTCTAAGTCAACAACCTGCAATGATTTTTTATTGTTGTTGTATTTTCTCAAACTAAACTTATTCATGTCTCCATTATATAAACAGACCAAATAGCTAAATTCGGTAAGCCAAAGATTCTGCACAGTGTGCCGAGACCCATTCACATGTGGAGAATGGGTTGTTGGTGGGTCATGATGTACAGGATACCCTTCAAGGCTGCTCAAGCTACGATCCAGGAGCCCCAGGGAGTGCTCAGTAAGAGCACTAGGGCAGTTGTGTGGAGTTAAGGCTTCCAACCCCAAATTGTTGGTGAAGTTTTTTGCCAACCCAACCCTCTAGACTGCTTTAACATGAGGGCAGCAGCGTCTGAATAATAATCACAATCATATTAGAGACTGTTTGATATTCTTTAGCTCTCTGAGAATATAATACAGATTATAACATAGAGTATACTGTTTAAGACATTTGACTTTCAAAAACATTTTCCAAGACTGCATATTGTATCGAAGTAATGACTACCCACGTCCTTATTTCACAATCTAAATGGTTCAGAGTATTTTCATGTTACAAGGAGGAGATGTAAGGCTCAGAGAGACTAAGTAAAGGTCACAAAGTATCAGTGGAAAGCAAAGTGCCAATATGAGTGTGTATGATCCCAAATCCATGCTATCTCTACTCCAACCTACTGTCACTCAAAGATGACACAGTTTACCATCAAAGAGCCCACAGCCCAGGACTCTACACACTTAATATGGAAGAAAGAAAAGGGTATAATGTTTGAGTAGTATACAGTGAGAACATAGTCACATATTTCTTGTGTAATAAAACAAAATGGATGTTATTAAAAGGAAAATGTTAACTGTCACAAGAGAAGCAAAGGTTAGATCAGAAAAAGAAACAATTAAGAAAAGACATTTAGAAAGATGGTATTTTAGGTGTTGAAAATAAGTATGACTTTGACATCCAGAATGGGATAGGACTTCAGGCAGGTGAAAAATTTGAACAAAGACACACAGAAAAGTAAATACAAAACATTTATGTAGAACAGCAAATAGTTCAGGTCTGCTAACAGTGTTTCCTACATTTCCCTGATAAGAATTCCAGGGAATTCATTAAAAGTACAGCTTGTCAGGCCCCTTCCTTGGAGATTCTGATTCAGTAGGTCTGAAATGGGGTGTAGGAATGTAATTTTTAATTTTTAAGGAAGTATTGGACCTATTTTCCAGTGGTTTTAAATGGTTTAGGAAGTATTAGACAAGGGTGCCTGGGTGGTTCAGTCAGTTAAGCATCTGACTCTTGATTTCAGCTCAGGTCATGATCTCAGTGTTGGTGAGATTGAGTCCCGCATGGAGCTCTGGGCAGTGCAGAGCCTGCTTAAGATTTTCTCTCTCTCTGTCTCTCTGCTCCTCCGCTGCTTGCGATCTCTCTCTCTCCCTCAAAGTAAATAAATAAACATTAAAAAAAAAAAAAAAAAGAAGAAGAAGAAGAAGTATTAGACCAAAGGGCAGAATTGGTAAAGGGGGATCATGGCCTTACTTCTAGAGTTAACAGAGTGTAACTGTGACATCTTAAAGAGGTTTCAGGGTTTCAGGAAGACTGTTCTGAGTGAAAGAGAATAAAGAGTAAGAACTTGGGAGACCAGTCTATAGACTAAGGCAGCAGCCCAGGCTAGAAATGAAGGCCTGAATGATAGTAGCAAAAAAAATTAAAAGGAAAAATAGATTTAAGATATGTTATGGATGAAAAATTGGTAGAATACTGCAACAAACTGGTTTTGCAGAGAAAAAAGTAAGAAAAACACCGGAATCTAAAATTTTTCTTTAGAGGATACTGATACCAGGGAGTGGAAAAAGAAGTCACAGAACAGGGAGAAGTCTGGAAAACAAAGATAATGAACTAAGCCTTGGCTAGGGCTTGGATTACTAGTGAGATATTCAAATAGAGAGAGATGGCCAGTAGGCAGCTGGTGAAAAGAAGAATAAGCCAACTAAAAGATACAGATTTGAGGGTCAGAAACAAACATTTGATAATTTTATCACACAGCACAGAGTCAGATGAGAGAAATATGATGACACAATACTAGGCCTATACTATTCATTTGATAATGGACTGTGGCTTGCAATTTTCTTGGCAAAAAGGAACGAATTTAGTCTTTCCACTGTGTGAAGTGTTTTTCAGGTTTGAGAGCAAACATAAAGGGCAAGACAACACTATCTGCAGTGCTCTCCTTTTGCATTTCAACCTTGTAGCAAACACAAATTGCTTTTATCAAGTTCACGATATTCAGTGTAAATTAAACATTTTGTTTGTTTTACTTTGTACAATAATAGTAAGCAGCAGCAGCAGAAGATATGCTTTAAACATGTAACACATACTGTTGTTACAAATAGAAAAAATTCAAACTAATTTCCTAGTAAAGTCAATCCTAAACTTACTGAACAAAACTTACTTCAGACTAGAAATTTAATTTGACAAAAAGAATGATAGAAGAGCTCCTTTCTCCTACCCTGGCTCTGTCCCTGGCTCAGCCTGATGTCCAGGACCCTGTGGGAGTTAGGCAACAGCAGGGGGCCAGCTGCACTGAGCTGCCTTCCACCCCAGAATGCTGTGCCACCAATGCAATTTCCCATCGGCCTTCTAGATGGCTTCGGCTGGGAGGAGGCAGCTTCTGAGCACTTGAATTGTAATTGAGACTTAAATGGCTATAGAAATCTAAGACCAAAACTCTGATTTTACTACCTCTTAATTACATTGGTCTTGCACAGTGACCTAGCCTTTCTGAGTACTGATTTCTTCGCTTAAATAGGAATAATATCTATATCACATGGCCATTTTAGAGATTACATAAAATAAATATTTATTTATAGTGGAGCTAAATCTAGTGGAGTCAAATGATGGAGAAGACACTCCAGACAAAAGGAGAAACAGGAGTGGGGGTATTGTGGGGAAGGCATGGGTATGTAAGGAAACTTGACATCTTCAGAAAACATCAGTGAAAGGGACTCCTGGCAACTTCCAGATCTGACATTTGTGGTTTTGTCCATTTACAAATATACCCACAGGATCATGACATGAAGTATATCTTTCATTTTAATAAGGCACAAATTTGAATCATGAATAATGCAAAACTAGTGCTCTGACATCTAAAGAAGATAACTTCAGACATACTGGGGTGCCAGAGTGATCAATGATACTGAACAGGCCTAAAGAAAGGAGGTTTTCATATAAAGATGTATTTAACTTTGACACCTGAAGTAGAGATGTTTCCTAGAGAAAAAATCAAGAATGTGGGATAATAGCCCAGAAATAATATTGGGCTCTGTTCCTAGAGTTCAGAATTATTAGCATACAGGTGGTAGCTGAATCCATGGTATCAAACATATCACTCAAGGACACTGAAGACAGCAAGACAAAAATTATGACCAGAACATTTCTCTTTTTTTAATTTTTTTTTTGATGTTTATTTATCTTTGAGAGAGAGAGGTGTGTGTGAGCATGAGCAGTGGAGGGGCAGAGAGAAAGGGGAGAGGATCTAAAGTGATGAGGGAAGTATATGGATAAAGAATTAAAAACAAGGGTAAAAATAATGTGCTTTTTAAATCAATGCTGTCATTACTGTTGGTTAGAAATAGGTAACTATTTCTAAGCAAATAAGGCAGTGCTAAGTTATGGAATTTTAATTACTATGATAAAACTTTGAACCTAATCCTTTAGGTCTCCGTGTTCACTAATCTTCTTTCTTTCTTTTTAAACACTGCAAAAAGGTAATCTATTTACAGAAGAGTGGTTTAAAGGCATTATGGCTTTCTTTACAAACAGATGTAAGAACAGGAATTGTCCACTTTTTAAAAACTCTGCATTTCAACCCTCCACTATTATTATAATGTACCAAACTGCTGTATCAAAGGCAGTCCTTCCTCCCTCCCCTTCCTTCCATCCTTCCCATCCCTCCCCAATTTGATTCTCTAAATAAATTTCCATAATTTCTTCATCATCCGTGGGAAGACATACCAGAATCTTTGGGAGTACAAACCCTTGAGGATGATTTTCTTGGAGTATATTTAACAGATTCACTGCTCTAAATAATGGCAAGGCACCATAGGTGTTCACAATGTATACTGTGATAAAAGTGATATTCAGGAAAATGATACTTACAGGCCTAATGGAAGCACTGGTAGGGTCAAAGGCCAGGAGGCAATATATAATCCAAATACATGTATCTTATACTGAGGCAGACATAGGTTCAAATCCCAGCTCTAGCTACTTACTAGTTGTGTGACTGAGCAAATTATAATCTATCTATACCTTAATTTATTTATGGGTGAAATGGGGATAATGATAATATGTATCTTAAAGGGCTGTGATGAGAATTAATGACATTAATAATATATAGATAGATAATATTAAAATGAATGTAAGACCTTGGTCTGTCACTATTTATTATAACAATGATCATAATCATTATCATCTAGCAAATCATTTAAATAGCAATTAAAATCTGAATCATAAAGTTGAGTCATTCTTTAACTCTAGTTCTGACTGATTAAAAAAAAAAAAGCCAAGTTAAAAAACCCCACGAAATTATAATTTTAAGAGGGCATATCATCTCAGGAGTTGTAAATATTACTAACAACAGGTCATTTTACAAATCAGTTCGACAAACGCTTCCTGACTGTGTACTATGAAAAACATGCTGTGCCACATGTAGCAGGAGATACAAAAATACCTTTTATAATTCAGAACAAAGGGCAACTTAGCGTTGTACCTGACTAACTCGATTTACTTCCTCCTCTTCTTCTTCAGCTTCCTCTCCAAATGAAAGTAAACTAAAATTTCTTATCAAAAAAAAAAAAGAAAGGAAAAAAGAAAATTAAGAAAAAATTAAACAAAACTTATTGCATTTTCAAAGTAATAGAATAGAATATACAAGAAGAAACACATTTTGACCATTCAGCAGTATGTAATATGACTTAGGATTCAGCAGAAATCTACTAAGGATCTGTATTTTCAGCATAATGTTAAGGCATTGGCTTCAGACCATAGATACTTCACATATTAGATGAAACTAATGACTAAAATCCATCCTGAGCACGACCATTAAGTATACTAAGTCAAGCATGACAGAAATAATTAAGCTTTTTTATATATATAAATATTGGTTAACAAAATGGAGATTTCTGAAAAACTAATAAATATATAGCCCCAAGAGCACTACAAATGGGAAGCAATTAATCTAGCATCTTCCAAAATAGGTCTCAAAATTTAAAAACTGATAAAAGTTATGCAAAATTGTCAAATAAAAAAAATATAAGCAATAATCTTAACAAAAAAGAGCCCATGGGGAAGAAGAAACTGTCTTCTCTGAGGCTTCAAATTAAAGACATCTCAAGGAAGATAAATAATAAGTTATTAAAACTCTCTCTCAAGTATTGGAAAAATAAAAGATTTGGCAACAAAGAGGAATTTTCTTTCAAAACCTAGATGCAATCAATGACTACCAAATCATCCCTAAGATATTTGCTATGAACTAAAAACAAACAAAAAACAAAAACACATAGCTTTCAGGCTTGTTGCCAAGATAAATAATAGTGATGAAATACTGTATCTGGATATGGTGACAGTGACCTTTCACTCAGAGATAAACTAGTCAAAATAAATGAATCAAAAAATAGGAGAGCAAATATATAGCTATATAAGAATTTATTTTGCCACAAGACATCAACTGCTTATTAAAGTGGCTCATATTTGACAGTTTATAAAAGTGACTTAACTTATATTGTAGGATGTCACAAAAAGAAACAAATATGTATTGAATACCCATACCACTGGGTGTTTTCAAATTCCTCTTTTTGTTTTATCTTCATAACAACCAGATGTTGTAATTATAATCTCCATTTTACAAGATGGGGAAACTGGGGCTCAAAAATATTAACACACTTTGCTTCTTATAAACTGAGGCAGGATTACACTTAGAACTGTCTGAATCTATCACTTAGGAATAAAATAAAATAACTAATATGGACGCTGGAAATCACTAAAAGATCAAGCTGAGATCTGACTCTCTGATATCTATTTTTATAAAATAGACAAAACTAATAATGTGAAAAATACTGTTGACAAAATACTGAAACTTATTTACTCCAACACAGGAGCGAAAAATTATGTAACCATGCAGTCATTATATCATTCATACTTTACTTTCCAAGTTCTTTATACTGAGCATATATTAATTGAAAAATTAGTAAAAAAACCAAAAATTCTCAACTCATTTATATAAATAATTGCTATAGTGATCATAAATATTTATCTGTTTATTAATACAGATTTCATACAGACAGCTGACACAATACTTCTTCAGATTAAGTTCAAGTTATATACAGTTTTTAAGTATAAGAAATGAATTTTTAGGAAAAACCGCATAATTCAGATATCTTCCTGGCCCACACTGGCCTCCCCCTTCACTGTAGACAGTTGTTACAAAAGGAAATAAAATGAATTAAATGAATTCTTCAGCTTTTCAATCTGAAGAAAAATGTTTCTATTATGATTACTTTGTGCCTTTGGGCTTCAATTTCTTTACTTCCTCCTCTGGTTTCTCTTTTTTTGGCTTTTTTATTTCTCTGGGAATGATGTCATCAAAAGGATTAAACAAAACCTATGAAAAAATATTTTGAAAACATTATTCCATTTTTTAAAACTTCACAAAAAATTAAGACCAATATTTAATTATGTTGACATTAGCATTTATATTTTTTGCTCACATAACTATTATAAGTCTAATATATATACTACATAAAGTGCTTCCACTTACATGGTCTCATTGTATTCTCTCAATAATCTTATGTGCAATTAAGTAGAGTGTATTTTATCCTTATTTTATAAAGAGGAAAAATATTCAAGAAACCTTAATATCTAGTAAGGAAGACAAACTCAAGGGTTTTGACCCCAAAGCAAATGCTCTTAAGGACCTTGCTTCCTCAATGAAGGATCACTCTTAAATTACTTAGGAAGTGACTTCATTCAGCTAAATAAGTCTAATTCCTCTAACTTTCCACTGTAAATCAAGCTTTTCATGCATTGGATTATCAGCTAAAGTCTCATCCTTGAAGTCAAACCTTTAATTAAAAAAAAAAAAAATTCTTAATCAGAAATTGCACCTAAATTACACAGACAAAATCTGAGTTGTACTATTGATTTAGTATAAAGCCTCCATCCATTAGTTTAAAATACTAATAATCAGTTTCTTTTAAATGATCAATTAAGCACTGTATCTTAGAAATCATGCTCCTACCTCACAACTCCTTATTTTATGTGGATTGCGTGGTCTTTCTTCCTCATCAACGTCTACTTCTGTTAGCCGTAGCATGTTATATACTGTATCCCCTGTAACCTGTAAGAAAACTGCAAACTATTATAATTATTCTTTGAATTTTTCTTAACGTTTATTTATTTTTGAGAGACAGAGAGGACAGAGCGTGAGTGGGGGAGGGGCAGAGAGAAAGGGAGACACAGAACCGGAAGCAAGCTCCAGGCTTTGAGCTGTCAGCACAGACCCCAACGTGGGGCTCGAGCCCACGTACCGCGAGATCATGACCTGAGCCAAAGTTGGAGTTTAACCAACTGAGCCACCCAGGCGCCCCTATATTCATCTTTGAAATAAAGGAAGACTTCTGAAAATATTTTTTTCAATAACTAAAAGGAAATTTCATATTTTTATATAGGAGCATATGTAGTAATAATGCAAATAAAGCAATTTCATCTTAATCTTAAGGGGGAAAAGGAGAAATGGAGTTCAATCCCTTGATAACATTTTTATGAAATTTCCAATATATATATATAATATCAGTTTTCATTAAAAATAAAAATATAATGCCAGGTAACCTCCTACTGAATGACAACTTTTCATTAAAAAAAATAATAAATTTAGATTTTAGAATTGGGCAGAACAAGCAAATAAGAACACGTGGAAGTGCTTTACAGATATTATCTTGTTTAATCCTCATAAACATCCTAAATACAGGTCCTTATACTCCTTATCTAGAGAAGAACATTGAGATTCAAAGAAGTTACACAGTGACAGTGTTGGCCTTTCTGAATTCTCATCACTAAGCTATACTTTGTCTCCAGTGCGAAAGGTATATAATAGCAATTGTAAAAAGTGGTTCACAATGACAACCTAAATCTCATTTTATTATATGCTGTTACTTTTTTTTTTTTAATAACAGGAAGGGAAATCGTTGAACATCAGATAACCTGTGCTGGAGTGGTTCAAATGTGCCAATGCTTATTTCTTAACCTACGTTGTTAAGTTTTAAGCAACAATATTGTACTACATGTTTTCAGCATGAGTCCTTAGATTCAACATTTCTCAGGAGTTTTAAAGCAATACCAGTTTTCCAGTTGTGCTCAGTTTGTTTGTTCCTCTTCATCATCAGAAAATCCAGTTTCATCTAGGCTGTGGGGAAACCATTCCTACTGAACCAGCAGAGGGAGCTGATACACTAGGGATGTGTAACATGCCTAAGACTTAACACATGTGGGAATGTGGGAATTAGAAGAGAAAGTGAGAAAACAAAACGGTCAGAATCCTCCTTTAAACAAAACGGTTCAAAATTCTACGGAAATGATATTCCCTCATATGATGCTAAACGTGAGCAGGATTAAATAGCTCCTATTCAAAGTAGTATTTCAGGTAAGAAGTTTTAATGTTAACATAATTTCCACTTTAAACTTTAAGGAAAACTTAAAACTACTAAATCTTGTTACCTAGATAATGCCTAGGTTTCTAAGAATGTAGAAATAATATTAGCTGAGTGATGCAGTAGCTAATACCATCAGTATGTTTTAGAAAAAGGAAAATTTTAAAGTTATAATCAATGACTTATTTGAAACATACACACATAAAGTTCAGATGGTCCTTCATAGTTCACTATAAAAGGGATATATTCCACCATTTTTAGAAATAATAAAAAAATAACCCAGGGAATACTTTTATGAGGGCAACTCCTAGATAAGTTGGCCATATGTATCATAGAAGCTGAAGATAACTGGACACAAACCTTTCCAAAAATGGTGTGCTTATTGTTAAGTTCATCTGCTCGACCCAGTGTAAAGAAGAATTGGCTGCCATTATCATGAGGACCAGCATTTGCCATGGCAACCAGCCCTCTCCGATTAAAACGTAACCGTGAGTGGAATTCATCCTGAAGCATTAAAAAAAAAAAAAAAAAGTTTAGTGAATGATCTCAGTTATAAGGACCTTCATAGTCAGTAAACAAGGTTCTATACAACTTCTAATCAAAAATGTTAAAGTTTTATTTAACTGATTTTCAAGTATAAGCAAATCCAGTATTTATTCCCTCGATGCTATTAAACTTGACTTCACTAGCCTAGAAGTATCTTCTAAATATACACAACCACAAATTTAGCCTATTTTATGGGAAAGCTGCCCATATTTACACAGAAGAAGACACTCAAAGGGTAAGTGATTTCAAACTCATTCCCCTATTCTTCACATCCCTCAAAGTAATCTAACTTTTTAGAACCTTCTATTTTTTTCTCCAAAAAAACCTACCTTTGAATCACGGCAGAGTCTTCAACTACTGCCCTTCCCCACTCTGTCCTAAAGGTCATGAAAAAATTGCTTTCTTCTTGGTTTTTAATTCAAGGAAACTACTATAAATTGTTTTACTCTGTTTTTTACAGGTCTTTGTTAAATCTTTTCTGAACAAGCACTGGTCCCATTTGCCAGTTTTCCAAAGAGCAAGAGCAAGCCTTTCTAAGGTGAATTTCTTGCTATGGGAGGGCTCCATAACCTACATTAGTCTCTCCGTTAACAGAATTTCATTCCAGGCCTGATGCCAGACTCATTTATAATATAGCCATGTTATGTAATCAATGCTTTTCAGAAAGAAAGTTATTTTTCCTTAATAAATAATTGTCAAAGATTTGAACTCAAAGAGTCCTAACTCTGTATACCCCGTGAAAAATGACCTAACTGAAAAACTTAACAAGGTAACCATATTACCTGGACATAATAGGCAAAAATCTCAATTTAGAAGGAAATTGTCAAAAAGAGCTATTCTGTTACACTGAATAACAGAATAAAGGAATGCTTCCTACTAGATGGAAGCTCCAAAATCCGGAGACATCTCAATTTGGTAAAATACAAAATAGTTTTATAGTGACATTTGAGACTTTTTTATTATAACCATTCCTCATTTTCTAAGGCCATTATCATCTGGAAATTAAAGCAAACAGGTCAAGTGTTGTTCTCAAGAATCACACAGTGACCCAGTAAAAAATTAAAAGAAACTCCAGACCCTCTATCTCATTGGTAAAAACATGATGTCTTCAAAAATTCTCTCACTTTAAGAACTAATGATGTTTACTCATTCAAAGAACATGATATTAGCACCATCAGATAAAAAAACAACATTTAGTGTTTACTTGAACCCTCTGTGATTTTAATACCTTAACTAGGACATTAACTATTTTTTTTCTTTTTAGTTCTGTGTTGGCAGTTAACAAATCACTCACCTATTCTTTTTTTAATTTTTTAAAATGTTTATTCATTTCTGAGAGAGAGAGAGCGCGCACGCACATGCACAAGCAGGGGAGGGGCACAGAGAGAGAGATGGAGACACGGAATCTGAAGCAGGCTCCAGGGTCTGAGCTGTCAGCACAGAGCCTGCCTGCTGCGGGGCTCAGAACTCACAAGCTGAGCCATAAGATCATGACCTGAGCCAAAGTCAGATGCTTAACAGACTGAGCCACCCAAGTGCCCCATCACTGACCTATTTTTGATTAATATACTGTTTTCTAACACTTTTTATGTTAATTCTTTCTTCTGTCCCTTTGTGATTTCCTGTTGTGTAATGCATTTTCCACTACAGGGGTCTACTGTGCACAATTAAGAATGAATTCTGCATTGGACCAAATTGTGTCTCCCCAGAATTCATAGGTTGAAGCTGTAACCCGCAGTGTGACTGTATTAGAGACAGGGCCTATGAAGGGATAATAAAGGATAAATGATGTCATAAGTGTGAAGCCCTAATCCAATAGCGGTGATGTCCTTATAAAAAGAGGAAGAGACACCAGAGCTCACTCTCTCTACCATGTAAAGACACAGCAAGCAGGCAGCCGTTGACAAGCCAGGAAGAGAACCTTCCCCAGAAATTGAATGCCAGCAAGCTGATCCGTACTTCCTAGCCTCCAGAACTGTGACAAACAAATTCCTGTTGTTTAAGTCACCCTGTCAGTGGTATTTTGTTGTAACAGTCCAAGCAGATTAATATAAATTCCATACAGTATTAAAAAAAATATTTTAAAATAAAATGGCATATGAAATGTTCTAAAACCTTTTTACATTTACAGAGTTGTAGATATCAGATACAGTCAGCTATCAAGAATTATGTCATGTAGTCTTTTTTTCTGACTCGCATTTTCCTCACTACCACCATTAGCTCTACCTGAATTCAATCTAGCAAAAAATTAGCAATAAGACAACTCTGAAAGAATGCTTGATAGGGTAAGTGCTGCTCTTATCCCTTATAATCCCAAACATGTGATAAATACCAGATTTTGTGCAGTAATGTGAAATGTAGTTTTTTCACCAGGGGCACAGTGATTTTCAATTAAGGAATCCAAATTGATTTGCAAATAAGTAACAATAAAAATTCAGTCTCACCTTGAATGGGGCTCCATAGATAGATTCTCCACCAGTCCCTGTGCCAGTAGGATCTCCCCCTTGGACTATGAAACCAGGTACAACTCTATGAAAAATGGTGTTGTCATAATATGCTGAAAGAAATTTAAAATAATTTAGCAAAGTCTAAAGTGAAGTATATAGCTATCAGAGTTAATATAATTAAAGTCACAAGATCTCCCCCCCCCCCAGAATGCTAAATAGGCTCCTAAACCCAAACCTTTTCTTCCCTACTTATTATAAAATGCCTACTCAAAACAGCACAATTTCTACAAAAAAGCATGACTGTTGTTGTGTTGTATTTATTTCCAGGAGTCTCTCAAATTGCATTACAGTTTATACATAAATATATTATTTGGAAGCTTTTAATATACAAGAGAGATCACATATGATCTCCTAATAGTACTTATTATCGGGAACCTAAAATCACGAGGGAGACTTCACCAAGGAAAAGAAGTTGCATGTGGGAGAAGCATGGCATCTCAGTGAGGTAAATCATGAGCAAAGAAGTTGTTGAGAGCAAAATGGCAAAAATTAGGGTTTGACTGAATCAGGGAGTTTATATTAAGAAGTAGCAACAATGGACAATATGAATAAGAAAAGATTCTCAATATCATCAGTCATTAGGGAAATGCTAATCAAAACCACAATGAATACCACATCACACCCACTAGGATGGCTATCATCCAAAGGAAAGGAAAATAGCAAGTGTTAGTGAGGAGGTGGTGAAACTGGAGCCTTGTACATTGCGTGTTGGGTTGTAAAATGATACAGGCACTGTGGAAAAGTTTGATGGCTCTACAAAATTTAAACACAGAATTATCCATCAATCTTACTTCTATGAATACATCCACCCCCCAAACTGAAAACAGGCACTAAACAAATACTTGTATATGAATGTTCACAGCAGTGCCGTTCGCAACTGCAAAAGGAAGAAACAATCCAGATGTCCATCAATGAGTGAATGAATAAACAAGATGAGGTATTTACATACAGTGGAAGGGAATGAAATACCGATATGCACTACAACATAGATGAAACTCAAAACTATGCTATGTGAAAGAAGCCACACACAAAAAGTCATATATTATATGATTCCATTTATATGAAACATCCAGAATAGGTAAATCCATAGAGATGGAAAACAGATTGGTGGTTGTCAGGGGAGGAGAGAGGGGAGAAGTGGAAGTGATTGCTTAATGAGTAGTTTTCTTTTGGGATAATAAAACTGTTTTGGAACTAGACAGAGGTGCTGGTTGTGTAACATAGCAAATATACTAAATATCATTGAATTGTCTTTGAAATGATTACTTTCATATTATGTACATTTCACCTCTTTTATAAAAGATCCCTGAATGAAAGGAAAAAAAAATTATTTTTATCTCACCCAAAGTAGTTTTGAACTTATATGAACTAATCAGGTGAGTACAAGAGGAAAATTTATGTAGAATATAGGTGTAGCCCTGAAGTAAGTGCTGAATAAACAGACTCTATTATTGTTGTTAAATCAAACAAACAAAACCCAACTAGCAACAGACTAGACTGAGGTGGAGTCAATTACTGAGTGTAGGCCTAGCTCAGTCACACACTGAGGCTCGCAAAGAGAAAGATGGGAAAAGCAGAATTTCCTGAAAGCTTCGCTGAGCCTGCAGAACTGCCTGACATCAGTTTTCGTGTCGTGGTACAGGATTATGAATGTCTTTATTATGTAAATAACATTGAAAGGAGTCTTTTCCTACTTGCACCTGAACACAGCCTAAGTCATATAATGACAAATACAAATCAAGTGCCTACCGTGGGCCAGGCAATGTACTGAAAAATTACTGATAGAATTCATGAGGTACCTATTACATAGATACTCAGTGACACTTCATAAGTCAAAACAAGAATGTGGTTTATCATAATTCATAAAGTACTGTAATATAGTGGCTTGCAGGCACCCTCATAATTATTTACATTCGCAAGATATAACTGGATATAAAATCCATATTTTAGGGGCGCCTGGGTGGCGCAGTCGGTTAAGCGTCCGACTTCAGCCAGGTCATGATCTCGCAGTCCGTAAGTTCGAGCCCCGCGTCAGGCTCTGGGCTGATGGCTCAGAGCCTGGAGCCTGTTTCCGATTCTGTGTGTCCCTCTCTCTCTGCCCCTCCCCCGTTCATGCTCTGTCTCTCTCTGTCCCAGAAATAAATAAACGTTGAAAAAAAAAATTTTAAATCCATATTTTAAAAATCTAATATGTAATCTAACAACTGTATCCAGTATAGAGGATAGATAGGAAGAAGTAGACAGGAGAAACAACTGATTTTTTCAAACCCTTCTCCCAGTGAAGTTGTTGGGCTGTGTGCACAAGAGGTCTCCAGTGCAAACAAGTGCTCCTTGGTTACAAATAGAAACTAAAAACTAAGAGGTCTAAAAGTATCTCTCCTATACCCTTAAGTAAACCATTTATTCAGGTTAATCCTGTATGCAGCATGCAGGAGGAGTTCTGAGTCTTGGCTTTTGCTAGCTGCTAGCTTAAACTCCATTTATTTTTTCCCCTCTTTTTATTTTTTTATATTTATTTCGAGAGAAACAGAAATAATGCAAGTGGGGAAGGGGCAGGGAGAAGGAGAGAGAAAGAATCCCAAAGAGCCTCTGCACAGCTAGCGCAAAGCCCAACTCTAGGATCAAACTCACAGAATTGTGAGATCACGACCTGAGCCTAAACCAAAACCAACAGTAGCATGCTTAACTGACTGAGAGCCACACAGATGCCCCTCTTTTTTTTCCCTCTGTTTAAATCACTGGGATACAATTGACATTTAACATCACATTGGTTTCAGGTGGACAACATAATGATTCACTATTTGCATAT
The DNA here is from genome assembly GCF_022837055.1 of Prionailurus viverrinus. Lineage (NCBI taxonomy): Eukaryota > Metazoa > Chordata > Mammalia > Carnivora > Felidae > Prionailurus > Prionailurus viverrinus. Next base: position 132,677,717 of record NC_062561.1, on the reverse strand, counting down.
ATTGTGAAATAATCACCATAATAAGTCTTATAGTTAACATCCATCACCTCACATAGTAACAAATTCCTTTTTCTTGCAATGAGAACTTTTAAGATCTACTTTCTCGGCAACTTCCAAATATGCAATACAGCATTATTAACTATCCCCCACATGCTGTACACATAATTTTCTCATTATAAAATTAATATTATAAATTAATCCATTGTGTTCTGAAGATTAAATAAGATAATGTGGAGGCAATCTATAAACTTTCAAGTTCAACACAAATGTGAGGTCAAACTTTAATATTTTCGTTTAAATTCTATTTCGTTTAAATATGCAACATGCCCCAGTCTACATCAGAAAATGATAATAATCCTTTAGGTCCATAATATGCAACCAATCAACTTTTTTTTTTTTTTTTATCAGATCTGCTTTTTCAAAATATCAAACTCCCAGTATAGAGAATGGACTAGAAGGAAGTGACAAGGCTGGAGGGACAGGGAGCAACTATTGTCCCAAGAGTAAACCATGACTGTGACTTCTACTGAGAGGCACATACTTAAGAATTCTCTAGAATAAGACTCAGAAATCTATTAGATGTGAGGGAAGGGGGATATGAAAGAGATCTTTATTATTTGTGCTTTCCAATTTTAAAATAACCCATCTTACTCCTTTTTCCTATTAAATCTTTTAGTGATAATTGGCTTTTTACTTTAAGCTTTTCCTTTTTATATTCCTAATTATATTCCTGTTGGATGAATGAAATTATAATACCATATATACTGAGTAGGAATTTTCTATAATTACTCTACACCATAATTTTATAATCTACCATGGCTAAAATTTCAAAATTCTACAAAATCTCCATATCCATCATTTCTATTTCCATGTAACTTATTCATATCACTGCTGACAATGCATTTATGGTTGTCTTTATAGTTTACTATGTACTATAATAGATTTTGTGGCATGCAATAATGTTTATTTGACTTTCTTCTTAAATGTTTTTATGTATCATTTCCATAAGTGTTGTGAAGAAAGTGATTTTCTCATTTCATTACGTCTGGTAATATCTTCCTAAATTTTCTCCACTATTGAAGAAAGACATTTTCATGTATCTTAAATATGAAATAAAGTTCCTATTTGGCCTCTGTGGTTCCCGTATTTGCCATTATAGTTTTTATTTCTGGCTGTACAATGTATGCGTATCATGGTACACTTTATCTAATTATATTTCTGCCGAGTACCATATAGAAATTTACATTTGCACTTTTAAGTGATTTATGTGTATTTTTCTAGAATCTGGTGTTTGTGTTTAATTTTATGAACATTATCATTAATAACTTTTTATTTATAACTCCTTTTGTTTCCTGTCTGCCCTGTTTATTTTGGCCTCTTAGGATTTTTTTAAACAAATATTTTAGTTTTATAAAGATATTTCTTTTAACCTCTTAATTTATACTTATGTTGGTCACTTCTAAAGAATAGGAGGTAGGGGGTAAAGATAACTGATAAAGAATAGACCTTTTTTTAACTTTTTTTAAATTATTATTTTAGAGAGAGAGAGAGAGAGAGAGAGAGAGAGAGAGAGAGAAAGCACAAGTGGAGAAGAAAGGCCGAAGGAAAGAGAAGAATCTCAAGCAAGCTCTGCTTGGAGCCTGGAACCCAATGTGGGGCTCAATCCATGACCCTGGGATCATGACCCAAACTGAAATCAAGAGTCAGATGCTCAACCAACGGAGCCACTCAAACACCCCAAGAATAGATCTTAAAGAGTAAATCTGAGGTAAAATAGAAATAAAGAAATTAATAGTTACATAAAGCATAAAAAATTTGATTTTCTTAACTACTTCTCTTTCTGCTTCCCACTTTGTTTTGCCAACCTAAAATTTTACTCCTTCCTCATACTTCAGAGGAACCAACAAAACTATCAAAAGCAACAAGCTTCCCTTTCCTTCTTTTTTAACCTATTTTTAAAAATTTCACTCACCTTTAAATATTCACCTAACTACTCCACAAAGCCTGAAATGCAAGAGTAAGGCTGTGTAATTCTAGATCTTTCATTTCTATAAACACTAAAGACATCCCCCAGACACCAGAATGACAAATTCTGTATGTGGAGTCTAAAAAAGTTAAACTCTTAGAACTGGAGAGTAAAATGGTGGTTGCCAGGTGCTGGCAGGTGGGAGAAATCGGGATATGTTGGTCAAAAGGTATAAATTTTCAAATATAAAATGAATAACTTCTGGGGATTCAATGTACAACATGGTGAGTATAGTTAATAATACTGTATTGTATACTTGCAGTTTGCTAAGAAAAAAGATCTCAAGTGTTCTCACTACACACACACACACACACACACACACACACACACACACTCGTAACTGTGAGGTGACGGATACATTACTTAACTTGATTGTGATAATCATTTCAGTGTATATGTATAGTACACACTTGTACACCTTTTAAAAAATCATGTACAACCTAAATATATACAATTTTTATTTGTCTATAATACCTCAATAAAGCTGGGGGAAAAAAAAAGACTAAGAACTTCCGCTATGAACAGCATTTTAGTTGGGAGCCATATCTGGCTCCACCTTCCTAAGTTTGTACTTATTTCTTTTTTAATTCTGGAAATCATCCCTTTTTGAAAAAAATACTGATATGAATGCTGAAAGATCTTGACATATCATGACTTAAGTAACAGAATCAGTGAATTAAATGAGGTTCTCCAAATTATATTTTAAAAACTTGACTTTATTTGGGGGTATCTTCATTTCAGTTACCCTTGTCAGGCTTCTTGTTAGCCTTTGCAGTAATAATTCTCTCTCTCACCTGTTCAATTAAGAGAATTGCTGTAGTTATTTTTCTTATGATTTTTCTATTCTCTTTCTCCACGTATTCTTCTATAGAGGGGAATAATTTTTGTTGTTCCAATTAAGTTTCATCATGATCTAACTTAAGAACTTTATTTCTTCTTCATTGTCATATTATATCCAGATGTTTTCTGTTTCTTCCATTCACCTGGTCATGGATTGTTAATTACCATTCATTCTTTCTAATGTTTTTGTACTTCCAGTCTTCCCCTGTAAAATTTGAGCTTTTGAGTCTTCAAAACTTCTTTCCAGAAACAAGTCTGACTTTTCTGTGTCTACTGTGTTTCTCGACTCTGTTGATAGTAATTTGAGGATTCTCTGACTGTACTACCTGTCTGACTCAATTTCCTTCCTGCCTGCCATAGCAATTATTAATAATGGTCTTCACAGATGTCCTTCTCTTTTTCTTTCTTTGGGGGGAGGAGGCTCTGGGTATTTTTATACCTTCAATCTTCCCCTGATAATTATCTATTTGGTAATTATTATCTATTTGGAGAGCTCTAGCTGTACCCTTTTACTGGTTATATTGAATTATCTTTCACACCCTGCCTTTGACTCAAAATGCTGTTTTCTGATACCTAATTAACCTTGTCTGTCTCTACAAATCAGGTATAACTTAGAAAGACAATGATTTGAAACCATATGCAAAGTATCGTCAAAGCCAAGTTGCAAAAATGTTTAGAATGTTTAGTTCTATAAGGGAATATTCTGAAGGAGAAAACACTCAAGTGGATATAATTCTGCAAAGTTTACTGAAAGAAAAATAGTCAAATTGTGACTCAGTCTAAAAACAGACTAGAGACATCTATAATGACATCACTGAATCCTGGATGGAAGGCTTCGTGGAGAAAGCAGAATTTTGGACAGAGATTAAAAAGTGGGTAGACTTGTAAACAGTAAGGAAGGAAAAAAAAAGTATTCCAAAAAGAATACTGAGGACATGAAGGAGGTATGTGGATATGTGTGAAAGTGGAAACAAGAAGGAACTGCTCAGGAAATAAAATAATAGTCAACTGAAACCATATAGTTGTTTAGTGCAATGAAACCAAGTTGAAAAGCTAGGAAGCCAAGCTGTCTGAGGATTCAAATACCAGATGAATAAATAAAAGGGTAAAGAGATTAGATAGAAAGACCAGGTAAAAGACAATCATAATCATGCAGGTGAAAGTCAAGGCAGTGCGGTTTAGCTATAGCTGACAGAGGAATATTGGAGTAGAAAAGTCCACTAGTCATTTTGACATGTAAATTACAGCTAAGACAAGAGGAAGTGGCTGGAATTCTAAATCTGACAGTCATTTGGAGAGAAGTAACAACTGAAGAGTAAAGACAGCGGAGAACTAGGGGCAATCATAGGGAGTACTCTTATTTAGAGGATGAAAGAAAGAAGTACAGAACAGGCAAGAAGATCAAAAAGGATCAAAGTTTTATTTGGTGAGATAAATTTCTCTGCTAAAGATATAAAGATTTATTTGAAAGACAATCTTTATCTCCTCTATCCATTTCCTGACACAACAGCTCAACACCATATCATTCATACCCACTACTATCACTCATTACCACTATTTAACAGCAGACTTCAGTGTTGTGGAAAGATACACTTTTACCTTCCAAACAAAGCTGAATGAAATTTCTGCAAGCTTTGGGAGCTTCTTTTGACCACAACTCTATGTCAATATCTCCAGCTGTAGTTTTCAATAAAACCTATGGAAAGAATATAACATCATTATATTAAATTATCATTTTGGTTTGATAATCAGTTGAATTGCTGCTCAAAATGAAGGATCCATTAATGAATTTTCAATTTTAAAGTTAAAATTTTAAAAACCTGCTGGGCTTTTCTTGTTATACTAAAAAAATTATAACAGGGATATCACAGTCTTTTCAACAAGTGGTACTGAAAAAACTGGACAGCTACATGCAAAAGAATGACACTGGACTACTTTTCTTATACCATACATAAAAATAAATTCAAAATGGATTAAAGACCTAAATGTGAGACTTGAAGCCATAAAACTCCTAGAAGAAAAAGCAGACAGTAATTTCTTTGACATGGGCATTAGCAACATTTTCCTAGATATGTCTCCTCAGGCAAGAGCAACAAAAGCAAAAATAAACTACTGGGATTATACCAAAATAAAAGCTTCTGCACAGCAAAGGTAACAATCAGCAAAATGAAAAGACAACCTAATGAATGTGAGAAGATATTTGCAAATGATATACATGATAAAGGGTTAATATAAAAAATATAAAGAACTTATACAACTCAATACCAAAAAAAAACCCAAATAACACGATTAAAAATGGGTAGAGGACCTGAATAAACATTTTTCCAAAGAAGACATACAGATGGCTAACAGACACATGAAATGATGCTCAACATCATTACCAATGCAAATAATCAATGAAATGCAAATCAAAACCACAATGAGATATCACCTTAGACATGTCAGAATAGCTAGAATCAGAAAAACAAGAAATAACAAATGTTGTCAAGGATGTGGAGGAAAGGGAATCATCATGCACTGTTGATGGGAATGCAAACTGGTGCAGCCACTGTGGAAAGCAGTACAGAGGTTACTTAAAAAATTAAAAATAGAATTACCATATAATTAACTCCACTACTGGGTATTTACCCTAAGAAAATAAAAACACTCATTTGAAAAGATATATGCACCCCTGTGTTTATAGCAGCATTATTTACAATAGCCAAGATATGGATGCAACGCAAGTGTCCGTCCATAGATGAATGGATAAAGAAGTGGAATATATATAAATATACAGATATATAGATATAGATATAGATATATATACACACATATATATAGTATGTGTATATATACACACATATATGTACACACACATATATATGTGTGTATATATGTATATATATACACACTGTATATGCATATACATATATATACATATATACACATATATATACATATACACACACACACACATAAATATACACACACACATACACAATAGAATATTACTCAGCCATAAAAAGAATGAAATCTTGCCATATGCAGCAACATGGATGGACATAGATGTTAAAATAATACTAAGTAAAACAAGTCAGACACAATAAGACAAATACCATGTTTTCACATGTATGTGGAATTTAAGAAACAAAGAAAAAAGACAAACTGCAGACTCTTAAAAACTAAGAACAAACTGGTGGTTGTCATAGGGAGGTGGGGTTGAGACAGATAAAGGAGATTAAGAGTACATTTACTTTGATGACAGTAAAAATTGTACAGAATTATTGAATCCTTATACTGTTCACCTGTAACTAAAATAACACTGTATGTTAACTATATTTCAGTAAAAATATTCATTCAGTACAAGTCATTATCCATTTATATCTTTCCTTTTTTTTTTAATGTTTGTTTACTTTTGAGAGAGAGAGAGAGAGAGGCAGAATGCGAGTTGGGGAGGGGCAGGGAGAGGGAAACACAGAATCCGAAGCAGGCTCCAGGCTCAGAGCTGTCAGCCCAGAACCCACGGGGCTCGAAGTCATGAACTACAAGATCATGACCTGAGCTGAAGTCAGACATTTAACTGACCGAGCCATCCAGGCGCCCCTACATTTATATCTTCCAAACAGCAATTTCAGAAATAATTTAAGATTTAAGAAAAAGCAGCATATACCTTTATTAATCAGAAAAACTTATTCATTTAAAAATCAGTCATTTAAACTTGCTTTAATTAAGAAAGTTTCTTGCAGTTTTCCTTCCAATAAAATTGGTATAGCAAATTAAGAAACTAAAGAACAATGAATCTATGAAATTGTGACACTATGAGACAATTTTACAATGATCTTTTTATATACCAACACTCTACTTGCTCGTTCAAAATCATGCAATTCCTAATTTAAAACAAAACAATCCTAATCTAATTCTGGGTTGTATATGTTACTAAAATGGTACGTCTTAAAATCATCATCTACAGTACATGGAATCCGTTCAAAGTCTCCTTTCTACCAGCTCATGAAGGTAAGGCCTTCTAACTTGGCACGGCATGAAACTATGTGCAAAATAAATACTCTACCATGACAAACCAACCCAGCTGGTTTCTCAGTTTCTTGGAAGGTATATATTTGGGATACAAACTGAGTTGGCTGAATAACTCCCTAGACGGTATCTATAACAGTGGGTAATACCTTCTGGTTTTCCATGAAAACGGGTGTCCGTCCCCATCTTAAAAGTACAGTATATCTCAAAAGACAATATCCTGTCCTACCTATTATCCCCTTGTATACTTGAAATAAAATGCTACTGTTAAAGGGACCCTTGACATGTCTTCCCTTCCTTGCAACTCTAATACAGTGAATTCCAACTTTTTCAGAGTGTGCATCCCTATTAGCGAAGAGGAAAAGGGAAGTGGGAAGGGAGGTAAGGAATTGGAACACAGAGTTCCCAAATAAGTACGTTTAAATACATGTAGTACTATATTACTCTAGTACTGAAAGAGTCACAGAAGATAAACATTTCAAAGCATTACATAAAAACAGTATTTTAAAATATTTCTTAATTTTCTTTACCAGTGGTATAATGAAACTTAAAGAAAAAAAAATAACAGCTTTACTGACATATAATTCACATACCAAACAATTCACCCTTTTAAAGCATTTGTTAGTATAATCCAGACATTTGCCACCACCACAATCTAATTCCAGAACATTTCCTCACCTGAAAAAGAAACCCTGTAACCCATTAGCAGTCACTCCCTATTTCTTCCTACTCATAGGCCCTGACAAACACTAATCTTTCTGTATCTATGAATTTGTCTATTGAATATTTCATATAAATGGAATCATACAATGTGTGGCTTTTGGTATTTGGCTTCTTTCACTTAACATAATGTTGCTTTCAAATTGCAGAGGTCCATCTTCCTGTTCTACTCACTTTGTTTTAAATGTCTTGAAAATGACAATGGCTTTATATTCTTACTGATATATATGCCAAGGCACAATATACACTTAAGACAAAGTTCATCATTAACAATAAATAGAAATCCATATTTCAAATAATTTTCATAATAATTTCTAATTTTTTACATACTTCCCATGTTGAGGCATCAGGTCTACCATTTTCTTGTGGTTTGCTTATGTTTACATTATTAATATTACTTTCAATATGAAATCTGTGAGGGCTGGTCTAGTTAATCCAGATTAACAATGAAATGTAATCCATTTAGCATGATATTAGGAAAAATTACATCATGACATATAAAAAGTGACTAAGTAAATGAATATATATGTTCCTTTTTATATATAAAAGATTACATTTAGGGGCGCCTGGGTGGCTCAGTCAGTTAGGCGTCCAACTTTGGCTCAGGTCATGATCTCACGGTTTGTGGGTTTGAGCCCCATGTCGGGCTCTGTGCCGACAGCTCGGAGCCTGGAGCCTGCTTCAGATTCTCTGTCTCCCTCTCTCTCTGCTCCTCCCCCACTTATGCTGTCTCTCTGTCTCTCAAAAATAAAATTAAAACATTTAAAAAATATTTTAAAAAAGATTACATTTACACAAAGGAAACGATAAATGCAAGCAGAAGAATGTAGCTTTTCTCTTTGCATCTCATGATGGTTTTGCACAGTCCCTGAAGTGTGCACTCACTGGTTTAAGAAACCACTACTCTAAAGAATAAACTAATGCACACCATCCCTCCCTTTACAGGTTCTGGAGTCAGCTGTTCAAATTCCAGTACTGGCTGACCCTTGCACTTACAAAGGGTAAGGAAGTTTTTTACTTTGGACATGCTATCTAACATATCTGTGACTCAACTTTATTATCTAAAACAGGGACAATAATATCCTCATAGGTTTCTTGTGAGAACAAAATGATTTATTACACATAGACTGCTTAGAACATTACCTGAAAAATAGTAAATGTTCAAAAAGTGGTAGCTACTATTGTTGTAATTATTCTTCTTCTATAATATTTTTGGCCACAGCCAACTTACACCCAGTAAAAAGAATGCATACACAGTTGGGCTACCTTGTTTACCAGAGTTTCTTACTCTTTCCACTGATAAACTACTGAATTTATAAAGAAGGCACATGGCTCATTCCTCCATACATTTCTTTTGGCCATCACTATTTTGTCAAGTATTGGTGCTCCCTTTCTTAAAGATTCAAAATAAGGCAATACTTTGATAATAAAATGTTTCTTTTTTTAAATTTTAATGTTTGTTTATTTTTATTTTTTATTTTTTTTTTTTAATTTTTTTTTTCAACGTTTTATTTTATTTTTGGGACAGAGAGAGACAGAGCATGAACGGGGGAGGGGCAGAGAGAGAGGGAGACACAGAATCGGAAACAGGCTCCAGGCTCTGAGCCATCAGCCCAGAGCCCGACGCGGGGCTCGAACCCACGGACCGCGGGATCGTGACCTGGCTGAAGTCGGACGCTTAACCGACTGCGCCACCCAGGCGCCCCTGTTTGTTTATTTTTGAAAGAGAGAGAGCACAAGCGGGAAAGGGGCAGAAAGAGAGGGAGACACGGAATCAGAAGCAGCCTCCAGGCTCTGAGCTGTCATAGCACAGAGCCCAAGGCAGGGCTCAAACTCATGAACCATGAGATCATGGAGCCACAATAAATGTTTATTCTTAAGAAACGTTTTATTGGGGTGCCTGGGTGGCTCAGTCGGCTAAGTGTCCAACTTCATTGTGGCTCAGGTCATGAGCCACAGGATCATGAGCTCCCAGTGCCATAGGATCAAGCCCTTAGTGGGGCTCTGTGCTGGGTGTGGGGATTAGGATTCTCTCTCTCCCTCTCCCTGCCCCTCCCCCACTCACTCATGTGCTTTCTCTCTTTCCCTCTCTCTCTCAAAAAAAGAGAATATTAATATGCAATTTAAATTAAGTGATCATAATACATAGAAATTTCATCTTGAGTGTATAAAGACATTTCTATCAAGTGGTACATTTCTGTGTGTCATCTTCAGAGGCCAGAGTTACAACAAAACACAGCACAACTTATAAACAACCACTGATATGATAAGTCAATTACTTCCCAGGTTGATACTATGCTCTTTGAAGGGAGGAACTTTGTCCCATTTATTCTGAATATCTCTTAATCCTTTTAGTACCTAATGTAGCATTAGACAGCATAGGCACTAAACAAACATTCACTGAGAAAACATATTGTTATATCTGTTTAAATTCCTTCCAGGCCCAAATTCTTGCCATGTGCTCTCTATGGTACAGAACTTTGAAGCTTCAATGTCCTCAACTGGCCTTATGTTAAAAAAAAAAAAAAAAATCCCCAACTGTGTTTGAAGGAAACTTTGGCTATGCCTGATGTTCTCTGTAAGCCCAATTCTGTTTCAGAAGGACAGTATTTTTTTTTTTTTTTTTTTTTTTTTAGTTTAGTTTGAGAGAAAGAAAGTAAGAGAGAATTCCAAGCAAGCTTCACACTCAGTATGGAGACTGACAAGGGGCTCAGTCTCACAACTGTGATATCATGACCTGAGCCAAAACCAAGAGTCAGACAATCAACTGAGCCACCCAAGTGCTCTCAGAAGGACAGTATTTATCAGTTTGCATGTACTTATTTACATGATTATTTGGTGAATGTACATTTCACTCAACTGACTCCGTATTAGAGACAATGCTGGTTTTCCTTTCCCTTGTATTCCTAAAACCTAGCATAGAGGTTGGCATGTGCTAGTTGCTAAATAAATATTTGTTGAATAAAAGATCTCCTGTTCAGGCATGTATCTTTGTTAAAGGTTTTCCTCTTTATGACCATGTCAAATCTTCCTTCCAGAGTAAAACAACTAAATCTTCCCTTGATCAGCAGCAATATAACCTCAAAGTCACTGATGCTTAATACTTTAACTTAAGAGAAATAAAATATTAATCCATCCATTCATTCAGTCAGTACATATTTGAACTCCTCCTGCCATGTGTCAAGCACCATTCTAGATGTCAGTCCCTGCCATCATAGTGCTTGCATTCTATGGGGAGGAGAATGGGAGGCAGAGGACACAATAAACAATAACTAGTAAGTACACAGAAAAAAACTGAAGAGGGAAAGGGCAGGGAATGTTGGAATGCAGGACATGAATGGAGTTTGTGATTCTATAAACAGAAAAGTCCTCTCTGCCAAGGTGACATTTGAGCAGGCCAGAGTGTACTAAAGAAAGGAATAATAAGTGTGAAAGCCCTGACTAGCAGGATGGGCAATATTTTTATTCTCTACTAGTGTTTATTAACTGAGGGTGATATCACCCTCAAAAAACATCTGGAAATATGATGAGGTAGGTATTCTGAGTTTTCACAATGATGTGAGATACAGATGAGGAGTAAGGAGAAGTTCACACAGCAAAGAATTAAAAGAATGGCCCATCTCAAAACACCCACTAAAATTCTTGGTGGGGATATCAATTAGAGCATTATTGTTTTTGTTTTCATATTGCCTTATTATATTACAAAATGTTGATCAACAAAAGACTGCATAAATTATGATATAGTCATGCAACAGAATCGTATCTGATGTAAATTTAGTTTATCCTAATTCAACTATGTGCTTTAAAGTTAAAAAAAAAAATTGTTTATTTATTTTTGCGACAGATAGCGAGCACAAGCAGGATAGGAGCAGAGAGAGACAGACAGAATCTGAAGCAGGCTCCAGGCTCTGAATTGTCAGCACGGAGCCTGACATTGGGCTCAACTCAAGTACTGAGATCATGACCTGAGCCCAGTCAAAGGTTTAACCGACTGAGCAATACAGACGCTCCTCAACTAAGTACTTTCAGTCCCACTATTTTCTCCACTATGTTGGTCCATCGCATTTCATATGTGGTGAGACTAGCTCACAGTTTAAGAATCCCAGTGATACTTATTCCATTATTGACTCCTCTGCTTCATACTGCATATAAAAATCTTTGATGGGAACTGACATACCTTGACTATTGAATCAATCAGGAAATCATTCTCCCATTCTAATGTGGGAACATTTCTCATTCTCTACTTTCATGTTTTAAGACCAGCTCAAAAGATACCTCCTCCACGAAGCTTTTCTCTTCTTCCTCAGTGGCTCATTTTTTAGTACTTACCGTAGCACTAGACTTCCTCTCTCCATAAGCATGCCTATTGGACTTATCAGGTTTTTCTTTACCTGCTTACCTCCCAAACAAAACCATAAGCTCTTCTAGGGCAACAACTAGACCTTACCCATCCATCTTTGTGTCCCTAGCACCTAGTACAGTGCCTGGTGACTACTAGGCATTCAATACATGATTGTATAATGAATGGAGAAAGAGCGATTTACAAGTTAAGAAAAACAAAAATCACAATTTTAAATATACCTAGGTTTCTACCTAAGGCCCTAGAAAACGCCCTAGAATGTGTTAGGCTGGAGCAAGAAATGTGGCCAGACACTGGAGAAATCTCCATTTGAGGACTTTTCTCAAAGTATTTGCCGAGAGGTGTCAGTAGGTAGTTTTCGGTGCAATCCTGTCCAGAGACAGGAGTAACGGACTAGACATTTTGTGATTTTTCCAACCCTAACGCCCCAAAACTCCCTTAATGGGTGAGGTATCACTTTGGGGAGCCCAGGTACCGTAGATGAGGCTCTCACCTTCCCATTCGTGGGAGGCTCCTGGATGTAGATGTTGCTCATGCTGCTCAGTGCTCAGGGCTCCGCTCCTAATTGGGAGTGAGAACGGAGAGCCGATCACTAAAGCAGTCCACCTATCAGTGGCACGCTTCCTTCAATCGGGTGGTCGCAGAAAGCTCCAGTTTGTCAATGTCCCAAAATGAGCGGCACCAAGCACTACCTTCTCCCAAAACTAGTCCCTCACGGACGCCGCCATGTTGCTCCTGGGCCTGAGCACCGCTAATCCTGAGAAGGGGGGTTCCAATGGCCTCCAGGAAACGAAAAAATATTATTAAGCACCTGCAGGTTAACTAAATTTGTGTTACACTTTTACAAAAGGATATATAAATGTTGGTGTTGTTTACTTCAGTACATGTATGTGCAGGTTTCATTTATCTCCACCCCCCGGGGCTGGCAGCAATGGTTCGGACCATGTGTGTTCTGTAATATGACTCCCCCGGAAACTGCTTCATCGTTACTTGGTTCCGCTATCGCCAGAGGCCTTCCCCGACTGGCAGGGAAGTCCGGCGGCGCCGGTCGGAGGAAGAGGCCGCCCTCGCTGTTTGTGGTCCTCGCGGCAGGCGGGAGGCGAGCGTACTCTCGAAAGCCTACGGTTCCTGCGACCCCTCTTACCAGCGCAATGGCAGTCCCAGGTGAAGACGGACGGCAGGGCCCCTGGGTCTAGGCGAGGAAAGGAGCGGGTAGGGTAGATTGGGGTGCGCTGGGGGTAGGGAGTAGCGCCCATGGGGATTTAGGCGGAGGCGTTAAAATTAACAGGTTCGTTTGTTCTACACGAGAAAGTTTACACTCCAGAGATAATCTCTGAAGGGAAGAAGGAAGACAGAAACTATCTACCCCGCCCCAGCCAGGCTCCGGCTGTGCTGGAAGGCTTACAGGGAAAGTATGGTGGGGAGAGGTGGGGGAGGAGGGGCAGCAACTGTAGGCCTAGGAGGTAGCCGAGAAAAACTGACCTAACTTTGGGATGGCTCGAAAATAGAATTGAGGTGCAAGCACTTGACGGACCCCAGGAGCCAAGAGGCACTGTTTGTAGTGGAAGTCCCAGGGACCAAATTGGCGTCCTGGGTTCTCCTCTCCCTTCCTATTGTATGGAGTTCCTGTGTGGCCGTGGACCAGTCACTCTCCCACTCTGGGCCTCATTTCGTGCATTTGGAAAAGAAGATTTATTCCTTGATGTCTGTGGGTTCTTCCAGCGCGCAGATTCTGTGTCCACTGACTACCGACGTAAAAACAGTGTACCCTGCGAAAGAAGTGCTTTAGAGGTTTCCCAGTCCACAACTACCCGCTTGCTTGGAAGTCCTGGTCGGGGAGGGCACCTCCTTACATCAGCTCTGCGACGGTGTGTTCGGAAGAACACTGGTTGTAGGAGATATTTTGAGAATTACACCCCCACCCCACCCGCTCAAGCACACACAACTTGGAGGTTCACAGTGCACTTCAGGGTATGAAAGGCTCTGAGAAGGGCTGTGGTTCAGAACCCCCTAACTTTGTTTTCACCTGCCCTTCCCAGTATTATCTGACGGCGTTTGTTCGGTGGCAGCCTTCCCTGAAGTGTATTTTACAGATAACTGTTATAGGAATATTGCACTTTTGTTAGCACTGCAGTTTGGGGAGGAGAGGGGTTGTGTGAGAGAGGAAAGATACACTCATTCATCCACAGCACCGTGACTATTAAGGGCGTGCTAGGCAGTGTGCTAGGCATTGGGAATACAGTGGGGAACAGGACAGTGGCTCCTCACACAGAACTTAGAATTTAGCAGTGAAGAGAAAGTACCAGAAAGTCGGACAAATGCATGGCAGGGAAAATACAGAGCCTTCAGGAGCACGTTGTAAGGGCACCTATGGAGACAGAAGGGCTTTACAGAGGATGTGGCATTTAGGATGAGCCTTAAAGGATTCCAGGAGGGTTGGATTGATGGGAGGGGAAGTTGCAGCCAGAGGGATATGTAAGTGAAAAGGAGATAATAGATGCTCCCAATAGATGGAACTCCTAATACAAATGGGAGAGAAGTGAGAAATTAACTGGAGAGTTAATGACAGTAGCTAATATTTACTGATGTATCAGATGTGTCAATAGCATTTACTATGTATCAAATGTGTCACACACTGTGTCAAGCCATTGTATTTTATCTCATTTAACATTCATGTCCACAGTGTGAGATAAGTATTAATATTTCCATTTTATAGATGAGGATACTGAGGGACAAAGAAATTAAGTGTTTGCTTGTTCAGGGATATCTTGTAGGTAAGCAGTCTGACTCTTCTAGTCCCCATGCACTTACTCATCTTGCCATGTAGGATAATTTACAAGGTGGTTTCCAGCTCTTAAAGGACCTTGGAAGCCATGACAGATAGTTTGGATATTTTCCCAAGGATTATGGGAAGCCATTTCAGCATTTTTAAACCGATTCATATTTCGGAAAGAACATTTTGGCTGCACAGTGGATTGGAAGGATGATAGTTTGGAGTTAAAGTCACCAATTAAATTCTGGTAAGTTATGATGATACTTCACGTATGGTGTCAGGAAGGGAGAGAAGCCCATAGATTGGAGACACATTTTTGCTGGTAGAATCACGGGGAATCAGTGACTGATTCAGGGTAGGTAGGTAAGACAGGAAGTGAGGACTACTTGGGTTTTACTGTTAGGCAGTTGGGTGAGACTCTTTACTAATATAGGCAACACCTGAGAAGGAGCAGGTTTTAGAGGGATGATGATAATTTCAATTTGGGCTCTGTGTTGAGGTGTAGTCAGACATACAAATTGAAACATCTAATAGGCAGTGAGATATAGAATTTGTAGCTTAGGAAAGAAGCCAGAATGTCATCCACACATGAAGCAGGCGTTAAGACCATTGTCAGTAACTATGTTAGCAGTGTAGAATGTGAAGGGAAGCTCTGTGGCTGAAGCCTGGAGAATATCATCATGGAAGGAACTAGCAGAGAAAGGCCATTCTGCTCAGTAGCTTGTCTGGGCATCCTGATAATTTAGGTCAGCGCTGGTGATCTTTGAACCGCACGGCTGCATCTAGAGTTGACCTCTCGCTGCTGGTTTTATTACTTGAGCAAGCGTTTTGAGCACCCAGATGGTATAGACACTTAAGGGGACACAGTATCACAGCTTGTGATACTCATAAAACTAGTTATGAAAATGGGCAACTTAGGAAAAAAGTGATTTTTTAAAAGTCCCTATTGAAATTGCTCTAAACCTAACCCAGTGTTATAGACAGGTTAACTTGCTTCCAATTCATAGTGATGCTCCAAAGTGTAATAATCTTAAATTGTGTCATTAAGCTGGATAGCAAGACATGGATAAACTGTTTAACCCTAGCAAAAATTGAGATAATAGGCATGACAGCACTGTAAGAGCACAATGCAAGTACCATTAGAAAATACAGATACAGAAAATGTTAAGATAATTTCTTGGATGATCGATCCAGATAGTGTATTAAAGAAAAATAGGGCTCAAGGACAGGTATTATGTTATGCTCTTTTATTTTTAGGTATAATGCTCATATGGATTCAGCATGGCATTTCTTGGGTGGTCTTGCTAGTGATTACTACAAAATATGACTATAAAGTGATGAGGCTACTTTCCACAAATGAGTATCAGCCTCTTCTATTTTATGGTTGCCTACTTCAGCTGTTTTTCCACAGCATTAAGCGTAAGCATACACCATTATGTAGGCAACACAATGAAATGTGCACTTTCTTAGGGAAATCATAGACTCTTAGTTGTCATTTTAAAAGTGACATTTAAATACAGGTTCCAGTGAAGTTTACTTTCTTTTAACAATTGCTTTTCCCATTCACAGTTGTTGAAATTAGTTCTGACATCCATTTTAATGATGCTCCATTCCCCAATGAGAGTTGACCTGGCTCAAGGGGCAATGTATGTTATTGATGTGGTTGGCACAAAAACTCTTTTTCTCTCATTCAGTAAAATCTATATAGCCAAGGTAGGGAATTTTCTGTAGCCAAATTAACAATACATCTGGCATATCAAAGTGAGTCCAATTTTTAAAACATGTTACTGTAACATCTTAGTAAGAGAAGAGTTCTGAATTACAATGCATCCAGTTTCTTTTCACTTCTAAAACTACACTACACATAGTTTCTTTTCTCTCTAGTCTGTGCTGCCCATTGCTGCTGAGATAATTTTCCGAAACCATATATCTGATCCTGTCTTTCCTAGGGGCCAAGAATTTAGTTCTTGTCCCCAACTGTGAATGTTGTGTTTCTCTTCAAGCAACTTAACCTTTGCAAGGCTCATTGTCCTTGGGTATGTAGTGAAGGGGTTGATGACCGAGCTTTCTCTCGCTTCTAAACTGTTGTGATGCCAGAGATGCCCATCTCTGCTGGAGTGAAGTGCACACTCCTCAACATGGCCAAATCACTCTTGCTCCTCTTTCCTCCTACCCTTCCTCTGAAGCATTCTACAGTCTTCTGACTTGGTCAGCTATTCCCAGAACCTCTCGTGTACCGTGCTGCCTACATGCTTTTGTTATCACTGTCCCTCCTTTGCTGTCCATAGGTACCTGTGGGAAGCCTTCTCAGTCTCTCAGCTGAAAGTCTTGCCTGCCAGTTCTTCCTGCTTACCAGTAGAGTTTTGTGTTTTTTACAGTGGCATATTCTAGCATGTATTATAGCTGTGGATGTATTGTCCTAGATAAGCTAGTATATTGTATTTCCTTTAGTGTAGGGACTTTATTCATCTTTATGGCTTCTCTAACACTCATTTCAGAGATAAGCCCATAATAAATAATAATAATTGGATAATAATTTAGAGGGTTGTTCACTAGAATTGTTGCTGAGCAGAATCTGGTACTAAAGTTAACAGACTAAACAGTAATTGTGATTCTGTTTCATTAGTTAATTCAAATGTTCATGTCTCTTAAACTGATAATACCTATACCTTTTTTTCCTTCATGGGTTATTTATATTTTGAGGCAAGTGGATGAAAGCATTTTATACACTGACTTAAATGGTAGCTCTTTCATGTCAGTAGTTTATTTATTTTTATTTTAGAGAGAGAGAGAGTTTGGCAGAGGGAGAGAGAAAAAGAATCTTAAGTAGGCTCCTTGCTGGGCATGGATTCTGACACAGGGCTTGATCCCATAACCCTGGAATCATGACCTGAGCTGAAACCGAGAGTCAGAGGCTCGACCAGCTGAACCACCCAGGCAGTCCCCTGTCAGTAGTTTAAAATAAGCAATTATTTGATTTACTTTCATCTCTCCTTTTGAGTATCAAATGATTCTGAAGGCATTTTTAACTAAAGATGAGGACATCTGCTCTTTCAAAATGTTTACATCAAGGATCCTCTTTTTTTTTTTTTTTAATTAATTTATTTTGAGAGAGAGAGAGAGAGTGCACATGAGTGGGTCAGAGAGAAGAGAGAGAGAATCCCAGGCAGGCTTCATGTTGTTAGTGCAGAGCCCAACGGGAGCCATGAATCATGATTTGAGCTGAAGTCAAGGGTCAGACACTTAACTCACTGAGCCACTAAGGCTTAGGAGATCCATCAAGGATCTCCTTTAACCCATTTTTTAAATTCACAGAGAAAATAAAATATTTCTGGATCCCAAAGAAAGGATTATATCTATGAATTCTTAATATAAAGCATCAGAAAAATTTAAATATTTGGAGTTTTATTTTGCATTCAATTCTAGCAGACATATATGGGTATTTGTATCTATGTGGTATATACAACCTAGCTACAATTTGAATTTTAAAAGCAGAATAAATTGAAGTTATCTTTAAGAGTTCCCAAATTATGATAGAACTATAATGGAGTAACCAAATATAAAACTTAAAGCTTAAAAGGAACTAATCTAATCTAATTGAATCTAGATAATTAAAAATGAAAGGAATGGACAGAAGTGATTGCAATTGCTAATTGCATCACTTAAAGGGATAGTTAGTCCCTTTAGCTATTTACTTTTAAATTTAAATGATTATAGAAAACATTTTAATGTAAATAAAACTTTGGCAGGCTTCCCCAAATCTAAAATACACAGTAAGAGAAAAATATAATACTAAGTTCCAAACATTACTGTTAAAGTTCCCAGTGAGTAAGTTAACTTAGCAACATAGGTGATGTGAAATTTCAACAAAAAAATTTAGATCAGTATGATGTCTTGCCCTACCTCTGGGGGCCACTGAATAACCAGCGGCATCTGTTAGGGACACTACCACAAGCATCCCTTTTGCTTACATACTCCTATTTTCTCCCTCTGGTCTTTGTCCCTGGTTTTTAGTCTTCTCTAACCTCTCCCTTTTCACAGACTGTTTCTTTTTTTCCCTCTATGCTAACTGCT
Source organism: Prionailurus viverrinus (assembly GCF_022837055.1). Taxonomy (NCBI): domain Eukaryota; kingdom Metazoa; phylum Chordata; class Mammalia; order Carnivora; family Felidae; genus Prionailurus; species Prionailurus viverrinus. The sequence goes on along the minus strand of NC_062561.1, from coordinate 132,658,913 downwards.
TTACTAAGGTATAATTTACATGTTAAAATAAAATGCACATTACAAATGTATAGCTTGAAGAATTTTATATCCATATCAAGATTTTAAATATTTTCATCACCCTGGAAAGGTCCCTCTGCCTCTGTCATTTTTCCCTTCCCTTGCCTAAATAATCATTATTTTTATTTCAGTTGTCCTTCTTACTTTTATTCCTGTTCTTCCATTGCCTGTGATTCCTCAGATGAGCCAGTAACACTGCAGACACTATCTAGTTTCGTAGCGGGCAACTGGGAGCAACAGAAGTTACTGATTCCCAAGTGCTGAAGTATTTTCTTAAGTTTCTAACCTCAAAGCAGCAAGCATTTGTTGAGGACATCTAGGGAATCTGCACCATGCCTGGCAGTGAGTTGTATATAGAATTGTCTGGCATGTTCTGGAATCTAGAGAAATTGGCATTCTCTACTCTTTAAGTTACTGGGAGGTAAAAGGCCAACTGGTTACCCATGCCCTTCCTTGCCATTTAAGTTGTTTGACAATTTTCTAGATCCATAGTAATCCCTTGCTAGTATTTAACAAATAAGGAAATCAATACCTCTTAAATTTGTTCCTAAAACCATCAGTTAATAAAATTTTTTTGTAAATCTGTAATGTAGCTTTCCTGAAGAATTTATAGGTACAGTCTGCCTTTGTCAACGAATACTTGCACAACAGCACCTCTTCTTAGTGTTGGGTTTGTTTGAGGGAGGTTTTTGGTTTGGTTTTTGAGAGGGTAATCAATCCACATGTTTCAGATTAAAAAAAAAAAACATTTTTTAACATTTATTCATTTTTGAGACAGAGAGAGATGGTATGTGAGTGGGGGAGGGGCAGAGAGGGAGACACAGAATTTGAAGCAGGCTCCAGGCTCTGAGCTGTCAGCACAGAGCCTGATGTGGGGCTCAGACTCATGAACCTTGAGATCATGACCTGAGCAGAAGTGAGATGCTTAACTGACTGAGCCACCCAAGGACCCTCACATGCTTCAGATTTTAAAAGTACCAAAAGGTGGATAGTGACATATTTCTCACCTTTTTTTACCCCTGGAGGCAGTTCCCCATTTCTCAGGTACCTAATATATATCCTTACAGAGAGATTTTTTTTGTATATCTCCATCCATCCGTTAATAAAATCTATACATAATTTGATATTTTATCTAATCTCCTTTCATACAAATGACAACATACCATGAGCACTGTTCTGTACCTTGCTTTTTTCTTTATATCTTAGAGACCATCAAATATCATTAAGTAAAGACCAACCATAATTTATTTATGTCTAAATTATTTCTACTCTTTTACTGTTACAAATGATGCTGTGGTGAATAGCTTTGTGCATAAGTCAGTATGTATTTGTGCAAGTAAATTGAGAAGATTAATCTCCCAGTGTGGAAGTGCTAGGTCAAAGTAGCACTTTGTATGTATAAATGTATAAATGTACATTTGTACATTTGTATGTATGTATAAATGTATAAATGTACATTTATAGTTCGGATAGATTTTGTCAGCTTGCTTTCCATAGAGGTGGTATTGAGTTACATTACTATCCATTACTGTATTAGAGTGGGTCTCCCCCAAACTCTCTTCAACCCTTTCAATCTTTGCTATTCTGATAAGTGAAAATAGAATCTCAGTATAAATTTTAATGTACATTCCACGAATTATGAATAAGGCTAAGGATCTCCATGTTTCCAACTTGTTTCTGTTTCTTTGAGCATTCTGTTCAGCTCCTTGGCTGAGGTTTTTTTCCTGTTGGCTATTGGTCTTGTTCATAATGATTTTCTGGGTTTTTTAAGGTAAGGATAATTTCCCTTTTTTGGTGCTATGAGTTGCAGATATTTCTTCCTCTATTTTTATGTGTCTTTTGAGTTTGTTTTTGTTGGTCTTTGCCAATTTTTTTTTTTTTAATGTGGGCAATTTTACAAGACTTTATTGGTGGTCTTGGGACTGTAGGTTATGATTACATAGGAACATTTTGAGGGAGCCAGGCTCTATTGCTCTGAATAGCATTAGCAAACCTTAAACAGGAATGGAACAAAAAACAGCATGAGAACCTAAGATGGGGAAATGGATAACTTCTGATTGAAGTAATAAGGGCCTTTCAGTATGGCCTTCCTATTCACTTTGACTCCAATCTGGAGCACCATTGTATCAGCAGAGTTCTTGTTCCAAACAGTAGGAACTGACTAGTTAATTGAAGCAGAAAGGAAAGATACCAGGGAGCTCACAGAATCTAAGCAAATGCTAGATAACAATTCTTGGAAAATAGACAAGACCAAGGACGTCCATAGCCAAGATCCTGCACAGTCCCAGACCTGATTAGGACTGCTGCTCTCTGTGACATCACTGCCTCTAGAAACTGGATCTTGACAGGAGAATGAATGAACTGTCCCCACTTCATGTGTTACTTGTCCCAGATATCTTTGTCAGAGGCATCAGATTCAGTGTCCTAGGTAAAAGCATTCAGTTGGCCCAGCAGTCATGAAAATTGTGGACAAATAAAGCTTGAAACTTTCATTTAACCAAAAACTGGTGAGAACATAGTTGATATGGAGTTATTTTATTTAGAATTCTGGCATTTTCCTTTCATGTAAAAGTTAAAACTTTGTTAAAGAAGATGACCTTCTCTGAAAAGTTTCATATTTTGTTCATTCTAAAAATATGAGATAGAGTTAGTCATAAATAAGCTAATCTCTCATAAGTACTGAGATGAGATCGTTTCAGATCTGTCCATTACAACATTTTTAGTTTGTTGTGGGAATGGTAATGGTGCATTTAGAACAGTTTTGTCCTGTCTATTCAGCGTCTTTGGTTTCTATGGAAACAGACTTAACATTGACCCGGATACTCTGGGCTTTTTTTCCAACAGGCAATTATTTCATAATGAAAGAGCCTCAGATTTTATTATTAATCCAGTCTTATTCCACAGTTCTGCTGCAGTGCAGCAGATGTGTTCCCACTCTATGCAGTAAAATCCACAAGGTTTATGAGAAAAAATGAGATTGGGGCACAACACTCAAGAACTTCATCAGTGATACATAAAAAATGATAGAAACCTAATAAAAACAGCACAGTTTTGCACATGTTAATTGGTTAAAAGGCACATAAATACTACAATTAATAGGGTACTATACCTTCTAAAAGACCTGAGGTTTGCTGTGAAAATGCAGTTCATAAGAATCAGAGCTTGTAAATTGTTCTGAAGGAATGGTAGGAAGAGGATGACATGATTGGATCAAAGTTATTTTACCAGATGTGGATGAGCACTGCTCACAGCACCCATACTGAACTAAGGTCACTAGAAATGGTTTGGGTTATGTCCTTGTGTGTGTTTTGTATATTACTATGAGTCTCAGAGCAATGGGGTACCAGTTTGTGCATTCACATAGTGTTTTTCTTGGACAAAAGTCACATTATGCTCAAATTGTGCTGTCTTACATCACTTGCATTGGAACAAGTTTATGTTTTTAAAAGAAGCATTGTAGCAGACCTGAGTGTATTTTACTAGAATAACTCGATAATGTATATTTTAACGATTGGGATTAGGAAAAAATGACTGATGTTTTGACTTCATAACAGTAAAGAAATGGTTCAAAAATGATCTTTCTTTTATAATTAGCACTGTTTTATATTTGCACTCTATGTACTTTTTTAGTAAACTTGGATTTTATCTCCATATGAAAGATTAAGGAGTTAGATGCCTTTCATTAAGATAATAGAGCAATTCTTTCCTTGCCCTCTGGCTGATGGAAGCCCTTATTGGAGATTAAAAGTAGTTTCAACTCTCTCTCCCCCTCTCTCTCTCTCCATACATATATTTAACCCATAAAAAGGAATGGCATTCTGATAATGTGTTACAACATGGATGGTCTTGAAAACATTATACTAAGTAAAATAAGTCAGACACAAAAGGACAACTACTGTATGATTCCACTTACATGAGATTCCTAGAGTAGGTAAATTTATAGAGGAAAAAAGTTAGTGTTTAGGATGTTGTACAACATTATGAATGTACTTAATGCCACTGAATTATGTACTCGAAAATGTTTAAGGTGATAAATTTTATGTATGTTTTATTATAAAAAATCAATTTTAATTTATGTCTTCTCTCTTATTTAGATCTTCAACATTTCTTGTGTGTACCACTAATTATACAGAAATACTCTAAATATTTCTAAAAACTGATCAGACTGAATATGTGACTGATAGTTTTCTCTTGTCAGAATTTGAGTGGTGCATTTGGATGTTTCTTATAATACCTATCAATTAAAGTATTTTTCTGGATTTTTACCAATTCCTTTAATAAAGCCAGTTTGTTTTTCTTCTAAGGGAGAGCAGAAAAACATTTTTTATCCCAAATATTCATATATGTATGTGTGTGTGTATAAAAAAATATATATGTATATACATGTATATAAATATACTATATATAATAACTAATATATGTAATAGAATATATAATAAAAATATTAGCACATATGATAGTATATAGGGAATATGTATATGTATACACATATGTAGTTAATTATTTTACATTTGAGGGACAGGCTGAAATATTCAGGAATTTCTTGCTCAGTGTTAGAGAATTCTTGGAATGTTTAAGCTCTTGACTATAACACTGTATTTCTGTTAAATTAGAGAAAAATATATTCTGGAGTTATTTTTAAAATACTGTCAAAGAAAGTAATTTGAGTAAATTGGATTTTCCAGTGATTCCTAATAATGATGACAATTGAATAGTGTTAACTAAGCTGGGTCAAGAATATTTTTTTCTTTTTTTTAAAGAAATTCTACAACAAGTGGTTTCTTAGCTTTTTCATGGGATGGAATTCTTATGTTTCTACCTTTTATATGTCTGCTAAAATGTTATCCAATTATATTTCAGGTTGCAACAAGGACAGCGTCCGGGCAGGCTGTAAAAAATGTGGCTATCGTAAGTACATTAAAAAATAACATTGTGTTGGGGCGCCTGGGTGGCGCAGTCGGTTAAGCGTCCGACTTCAGCCAGGTCACGATCTCGCGGTCCGTGAGTTCGAGCCCCGCGTCGGGCTCTGGGCTGATGGCTCAGAGCCTGGAGCCTGTTTCCGATTCTGTGTCTCCCTCTCTCTCTGCCCCTCCCCCGTTCATGCTCTGTCTCTCTCTGTCCCAAAAATAAATAAACGTTGAAAAAAAAAAAAAAAAATTAAAAAAATAAAAAATAAAAAATAACATTGTGAAGAGTGAATCGTTGCCTCCTTGGGCAATGTGATTTGGCATCCTGATTTCAGGGCCCTGATTTCATCTTAGTCCTTTAGCCCTGTTATTCAGGCCAGATTTGCAGATGATTCAGAAATTCTCCTAAATAGTTACTTTCTTCCCTTCTGTAGACTGAGTGACAGGTGGCTATGTATCTGTTGACTAGCAAAGATATCAAGTACAAGTGGAGTAGTAGATTTAGGAGCATGCAGAAAGTATATTCCCCCCCAGAAAGTACATGTATACTTATTCTTTTACTCTTTGTTCTTCTAGATACTGGGTGAAGAGGGGAAGCAATGAAAATTATTTTCTTTATGAGGATAATATTAGTCCCAGAATTTCTGCTCACCGGCAAAAACTTGATTTAAACAATCATAAATGTCTATTATGACTAATGAAATGGGATAGAAAATTAAACTTTAACATGCAGTTATATAGTCTAAATTTATAATTATGTACCTTAAATACCATTTCTTTAGTTGAATGTAACAATTCTTAAAGGTTTGATAACAGCTATAACAGTAGCATTTGCTATTTTTGTTTTCTTTAAAAAAATTTTTTTTAATGTTTATTTCTGAGAGAGACACAGTGTGAGCAGGGGAGGGGCAGAGAGAGAGGAAGACACAGAATCTGAAGGAGGCTCCAGGCTCCGAGCTATGAGCACAGAAACCGATGTGGGGCTTGAACTCACAAGCAGGGAGATCATGACCTGAGCCAAAGTCTGACAATCGACTGAGCCACCTAGGCACCCCAGCATTTGCTGTTTTCTCACTTGTTTGGAGACCATGCAAGTGAGCCTGGATTAGGGTTAATGATCCATACAAAATGTATCCATCTATTTATTTATTAATTTAGAAGTATAGTTATATTTGATGCACAATGTTTCATGAGCTTCAGATGTACAGTCTTATTAAAAAAATAAATAAAGGTGATTAAAAACATTTTTCCATGTAAGAACATGTGATAAAAGAACCCTCCGCATAAATCTCCATTAAGAGGGCTCATAATGAAAGCATGCTGGGAGAACCAAGTCACATGCCTCCAAGGGAAGGCTGAGATGTGGCTCAAGGGAATCTTGCTCAGTTAGCAAATGTGGATACATAAGTACAGATATCCTTGACATAAATAAAAACTCCTGAAGAATATACTTGCATGCAAGAAATAAGTGCAGTGAAATCTTTTCTGTGTTTTAGGCTTGTTTATATTTATTTCTGCTTTGTATCCTTTCTTTAAATCTTTGCTAATTTCTGTATTTCATTTTTATTTTTAAATTAAAAAAAAGTTTTTATTTGAGAGAGAAAGCTCATGAGGCAGAGAAGGGCAGAGGGAGAGAGAGAGAGAATCCCAAGCAGGTTCCATACTCAGAGTGGAGCCTATTGCAGGGCTCAGTCCCAGGACCACGAGATCATCACCTGAGCCGAAAGCAAGAGTCAGACGCTTAACCAACTGAGCCACCCAGGTGCCCCCTCCATATTTTATGTCTTGATTCAAGACTTAGGAATGTGCTCATCCATGCTCTCTCTCTCCTTCCCTCTCCTCTCTCTCTCTGTCTCTCTCTCTCACTTTCCCCCCTTCTCTCCCCCCCACCTCTCTTTCTCTCTCTCTCTCTCTCTACATATATACATACATGTATATGTATATAGCATATACCTATATGCTGTATTATGTACTTAAAAATCTAGAATGAATTTCCCAACCTCTCTACTAATGCTGCTTTATCTCCTTGAACTACTTTTAGCTTAAGACTTATAGGAAAATAATCAAAATAATGTTTTGGAAATATAACGTTGATCTAGTCTCCTTATTGCTTTTTTATTTTACACAATGATGGAAGTATCTGTAGTAATTAGAATTTTTTTTAGAGAAGCCAAGTAAGCAAATAGCTTTGACAGTCTTTCTTAGTTCCTATAGTTATTATTTTGATCTATGATTTTAGTGATAAAGTTATTAAATAGCTTTTCATTTATCTCTTTTGCAAAACTTTAGTAATCCTTCCCTTCTGTGTTAAATTTACATCTTATACCTGTTAAAGATGAAGGTCTTCTCAATTTGCATGCCTTTCTGATAGAAATTACATTTTAAAAATTATCTGTTATTTGTAGGCCAGAATCTTTGTATTGATTGTAGATGTAAGAGAACAGTCCACAGAACTCTGAAATGTTTTTAATACCTTAAAATATGCATATTCATCATTTAGTTACAAAGGAGTATTGTCTCTCTATTGTTGTGAGACTAATGGTTTAGGTTGTACAGTTTTTAAATTTTATTTATTTTGAGACAGAAAAAGCGTGAGTGGGGGGAAGGGCAGAGAGATGGGGATTGGGGAGAGAATCCCAAGCAGGCTCCATGCTGCCAGCACAAAGCCCAACATGGGGCTCTAACTCACAAAACCATGAGATCATGACTTGAGCTGAAACCAACAGCTGGATGCTTAACCAACTGAGCCACTAAGGTGCCCAGGATGTACAAAACAATTTAATACTCGACTGAAGAAGATTTTATTGTGTCCGTATGTTTCAGTAATGGCTATATAGTTTTAAAAAGTTTCAAGTTAAGGATGAATCTGTTACTAAATAACATGGATGTTGGTTTTTCATAGCAAAGTTTCCTCAACAAAATTAGAAGAATTGTTTATTTCTATGATGAGTTTTTATATGAATACTTTTGAAGTTGGCAACTTCTAAATACTTAAAAGCTACCAGAACACTAAGTTTTTGTCATGGAATAAATGTCTCAATTATGATAGTTCTCAGAAAATACACCTTTAAAAAGTTCAGGATAGGATACTTGAGTAGTTGAGCATTTGCTCATAGTAGCAAGAAATAAAAACACACCTAAATATCTTTAATGTTTATTTAACCTAAAATGCTAATCTATTGATATACATTCATGACCTTGTCTTTGCCTATGAGTCTGCTAATTATTGTTTCACATAGTCTTTTAAGTGCAAATTATATCTGAAATGCATTTCCTACTTTGTATAGTTTGTTTCTTCCAAGATAAGCAAGCAGCAATAATGAGAAAGAAATTTGAGTCCAGAATCACTTTATGATTAGTTCTCAACTAGGGTTGATACTGCCCTCCTGGAAATCTGTGGCCTTTTTTTTTTTTTTTTTTTTTTTTTTAATTTGCCCCTATGTGCTTGTGGTTGGGTAACAGTATGATCTTTAGTATGTATGATTTATGGTTTATAAACATCCTGGGATGTGTAAGGTAGTCCTGGACAGTGAAGAATTGTCTGGCTCAAAATGGCCATGGCACCCCCTTTGAGAAGCAGGTACCTTTTCTCATTGTTTTAGATTCTTTCTCAATCTTGTACAGTCTTGATGCCAGTACCTAATTTGAAAACTACTCTTTAAAAATAATCCATTTAGGGGCGCCTGGGTGGCACAGTCGGTTAAGCGTCCGACTTCAGCCAGGTCATGATCTCGCGGTCCGTGAGTTCGAGCCCCGCGTCAGGCTCTGGGCTGATGGCTCAGAGCCTGGAGCCTGTTTCCGATTCTGTGTCTCCCTCTCTCTCTGCCCCTCCCCCGTTCATGCTCTGTCTCTCTCTGTCCCAAAAATAAATAAAACGTTGAAAAAAAAATTTTTTTTAAATAATAATAATCCATTTAAATCAAGTGTTTCCAAAAGTACAACTTTGTTTTATGGAAACAACCTCTCTTTTTTGCTCCACATTTGTATTTTTCGCCTACATGATTTTATATAAGCAAACTTTGGAACAATAACAAACTCTTAGTGGAATAAAATATCAACAGGTAAAGTAAAATATCTAGGCATGAGCTAAGGAAAAAGTGACCAAGAAGGTACAATACTAGAAGAGGGAGTGGGCAGCAACAGATACACCAAAAGAGTAAAGATTTTCAAAGTTGAGGGAAAATTGTCAGATGTAACCATTAGGATTTGTAAGAATTTGTTTGAAAATTGTTCATTGAATTTACCAGGTAGAATGCTTCTTTGACTGTGGGAAGATCAGTTTAAGTAGAGTGGTAGGTCATGAAGCAAACTATGTAGATTCAGGCCTGAATTGCGATGGATAAAAAAATGGAGAGCTTGTATGTATAGTCTCCTGTTTCAGGAAATTTGCATAAGTAAAGTAAGGAACTGTCTCAGTCTTCATGAGCTACTATAACAAAATACCAGAGGCCCAGTAGCTTATAAACAGAAATATATTGCTCATAGGAGGCTGTAAGTCAAAGTTCAGGGTGCCAGCAAGTTTTCCAGGTCATAGACTTTTCATTTTTTACTTGCACAGTGGAAAGGACTAGAGAGTTCCTTGGAGATCTTTTATAAGGCACTAATCCCATTCATGAGAGTACCACTCTCAGAAACCTAATCACCTCCCAAAGGTCCCATCAACTAATACCATCCCCTTTGGAAGTTAGATTTCAACATATGAATTTTGAGGGGATACAAACATTCAGGTCATAACAGGAACATATTGAATACAGTTGACCCTTGAACATCATGGGTTTGAACTGCACAGGTGTAGTTTTATATAGGTTTGTTGTTGTTGTTGTTGTTTTAGATAGAATACAGTAGTAGAACATGAACCACCACATGTCTCCTTCTCCCCACCTGCACTTAGCCAATCTAGATCATAGAATGATACTCATTTCTTGCTTCTCTACCTAGGAAGCAAGGTGGTCCACACCACCTCCTTCCATGCAGGAAGGTAGAGAACTAGGGAAGGCAAAACACCAGTACCCTTCTCTCTAGGTCACTTGCTTCACCCAGTCCCCTACATGTGATTATAGTGCAGTTTCTGCTTGTGGAAAATGGCTGTGAAGGGGTGAGCTGCCAGTTCCCCAGCAATATTAGATCCCCTCCTCAGAAAACGTTCAGCACCCTGGAGAGTGCCCCCACCCCACTGAGACCCAGGCTTCTCTGTCTGATAGTGTCCCCTCCCTGGGGCCCTCCCTGGTGTTCTCCCACACCCCTTGGTGGGAGGTGAGGTATTGGGTGGGTTATTATGTGGGTTTTGGTTACTTAAGTGAAAATCCCTCCCCAGAGCCTGTTTCTTTCACCTCTCCATTCAAGACCTCAGTCAACTGAGCTCCCCACAGGTAGTAGGATGGAGAATGCCAAGAGCAGACAAGAGCCCTGCTGTTCCACCTTTTCCTACAAATTTCCTCCATCTTCACTTTGTTTTTCTCCATTTGGCGACTTTCTTACTTTTCAATCACATAAAATCCAGTAGTTAAGTTTGGGGGGAACCATAAGTTATATGTGGATTTTTAGCTGCCTGGGGATCAGCATTCCAGGGTCAACTGTAATTCCTAGAAGGGAATTTGGGATAAATGGAGGGTTTTATATTTAAGATAAAAGATGTGTATAGAGACTAAAGGGATATTATAGGAGATGTTGCAGATATTGGAGACAGGAGAAGATGGAGCAATTTCCTCTAAGAGTTAAAATAAGGATAACTTTTTTTTTTTTTTAGTGCTTTATTTATTTTTGAGAGAGAGAGACAGAATGTGAGCAGGGAAAGGGAGAGAGGGAGGGAGACACAGAATCTGAAGCAGGCTCCAGGCTCTCAGCTGTCAGCACAGAGCCCAATGCTGGGGCTCAAACTCCCAAACCGCGAGATCATGACCTGAGCCAAAGTCAGATGCTTAACCAACTGAGCCACCCAGGCGCCCCATCAAGGATAACTCATAAGTTTGAAGGAAACTAGGTGAGAATAAGTATGGATATTTTCAGGTATGGAGACAGAAAGTAGAAGGAGACTTTGGTAATCTCAGTTTTCTTGGTAAGTTAGGAGGTGCAGTTGTCTGTTTGGGAAGGGGCATTGAGTGAGACAGGAAAGTGGTTGAACAATGATTTAAGTCAGGCATAAGTTTAGAAAAGTCACTGAGGGGAATAAGAGAGGAACTTGACCAGGGACAAACACAAAAATGAAATGCTTTGTGTTTGTGCTAATGTCCATGTATGTGTGATTGTACTTAAGCGTTGCTTGAACTGCTCAGGGACAGGCACAACCTCAGGAAAGGTTAGCTTTGAGCCAGAGTATTTGTTTTACAGTGAGGTATGGCAGAAGAACAACATGAATGAGTCAAAGAAAAAACATGTAATGGTGTTTGGAAAGTCAGGAATGAGAAGTTTGACAGATTAGAAGAAAATGAAGGGACTGAGTGAGTTAAGGTCTTAATTTTCTAAAACAGATATCATATGATTTCACTCATATGTGGAAATTGAGAAAGTTGACAGAATAACATAGGGGAAAGGAAGGAAAAATAAGATAAAAACAGAGAGGGAGGCAAACCATAAGAGACTCTTAAATACAGAGAACAAACTGAGGGTTGATGGGGGTTGGGGGAGTAGGTTAAAAGGTGGGTTAAATGGGCATTAAGAAAGGCACTTTTTGGCACTGAGTATCATATGTAAGAGATCAATCATGGGGTACTCCTGAAGCCGAGACACACTGTATGCTAACTTACTTGAGAATAAGAAAATAAAAATTAAAAATAAGTAAAAATTTAAAAAGATACAAGAACACTGAGAAAAGGGGAGGATATTAAATGCTCATTTTCCACAGTAGGAAGTCAATTAATTATGCCTGAGCTGAAAAATCAAGAGGCAGCAGTTATTAAGAGAAATGTGTTATTTAGGGAAATAGAATAGTTAAATTAAAAAAAAAATTAACTAGAAGAGGAGAAAGTGATTTTGTTTGGTAAGGGGCAAATGGCAGGTCAGAAATGTGGTTTTTTATAGAAGTTTGTAAAAATGTGTATTTATGCACATTATAACTTTGCACATAGATATATATGTGATAAATGTAATAGTTAAAAAATTCTTGTGCTCTACCTAGTTGATTCTCTACTCTTGGAAATGCTAAGCTCTAACTCTCTTTGGAATTGACAGCTTTCATGTCAACAATTACCTAAAAGAAGGTGACAGCAAATAGGTTTGTTTGTTTTTTTCCTTTGAGAAGTAAATGTAGTAAGAGTGACATAAATAAAAAGTAGATGGAATAAAGTGTTGACAAAAAAAAAAATTCTAAACACATCTATGCATGGGTGTAAGGGAATAAGAAAGCTAGAAGGATAAAAGCTTATAGTCAGTATAATAGTGGAGTTGAAAACTTACGAGATGGAACACTTCAGGTGATGACAAGGAGCGTAGTGTGGCCTTGGCATCTAAAATGGCAAGGAACTTTGAGGCCATGCACCACTCTAGCCTGTTCGCGTAGGTTTGTGGGAGGGCCTAGGGTGAAGAACCCAAGTCTGAGCCAGATTCCAAAGACTTCAGTAGATGGGCTATTAAACAGCAACAGAGAGCTGCATGGGAGATTAGAGGACTGCTATATTGAGAAACAGTATTAAGGAGCCTGGAGGATACTAATAATACCGAGATAAGCTGTGGAAAAATGTTCTCAGGGAAGAGCCAAATGTCCTTTAAAACAAGTGGGAGAGGGGCGCCTGGGTGGCGCAGTCGGTTAAGCGTCCGACTTCAGCCAGGTCACGATCTAGCGGTCCGTGAGTTCGAGCCCTGCGTCAGGCTCTGGGCTGATGGCTCGGAGCCTGGAGCCTGTTTCCGATTCTGTGTCTCCCTCTCTCTCTGCCCCTTCCCCGTTCATGCTCTGTCTCTCTCTGTCCCAGAAATAAATAAAAACGTTGAAAAAAAAAATTAAAACAAGTGGGAGAGGGAACAAACTGTGAAGAGGTGACACAAGTTGTCCACTAAAGATTGCATGTTTCAGAAGCTGTCATAAAAGGATTGGGGGAGGGGCACCTGCGTGGCTCAGTCAGTTGGGCATCCGACTTCGGCTCAGGTCATGATCTCCTGGTGAGTTTGAGCCCCGCGTTGGGCTCTGTGCTGACAGCTCAGAGCCTGGAGCCTGCTTCAGATTCTCTGTCCCCCTCCCTCTCTCGCTGCCCCACCCCCGCTTGTGTTCTGTCTCTCTCTGTCTTTCAAAGATGAATAAACATAATAAAATAAAATAAAAAAGATAGGGGGAGAAGGGGGTGATGATTGTAGGTCAGGGGAGCAGTAACAGCAATATGAGGGTAAGGCTTCAAGGAAGATAAATAGATTCAGAAGCCTTCATTTTTGGGTATCATAATGATAGGGATATGAAGCTTAGTGGAATTAGTTATGTTTAATAATTGAGAAGTTTATGATACAACCTTTATGTTCTCTATAATCATAGAGGTACTTAAAAATTATACCTTCAGAGGGGCGCCTGGATGGCGCAGTCGGTTAAGCGTCCGACTTCAGCCAGGTCACGATCTCGTGGTCCGTGAGTTCGAGCCCCGCGTCGGGCTCTGGGCTGATGGCTCAGAGCCTGGAGCCTGTTTCCGTTTCTGTGTCTCCCTCTCTCTCTGCCCCTCCCTGTTCATGCTCTGTCTCTCTGTCCCAAAAATAAAAAAATAAACGTTGAAAAAAAAAAAAAATTTAAAAAAAAAATTATACCCTCAGAAGTTATTAGGCAAAAAAAAAAAATAATAAGATGGAGAAGATTTGAGCAACAGAATAGACATAGCACTCTATTCAACAGAGTGATATATATTCTTTTAAAATGCATACCAAATCATTTCATGAATTTACTGCATGATAGTCCACAAAAGTAATCTCAGCAAATACCAAATAACTGATATCATACAGACCCTAGTTTCTGATAACAGTGTAATATCTTTATAAATCAACAAAAACTTAATTTGAAAACTCCAAATGTTTGGAAACTGAAAAGAATACTTACGAATGATTCATTTGAAAGGAAATCATAATGAAGGAAACTTATTTCCAGCAGTATGGCAGACAGGATCCTCTTGCAAGCAGTTAACAAACTTGTATAAAATGTGCAGTACATATTTTAGATACAATAGTGTTCTAGGAAGAAAATAATTAGAGAATGCTCAGAGGACAATAATCAAAGGAAAGCAGAAACTCTAAGAGGTAAGACTTGAGAGTATTTCCTGAGCCCAGTGTTCTTGAACTTGGGTTTTCATGGGTTTGCAGAGTGCAGGGGATAAAAGCAAGGCCCAGGGTCCTAAGATTGGGACTCTAATACGAGATGTTCTTGAATAAATCTAGAACTTCCAAGAGAGAACTAGAAATAAACTCTAGCACAGAGTTATGGTGAATCATTAGTGTGTTGTGGAATCAATTGCATGGTTACTGTTAGCACTTTTTTGTTGTTTTTATTTTTGTTTGCTTTTTGTTTTGGGATATCACATGTAGTACTCAGGTCACTTTTTGTTTCATATTTGTGTATTAGTGTGTATTTGTATTTGGGTGTATATATCAATACACTTAGTTTTACTGTTATTTTTTACCATCAGTGAATCATAGTAAAAAAAAAAAAAAAAAAGGAAAGTGGCTGTGGAAAAATGTCGTGTGCAGAAAATACATGTACAGCTACTCATTTCAGCATTATTTATAGTAGCAAAGTACTGAAAGCAAACTAAGATTCTAGCAGTAGTAGAGAAGATAAATAAATCGTATTCTTATATAATGGAACACTATTCATCAGATAAAATGAGATAGTTACATATACTTATGTTAATATAGGTAAATCACAAAATATAATATTGAGTGGCAAACACTAGTTGCAGATTGGTAGGTAAGTATAATTGAGTTTATGTGAAATAAATAATCAGATATGCTGTTTTGGAAAGATAAATACAACTTCAGTATGCCAATTCTGAAGAAAGAATAGAATGGGATTAGGACAGGGTTCTAAGGAATGGTGCAAGGCCCCCAATTTTGTGTGTGTGCACGCACATGTGTGCAAACACTTGCCATTAAGAAAAAAACACTCTAATTGAATAACAGAATGTTAACATGTGAGTGGATAGGCACTTGGATATTGGTTATATAATTTCCTGTACTTTTCTGGTATTTGTACTGTTTGATTTTTTTTTTTTTTAAGTTGTATCATGTCATAAATATGTAACCGTTGTAGTTTTCTTGTAGGGATCAGCTTTAGGAGGTGAATGATGTCAGAATGAAAATTGTTTTTCAAAATTAAATTTTTAAGTGTTCTTTAGAAAAACACAGTCAATTATATTGTCATGACACCTTTAATTGGATGAAAGCTATGTAGTTGCTATGCAATTAAGTACATAGGTGAAACAGGAAAAATTTCTCTGAGTGGTGTATTCAGAAAAAGCGAACCACTACTCACTGAATAAAAGTTGAAACTAAACATTATACTATTAAAACTGTAACTTGTTTAACCCTGAGGCAACAAAATAAAAATATATAATAAAAATATAATGAGTATCTTTAGGTATCCTTTGTTTTGTCATTTACATTTTTGTTTGTTTTACTTAGCTGGTCATCTGACATTTGAATGCCGCAATTTTCTCCGAGTAGACCCCAAAAGGGACATAGTTTTGGATGTGAGCAGCACAAGTAGTGAAGAGAGTGATGAAGAGAATGAAGAACTGAATAAATTGCAGGCATTACAAGAAAAAAGTAAGTAATACTTTTCTTTCCCTACATCCTTTAAAAATGTTTCTAAATGTTCTGCTTTATTATTTAATGTTTATTTATTGTTCTGTTATACTTATCATTAAGATACCTTGTGTATATATGTAAGAGGCACTGCATAGGTAAGGATAGGCTTTGGATGTTGTAAGTACTTTGCCCCAAATCAAACAGCAGATCAGTGTTAGAACCAGGAGGCACATCAATTTCTCACTCCACAAAGCAGGTTTTGTTATTGTTGTTTTTCCATCACACTAAGATGTGTCACATGGTATAAAGAATCTGATTTAAGACTTGGTTTGTAGACCCATTTGGCCATTTTTTAGCAAGTGACTTTCAACAAGTTGTTTAACCCCTGTGAACCTTAATTTCCTTGTAGGATAATACAAAAGATAAGTTTGTCAAATCACACTAATTAAAATCAGAGATATTAGCCAGTACCAAGCTTTACTAAGAATTTCAAGTACATAAATGATCATGAAGCATAGGGAAAACTGAAGAAATTCTAGGGCCACCAGCACAGCTCCCTGGGTATTTTCTTTCTTTCTCCTTCACAACCCATTCTGGCCAAGATTAACATGAGGTTTCTTCATTACACAAAAGAAAGTCATTTAATCATGAAACATGTCAATGTTATGTCCATATAGTTACATTTTCCAGTGAGCCATGCCGCATAAATCCATAGATTCCAGGATTATATATCATAAACTATCTTAGATCCAGTACATCATGCTATAAGTAGTCTATAAATAAGGATTCTCTTGCCAACAACTTGATTGTGGACTTCTAGCTTTTAGAACTATGAGAAAAAGCACAACCCTCCACCTTCCACCCCCAAAGGTATTCTCTAGCTAGCAAACACCATTAATTTGTTTCCAGGAGGTCTGTCATTAGCATGTTTACAAAGAGATTTGACCAAGTTACCTTCTTTTTTTGTTGGGGGCATGCTCCTCTCTCCTCACAGAAGGAGTAGATTGTATACCTGCTGTTTAATCATTTCTTTCCCATCTTGTATATAAAATGGACTATCCTTGAAGTGGGGCTTTTAGGGATACGGTGTAATGCTGTATGTGGAAATACACCGTGGACTTCAAAATGATATATGGTAGATGTCACACAATCAAAATGCAGCTTGTTTGAATATGGCTTTAGGCATAGAATGAGAGATACAAAAAGTTAAAATCTTACTTTAGATTATCAGAGAACAATAAACAAAAAACACCTTAAAACTTCTTAAGCTTTCCATATTACATCTAGTGAAGATAAATGAAAAGTCAAATGCCAGGGTACTAGGACAAGCTGAGAAGGCAGAAGAGGGAGAGAGTCTCAAAGAGGATCACTAAGGCTGAGTATATACAGCTTCAAGTAAAAGTAGCTGCTTGAGTATATATACTTGATTTTATTCCCTACTGAAACACCACTGAAATGATAATGGAAGAATTTAAAAAAAACATAAATGCACAAAGACAAAATGAGGTAGGAAGCAATAGTAACACAGTTATGAAAAGCAGTTGGGTTTAGTGACAACGGACTGCGTACTTGAGAAAGTTCAGTCCTTTAATAATAGGAAATCTGAGGAGTAACCTGATAGTGCACATTTTAAAACTCCCAGACAACTTGATAATGAGTATCCTTAGGTACCTCTGTGAGGATGTCAGTAAAGCTAAAAACAGAGGAATTGGCTAAAAATCTGAAGTAATTCCCTTCAGTTACCTTTCCCTACTCTGTGAAGCCAGATGGCTTCCCTCCATTACCTCAGTAGGCTATTGCAGCTCTGTTTTCTAGACAGGTAAAACAAAGGGTCTTTAAACTGAGATATACCAAACACATATGAAAACAGTAAGTTAAAGGTGAGAAACTTCCAGCCATCTTCACCTGTTTGGTTCCCAGACATGTATCACCCAGGCAGAAGATCGGAAGATCTATCTCTGGGAGATCTGACCAGTCTAAGAAAAAAGAAATAAAGATAATGACCAAAGACATGACATAGTCACATTATCAGTTAAGTTGAGATTTCCATGCTTTGCTTGCTCAAAGGTTCAGCTTTTTAGACAATCATCAAGCACTAAATTTCTGAGGAAAGACTCTCAAGTGAAATATAGATACTAAAACCAACCAATGAACAAAAAAAGTCAGCTTGAAGGATACACAGGCTGTGAAAGGAGAAAAAAACAGAAATCATTAATATCCAGTTTTATAGAAAGATAAGATATAGCACCCATGAAACAGAATAAGATACTATAAAAAGAACAAATCAGCAAAAGAACTTTTGGAAATTAAAAAAGAAGCAGACATAAAGAACTTAACAGAGATGGAAGATAAATCTAACAAGCAAAACAAGGGAAGGAAAAAAATAGTTAAGACAATTGAAGAATCAGTCTAGGAAATACTTCATTCACATGAGTCCCAGATAGAGAATACAGAAGGAATTTCCAGGAACTGAAGGACATTAGTTTCCAGATGAAAGGGTTCAACCAGTACTAAGCACAGTGTTAAAATTAGACTCACATAAAGGCACACTGTTACAAAATTTCATACCATAGGAAATGAGAATATAATTGAAATTTCCAGAGTCAAGGATAAAACAAGTCATAGGTAAAAAATCAGGAGTCAGAATAACTTTGTTCTTCTCTAAAGTGATACTGGAAGCTAGTAGATGTGGATAATGCTTTCAGATTTTTGAAGGAAAGTTGTATCCAAATTAGAATGATATACCCAACCAAATTATCAACCAAGTGTGGAATAGAATAAAGGCATTGGCAGACATTCAAAATGAAAAAAAAAAAAAAATTATCTCTCACATACCCTTTCTGAGAGCACTGATTCCAGAGGTTTCTACCAAAGTAAGGGAATATACCCTAAGAAAGAAGACTTTATAGGAAGTAGAGGAGATAGGAAGGGAGTCCCTAGGTCACTTGTAAAGGAGATCTCAGGAAGACAGGCACCAGGCATAGAGAGCAGGCTGAAGGAGCAAAGCTGAAGATTCTAGGAGAGAAAGCCCAAGATTGCCAATTCCACAAGGACAGTTTCTACCCCATCCATCTACACTGCTTTGTCTAAAAACAAAAAACAAACAGAAACCACCACCCCCCAAATCCCAAAACCAAACAAAAACAAAAACTTGAGAATTCGTAATCCTCTTAGAAAACACATAATTTAAACCTAGTTTTACAGAAAAGGAACTGAAGACAGATGGCTCCCAAGTGACTAACATCACAGTGAAGCCAGCACCGTGATCTCTGTTTCTTGCCTACTGGTCCTATACTGTTTACACTGTAGTGTGCTGCTGTCCTACCGTGGAGATTATCCAGTCTTTTGGTTCTTCACTTTTTTTCCTTCACCATATGAATCTTGAAGGATAAAGTACACTGTCATCGTGAATAGAGGTTTATTCTAGAGGTGATTTTTCAATATGAACACCTGGGACAAATCTACCCTGGCAGGAAAGGGAGGGAGTTAACATACCATAATCACCAGGAAGGGATAAAACTTCCTTGTTCGAATCAGCTTTCCCTTACTTTCATGCTGAAAATGACTGACTCAATGTAGATTTTCTTTCTTAAAAAGGTACACTTGCCTATGGTCACTTAGAGGCTCAGAACTTGTTTCCCAGTATCATGACTCCCACTCAGGAGAGTGCTCATTCCTGTATATCATGCAGATTTCAGTAATAAAGTATTATAAATGGGATCCAGGTGGCTCAGTCAGTTAAGTCCGACTTCAGCTCAGGTCATGATTTCACCATTCGTGAGTTCAAGCCCCACATTGGGCTCTGTGCTGACAGCTCAGAGCCTGGAGCCTGCTTCAGATT
This sequence comes from Prionailurus viverrinus, assembly GCF_022837055.1. Classification (NCBI taxonomy): domain Eukaryota; kingdom Metazoa; phylum Chordata; class Mammalia; order Carnivora; family Felidae; genus Prionailurus; species Prionailurus viverrinus. Next base: position 132,639,419 of record NC_062561.1, on the reverse strand, counting down.
CTGTGTCTTCCTCCCTCTGACCTTCCTCCATTCATGTTCTGTCTCTCTCTCTCTCTCCCTCTCTCTCTCTCTCTCTCTCTCTCTCTCTCAAAAATAAATAAACATTAAACATTTTTTAAGGGGATGCAAATTTATTTCATGGTTATCTAGTGGAAGCCCAGTGCCCCCCTGCCCCCAACTCCTGCCACTCAAATAAACAATAAATTGGTTCCTAAATACAGGGAAGAAGGGAGTGTAGAGGTTGTGGTTCTTAGTTCCATTGATAACTTTCTGTTACTGCTCAGGATGTCTGATGGGGTCAGGGTAAAACACTGACCTATTGATTGTGAGTTCTCATGCCATATCCTTTAGTACTCCTGAGGGTTCCTTGAATCCTGCCTTGGTTCTTCAAGGTGGGGAGCTCTTGTACCAACTATCTTGACTAAGTTGTGTGTGTGTGTGTGTGTGTGTGTGTGTGTGTGTGCTTTTTCTTTTTGTTTTTGTTTTTAATGACAATAAAAATAGTGAGCCAGGAGAAAGCTAAGAATTTTTAATGTGCTTACATTAATTAGTTGTTCTGCTTTCATGAAACAGAGACATAAAGGGGAGGAGAGATAAATGTCACCAAAAAATAAAACCCAAAATTTATTTTTGTATGTTATGTTCTTTTTTGCTTCTGTTTGTATTTATTTCTATTATATTGTATATTTTTCAATGCATTTTATATACTTAGGGAATTAAAATAATCTTTCATTTAAAACAAAGAAAATAGTCTAAATGACAAATATATCAATTTTTTGACACAAATTAGAAAATGTGAGAGCAGGACTTGACATGGATGGGTACAATCATTGCAGTTTTATTATAATCAACAACCTGGAACCTGTACAGCGTTCTAAAATTGTGTTACCAGGGCTGTGAACAGGGAAAGATTGAACAATCAGTGTCTGATGAGGATTATACAATCTTATTGACTCGCAATGTGTGTATGTGTATGTTTATGTGTGAAAATGCTTACTGTCTAGTGACACTACAATACTCTAGGAAACTTGTTAAGGTTTTATACTGTTTTAAACTTGCTGAGAAACTTTCCTTTGGAATTGTATATGATAGTAGCAAATATTTGAAGACCTGTTTATATTAGAATATACAGAAAGTCAAGGTAAATTTTTACTATTTACAAAGGACCCAAGAAGTTCAAGAGTATGGATTTTTTTTCTCATTCTATTTTACCTAGTGTTATTTAATATTAATTAGCTATTTACCTGTAATTAGGAGGTGTTCCGCTACTCATACATCCCTTAATATTTTATGATATTCTTTTATTTCAGTCCAGAAAATAAATATATTTTGACAAATTTGGAGGTTTGGGGTTATTTTGATGGTTTGGTTTGGTTAAGAAAGTTTTATGAAAATAAATAAATAAATAAATAAATAAATAAATAAATAAATAAAAGAAAGTTTTATGTCATGGGTACCTAGGTGTGGCTCTGTCGGTTGAGCATCCAACTTTGGCTCAGGTCATGATGTCACTGTTCCTGAGTTCAAGCCCCACGTTGAGCTCTCTGCTGTTAGTGCAAAGCCTGCTTCATACCCTCACACCCTCTCTCTCAAAAATAAATACACATGAAAAAAGTTTTATGTTAAATTCATACTTGATATCATTTAAAGATGGTTGATACTGAACACTGCCCAGGAAAAAATGCCAAAATGAGATATTTGCATATTACCATAATTGTATTTGTTATTTCCTTTAGTAACTGCTGGAATCAGATTCAAGTAAATGACTTACACTGGTGGTTTCAGGGTTCATAAAGATAGGGCTTACATGAATCCATGGGGTAATTGAAATAAACCTCTGTTTGGCTCAAAATGTACTTTTTATAAGAAAACTGCAAAAGATATTTGCAAAGTAGTTGATTAGAAGTCACAGCAGTGATTGGGAAATTTAGATGAATGGATCTAGGTTGGGAACTATCTAGTCAAGTATTTAAAAGCAGCTGGAGTAGCTGCAAACCTGGTGACATATGCAGACAAAAATCTGGTATCTGACCCTGCAGGTACTACTGGACGGTTTTTTCTTATTATTACAGAGTTGTCTCTAAACACAGGATCATATCCTCCGACTTCTGTATGTCACACAAGAGACTGCCACTCTTGATGATCGTTAAAAAATTTAAGTGCTAAGGAGGCTTTTGCCTTCAATTTTTTACTCCAGTGTTTGTATCTTTTACCAAGAAATTCCTGTTTTGCAGAAACTCAAATTCTTTTCCCTATGCCTGTGTACATTTCAATATCCTGTCTCAGAAAGACCTTCAATAAATAGGGGTGGAATAGTTTTAAGAATGGTAGTATAGAAACACTGAACTGTCTAAATCAAACTTTCATCTTCAGTGCTTGAATTCTCATACACTATTATCATAAGCACTGCTAGTTCCTAAGGGTAGTAGCCAGGAAAAAAGATGTCTTAAATTCTGGGATTGTTTTGTTTTTATTAGAAGTAATTTCTCTATATAATCTAGTCAGTGGACTCCTTATCCATCATTCCTAAATGGAAGAGGTTATTTTTCCCATAGCTACGTAGTTGCTTTGTTTCTTATAACTTTGGGAAGGGGCATGTTTACAGTAGTCATTCTGAGCTTATTATAGCTACAAAAAAAAAAAAATCTCGAGCTAAAGCTAAAGTGACTAATATCAGATCAAGTCAATTTCAAAACAAAGAATGTTTCTAGAGATAAAGAGGGTTGCTTTAAAATGATAAAAGTGTTAATGAAGAGGACATATGAATACTAAGTGTTTATGAATACTAAGTGGTTATGTACCTAATAACAAATTTAAACTATATGAGACAAACCCTAATAGAACTACCACGGAAAATCCTTGTGGATAAACAAATTCACAATTACAGTTGTAGATGTCAGTCAGTATGCCTCTCTCAATAATTGATGGAACAGGTAGACAGTAAATCAGAAAGGATATAAGACTTGAATAACACTGTCAGCCAACTTGACCTTTTTAATATTTATAGAACACCTCACCCAACAACTGCAGAGTACACATTTTTTTCAGGTTCACACAGAATGTCTAGCTAGATAGACCTTATTCTGTGTTATAAAACAAGACTTGATAGATCTTAAAGGGTTCACATTATGCAAAATATATTCTCTAGCCACAAGGAAATTAAATTAGAAATATAGTGACAGCTTCCAGGAAAATTCACTCAATATATGTAACCTAACACTTCTAAATAACCCACTGGGTCAAAGAAAAAATGCAAAAGGAAATTACAAAGTATTTTGAACTGAATGAATAAAAACACAATATTTATGGGATGCTCATAAAACAGTACCTAAAGGAAATTATAACACTAACTTCCTGTATTAGAAGGAAGAAATATCTCAAATTTATGACTTCACCTCTGCTTTAACACACTAGAAAAAGAAAAGTGAATGAAACCCAAAGTAAGCAGAAGAAAGATAATAAAAAAAGATTGGAGATGAAATCACTGAAATGGAAAATAGGAAAACAATAGAGAAAATCAGTAAAACCAAAAGCTGGTTCTTTGAGATCTATAAAATTGAAAAATTGCTATCCAAACTGATCAGGTAAAAATCAAAACAAAAAAAAATCAAAACAAAAACAAACAAAAGAAAAGAAACAAAAACAAAACAAAGAAACAATACCAGAAATGAAAAATAAGTGATAATACTACAGATTATACAGATAGTAAAATAAGGGAATATTGTGGAAAACCTTATGCCAATAAGTTGAACAACTTAGATAAAATAGACAATTAGTTGAAACATACAAACCATAAAAACTCTCTCAAAAAATGAACTGAATAGCCTGCATCTATTAAAGAAGTTAAATGGTTAGCTTAACAACTTTCAACAAAGCAAACTCCATAGCTGAATGACTTCTCTCCTAATTCTTCCAGATGTTGAAGGAGAAATAATGCCATTTCTACATAAGATCTTAAAAATTGAATATGGTGGAGAACTTTCCAACTCAATTTTTAAGACCAGCATTCCTCTGAGAAACTACAAGAAAAGTAGAGATTCCTATAAACACAGGCACAAACAGAATTTTAAGCAATTTTAGGCAATTAAAAGAACTTTAGCAAATCAAATCCAACAATATGTGAAAATAATATAACCAAGTGAAGTTTATCCCAATAGCATAAGATTTGTTTCACGTTCAAAAACAAGACAATGTAATTCATCATTTTTAACAGCTCTTTACAAAAGAACACGTAGATGATAATTACAGTATTTTAAATAATTCAAAGAAGTCCACTGTCTATTTCTGATAGTTTGATAGTAAACTAGGAAAAGAAGGGAACTTTATCAACTTCATAAAGGACATCAAAAAAAAAAAAAAAAAACTGGAAGATTACATAATACCTAATGGTAAAAGACTGAATGTTTCCATAACATAAGGAACAAAGCAAAGATGTCTTCTCTTCCCATTTCTACTCAACTTCACCACTTTGTGGTGAAGATTCTAGCCACTACTCAACTTTGTGGTGAAGATTAAGACAAGAAAAAGAAATCAAAGGCATCCAGATTGGAAAACAAAGAGTGAAAACTATTTGCAGATGACATAGTTGTCTAGGTAGAAATCCTGTGAAATCTACCAAAGAAAACTTCTGGAACCTGATAACCTAAGAATGAAGTTTAGCAAAGTTGTAGAATATAAGATCAATCAATGGGCAAAAAATCAATTGTATTTCTGTATTGTAACAATAAACAATCAGAAACTGAAATGTTAAAAATACCTTTTATAATAGCATTAAAAATATGAAATATTTAGGGATAAACTGACTAAAAGATGCACAAGACTGAAGCATATAAAACATTGCTGAGGGAAATTAATGAATGAATCAAAAGATATACCATATTCATGGAACAGAAGATTAAATATTTTTAAGATGTCATTTCTCCCCCCTTGATTTATAGATTCAAACTAAACACAATCAAAATTCTAGCAGGCTGTTTTAGAAACTGACAAGCCAATTTTATAATTTTACAAGCCAATGATAATATCTTCCAGAATTGTAGTATAGTATCACAACCAGGATTCTGACATTGGTAGAGTCAAGATACAGAATATTTGCATCACTCATATCGCCTTTTTAATCTTTATTTTTTATTTATTTATTCATATTGCCTTTTTAAAAGCCACACCCACTTCTCTCTTGTCCTTACTACCTTCTTAATTTCTGGCAACCAAAAATTTGCCATTTCTGTAATATTGTAATTTCAAAAATGTTTTATGAATGGATTCATATAGTATATAATCTTTTTAGATTTTTTTCAGCTAGCTGTAATTCTCTAGAGATTCACTGAGGTTGCTGCATATTTCAATAGTTTGTTGCTTTTAATTATCGAGTAGTGTTTTATCACATAGATATCCCATAGTTTGTTTAACTCTTCACCCACTGAAAGATATCTGGCTTGTATACCATTAGGGGCTATTACAAATAAAGCTGCTATTAACAGGATTTGGGTGAACAGAAATCTTCATTTCTATGAAATGAATACCCAGAAGTACAATTGTTGGGTTTTATGGTATTTGTATCTTTAGTTTCTTAATAAACTGCCAGACTGTTTTTCAGAGTGGCTATACTATTTTACTTCTCTACCAAAAATGTATGAATGACCCAGTTTCTCTGCAGCCTCACCAGAATTTGATATTGTCTGGTTTTTTTTTGTTGTTGTTTTTTTTTTTTTTTTAAGCATTCTGATAGGGGCACCTGGGTGACTCAGTCAGTTAAGCATCCAACCTAGATTTCGGCTCAGGTCATGATCTCAGGGTTCTTGAGCTGGAGATCACGTCCGGCTCCATGCTGACAGCCCAGAGCCTGCTTGGGAGTCTTTCTCCCTCTCTGTCTGTCCCTCCCCTGTTCATGCTCTCCCTCCAATAATAAATAAACTTAAAAAAAAAATTTTAGCATTCTGATAGGTGTGAAGTTATATCTCAGTGTGATTTTAACTTACATTTCCCTGATTGCTAATGATGTTAAACATCATCTCATTACTGTTGAATCCTTTGTGTACTCTAGATTCTAGTCCTTTGTTGGATATCTGGTTTGCAAATACTTTCTCTTAATATGTTGCTTATCTTTCCATCCTCTTAATAGGTCTTGAACAGTGTAATAGTTTTTAATTTTCATAAAGTCCAATTTCTCAATTTTTCCTTTTTTAGATTACTTTTGGTGTCAAAGATAAGAACTCTTCCTATCTTTAGATCCCAAAGATGGTCCCCTTTACTTTTTTTTACAAGCTATCATACCACCCCCTAGGTAGTACATGTGTGGTATTCCTTGGATACTCCCAAAACAAGCTATCCCAAAACAAGAAAGGACAAAAAACAAATGGTTAAGCTGGTTAGACTCTCCACCAGTTTATAAGAAAAAGGCAATTCCATCAATAGCCTTAAATCCAGGAACTCCCTACTGTCTTAATGCTTTTCTAGAGAGAAAAACAACCTTAGTTTGACAATAGCTAGGCTTCCAGTAGTCTGTGAGTCTTTAGCATGTGAAAATCTTTTTGAAAACTTACCTTTTGACTCTACCTCCTCCAAGTCCATGGTATATAATAACCATTCATTCTTGACAACCCCAGTGCAGCTCTCTCTGCCCACGGTCCTGTCCCCATGCTTTAAAATCACCTTTTTCACTCTCCCCAAAAAGTTTTGTAGTCTTACATTTTCACTTTAAGTCCGTGATTCATTTTGAGTTGATTTTTGTCGAAGATGAGATATTTAGGACAAGTTTTATTATTTTGCTTAAGATAAGCAATTATTAGGGCGCCTGGGTGGCTCGGTCGGTTAAGCGTCTAACTTCGGCTCAGGTCATGATCTCACGGTTTGTGAGCTCGAGCCCCACATCAGGCTCTGTGCTGTCAGTTCAGAGCCTGCAGCTTGCTTTGGATTCTGTGTCTCCCTCTCTGTCTCTGCCCCTCCCCCACTCTTGCTCTGTCTCTCTCTGTCTCTCAAAAAATGAATAAGCGTTAAAAAAAAAAAAAAGATAAGCAATTATTCTAGCACTCTTTGTTGGAAAGCTATCTTTCCTCCATTTAATTGCTGTTGTACTTTTTCCAAAAACCAGGTGGTCATATTTGTGTGGGTTTGTTTCTGAGTTCTCTCTTCTGTTCCCTTGATCTATGTGTCTGTTCTTCCACCACCACCAACAGTCTTGATTAATGATAGCTATATAATATGTCCTGAAATTGAGTAGACTTATTCTTCCCACTTTATTCTTTTCCAGAAATATTTTAACTACTGTCTATTCTTCCCATATAGATTTTTAGAATAATTCTATGTCTAGAAAGAAATCTTGCTGAGATTTTGACACGAATGGCATTAAACATGTATATCAGTTTAGGGAGAATAGGTATCTTTACTATGTTGAGTCTCCAATCCAAGAACTTAGTCTGTCTCTCCATTTATGTAGGTCTTTGACTTGTTTACATAGATTACTGTGTAGTTTTTGTGAGAAATAAGCCCCCTGCCCCAATCAAAGGAGGGATGCAGAGACTGAGCACAGTGAAGAGAGGCTTCTTCTTGCAAGAGTGGGTGTCTGGTGGACAGGCACAACTGGGCGGTTACAGCAGGCAATTTATCTCCTAAATGGTGTATTTTGAATTTTGTTTCTGTGTATTTATTACCAGTGTGTAGAAAGGCAATACCTTTGTGTCTATTTCTCTTATATCCTTGCTGAACTCAATTATTTCATTTTTTATAGATTCCTTGATATTTTTTTATGTAAACCATCATATCATCTACAAATGGGAATGGTTTTATTTTTCTCCTTTAATCAATAAGTCTTTATTTCTTGTTTTTTTTTTCTTTTGTTGTTGTTTTATTGCCATACCTAAAACTTATAGTACTGTATTGAGAAAGAGTGGTGAGAGATGACTTTCTTACCTGGATTCTAATCCTAGAGGGCAAAAGCACTTAAACTTTCACCATTAAGTGTAATGTTAGTGTAAGTTTTATGTAGTTGCCTTTTATCAAGTTAAGAAAGATTCTCTCTATTCCCATTTTTTTTACAGTTTTTATTATAGAATGGTTGTCAGATTTTGCCAATTCTTCATTGATCAGTATGATATTATGATTTTTCCTTAGCTTGTTAATATGGTAGATTATATTAATTGATTTTTGAAAATTGAACCAGCCTTGTATCCATGAATTCTATTTGCTAATATTTTGTTAAGGATTTTTCCATCTGTATTCATGAAAGATGTTGGTCTGTAGTTTTCTTGCTTTGTACTATTTTAGTCTAATTTTGAAATCAGAGTAAGAGTTACATAGAGTATTGATAAAATTTCCTTCTCTTCTATTTTTGGATACAATTGCATAAGATTTGTATGAAAGTAGTGTTTATTTTTCTTTAAATGTTTGGTAGAGTTCTTCAGTGAAGTTATCTGGGCCTGCAGATTTTTTTTAGAAGTTTTAAAGTTAGATATTCTATTTCCTCAATAGTTAAAGGGTTATTGAAATTATCTACTTCTGTTAGGTGAGTTGTGGCATTTTGTTTTTTGAGAAAGGGGTCCATACTATCCAAGTTGTCACATTTATTTTTGTAGGGTGTTCATAGCTTTCATTTATCTTTTTGATGTATATAGGGTCTGTAGTGGTAACCCTTTTTTCATTTCTGATATTGATGATTTGTGTCTTTTTTTCTTTCACATTTTTCCTAGAGATTTGTCAATTTTATTGAACCAGCTACTTGTTTCATTCTTTTTCTCTAATTTTTTTGTTCTGTTTTCAATTTTATTAATTCTTGTGCTTTATCATTTTTCTTCCTTGTACTTGCTTTGGATTTATTTAGCTTTTTCCCCCTAGGCTCTTGAGATCAAAGTTAAGATATAATCAATTTGAAACTTTTCTTCATTTCTATCCTAAGCATTTAGTGCTATAAATTTTCCTCACAGCACTGCTTTAGCTGTGTTACACAAATTTTAATATATATCAGTTTCATTCAGTTAAGTGTGTTTTGTTTTCCTTGAGACTTCCTCTTTGCCCAGTGGGTTATTTAAAAGTGTTGTTTTGTTTCCAACTGTTTAGAAATTGCCCTGTTATCTGTTACTGATTTCTCATTTGATTCCATTAAGGACAGAGACATAACTCTGTATGAGTTCAGTTCTTTTAAGTTTGTTAAGATTTGTTTTATGACACAGGATATATTCTGTCTTGGTCTATGTTCTGTAGGTACTTGAAAAAAATGTGTATTCTACTCTTGTTGGGTAGAGTGATTTTAAATCTTGTTTAGATTCTACTGTTTGATGGTTGTGGAGTTCTTCTGCATTCTTGCTGACTTTATGTGTAGTATCTATTAATTGTTGAGAGAATTGTAGATTTGTCTGTTTCTCCTTTAAGGTATCTCAGTTTTGCTTCATGTATTTTTTAGCTCTATTGTTTGGTGCATACACATTTAGGATATGTCTTATTGGTGAGTTGAAACTTTTATCATTATTTTGGCCCTTTCTCTCACTGGTAATTTTCTTTTTTCTGAAGTCTATTTTATCTGATCTTAATACAGTCACTCTAGCTTTCCTTTGATAATGCTTGTTTGGCATATCCATTTCTATCCTTTTATTTTCAGTGTGTCTCTATCTTTTTCTTTGAAGTGGGAGTCTTGTAGGCAGTGTATAGGTGAATCATATTTTTCAATCAACTTTACCAACCACTTTCTTTTAATTGGTATTTTTTTACATTAATTTTTTATATGTTTGAGCTAATCCTACCACTTTTTATTTGTTTTCTGTTTACTCTGTTTTTCATTCTTCTTTTTTCATTCTTGTTTTTTTTTTCTCTGCCTTCCTGTGGATTACTACTTGAACATTTTTTAGTTTTATCTGTAGTGTCAGTGGAACACCTATAGAATTGCATATAATTTTTCTGTAGTGTCAAAGACACATTGTGTCCATAGTGGTTTTTTTTTTAATTTTCTACGATATTTTATATGGCATTTTTAGTGGTTGCTCTAGGTATTAGATTATATATACATAATTTACCACAATCTACTGGTATTGCCTTTTTACCAGGACAAGCAGAGTAGAAACCGTGCCTCCCTTTATGTCCCTTTACCCTCTTTCCTTTACAATACACTTGTCGTAAATATATTCTCTACATACATTTAAAACCTCATGAAACAATGGTGTAGTTTTTGCTTCCACAATCAAACATAATTTAGGAACTCAAGAGAAGGAAAGCCTGTTGTACTCAGGTTTTTGCTTATTCTATTCTTTCTTCTTGATGTTCCAGTGTTCCTTCTTTTATCATTTCCTTTCCATTTAAGGAATTTTCTTTAGCCATTCTTCTAGGGTCTGTCTGCTGGTGACGAATCCTTTTACTTTTTCCTTATCTGAGAATGTCTTAATTTCTCCTTCATTCCTGAATAATATTTTTACTGGGTAGAGGATTCCAGGTTGACATTTCTTTCAGCATTTAAAAAATGGCCACTTCTTTCTGTCTTCCATGCTTTCTAATAAGAAATCTGCTTTCATTCTAATTGTTTCATTCATATAAGTAATACATTATTTTTCTCTGGCTGTTTTCAAGATTTTTTTTTCATTAGTTTTCAAAAGTTTAATTTTCATATCTCGATATGGATTTCAAGTACTTTTTTTTAAAAAAAAATTTTTTTTTTCAACGTTTATTTATTTTTGGGACAGAGAGAGACAGAGCATGAACGGGGGAGGGGCAGAGAGAGAGGGAGACACAGTATCAGAAACAGGCTCCAGGCTCTGAGCCATCAGCCCAGAGCCCGACGCGGGGCTCGAACTCACGGACCGCGAGATCGTGACCTGGCTGAAGTCGGACGCTTAACCGACTGCGCCACCCAGGCGCCCCTCAAGTACTTTTTAAGCCCCTCCTTCTTTATACTCTTTATGTCTCCAGTGACACAAATATTGTATCTTGTGTTACTATCCCACAGATCCCCAAGTCTCATTCCTTTTCTTTAAATCTGTTTCTTCTCCATTACTCAGATTGGGTGATTTCTATTGTTCTGTTTTCCCATTCAGTGATATTTCTATTCAGTGCTTTGCATTCTGCTATTGAGCCCATCCACTGAGTGTTTTAATTCCATTTATTGTCATTTTAGTTCTAAAATTTTTATTTGGTTCTTTGGATTTTGTCCCATTTTGGGGGGGCTTTCATATTTTTTTCACTTCTTTCAAGGATTTTGTTTCTTAGAAACATTTTTATGATGACTATTTAAAATATTTTTTAGATTATTTTAAAAATAATCTCATTGTGGTGTTGTTATATTGTTTGTTTCATTTTTCATTCAATTTAAGATCTCTGGACTTTGATGAGTTCTTTTCAACCAAAATTTGGACATGTTTATATTGTATTATGAAACGTTGGCTTTCCTTAAACCTTGTCTTTTATATGATTTTCTTTGGTACCACCCCAGAAGAGAAAGTGACTTTTTATTGCCAGGGGGAGACAGAGGTTCTGTTTCCCCACTTAGGTTCTGCCAACACTCAAAGTGGTCATGGCTTCTTGTTACTGCTGGGTGAGGGGATGAGTTCCAGCTCCCCATTGGTATCCCGTGGTGGGAGTGGTCTTGTTACTTACTACTGGGTCATGATGAGTGTCCCGACTTTCTTAGATATATTCTGACATCATTTCAGCATAGATGGGAGGGGTACCTCATTACTACTGGCTGGCAGCAGAAGTCAAGGCTTCCCAAGTGGTCTTTATTGACACTATTAGTGGAGATCTCTTTACTGGGTAGTGATAAAGGTCCTGGTTACCTACTTAGACTACTCATGCTGAGGAATTGGGAGATCTTATCACAGCTTGATAAGGGGGAATGTCTAGGTTCCTCACTCAGAGTCTGCTGACATGGGTGGGGGTTGTGCCAGTTTTTTCTGTGGTGTTCGGCTTGAGTAAGGGCAGTTGTTACCTACAACCTATCTGTCACTAGGCTGTCTGTTTTGGTCTTTAGGCTAGAGAAATCTTTTTATCTGTACCTGTATTGACATTGCCAAAGCTGCCAGCTTCTTCAGCTCCAAGTCTGGGCTAAAGGAAGCAAGAATTCCACAGAACTCACTCCCGTGTCTTTCTCTGGATTTCAAGATCCATAGCTAGTCTGTCTTGTTTCTACTTTAAAGTTGTTGTTGTTTTTAAGTTTACTTATTTATTTTGAGAGAGAGAGCACAAGCAGGGGAGGAGCAGAAAGAGAGAGAATCCCAAGCAGGCTTCGCACTGCTAGCTCATAGCCTGACAGGTGGCTCAAATCCATGAACTGTGAGATCATGACCTGAGCCGAATTCAAGAGTCGGGCACTTAACCGACTGATCCTCCCAGGGACCCCTACTTTTCAGTTTTTATGTTTGTTTTTACAATGTCTGGTATTTTTAGTTGAACTTACTGGGAGAAATAGGAAAAGTACACTTGCTCCTCTTCCCAGAAGCAGAAGTCCAACTTACTTTTTTTCTGTGCAACTGATTTTTGACAAATATGAAATAAGTTGCAAAATATTATACATGCCACTGTATTTATATGCCATATAAAATATCACTTATCCATCTTTCAAAAAAGAGAAAAACTTGGGACTTATTTGTAACTATTTTGTATAAGTGATTGTATGTGCATATTTGGTTGTATGGAGAGCAAGCTTAACAGAAAACACACCAAATTGTGTATTTCAGAAACAAGTTAGAGAGTAGTATATATTCTTTCCTTCTAGGGTACCAATGACATAAATATTATTAGATTTCTTTACAGTCCTGTGATCTTAACATCCTAGCTAGAATACCATAATCCTCATTTTGTTTGAAAAAGAAAAATTTAAACACCTGTATTTGAGGGGTACCAGGTTAGCTCAGTCAGTATATCATGCAACTCTTGATCTCAGGGTTATGGGTTCAAGCCCCATCAGGCTAGGCATGGAGCCTACTTTAAAAAAAAAAAAGGCTGTATTTGATTGTATTGTTTTGTTTTTTAAGACCTGAAATAGTACCCACCAAACTGTTGACATTGATTCGGTGTAGGAATTAGCAGTGGAGTACTTGAATTTTTTATTTAATGTACCTAGTAGTAGTTGAAATTTTTATAAAAAGCATGTAATATTTTTATAAGCTTCTCAATAAATAAAAATAATTAGTGGACCTTGAGGGTATTAAGCTAAGTGAAATAAGTCAGAGAAGGACAAGTACTATATGATTTCACTTATATGTGAAATCTAAAAAAGAAACAAACACATAAAAAAGCCAAGCTCAGAGATAAAGGAAAAAGATTTGTGGTTGTTAGAGGCAGGTGATAAGGCTGGTCAAGGAGTACCGGGGTGCCTGGCTGGCTCAGTGGATAGAATATGGACACTTGATCTCATGGTTGTAGGTTTGAGTCTCATGTTGGGTGGAGAGATTATTTAAAAACAAAATATTTAAAAAATAAATAAAAGAGGTACAAACTTCCAGTTATAAATAAGTCATGGGGTTGTAATGTATAGCATGTTGACTGTAGTTAATAGTACTGTATTGTATGTTTGAAAGTTGCTAAGAGGGTAGATCCTAAAAGTCCTCATCACAAGAAAAAAATGTTGTTGGTATGTATGTAACATGGTGACAGATGTTAACTCGACTTACAGCAAATATTTTGGAATGTGTACAAATATCAAACCATTATGTTGTATGCCTGAAAATAAACAATGTTATATGTCAATTTATACCTCAATTTGAAAAACAAGAAAGGAGAAACTGTTACAAGAGAAGTGCAGTATCCTAACCAATAAAATTCATCAACCAGTAACCAAAGTGGAAAAACTGTATACATACCATATTAGTGTGCAGATTCATGGTGTCCTGATTCTTTCCCCTCAATACACAGGAGTAAATGAAGAAGAGGAGAAGAAAAAAGCAAAAAGCAAAGAGAAAATCAAGTTGAAAAAAAAAAGAAAAAGGTATTTTTTTAACATCATTGTTTTTTAAAAGCAGGACTGTGAATCCCAGATGGATTATAAAATTTAATATTTTGTGTGTAGTCCAGTTAATTTAACACTAATTCTTTCCTTAATGGGGATCAGATATTCAGTTGTTTCAGTAAAATAACAGTCCTTGAGGAATCAAAACTAAAGTCAATACTCAGCCAACTTGAATTTTTTTTCTTGGAGCAAATTAAGGTATAAATAAATAATAGCCCCCCCCCCTTCTTTTATGTATTCTATTTGTGTTCTAGAATTTAGAGTTTAAAACATCAGCCACACTTTTAATTGGATGATGTCTAAATTCTTTACATATATATTTTGTCCTCATATGTATAAAGTTGGGGCTTAAGTATTTGTATTCTCAAAATATCATTGCAGTGGTTACAAAGTTATTAATAGGATTTACATACCCACTTATTCTAAAAATTCATTCAGGTCTTTCAGAACCCACATCAGCCACCGATGAATTTTTAGTATCAGCTCTTTTAACAACTAACTGGTTAAAGCAATTGATCACAAGAATTAAGAAGCAGCTTCTTTTATGGTTAACAAGTATAGTTTCCTATATACTAGAATAAACATATATATACAGATATCTTTTAAGGTATTTGACAATAATAATGTCTGACTTGGACCCTAGTTCTCTAATAGAGTAAGTTCTGAAAATCAGGTGTTACTTCATAGAGCATTTAATACATACCTTTCAATACCTCAGCTACTTCATAATTTAGAAAAGCTCATTTTCTCTCAAGTGTTGGGAGTCAAATAATATTTAACATAAAAGCTAATAGGAAGATAGAGGTCAGTGTATTTTATAGTCGGACTAATGTATTGTTGAATCATTTGCATTAGCACAGCAAGGATTGTGTATAGACAAAATGAAATTATCTGTTTTCTTCCAAATTCTAAGATACTTGTTTTATTGTAACAGATTATTTATTTGAGCCTCTCTACTTTGGGTCTCACAGACCTCAGACAGGGCCTGAAATTAAATGAACTTTTCTAGTCATACTCAGCAGAGATTTTGCCACCTCTTGGAGTTGTTATGTGCAAGTCTAACACCGGGCCTTAAAAATTAAAATCCAGGACCAAAAAGCCAAAGAAAAATGTACAAACAAGCTCTACTCAGAATCCAGAGGTCAAGTAGGGTCTTTAAAACAGGAAAACAGGCAAGAGTTGACAATAACAGAGATGAAAAGGGAATAAGAGAATACATGAGAAAATAAGACCAGGAAACAGCCAGAAGTCTAAGTAAGACAAAATAGAGAAAGAAATACAGCATTACAGAAATGAGGGAAAACTCGGAGTTTCTAAACAAGAAATTCAGTCAAGTAATTCATGAGAATCACTGACAGACACAGACTTGAAGTCTCATGCATTTATTTCTTGCTTACTGTAGGTCTGTGTCAGGTTTTCTTAGTTTGGCCTTTAACTTCTAATGGTTAGCTCACTACTACCTTTTTAGAAAGCTGTCTTTTTTGGGGCGCCTGAGTGACTCAGTCGGTTAAGCAACTGACTTCAGCTCAGGTCATGATCTTGCAGTTTGTGCGTTTGAGCCCCTCATTGGTCTCTGGGCTGACAGCTCAGAGCCTGGAACCTGCTTCCAATTCTGTGTCTCCCTCTTTCTCTGCCACTCCCCTGCTCATGCTCTGTCTTTCAAAACTGAATAAACATTAAAAACAAAAAAAAAAAGTGTCTTTTTTTTTTTATTTTTAATTGACTCAGTTTCTGTCTTCTGACACATTTAGAGTTTGGGTGTGGGGAGATTGTTGTATACCTACTTATATAAGATCTTAAGAGATGGCTTTTCTGTTTTTTGTTACTTTTCTCTTTTTTAATACTAGAGGAAGGAATTGCGTAGTTTTTTTCCAAATCTAGTATTAGAGGAATATTAGAAAAATAAAGAATAATGATAAATCATCTTCATTTACTTGTATGCATTTAAAACATCTCTTTTTGTAACTAGTGAAAATTACTTTGGAATGCAAGTGCTCATCTGTATCACTTGAACAGGAATTTAACAGAAGTCCTTTTATTTAGCTAATTTTCAGCTTTCACCCATTTTTACCAAGGTACAAATATAGCCCTTTTTATATAATTGCATCCTTTTTAGCTCTTTTAAGAGAATATGCTAACAAGTTATTGTGTATGTAAATGAATTGTATATATGATAAAGGCTTGGTAAATACCACTTTGTTTACCTTATAAGATTTTGAAGGGTACAACAGGATGAAAAGCTGAAAATCACAGAAAAATTATTGCATCCTTACTGAGTTTAAAACTTAATACTAGAGTTGAGCAAAATAGAGTTATTTGTTTTGTCAGCTTCTATGACCAAGGAGCAAAAATTCTGAAGTCTGTATTTTAAGAGAATACAAATATATAAAGCACATTTCGAGTTTCTTTGTTTATACCCCACTTTGCTCCAAGAATGATTTCAGGCAGTTAAATCCCGTTTAAATTTAGCTATGAGCCATAAATGCAGTTATCAGTCAGTCTGTATTATTGCCCATAGGTCTTATTCATCAAGTTCCACTGAAGAGGACACTTCAAAACAAAAGAAACAAAAATATCAGAAGAAAGAAAAGAAAAAAGAAAAAAAGAATAAGTCAAAAAGGGGGAAACACCACAAAAAGGAAAAAAAGAAGAGAAAAAAGGAAAAGCATTCTTCCACTCCTAATCCTTCTGAGATCTGCAAAAAGTAACTGAATCTTCAGCCTAAGCCATTAAATTTTAAAATTTGGTTTTAGAAATTATTTGACCTTCCTTGGAATTTGCTATATAATCATGCTTTGCAATAAATCACAGCCTTTTCCATATAGACATTTTTTTCATATATGGTACCATTGTCTTCTGGCAATAGATTTTTAATGTGCTGACTATAAAGTATTGAATCAGTCTTATTACTTGATAGCCACACCCCAAATATAGATATTTATACATACAAAACACATCATTTTTGGTATTCATGACTGTGTCTGACTAGTGTTGTTACTTTATAAGTTGATTGTAAATGGCTTTACTCCAGTCAACACAGGTAATCTACCTAACAGTTAATGAGTATTGCTCAATCAAGTGTCCACCTTCCAGTGATAAAATGAGGAAGGGGATAATGCTTTGCTCTTGACTCTGAAAAATTTAATAGCTTTATTTCCTATGGTAATGTATAAAGATAGTGAAGTTTTTCACTGTCATTTTTAAATCTTGAAGCTTTTTTGGATGTCATAGGAAATGAAGCTGCTTCACTGGTCTTAACTAGGACATTTTAAGCGAATGGTGTTGGCAAGAAGATAATGAAAATACTTATAAGGAAGTTTTACTGTTACATGAAATGCAGAGTGTCTAGTACCTGCCTCCTCTGTTATTGTAACAATTAAAATTCTCTTTCTCTTTTAAAAAGACAAGCGTAGTCCAGCCTCTCAGAGTCTTGCAGAGATGATGCTGTGTTGGGTAGAATATTTAGGATAGACTCCTGGGTTGTTTTACATATGTGCCATATTGGCATCTCTTAAAGTGATACCTCAAACACAGAACTTTTTAATTAGGAGGATGACAGCTAAATCATTATTAGAACTGATTTTTATTGTATTCTGTATGTAAATTTTATGAAGCTTGTTTCTATGAGTAATGTGGAAATTTTTTATAAATGTGAACATATATATTTATTTGTCTAAAATAATTTGTAGTTTTGAAGCAGGTTTCACACTGAATTTATGGTTTCAAAAATGACCAGTTTGGGGTGTTTCTCTCTTTTACTTCATTCTTAGACCTTAAGAGCAGTGACAAAAATTTAGGGTTAAGAATTTTATTCTGTACTTTTTAAAATATAAGAGCCAGGGAGTTGCATCATGAAAGCCTTTATATAACAATGAAAATTTTATATGAGTAAGCATTTTCAAGCATATATCAGTAGATATAAATGTTTCTTACACTTAATTTCACAATGATCAGTGTTACTTACTTTGCTTGATATTTGGATATCCCTTACGCCCAGTGAGTTAAGCACTTAGCATCAAACATCAATCACTTATCATGGCACAGCACCAAAGATTGCATGTACTCACTGTGGTGCAGTTATAAATTTTCAGATTACTAACCTACATACATGGCTTCAGGCAAATTCATTATGGTGAAACCAGGTAAGTACATGTAACCTCACAAGCTGGAAAAATGTACTGATTCTTTCTTCATCCAGCTCCCCTTGCTCACATGACCTCACTCACACTGGGGGAGCTCACAGCTCCTCGTAATATCTGCTTACCATGCTGAGATCTAGGGAAGCTACACCCACATCCCTCTTCTAGCTTTATAGCTGAGGAAGCTTTCACTCTTCTAGCTTTTCCATCACCTGATTTCGTCATATGGCCTCTTCAGAAAGAAACTCTTTTGTTTAAATAGTTTAGTCAGGTGTTGAGAGAGAAACATAGAGTTATTAAGTTATTACATTTTTAACTGTTTGTTTGGCCTTTGCTGTATTTTCAGTATTTTTTTAGCTGTATTTTCTGAAAATACGGTTCTTTCATTATCATAATGAAAAAAATAAAAAACTTAAAAATAATAGGAAAATGCTGCATGCACAAGGATGGCCTCATCCCATTTTAACATGGTTAAAAATGCTAATAATTATAGTGAAACAAAAGTAATCTAAAGTTATTTGTGAGTTTTATTTCTGTTAATCGTAGAGATTATAAATTGGCTCATTAGATTTGTTTTCTGAATGGGAACACAATTGATAATGGTCCAAAAGAGTTACATAAAATTCAGCACCATTAACTAATACAGTGTGCAAATTAAAAAATTTTAATGCTCAGTAATTTTGTCCCCTAGATACATTCTTGGAATTATTCTTGAGTAAATTCCCCATAGTATGAGAATAGTTTATAAAACCTGTCATCTGAATAAAATTTATTTCTTTTTACTGGTTTTCTTGTAAAGTGATCTTGTTGGGATTGGATACAAATCTCACTAATAAAATTTAGGAGAAAATTAGTGAGATTTTCTATGAGGCAGTATGTACGTAGCAGAAGGAAAACTGAACTTAATAGTAAAAATCCAAAAAGTCCTGACCTTTCTAACTACCTTCGTGACTTTCAACTAAATTATTTAGCTTCTCTGGGCCTTGGTGTATTTGATCTGTAATATATTATACCCAATTATCTCTGAGAACCCTTCCAGTCCTTAATGTATATGATTATCAATATGTTAGTATAATTCAAATAATATTATTCACTTTAGAAATTGCTGTAGGTAGGCAGGTAGCATTCTGTATTGGTAAAGGTTGAATTTATTAATATACCTGTTAAACACATTCAACTTCTTTAAGCAGGTAATTGATATTTGGTTTACATTCTTAGCAACCAGTGTATGTCTTTTTCATCAGATGCATATAGATTTTATGTTTAGATTTGTATCTGTAACCTGATTGTCTAAATACTCAGGCTATTGCTTTTGGGCTGATGGATCCACTCCCCACAAAATTCCCTGTTTCTTTTCTCCGTATCCTCTTTTGACGAAAATCTCTCAGAGGTATCCCTAGTTCTTGCCCCTAATGTACATCTTGTTCACATCTTTGGTTCTCTGAGGCCAAAACATCAATAAATAAGGAATAAAACAATTTTATGTGTCTATATTTATGGTTCACTCCGTCTAAAATTATATAACCCTAGGTCACTTTCATTTTAACTAGATTGAAGAGTTATTAATAATGTTGATAAAAATGTCATTGCTTCCTTTCTTCAGCAAACATTGACTGAGTGCCTGGCATAGCAAACGCTCTACTAAGTACTGGGGATACAGAGATTAATAAGACTCACTTGCTTCCCTGAAGGGGTTCATAGTTTAGTTGGTGGGAGAAACAACAGAACACATCAGTGTATAATAAATCCAGTGATTGATCTGAACATGCGTTCATAAAAACACAGAAGGATACTTAACTTAGTCTGGAGAAGTGAGAAAAGGCTACCTAAAGAAATGATGGCTGACTTGGATTTTGATGGAGACTGAAGATAGAACTCATGGCAGTTACGGACGAGTGGGTACTGTGAACAGAGATCACAGTAAAAAAAACTTGTGTGTGTGTCAAGAATTACAAGCATTATGTAAGGCAGGATGTGGTAAGAATTGAGACTACCATTCTAGGTTCTTAGGAACAAGAGAACGAAGTCTTATGTTCCGTGTTTGGAAGCTTGAACTTTAATCTGTAAGCAATGAGACACCATGAGAGAGTTTTAAGGAAAGATATGGCCTTTATTGGGGTTTGGTTTCATCCACTTCGAAATCCTATTAAACAGTTTTTTTCAAAGATGAAATTGCTCTCATAAGAAGACCGCATAGAAAATAATTTGAGCCTCTTATGTCCTGTTATTTCTACTCTTCTTCTAGACCCACTTTTCTTTCTAAGATTTGATTATTACCAAAAATTCCAGTGACTTAAGTCTTCTAAAAACACATAAAGCTGTGTTCTTTATCAGACACGTCCCCAGAATTACATGCATAAGTACATACTTTGAAATGTGTTTTACATTTTTAGATTATTTGTGACTGATTTAAATTCTGTCACTAGGTTAGTGACACCCAAATAAATCATCTAAAGTATATTTTTCATTGTACAGACTCGCCTGTGATTTGATAAGACGTCTTGCTTAATAATTTGTCTCAATGTGTGAAGCACCAACTGCTTCAAAGCAACAGAGACACATACCAATTGGTCCACTGGTTGAGCCCTGTGGCTCTCCCTCAGGTGACCTGGCTTGGCAGGGACTATAACTAGTACCAGTGCTGACATTCAGTCTTCCTGGGCAGTTGGCAACCAAGGAGAGTACGCTTCTTAAGCCAGCACAATTGTAATCACACAAAACCCAGGGTCTTCTGACCATCATTTGTTGCCTCCCAACTTTTTTAAAAATGTGCAGAATGCCAGAGAATTAGGATGCCTTTCCAGGGGCACAACTCGGGACACATCCAGCCACAGCCAGCTCCTGTATGTCTCACAGGTTAAGAGGAGTTTGGGAGACCGTGAGCATTGTGCTGGCCTTGACCAATTTGTCTGCTTCTTGTTTCATTCATGGCTTCTGCGTTTGCCCTTGAACAACAAAAGTAGAACTGTACCCCTGCCTTAACTAAACTTTCTCAACCTAGGTTTTTACTTGAGGCAACATCTATAGTACTATAATTATTATCTGTGTATCAAGATAGCCAAAATGAAATCAACATAGGCAGCAGATGTGTCAATAATGATCTGGAACTATGTTCTCAGTATAGCCCCATGTAGCTATTTAAATTTGGATTCATTAGGGGTTCCTGGGTGGCTCAGTCGGTTGAGCGTCTGACTTCAGCTCAGGTCACGATCTCACGGTCCGTGAGTTCGAGCCCCGCGTCGGGCTCTGTGCTGACACCTCAGAGCCTGGAGCCTGCTTCAGATTCTGTGTCTCCCTCTCTCTCTGACCCTCCCCCCATTCATGCTCTGTCTCTCTCTGTCTCAAAAATAAATAAACATTAAAAAAATTTTTTTTTAAATAAAAAAAATTAAAAAAAAATAAATTTGGATTAATAAAATAAAAGGTATCCTTCATTTGCTCTAGAGACATCTTAAGTGCCCAGTTGCCACAGGTGACTGGTGGCTACTATGAGCAGGGCAGACACAGAAAGAACATTTCCATCATCACAGAAACTTCTGCTGCACAGTGCTGGTCCAGAAGATATCCCCAGTTCTTGGTAAAACTTTTGACAGCCTAATTGTCCCAAGTTTCTAACCCTTAGCCTTGCATGCCCAAGTGCAATAGGGCTTTCCTTTTTTTTTTTTTTTTTTTCCCCTCTCAGACCAGAGAAGCTGGGTCTGACACACTGTGAAAGGCTAGTCTTCCAACTCCATAACTTTACACCACACAGTACATGTGTTCAGCAGAGCCAGCTGAAAATTAATCCTTTTTTCTTAGTGCATTCCTTCAGACACCCAGGCCTTTGTTCTTACGATAGAAATCATACTTATGCGTAAAAAATCTTTTAAGACAATTGTAATTTGCAGAAACTGTAGTTTTATTTCTAGATGTCTATGTGGTATTATTGCAGTAGCTTAGGTGGAACCAGAGGACTTGTGTGTTTGATAACTTTCATTATAGAAGTTCCTTAGGAACTCTATCAGTGAAGGATTCGTGTTACGGTTATCCCTTGGTAAGCTGAAAATATTTATTATTAAGATCATATATTGTGACATACTCTGTTCTCGAATGTTAGCTTTTATAAAAGCAATACATTCATTGTGCGCCCACAAACCCTCTGAAAAAGGCAAGGGGTTCATGTCTAAGAGACTTAAAAAATGCCACTTCTATTTTACAAGACCATTCCCTCCGAGATTTACGTATCCAGTACGGTCTCATGAAACGAACTGCCGCTAAGTACCCAAAGACTTGTGTAATGTTGCTAATGTGACATAAATTTCCCATTGTTCCACACTGACATAGGTTTGCTTGTCTTTGTTATCTTAAGTTCCTTAATTTCTCCAGAAGTGTTAGCATAATTTCATGTACTGCAGGAACATCTTAATTAGCAAATAAAAGTAAACTTCTCTGCACATGATCAGAAACCTTAGTGGGTTTTTAATAAATTAACTGAAAAATCAAAAGCGCAGCTGCGTCTTGCTTTGTGCATGATGAATTTTTGAGAAGTACTATTACGAACTGTATTTGAAATGCATTCTTTATTTTTATTTGCTCTGTCCCTCCAGTGAGCTTTTACAGCACAGGCTTTTTAATAATACACAGTGCTGATTTGTGTCGTCTCCATCGGTGGCTCTTGATTCATGTCATCAGCTTCATAGGATGTTTCCATTGTCGAATTTGATGCTGCATTTGAATTGGGGGCATTGGCTTTCCTGTTTGGGTTGCCTGCACAACACAAAATGAAATAATTACTTGGAATTATGACATAAAATTTGGCTTTTTAAAATGTGTGCTTGGAAAATACATTTTGTAGCAATATTGAAGCTATGTCTTGAAAACACTAGGTGGATGGGTGAGAACCAAATCATTTCAAAGCTGCTTCTGAGCATTTCCTTCTGAAAGTCAAATTAGGGAAATATTCAGTGAAAGAAGAATTTCATTTCCATGCTTATCTTTCTTCCTCTGTGTTTCCATGGAGGAAATTACACATTTGAGAAGAAGGCAACAATTTCTGGGTTGCTTAATAAAAGTGTGACTATCCCTCTGCATAAAGTGAACAAAACTGTACTAAAGCTAATCATAATAATTTGCACCACTCTTAAGGCTTTGCTATCATAATCAATTTAGATGTAATCTTTAAAAAGAACACATTTGTGCCACAATCTCATTCACTCATTCTGTGTCAATATCAATCCAAAATGTACAAGGGTAGAGGAATATAGACCTCTGATCATCACAAAAACTGAAGCTGATAGCAAAGAAATGGATTATTTTCCAAAAATGATTGTTAGAAAAGTAGCTGTATCATATAGTTAACCAAAATGTGCAAATTTAAATAATGTATGAATATGTAGAAGTAGTAGATAAATCCCAGATGTCACTAATGCCCTCCTGTTGCTGAATCCCCAGCCCAGGTCATAGTCCACATCTTATCTGACCGGCCAGCAGCATTTTCTTTCCTTGGCCTCCAGGATACCACCCTGGACTCACCTCCTCTGTCTGTATTGCTCCTTCTCGGCCTTTTGTTGGTCCCTTTTCTTCTCCCAGGTCTCTTAGGTGTGCCTCAGGGCTCAGCTTATGGGTTCCTATCACTGTCTCCCTCCCTAATTAGTCTCATTTGGAAAAATCTGCTCTAAACTTCCCTAAGAGGAAGCAGGACCCACTGGCCAAAAGGTTCCACTCTTAGAAACAGCTACTTCCTCTACTTTTCACCGCTTAACGTGAAGTCTAAGCCTCAGTTTTCAGCCTGGCTCTTCCTATTTATAAGTAATTGTATAGACTGCCTTCCAGGCCCCATCCAAATATCCCCCATATAGGTTGATTGCAGAGTTCACCACTTATAGGGCAGTATTATTTACAAGTTGTGAAGAATGATGTCTCACTCCAGCTCCCAGATCATGCCCCTAGAACTGAAACGTGGATGGTATTTTCCTCTGAGCTAATATTAAAAGTACCGGAAGTTTAAAGTACAGGGCCTAAAATTGTTCAATAGATGGCTTTATGTCATTACTTCTGAAGCTTTTGGGTGGTAAAATAAATTAATGTTCTACTTCTAAACATTCAGTCATAATGTTTCGGCCATATGATTTGATTTTTAAGTTGATTTGTTGTAGGCACAACATTTTCTAGCCTGGTAAGGAGCTCTGTGCCCAATCAGGAATCGAAGCTGTTAAATGAGCAGGGAAGGTTGCTTGAAAATCTAAGAAACCGATAAATTTGACTTGACTATTACTTGCAAAGTGGGGCTTCAAAAAATACTAGATGAAAATTTAACTACTAAGTACTTAAGTAATGGAATTTATTCTCTAAGGGGGGTGTTGAAACTTTTCCTCATATAACATTTGAAAAACAGAATATTTGTAGTTTCATTTTTCATTTGTGTGGTCCTATTTGAATCTTCCGGATTCTCGCAGGTAAAGATAAAAGATAAGGACGTAAGATGTAAATTAGCTTCGTATTACCTGGGTGGCTTCTGTACCTTATGTAGGCATTTCTTTAAATGTAATCTAAAATTGTAATATTTTATTGGAGTTGCTGGAAGTGTGAACTGAATGTTGCTTAACTCCAGTCCTTCACGTTTCCTAAGCTTTTTACATACTTAAATTAATCATATTTCAGAAAGATTTTCAAGGTGTTTTTATCTACCTTATCACATAGTTTTTGTTTTTGTCTTTTTTTAATGGGAAATAGTTCACAGTTATTTCCTAACTTAAGGGTTCTATCTAAGAACCCCTTTGTCCGGGGTTCTCTGTAAGTCATCTCCGTTCCGACAGCTCTATGTATCTTCTGGCCACCATTGAAAAAGTTTATCTAACCTGTCTACTCCCCTCGGAGATTTAATGGCTTGCAAAATAAGTTCCGGTGTTACAGATTTTTCTTCATCTAGGACTTGTAAAGTAACCATTCTCCAGCCCTGACTCCTTATTTCCTCAGCTTCTGGATCCTCTTAAGCAGTGTAGGTACAAAGACTGTTTCTTAGATTAGCGTCTTAAGGCAAGGCACTTACCCTCACAGAAGCAATTTGCTTCACAAACAAAAGGTTTATTACAAACACCATACCAATATTCTTTGAAGCAGGAACTTTGATACGCAAGTTAACCCTGATGTTCACTCTCTTCCCCCAAAGATGCTTTCAATGTGTGTCGTTCCAGTAAGTTAGAATAACTAGACACAGAGAAAAACAACTGCAGTGAGTAGCTGCAGTGATAACAGAGTCCAGCTAGTTACATCTCTTTGGAATCGTTTTAGAAGAGAATGTGGGAAATCCTCGGCAACCTCCTTTTCCTAGTTTTGCTTTGATAAATAGAAGCGAATTTCTGAACCAACAAGTAGGGATAAAATCAGCCACCTTTTTTTCTGTGCCAGGGTTACAACATGGATTCGATTTTCAATAAGTAATCTGTAAATCCATTGAGTTTACAAATTGAGGGATTTGTTACAGATAAAAGGTTTTTCTTATTTAATTCCTCCTTTTCTTTACTGAGTGCAGACTGTGAAGCTCCAACATGTCTGTTCTTTCGTGGGTTGACATTACTTGTTCTTCCTGCTGTTCGTGTCCCATTTTAATTAGTGTGTGTGTGTGTGTGTGTGTGTGGTCATCCCATGTAAATCTCAACCTTCCTTTAAGGCTCTACTCCTCAGACTAGCATTTAAATTAAAGCTTTGACCTTTACCAAAATTCATATCCAATTCATCAATCTTTCCACGTACCCTCATCAGAAACTACGCCAATCTATTTCTTCTGGTAACAGTTAAATTGTGCATTCATTTTCAGATTCATTCCTCAGGAATCCATTTATCTTGCAACTCTTCTATGAACTCTGCCCTTGCCTGCCATTTCAAAATATCAAAAGAATGCTGGGGACCCCCTCAGGTCTTCATCCCTTGGCTCTCTGGTAGAATCCTAATTAAGTTTTTCTGCAGCTATCTGCCTACGGCCCCCTAGCTCCTGTGTCGCTGTTCTCAGTCCTTCTAGTTCCTAATTAGCGGCTCACTTTATTACTAAGTGGAAAATCTACACATCCCACTCATCCCACGGCTCCTCCTAGTGAAAACATGCAGCCTTAAATCTGCACCCTGAGTGTTTTTGATTTGCAAGAGGATGTTTTCCCTTCTGACTGAATCTGAAGCATAGGGCTGAATCTGAAGTTAATGGTGAGGTGGGCAAAACTTGCCTAGTGACCTCCTGATCTATTGTCCTTTCCTGCCACCAATGCCCTGCTTCTCCTCAAGGATGAATCGGTATCTCCAGTAAATACAGTTAAATATGCACTGTAAAAGAATCTTTTACACCTGGGCATCTGGGTGGTTCAGTCGGTTAAGCATCTGACTCTTGGTTTCGACCCAGGTCATGACCTCACGGTTCGTGAGTTCGAGCCCCACATTGGACTCTGCGCTGACAGGGTGGACTCTACTTGAGATTCTCTTTCTTCTGCTCTCTCTGCCCTTCCCCTGTTTGCTCTCGCTCTCGCTCTCTCTCTCTGTAAATAAACATTAAAAAAAGAAAGCTAGAATCTCAGACTTGCCCTTTTGCTTTGCCCCTCCATCAATGAGTGAAGGCAGTTCTATCCAGAAATGTTTTTTCCTGTCCTATTTTTTTTTCCACAATGGACCTTTCCCCCCCTCTTTTTCTTTTCTGCATTATTAAATTTTGCCAACCATTGATGACTAACATAACTCACAAATAAATTTAGCTGATATTTAAAATCCGTTAAATGAAATTTTCATGAATGACTGGCTTCTATTTTGTTTATTGGTTCCAACATTAGTCAAGATTGCCTAACCTTGAGCCCTGGGGAGGACCCACAAATGCTAAATGTGGCAGTAGCTGTGCTGAGCAATGTGGTTTTCTACATTCTAGGAACAAAAGCAGCCATAGGACATTACAGGCTTATTATTTTAAGTAGAAATGTCCCTTTAGGAGACACGGCATCTTTTTCTGCCATTGAGTTCAAATTAGCCCATCTTCTACTAAAATCTCAATGAGTTCTGAAAGCCTTTCTGAAACAAAGAATGGTGTTACAAAATAATTTGGTATCCTAATTAATAAGAGTTTTGAGCAAAATTTTGTTGAAGGGGAGTTAAGACTATGAAGAAAAATAGCTCCCAAAGTTATCTATAAATTTAGTACAAGGGCATCTGGGTGGCTCAGTCAGTTGAGCGTCTAACTCTTGATTTTAGCTCAGGTCATAATCTCACGGTTCATGGAACCGAGCCCCATGTTGGGCTCTGTGCTGACAGCACAGAGCCTCCTTGGGATTCTCTCTCTCCCTCTCTCTCTGCCCCTCCCCCTGCTCCTAACATGCTCTCTTTCTCTCTCTCTCAAAAATAAATAAACTTAAAAAAAATTACAACATCTCTCAAAATACCACTTGATTTTTAAAAGTTTGACAATGTTGGGGTGCACCTGGGTGGCTCAGTTGGTTAAGCATCTGACTCTTGGTTTCTGCTCAGGTTATGATGTCATAGTTTGTGAGTTCAAGCCCCAGAGTTGGGCTCTGCACTGACAGCTTGGAGCCTGCTTGGAATTCTCTTTCTCTCTCTCTGTCTCTCTCCCTCTCTGTCCCTCTCCCATTCTCTTTCTCTCTCTCTCTCTCAAAATAAATAAACTTAAAAAAAATTTAGCAGTGTGATTCAACATTACAAGAGTAGCCAAGAAACTTTTGATGAAGAAGCATGTTGGGAGGGAGGAGAAAGGCTTGCTTGGTCAGATATTAAAATAAAACTGTATCATTACAATAACTTTTAAGGTGTATCATTAGCTTAAGAATAACCAGATTGATAAATTTAACAGAGCAGAAAGTCAAAAACAGATCACAGTATATATAAGAATTCAGCTTATGACATTTTATTTTTTAAGTTTAATTATTTATTTAGAAAGAGTTGGGGAGGGACAGCGAGAAAGAGGGAGAGAGAGAATCACAAACAGGCTCCATGCTGTCATCGCAGAGCCTCACATGGGACTTGATCCCACGAACTGCAAGATGGTGACCTGAGCCAAAATCAAGTCAGCTGCTCAACCAAGTGAGTCACCCAGTACCCTCAGTTTATGACATTTCAAATTGGCAAGAGAAAGATGGATTATCCAATAAACATTTGGACAATTGGCTCATTATTTGCAAAATAAAAAGGCAGATACTTACCTCATACTTTACACCAAAACTAAAATTCCAGGATTATTAAAAATTTAAATGTAGAAACAAGTGAATAAATGTATTAGAAGAAAATACAGTTGCATATCTTTATATCTTACAGTGGCGGTGAGAAGTTTATTTTTTTTTAGATTTTTAAAAATGTTATTATTTTTCAAGTAATCTCTATACCCAACATGGGGCTCAAACTCACAACCCTAAGAACAAGAGTAGCATGCTGTACTGACTGAGCCTGCCAGGTGTCCCCAGAGGTGAGAACTTTGTAAGTATGAAACTAAAGGGAGAAATTACAAAAGGAAAAACTTCTATAAATGAAAACTTGTCACACACAAAATTACAAGGGAAACAACTGTGAAAACATTTGTAATATATTTGTAAAAGAGTTTAGTTACTGTGTGTAAAGTTCTTATAAAGCAGTGAAAAATGTACATTCCCATGGAAAACATTCATATGAGCAACAATATGCCACAAAAGAAATGACAGGGGCACCTGGCTGGCTCCATCAGAAAAGCCATGTGACTCTCGGTCTCAAGGTCATGAGTTCAAGCCCCACACTGCAGGTGTAGAGATTACTTTAAAAACCCTTTTAAAAAAAGAAAGAATGTCAAACACTAAAATGTCCATTCTCACTCCTAATTAGATAAAAACATTATATTATTTTTTCAATGAAATTAGTAAAATGTGTATCTTTTGAAATAATAATATACATGAAATAGTACTTTTCTGTACAGCAGTTAGGAACTTGTATCCACAGCTTTCAATATGTGTCCAGCCTTTGGTCAGCAACCCCACTCTCAAGGATTTATGCTAAGAAAATACTTAGGGGCACCTGGGTGTCTTAGTCCATTGGGCGACCGACTTCGGCTCAGGTCATGATCTCATGGTCTGTGTGTTCGAGCCCTGCATTGGGCTCTGTGCTGACAGCTCAGAGCCTGGATGGAGCCTGCTTCAGATTCTGTGTCTCCCTCTCTCTCCTCCTCCCCCCATGTGCTATCAAAAATAAGTAAACATTAAAAAAAAAAAGAAAAAGAAAAAGAAAACACTTGGATGTTCAATTTATGTGTGTAATGAAAAAAAATGGAAGCTAGTTCAAAGTCAATAATGAAGTATGATACACTCAGATTTTGGTTTCTAAATACTGTTCCTAACAAAATGAATCAGGCTTTTTTGGAGAAATAAAAGATTCCAGAGCTGGAACAGGAGTACAGGCTGCCCTGGAACATTTTGTGACAGAAGGCAAAAAAGTGCTCAAAAAATTATGGATACATTTCAAAAGGACAAAGGACCCAATTTAAAGGGGCTCCTGGAGGCCAAATCTGAGACAATGTAAGGATCAGAGTCACTAATGACAGTAATAGAATATTTTAAAATAAAGGATTTGAGTCCATACTGATCTTAACAATTACATGAATGGGTAAATAAATAGGGGAGAAGGGAGAGTTCTTCCTTGCAGGAGAATAACAACTAACCAGTGTCAAAGGAATAAGAATGATGGGGTCAGAAAATCACCATTTTGCAATTATTGTAATAATCTGAAATTATTTTGAAATTTTCAATGAAAAAATTCAGTCAAGAACCATCTATGAGTGGATAAAAGTTTGAGGAAGAACAGAACATTTTCAGTCTCTAGGTACCTCCCCACAAAGTACTTAGTAATTAAAAGGGAAAAATAGTGACTTTATAATGTATTAATCCAGCAAATACAACCTTAACCAATGAATCAAAGTTAGCATCACTCATAATGGGACAAACAAATGTTATGTGATGCCCTGATATGACGCCCTGGGAATATGACTTCTGTGGTATTCCTGTTGAAATGTATTATCTCTCTCCAATCATGAGAAAATATCAGACAAATTGAAAGGTAGTATACAGGATAACTGGCTTTTTCTTTTCTTTTCTTTTTTTAATGTTTATTTTTGAGAGAGAGAGAGAGAGTGCGTGTAGGGAGGGGCAGAGAGAGAGACACACAGAGAATCCGAAGCAGACTCCAGGCTCAGCTGACAGCACAGACCCTCATGGGCTCAAACCCATGAATTGTGAGGTCATGACCTGAGCTGAAGTCAGACGCTCAACCGACAGAGCCACCCAGACGCCCTGGCTTTTGCTTTCAAAAAATGTCAAAATCATGAAAGACAATGGTTGAAGACTGAAGGAGGCTAAATTACAAGACAGATCCTAGATAAGAAAAGCATAGCTATTAAGGATATTGGCAAAACTTGAATATGAGTTGCAGATTAGATAATATTACTGTATTGATGTTACATTTCCTGAGTTTGATAAACATACTCTCACTACATAAGAAAAAATCCTGTTCTTAGGAAATACTTAACGAAATGCTTACGGTTAAAAGGAATGATATCTGCAAATTATTCTCAAATGGCTCGGATAATATGCATTGAGAGAAAATCAGTGATAAAGAAAATAAGGCAAAATAGTAACATTAAGTAAATCCAAGGAAAGGTATACAACCTTCTCTATACTTTTCCAGTGATTTTTCTGGAAGTGTGAAATTATATCAAAATAAAAGAATAAAAAATCATAGCACTCCACCAGAATTTTAAAATGGAACTACTAAAACTGATGGCAAAGGTATTTATGTATTGGCAAAGATGTCACTATTGTTCAGTGAAAACAAATAGCATAAGACTCATTCTCCGCCATTTTGTCATGTACGTGGATCTATAGATGGGTACAAAAAATCCTGAAAGATACTCAACACAGTGTTAGTGACGCTTATCTCTGTGTGATGGAATCATGGAAGACACTGTGTATTTCTCTATATTTTCTAGTTTTCCTTCAATGAAAGTGATCTGAAAGAAAGGTTTTGTTTCCAGGTGAGTCATCTAAGAAGAAGAAATATAGCAGACCATTCTGAGCCAGTCCGAGCCATATTTCTCTCACAGGCAGAAAAAACGATTATATGATCTTCAAATGTGCCCTCTCAGTATTCCATATGTAATTTATGTTTTTCTTCTAGACCACTGTGCCTAAGTAATGATTTGCTCACTCTTTTTCAATTAAATCGCCTGCCTTTACAAAAGAGACCACCGGATACAGCCTTGGAGCTGTCTGTTGTCTCTAAACATTATTTTTTATGTGCCAAGCCACTCTGCGAACATCTGCCCTTTTAATTTCCATCCAAAACTCTGCTTCCAATGACCCCTCTTCTCAGGCCTCCACCCACCTCCGCAACCCAAGAGTATCAGTGGAAACTCAAACTGCAGGATGGATGTGCTTACTCTTTCTGAAGCAACGATTTTCTTCAGCTATGAGAATAAGAAGGGGTTATTATTAGAGTAGAACAACCTGTGGCATTCAGCCAAGTTGGAAAATCCCATAAATTTTAAAAATAAATATGAGAACTTAAAATAATTGCAAGCTCATAGGCCTAAGGCAAGCCTTTCCACGCCAGCCCCTGGAATTCTGGAGGTACACGTTCCCCTCTACTCTACCTTTAAGGATTCTCCAGCGGAAAAGTTTGAGAAGCAGGGATCTAGAAGATTCACCCCTTTAATTGCTTCTCTATTAGCCATTAATTCTTTCCCATCTTAAGAAATGAGCCCTCGCCCTCAACGTGTCTACTCAGAAAGATGCCCTTCGCACAGCCATCTTCTCAGAAGTGTACATCTCCTACAGTGCACCTGAAAAGCAACGGGATTCTCTTCAACACTGGCATCTGAAACACACATAACTCAAAACACACACACACAAAGAGAAGGAAATGATTATGGGACACAATTTAAAGAGCAATCAATTTCTTAGCAATAGTACCTCTGCACAAAGTGAGCCCTGGAGGTAGCCCAATTATTCTCTACAGTCACTACCACAGACCTGTTTTCTTCAGGATCAATTCAAGAGGTATAAAGCCTTACATTGTATACATTAAAAAGAATAAAACCCAATAAAATAAAGACACACCAAGGAAAAATCTTGACGAAATAGCCTAAGATTAGACTCTTTTAGACTCAGATTATTGTCACTTACAGAAACAAAAAAGTCCAGTGCCCTGAGCCGGTTTTAGAATGTGCACAAAAACATTATTCCCTGTAGGTCATTCAAATTGCCTGTAATGAAAACAGTCTCAATTATAAAAACTAACCTAAAATAATAGGAGATTGACTCGTAACAACAGATAGTTTTGAAAGAGAAGAGTGGTAACTAATGAAACAGATTTCCTCCCATGCAATGTTTACGGATTTGATTATTATGCAAACATCTTATGTTCCTAAACTTTAAGGCATTCCTTAAATGGAATAAAGATTTGTTTTTTTCATAGCTAGAACATGGTAATGTATTCCTAGG
Organism: Prionailurus viverrinus; assembly: GCF_022837055.1. Classification (NCBI taxonomy): domain Eukaryota; kingdom Metazoa; phylum Chordata; class Mammalia; order Carnivora; family Felidae; genus Prionailurus; species Prionailurus viverrinus. The sequence goes on along the minus strand of NC_062561.1, from coordinate 132,606,882 downwards.
TGGGAGAATCACTGGAATAGCTTGCATATTTAACAACAGCACCACAGTGTTTTTAAATGATCACTTTAAAGGGTCCCTTTCAAATAGAAACCATTTTCTCTCCCTATTTCAGTGGCATTTGGATTACCTAGTTTGTTTTGGGCTCTCCTCTATGTCTGACTTGGTTAAAATCAACCCAAGGGACCAAAAATCCCCTCTTTTGAAAGCAGCAGGATGGCAGGGATCATATAAAACCCTGCCTTGTCAATAGCAAGCACTCAGGAAAGGAGTACTGAATTAATTTGCTGGCGTGATAAACATGATGTTTTTGAGAGGGGCAGAGTGGGGACATTTCGATGTGAGAAAGCAACTTCATCTAACTACCTGAGGAGTGCATTAATGGATCTCCTTAGCTAAGCAGCAATAAGACTACAAGACTTCAGTCCACAAGCCAACTAATTCTGTTGCTGGGTTCTCAGAGCCAACATGAAGTAATATTTTGGAGCAGTCCCTGAAAGAAACCACGAAGAAGAACCAATTCCTATTTAGCACAATACATTGCATACAGCAGACATTCAATAAATGTTGATGACTCTAAAGGTGACAATAAAGATGCTCCTTTCATCATCTACTATAAAGGTGCCATTCGGGGCGCTTGGGTGGCTCAGTCTGTTAAGTGTCCAACTTCAGCTCAGGTCATGATCTCATCACTCATGAGTTTAAGCCTCCTGTCGGGCTCTGTGCTGACAGCTCAGAGCCTGGAGCCTGTTTCGATTCTGTGTCTCCCTCTCTCTTTGCCCTTCTCCTGCTCACACCCTTGTCACTTTCTCTCAAAAATAAATAAACCTTAAAAAAACTTTTTAAAAATATAAATAAATAAATAAATAAATAAATAAATAAATAAAGGTGCCATTCCACTCCAGTCAATTCATTCAACAAACACGTGTTAAGTGTTGTAGGCACTAGGGTTATAGTAGTGAGGAAATAAATTATTACTTTCCTGGAACTTACTTTCCAGTTGAAGTGGAGAAAAGTTAGACTAAAATGTATGGTATATTAGTGCTAAATGCTTAGGAGAAAGACAAAGCAGGAAGGAAGTTGGAAAGGTTGAAGAGGAGTTAAGAAGGCAGATATGGCAATCAGGGAAGAACTCCCTAGAAAGGTGACTTGTAGTAAAGATTTAAAGAGAGTGCAAGAGCAAGTCCCATGGATATCTGAGGGAAAAGCCTTCTGGACAATGGTGACATTGTGTGCGAAGTCCCTGGGGCAGAGGAATTTCAAGCAATAGCAAAGAGGCCAATGTGGCTGTGCACAGGAGAAGTGAAATGTGGGTGGAGAGGGACACCACCAAAGCCCTGGCCGGTCACAGTTAAGACAACTGTTTGTATCAAGAGAGATGGGAAGTGATTAGGGTTTTGAGCAGAGGAGTGATATGACCTGACTTAGGTTTTAACAAGCTCACTCTGGCTGCTCTGTGGAGAGTAGACAGCAGGGGAGTCCAGGGCTTAGCTGGGAAGAGGACCTATTTGTTTTAAAATGCAGAGTCTGGAGTTTGTGGGTTTTCAGGAGCTCCCTAGGTGATTCTTAGGCACTGGCAAACTTAAAGACTTCTACTTTAAATTACCTAAGCACTTGAGACAAAAAAATGATTTTATGACCTAATTATTGGGTGATCACTAATCCAATGCTTCATTTTGCCTGTGGAGGAACAGGATCTAAGCCATTGGACTAAATTCAACGAACAACCTGTCTATTCTGCCACACAGTTCCAAACAGTGCTTCAGAAAAAGAACTGCAAAGGGACGTTGGCCTCTTGCTCTGTGATGCAGGACACCCTCTGAGAGAGATCTCTAGGAGAATGAAAGTAGAGCTAATGTAGTCATTTAGTGACAGTGTATTTGATCAAGTCGCAGAGCATGTACTCCATACATTTCAGGATTCAGCTAAAATAGAGCATCTGAGCAGAGGATTTTCCAAGATTTTTTAAAGTAAATGTTTTCATTCCCTTTTTAAATAGAAGTTAGTGAGCACTTCTGTCTCATTCTAAATATATATGTACATATATATGCATATATATCCTATTTATATGTTCTAGATTTTTATTAGAATACATTCTAAACATATATATCAAAATTTATGATTGCTATATTTTTTTAATGTTTATTTATTTTTGAGAGAGAGAGAGAGAGAGAGAGAGAGAGACCACAAATGGACAGAATCTGAAGCAGGCTCGAGGCCATGAACTATGAGATCATGGTGTGAGCCAAAGTCAGACAATCAACCGACTGAGCCACTCAGGCACCCCTATGATTACTACTTTTTAAATACACTAATAGAAATGTATATTCACAAAAATTATATCAGTTCTTTCTGATTGAATTTTATAATGCAAACAATTAGCATCTGTGTGGCACTTTATAATTGAGATAGTTAGACCCGTTTCCACAAACTATACATAAAAATTTCTTTCTACTTTATAGTCGTTCTATCCACACACACACATACACACATGTGTATCTTAGTTTGTAGCCTATTCAAGAACAAAGACTGTCTTCTATTTATTTTTCTATTCCTTTGTGTGCCTCTGACGTATTTTATATGCCTCTTCCTAATTCTGCACACCACAGGCACCCTGGTAAACGCTTAACTGACCACTGACTAACCAGTCTGGAGCAAGCCAACCCTAAGAATTAATTATCGCATATTTTGTTCCTCTTTTTGACTTCTGTGGCTCTATCAAAAACAAAATGTAAAATCTCCAAGGGGATAAAACCTTCATAACTGAATGAGACTTAACTACAGTAGAGTGGATTTGTTGGGCCAGTGTATTCTTGTTCATGAGAACATTTACATCCTGCCACAATTTTTCCTTTGGCACAGTTTCTTGAAGATAGGTCATCATTAAGGTCTAATTTCATGTGAATTTTTATAAAGGCATGTAATAAATTGAGTTTTTAAGAAGCATTCATTGTTAATGGCATGATCTGTTACCGAGGTCCAGGTTATTCTTTTGAATAGAGTGCAGGTAATTGGCTACAAATAATGGACAGTGATTACCTTCTTGAGTGGTAGAAGCCTCTAGGTGTTGAAGTTTAAGGCCAGTGTCTAATCTTCGGGGCTTTGTATACAGAAATAAGTAGCAAAGGACACAGACGCTGATGACAAAGGCAAGTAGAACAAGGGCAGCAGTTCCCAGGCCAACCAGGGCACCGATGCTGAAGAAAACAGGAAAAACATGGGGACCGTCACACAAAATGGTTAACACATGCACTAAAGAGAAGGTTTGAATATGGTTAATTCTTGCCTCAGTCATTCCGAACCAAATTATATTTTAGTCTAAAGAGTAAAAAAGGTCCCCTTTTTCTTTCATCAAATTCTTAGATTTTCTCTTCCCGTTGATATGTTAACATAAGTATAGAATACCACGTGAATCCATATGACACATGAAAGGTCACATGATTCTTTAGGGCTAGTTCAAAAGTATCTCAAGCAATAAACCTTTCAATATATTTTAGGAGGAAAAATGGTGTTCAACAATAAAGACGAATAGAAAAATACTGACGTCCGCAAATTAGTGAAGCAAATGTTTACCGGAGATGTAGAACTTTCAGAGACACGTATGGAAGACAGCACTAATATATAAAACCACAACTCTTACGAAAGAGAAGAATGTTTAATGAAAGGAAAGCAGTATTTATGAAATTTATATCAAGTTCATGTTTAGCCTGAGTTTTTCCTTTCTGAACGAGCACAACACAGTGGCTTCTAGCATTAAGGAAGGAACCCTTGTGCTTTCCTCTAAAAATAAAGGGTATGTCTTAAAATTTTCTCTGTACTAATTTTGTAATAATTCCTTCTAATGCAATTATCTATAAGAGTAAGCATTTGAGAAATAGCAGTTTTCATAAACCTATGAACTTAATCTTTTTAAACGGGGAAAGGAGCTTGGAAAAAACATCATCCTGAAAGGCTCATAAGCAAAACATATGTACTTAACTTTTCTGAACCAGATGTTTGTCTGGGTACATAAGTATATACACAGAAAATGTTAAGTTGCTCAAGAGCACATACTTCTGTTGACCTTCCCATAGTGTTGGGCATACATATTGAAAGGGCTGATTAGAGTACTTTGCTTGTAGTAAATAGAAGTAAGTGATAGTAAATAGAAGCAAATAATAATTGACTGGTGATTGATCCACTTTTAGTAACTGAAAAGCAATTATCATTGAAATGGTCATTGAAAAGTAGCAAAGAACACAGATGCTGATGACAAGGCAAGTAGAACAAGAACAGCTGTTCCCAGGCCAATGAAGATCTTTTTCTTTATTATATGCCTTGCTTGACTGCAGGCTTTCACTATTTGCTAGAGATAAGGCCCTGACAAGTTTGACACGTACCAAAGGGAGGGGAAGGGAGAATGTGACCAGGGATGCTAGGTGTGTTAGGGCTCTGGAAAGGAGAATAGAATTAAAAAGTGAGGGGCTAAGCTCATCCCCTGTATCCTTGATTTTAGAAGATAAAACACCCCTGCAATTTAGAGATTGCCTCCTTGGCCATAGATACGGAGTTAGGCTCCCAAAGATGCTTGTGCTTAGGTTAGTAATGTCAGCCCAGTTCCCCTAACCTTGCACACAGTGAAAACTGGAAATTCTGTGGCTAGAGTCAGCACACAGCTGTATATCTTTATTTTAAGTTTTTATGTATTTATTTATTTGGAGAGAGAGGGTGAGAAAGCGAGAGAGGGTGAGGGCCAGAGAGAGGGAGAGAAAATCCCAATCAGGCTCTGTGCTTTCAGCACAGACACCAATGTGGGGCTCAGTCTCCTGAGATCATGACCTGAGCTGAAACCAAGAGTCAGATGCTTAATGGCCTGAGCCACCCAGGCGCCCCTACAGTTGGATATTTAAATCAAAGTTTGCCCTCAGTTGGTGCACTCTCTTCCAAGGGTCAGGCTCCCTGGCTCTGGCAACTCCTCTTTCGGGTTTGTTTGCACCAAAGTTGACTTTTGTAGATTATACATGTCAGGGAGGGTTAGGACTATGCACAGACACGTGGGACCATAATCCACTTAATTAACATTATCTGCTGCACAAGGCAGCTGGGCTGCCAGACATCTGGAGAGATTCCTGAAATGAGAAGGCGGGTTATTAAAAAACAAGATTTTCAAAGTGAAAAAGTACTTCAGTCAATTTAAAAGTAACACTGTCAATTTAATTAAATTCAACACGCATGTCGTGAGCTTTTAATGCACACAGTTTAAAACACCAGCTGCATTACTGGAAGGAAAAAAAATGCTATTTTCTGCTTTTCATTACAATAAAGGAAGGTTCTTCGTTATCTTGACAAACAGTTTGTATCACAGTTCCACGTTATAGAAATGTTGCTTTATCTAGATAAAGATGGGACTCTAGGAATCTCGTACAGTATTCATTTTGACAAATACTTACTGAACTCGTGCGTTGCCCTGTGCAATACGTATTGTCTTCCTAGGTCCTGAAGAAGGTTACCAAAGGAAACTCTAAGAGGGCAGGGACTTGTAAGGGGAGAAAAGATGGGAGTGGGCCGGACACAGAAAAGGGAGAATTCTACTTTCCCTGCAGAACGTTATGGCAGTTGGCTTTCCAGTCCCTGAGAGAGGGTCTGAAGCTGTCGTCACATTAATGCTGGAGTCCTCCTGCTTAGCAACTTTGCTTACCTGGGAGTAGCTGTACTGTGCCTTTCTCCAGCGGCTGCAGAATCTCAGAACAAATGCTAGTGACTTTGGGAATAGTTTTTGCGGTTGGACTATTTTAAATTAGGGTGGAGAACGAAGAATATGAGGGGAGTGCAGCTCTGAATTTTTACCTCCCTGTTGTGTTCTCAGAGCTCAAACGCTGACAAGAACCCCGGGTTTAACATTGCCAACTGATGCCATCAGCTGAAATGATTTCTATATTTTCTAGGAACTGAGCTACACTGTCCATTTTGTCCGTGCTGAATGAAGACCCCAGCAAGGTATTCATTCCTGGTGCCCTCATAAACCTTAGGAAGGTTTTCTATCCTCTGCTGCCTGTCACTTTGGGACTATTCAGGGATCTGAGAACCCCAGGCACTTTTCCACCTGAGTTTGACTTAAGAGTTGCCAGTCTCTCTTGGGGGTCTGCCACCATTATTAACACTTCCAAAAACTCAGAGCCAGGTTACTATGTTATTTTCCAAAAGGCCAGATAATATGCCAATGCAGTACTGATTACTTCTCCAAATATTAAGGCTAAGCTGTCATTTTCTGAGATTATGCCCCCCTATGACACAACAATACAATGTTGTTAGATGAGCTTATCGGTAGGCAACCCCCTTTTTGAGATTTTTTTTTTGAAACTTGCAATACGTTTAGAAAATTATTTTACTGCCTCGAGAAATAGCATTTATGGTCATTTGCTGTAGACTTGGCCTGTATGACAAATTCTGGATCATGCTAGAGAATTAGAGAAATAACACTCTTCCGGCTTACTAGCAGAGTCTCTCTCTTGTCAGGCATAAGCTAATTGGTTTGTGAGACACAACTGAAGGTGGGTTTGGAGACATGCATTCTCCAGGCAGAATGAAAGAATGGAGGTCAAAGGATGCAGTCTTTTGGAGTAGAAAGGGGGGCGGGGTGGCATTTCACAATGAAGATATCTGCATAAACACTAGGTGGAATAAGTAAAATTCCCATCACAGGAAACAGGCAAGAAAAACCCGACCTTAGAGAGTCTCTGGTCTTTCGAAGCAACGGCCAAGTCGCTCAGGCGTTAAGAAAGGGGTGCCCTGATAAGGTTCTACACAGGATGTATTATAGCAAGTAAAACTTTCCCTGTCTGTGGGTCTCCAGTTCGGTTCGGGGTCAGTGTCAGATTATCTGAAAAGAGCACATTATAAAGTTCCAATCGCTTTACACACACACACACACACACACACACACACCCCTTTTTGATTCCTTCTCACATTCAAAGAGACTTGAAGTATTCCAATCTTTGGTTAATACCTTAAAATGAGTCCCAGAGTAGCCCCCTTTCTAGTCAATTGCACCAACTGCCCAAACAAATCAAAAAGAAATGAAAACCGTAAGTTATCTGCGTATCTTCTCTCTGCCAGCAGAGCCTCCTGACTGGGACCGGTCCCTGGCGGGGGTGAAGAGCGGGGTGAGCGGGACCAGCGGAGGCGGCACTGCGTGCGCCCTGGGAGCACGGTCCGCGCTCCTCCCGCGCGGGCCTCGCCGGGGCTCCAGGGCCCACTCACACTTCTGGAGCCCACAGCCGGACCCTCGCCGGACGGGGGCAGCACCGAGCGGGTCCCGGGTCCTGGGGGAGCTCCCAGCCGGGTGAGCTTTCTCTACAGGTCCCTCGCCTGCCCTCGGAGGCTCCGTGTCCTTCCGGAGGACCCCGACCTGAACGGGCGACCCTCCCACTGCCCGGGTGGTCCTGCTCGTCGCCTCCCCAGAGCCCGCCGCCCGCCCCCCGCCCTGCCCACCTGAGGCTCCACATATAGCTGTGCTTGTAGGGGAAGTAGCTGCCCGGCTCGCTGCAGCAGTACTTGAGGTCGGCGAAGCCGCAGCAGTAGAGGAGGGCGGCCCCCTCGCCGCTCCGGGGACACTCGAAGGGCTCCACGAAGCTGTGGTTGAGGCTGTAGTAGCCCGAGCACACCCGGCTCGCCTCGCTCATCGCGGGCGGCTGCGGACAGGGGCACGTGAGACCCCCGATCTGCCCTCGGACCGCACGCGTCCCGCACCGCCTGGCCCGCGGACGCCCCTCGGCGCCGGCTCGTCTCCTGCGATCTGGGGTCTGTCGGGATGCGGGGCGTTCAGCCTTCGCGCGCCTCCTCTGCGCTCTCTCCTCCCCCTGTCCACGTGGTGTCTGGTCGCTTTACTCGCGCTTCTCCCTCTCGCTAGTGAGTGGCCCTTTCATCTGCCGGTCTTCGACCCTGTACCTCTTCTCCCCTGTCCCTTCGTGGGCTTTCTTCACGCCCCCCTGACTCCCCCCTGCTTCCCCTCACTTCTTCGACAGCCCGCGGAGCTCAGTTGGCCCCACTCTATGCCAGAGATTTCATCCGAAGGAAGAGTGGAGGTGTCATATGTCTGCCATCTGGGCAGATGCAGCCCAAGTTGCCATTCTGTCTGCCCAAGGACAGGGCAGCTGGGTTCCAGGCAAACAGAGTAGGGCCGGGGGAGCCTTTACCCCTCCTCGGCCACCGACCCAGGGAGCTGCATAGTGGGCAGAAACAAAAGTCACTCAGCTACCAGGGAGGAGGTGGTGGTCAGGCTTAATCTGTCTTCTCTGAGAAGCACACGTGAAATATTAAAATTTGGCAATTAAAAAAATAAAAGCCAGAGACAAAATTTTTCACCAACAATCTAGCCGTGCATTGTGTATTCTGTTAAACAGCCTACAAAGAGAAGAAGGGCAGGCAAGAGATTCAGGTAAAGACAGTGAGGAGTTTCTGCAGAGACAGGCAGAAAGAGGAGAAGGCAAAGGAAATCAGGAGAAAGAGACCATCAGTTTTAAAGTGCTGCAGAGATTTCTCTTGTTCCCTTTTTGTTTGGCATTCTCATTTAGTGATTCATTTGTTCACAAAGCCTTTTAAAATAACAGTAGTAATGGATGCCTGTTGTAATAAGCCAAACAATATCTTGGTGTACAAAGAAGAAAACAGTAATAGCCTTAAGAAGGGAGAGGAGGTGACTGAACATTCATAGAATTTGTGAGATAGAACAGTGTTCCTTCCTCTTCATTTTCTGCTTCTTTCCTTTGGCCAGAGGGTTGACTGGATGTCAGAATTATGAACTTGACCTTGTTGGGTGCTGAGTAATTTTGTATTCCCAGAAATATTCTTGAGCCTTGTTCTGGAACGCAGTTAAGTAACATGGACACAATTGGAGTCTTTAGAATTTGCTTTTAACCTTTGTTGAGAGAACCAGAGCAGATCTGAGGACTGAATTTTTCCCCCATCACTGGGGTGATGCTCTTCCGAGCACTCTACTCAATACCTTGTGAATTATGAGACTTACCATTCCAACCAGTGGAAACAAACCATTCCAGGCCTCGTGACAGCTCAAAGGAGTGTTCCCTCTGCCCCTTTTACGTGGCTCTTTTCCTGGTTTCCAGTTATCTCCTGACAGCCGTGTGCTGATCAGTACCCAGCTGAGGACTCAAGGAGAACCTCCAGTGATCCAGTTTTATCTCTCTGCCTTTCTCTCTCTCTCTCTAGCTCTCTATTCTCTTCTGCTACCTCAAGCCACCATGACCTCCTGTACTCCCAGCTAGGTCTTCTGACCTTAGGGAAACCTCTGGGCTCTACCTGGGGCTGCTCCTGCTGCTGCAGTCTGGAAACTCTCCAGACAGCATGCTGGGTGCAATCATAAGGCTTACCCTATCTGTTTCTCTGCTGTAGGTTTGCATCATTGTCCTGCACTACATGATAACCATGTTCAAAACCTATCGTTTCTCTACTCTCTGTGCTTAGTTTTTTTTTCAGGCAGGAGGGTTAATCTTGTCTCTGTTAAGCCATGTTAGCTGAAAGTTGGCCAGGCGATTGGACCTGATCTATGCTAAGCCAGTTAAGTTCTCTGTCCTGGAATTGGGATTCTTCCCTGGGGACAGGAATCCACAGGAGGCTAGGGCACAAGACAAAATGAAGCAGGGAGAAGGAGCAAAGAAGGGTGGAAAGAACGTTAATGGTTTTGCAATTCTGTGCAAGTCGTTTCCTGAGATCCACCTATATTCCTATCACTGTGATTTTGGGGACATTCCTGACTCCTTAGAATAAAATCCCCTTTCTGGCTGAAGTGCATTCAAGTAGATTTCTACTACTTGCACCCAAAGGATTCTAACTCATACAGTACATCTTTAGGCAAAGGCAAGGCAATTGAAAGAGAAGGCAATCGAAGGGCAAAAACTGAGCTCGTTGACCAATGGAGCATGTTCCGTTAGGAGGGGCTGTAGGCCCCACGAGCGGACTTTTCTTCCCCTTATGCAAGAGGAAAAGAAATTTTGAGATGAAAATATTGACAGTTCTTTTGGACAGCGATGTGGATTGTCTCAATAAGATATACTGAAGTTTTCCTGGAGCACGAGACACCGAAGTGGAATGTGTGTGACGAGGAGAATGGAAGAGATGGAGAGAGAACACTGGGAACCATGTCCAGGTAACAGAGTGGATCCCAAGGACTGGGCACCTCCCTGAGGGCCCAGTTTTGGTTAGAAGTTCTAGCTTTCTCATGGAACCAACTGGTCGGGCCATGTGATTTTCCCCAGGGCTGAACGGTCAGTAGTTGAGAAATAGGAGCAGGGAAATGAACCGTAGAGCTTGTCAGAATGATTCTCTGGGGCTGTGCTCTGGCCCCTTGATGCCTCTGTAACCACAGCAGCACCTTGGTCGTTCTCCACCCTGAAATACACACCATAGACACATGAAAACGCACAGGCAGAAAGGCATGCCCCCAGCTGCCACACTCTACCGAGCTTGGAGTACCTCAAGGCCTCTGAAGTTCAAGTAAAGAAAAGAGCATTTTAACACACGAGGCTTAAGAGCAGTGACAAGACGAAGGCTTTTTAACAACACCAGTCAGAAGATGCATATTTGCTTGCTTGATTTGCCTGCTATGCGGTCCCCTGTGATGGAGTCCCCAGCTCTCAGTCTCCAGGCAGGAGGGGCTCTGGCAACTAGTAGGAGTGGGGCTGGCCCAGCAGCGAAAGATTGCCATAAATTATACTTTTTATTTTTTCTTATATCTCATCGGTTCTCAACGAAGGTGATACTCCCCTTTAGGGAATATTTAGGGAATATTCTGGAAATAAGGGGACAGTTTTGGTTGTCGTGATGACTGAGTGCCCTGCTGGCTCTGAGGGATATAGGCCAGGGATGCTAGACGTCCTGACCTCCTGCCACATCTACAGAAAGATGGAGAGCTGTCTGATTTTCCAGTGTTCCCCAGGACATTCACAGAGATGAAAACTGTATTTATACTCATCCGCATCTAGAACCTGTTCCTATGTTGCAAGTAAAATACAATGTATCTGTTGAGCTTTCCAGGAACATAACAACCATGTAATTTGAGGGAATGGTCGCTTGCTCTTTTGTTTGGAACTTAACCAGGCGTTTTTCACTCTTTCAGAAAATCAGGCACCAATGGTAATGTTGCTCAAGATTTTGTGTTTGAATTGCCAATACTGCACACGGTCTGTGCCTGCCTTCATTTGTGCTGTCGCTCTGCAAAGGAATTATAGCTGTTGTGGGCACATTATTGGTGTAAATGTTATGTTTCTTGGTACAGTTGTGCTTGAGCACGTCTACATGGAAATTTGTATTCCATTATATGTGCATTCCATTTATTTCTTCTTTATATATATTATATATATAAATATAAATATATATAATATAAATTATATTATATATAAATATAAATATATATAAATATATATAATATATAATATATATTATACATTATATATTATAATATTAATATTATATAATATATATATAATATTAGTTTGCTAGGACCATTATATATTTTGTATTAGTTTTCTAGGGCCACTATAACAAAGTACCACAGACTGAGTGGCTTAAACAGTAGAGATAGTATTTTCACAGAAGCCAGAAATCTGAGATCAAGGTGTTGGCAGTGTTGTTTCTTCCCAAGCCTGTGAGGGAAGGATCTGTTCTAGGCCTCTGTCCTTGGCTTCTCGCTGGCCATCTTCTCCCTGGGTCTTCACATTGTCTTCTCAGTGTATGTATCTGTGTCCAAATTTCCTCATCTTAGAAGGACACCAGTCGTAATTAGGGCCTGCACTTATGACCTCATTTTAACCTAATTACCTTTTTAAAGACCTTATCTCCAAATAGGGTCATATTCTGAGGTACTGGGTGTTAAGACTTGGTCATATGATTTTGGGGGATACAATTCATCCCATTCAATTGGGTATGTAGATCCATCATACTATATAGAAGTTTCATTTCAAAATAGCAAAGGGAGAATTAGAGAGAAACATCTTACAAAATGGTGGACACTGCGTCTGATAGGGTTGAGAGCTACTGGTATACTCCATCAGTAGGACAATGTCGTTTGGTATGTCTCAGAGGTGAGTGTTGTTTCTTACCGCTGATCTCCAGCCCAGCCCAGTTCACCCATAACTTGCATGATGGAAAAAACGGAGGGAGATTGGGAATAGCAACCATCTGGCTATTGGGTAAAAGCAAGACAAGGGTTCAAATGAAGCTGACTTGGCTGTGGGAAAAATGAAGAGTCCAGATGAGAGCTTTGCTCAAAAGCCTTCAATAGATCCTTATTTCCAAACCCACTGTAATCAATGCCACTCTACTGTCCCAACTTCATTGCTCTCTAGACCATCTCTAACATGACTCTCCTGCTGTGGCAAGTCAGTCTTCTTCCTCCCTTGGGAACATCTTCATGTATATTTCCATCCAGGAGATACCTTGAATTTCTTCTTTGTCTTGAAATCTTCATCTAAAGTCCAGCTACAGGATTCTCTCACTATCCAGCCCCCTGAAACTGCTAGAATAGGACAATTCCTAGATAGAACAGAATTTGAAAAGCAGGTGGCAGAGCTAAGGGGCAGAAAGAAACTGGGTCAATTCTCCACATTGACTCACTGGCGTGAGGTTTCTGTTAGAAGCCAGTTAATTACCCTTATTGCCTGATTGTCTAAACCTCTTTGAGTTGGGTTTCCTGTTTCTTAGAATCAGAGGTATCTTAACAAATACTATGCCCCTTGGATATTCCTCTAGAAGAATTTTTACAAGAAAAGGAACATTATGCCATTTGAGGGAACTGATGATGCAAACCCTGCTGTTTGGCCATAGCGTGGTTTGGAGGGTTGGAGCAGGAAACACTGTGACGTGGCTACCGATTCTTGTGCCGTAAGTCCTGGTTAGGGAGTTTTAGCTGGGAGCTCAGTGACATAAGTTTTAACAAAGCTTCCAGTGCAATTGACAACAGTAAATAGCTGTGCCTTTAATAAGCCTCACATCAGACTGAAAGCCTTGTGACTGATTTTATAGCTGACACACAGAAGTCAGAAACAGCAGCATCAATGGGAAAATGACATGCAGAAGAATGAACCTGGACCTCTTTCTTAACCGTACACAAAAGTAAACTCAAAATCGATGGAAGACCTAAACCTAAGACAGGAAGCCACCAAAATCCTAGAGGAGGAAACAGGCAGCAAACTCTTTGACCTCAGCTGCAGCAACTTTTTACTTGACATGTCTCCGGAGGCAAGGGAAACAAAAGCAAAAATGAACTATTGGGACCTCATCAAGATAAAAAGCTTCTGCACAGCGAAGGAAACAATCAGCAAAAGTAAAAGGCAACTGATGGAATGGGAGAAGATATTTGCAAAAATGACATATCAGATAAAGGGTTAGTATCCAAAATTTATAAAGAACTTATCAAACTCAACACCCAAAAACAAATACTCCAGTGAAGAAATGGGCAAAAGACATGAATAGACACTTTTCCAAAGAAGACATCTAGATGGCTAACAGTCACATGAAAAGATGCTCAACATCACTCATCATCAGGGAAACACAAATCAAACCACAATGAGCTATCACCTCATACCTGTCAGAATGACTAAAATAAATAATTCAGGCAACAACAGATGTTGTCGAGGATGTGGAGAAAGACCAACTTTTTGCACAATGGTGGGAATGCAAACTGGTGCAGCCACTCTGGGCAGTATGGAGGTTCCTCAAAAAATTAAAAATAGAACTACCCTACTACCCAGCAATTGCACTACTGGGCATTTATCCAAAGGATACAAAGATGCTGATTCAAAGGGGCACATGCACCCCAATGTGTATAGCAGCACTATCAAAAATAGCCTCATTATGGAAATGTTCATCGAGGGATGAATAGATAAAGAAGATGTGGTATATATGTGGCATATATATGATATATATAGTGGAATATTACTCAGTGTTCAAAAAGAATGAAATCTTGCCATTGCACCAACATGAATGGAACTAGAGGGTATTAAGCTAAGTGAAATAAGTCACTCAGAGAAAGACAAGTATCATATGATTTCACTTATATGTGTAATTTAGAAACAAAACAGAGGAACATAAAGGAAGGGAAACAAAAATAAGATAAAAACAGAGAGGGAGACAAACCATAAGAGACCCTTAAACACAGGGAACAAAGTGAGGTTTGCTGGCAGGGTGTTGGGTTGGGGGGTGGGCTAAATGGGCGAGGGGCATTAAGGATGATCACTGGGTGCTTTATATAAGTGACAAATCACTAAATTCTGTTCCTAAAATCGTGATTACACTATATGTAAACTAACTTGGATTTAAATTTTTAAAAATTAAAAACAAAGAACTGGGATCTAATTCTAGTTAATATTTGAAAATGGAAGAAATCAATTTTCTTAGAAAAGAGAAAAATGACTTTAAATGCTAATACACAGTTATGTTTACACTACATTATTTCACTATGTGTTCATTACGTAAGCATACTCTACAATATATGAGTATGTGTATATATATATATATATATATATATATACATTTTAAAAATTTTTTTAATTCTGTAAGGATAGACACCTGCTAATAACTGTGACTTCCTCTAGGGAATGGAGTAACCAATAGGCACTCAAAAAAGATGTAATTTACATAACCACATACAGTAGGGAGTGTGAGAAGGGAAAGGAGGTGACTGGGGACTTGTGATTTACCTCTATTAGTGGATTATTTTTAGTTTTGTAAATACAAGTTCATGTGTGTATCTGCCAGAGTCTCAGAAGAAATAAACCACCCCAAGTGTTGAAAGAAAGAAAGAAAAGAAAGAAAGAAAGAAAGAAAGGAAGGAAGAAAAGAAGAAAGGAAGAAAGGAAGAAAGGAAGAAAGGAAGAAAGGAAGAAAGAAAGAAAGGAAGAAAGAAAGAAAGAAAGAAAGAAAGAGAAAGTCAGCAGCAGCATCAGACATCAGACAGCAGCTGTGAAGCACCATTAATGTGGAATGCTACAGTGCCATGGAGAATGGTGGTGAACCCCATCAGCAACGTAGGTTAGGAAGTTATCTAACACTGTCCTTACTCCCCTGTGTGGCCTTACAATACCTCCTCATTACCTCCCATGACAAGATCCCCACCACATCCACACAAAACGAATGCTAATGGTTACCACCTAGTGACCATTCTTCATGTCCCGTTGCTGTCATGACCGCTTCACATGTCTTATGTCACTTAAGCCTCAGGATTTGCTCCTCTTCAGAGATGAGGAAACTGAGGAACAGAGAAGTTAAGGTCCAGTGGTTAGCAAGAGGCAGAGTAGGAATGTAACCCCTGCTGTGTTTCTTAAAAGCCTTAACTGGTGAACCATACCTCCTTTTCTGCTCCTGGCCCCCTGCAATGATTTGTGAAAGGATATGCATCTGTATACTCTTTTTTTTTAAGTTTATTTATTTATTTTGAGAGAGAGAGAGAGAGAGAGAGAGAGAATCCCAAGCAGCCTCCACGCTCTCAGTGTGGAGCCTGATGTGGGGCTTGAACTCATGACACTGCGAGATCATGACCTGAGCGGAAACCAAGAGTTGGACGTTTAATCAACTGAGCCACCCAGGCGTCCCTGTGTATACTATGAAGTATGTTTTTTGTATGTGTGTATACACTATCCATGTCTATTGTATATGCATAAAGTTAAATATTATTTACTTTTTATATTTATATTTTTGTTTATAAAGTTCAGAAGTGTCCCCAGAGTACCCCCTCACCTAAGAGAATGGACTTGCTGGGATCCATGCTGGGACTCTCAATGTCAGCTACTGCTAAAGGAAGGGTCCCTGGCCAAGAGCAGGCGCTCTTCCTGAAGAAGCCGTAGGGTAGAACCAGAAGACAGAATCTGATGTGGAAAGAACCATCAGATTTGATCTAAGACCTGAACATACTGGGTGAACATTCTGGCCCGTGAATAAACTACAAAAGCTCCTGGCTCATGGCCCAGTGGATATGGCTGATTTACATCCTTCTTCTTTGCGGTGAGCATCACCATGCAAAGATAATCGAAGAGTTCGTGGCCCCGGGGTGAAGAATACAACTAAACCAGTGCAGAGTTAAGGAACCCAGCCAGCCTTAAGGGACTCCACTAACAGAGGTAAATCACAAGTCCCCAGTCACCTCCTCTCCCTTCTCACAGCCCCTACTGGGTGGGAAGACAAATAAATAGCCCTTCATCGGGAAGTGGCCGCTGTCACCAACCAATGATAGAAATGTGCCTCTGAAAGCGTGTCTTTCCGTGTAACACTCATGACTTGAGCTGAGAGAAGACTCTTTCCCAGCTCCTAAGGGCTCTGGGTCTTGCTTTGGTCACGGGGAGGGAGACAGAAGTGAGACAAGGTTACTGTATCCTCACAGCCCAGACACTGATTTCTGAGCGTCCCCCGCCCCACCCCACCCCCTTCCCTGAAATTCTCCATATATAAGGAGAGGAAAAAGAGACTGGTCCTCATGTGAGGAGGCAGTTTGATTTGAGTTTCATTTGTCAGTGTGTTATTTTGTAATTTTAAGAGGTTTTCTCTTATAGAACCCTACATTTAACAATTATTAACCTACTTTTAATAGTCACTGTTTAAGCTGCCCTCCCCCCACCAAGAAAAAAGGAAAGACCCTCACTCAGCATTCACTGTGAATCAGATGTTATCACAAAGAGTAACTCTTCCTTCCCCCTTCTCCCAGATTAAAGCAGAACTTGCTGTTTGTGCTCTCAGGGTCTGGTGTAAGGACAGCAGTGGCACCGGTTCAGCTAGAGGCTGTGAGGATGGAGGGAATGAGTGGTCTGGAGCAGGTGGATCCTAGAAAGTGGCAGAAGTGGGGTAGCTAATACGTCAAAATCTTCAGATTTAGTTCATGGAACCAGCATTTCCCAAGGACAAAATTGATGGTCAGTCTACCAAGGCTCTGTCTGATGCGTATGACAGGAGAAACTAGTCTAAATCAGTATTTACTCTGATTCTGCCTCTTTGCCTGCAGATTTCATACATCTGGGAGTCAAGGACGCGGAGGGGGAGGGGGAGCTTTGCTGGCCGGAAAGTTTGGGTGCCTCGGGGAGGGGTGCTCCTCCCAGGAGAAATAATCGTGTTTTCTATGTAGCGAGCCCTGAGAATGCCTCTTGGCCCTCCCAGATTCTTCCTGCTTCCTGGGGAACATTCTTTCCTTATTCTCCTGCTAAAATAAAGTGTCTGTGTTCTTAACTTTGGTTGGATTTCAAGTGTTGCTACCAATATTCAAATGTCTATAGGCGTCTCATAAGTCAAGCCTAACCTAAGCCACTGTACCAATGCTGGCTATGGCAAACAGCTGGGACAGGAGCCGCTCTGTGGAAGTGACATGGGTGTGTCAGTGGAAGCAGAGGGCCATTGTGGCAGCAGAGGTGGCGTTAGATGGCCTCAAGGCTTTTAGGGGCGGTAGAGATCTCAGAGTGGATGAAGGCTAAGAGGGTTTATTTGCTTGCAGAAATTAGCTGCCCCCTCTGAACTCATCTACTAATAAATGCAGGTAATTGGGAAGATGGGAAAGGACTGGAAGAGCTGAAATAGTGAGTGGAGCTAAAGCCAAGAAATGCTTTTCATTACCATTTATATGACATCGGATAATCGTACAACCTGGGCAAAAACAGGCTGAGGAATTTTCGAGCCTGGAACACTTGTGGCGACTGCCAAGTTGGAGAGGAAAAAGAAAATGTTTTCCCATACCTGGACAAAGCTTTCTGGTAGGAGAATTATCTAGATTAAAAAATTGTTACTAAGTTCTAGGATAGTATAAATTTTTTAAAATTTTACTACCCTGTGTTTTACCGGAAGAAAAAAATAGAAATGCTTGGATTCGTTATTTAGAAAAAAACAAGGGGCACCTGGGTGGCTCAGTCAGTTAAGCATCTGACTTTGGCTCAAGTCATGATCTCGCAGTTCGTGGGTTTGAGCCCCACATCGGGCTCTGTGCTGACAGCTCAGAGCCTGGAGCTTGCTTTGGATTCTGTGTCTTCCTCTCTCTGCCCTTCCCCTGCTCCTGCTCTGTCTCCCTCTCTCTCTTTCTGTCTCTCAAAACTAAATAAACATTAAAAAAAAATTTAAAAAAAGAGAAAACCAAGTGCTTAAGCACATATCACTTATATTAGTTATACTATGGCAATATTATTATATTATATTATATTATATTATATTATATTATATTATCTGATACAAATTACTTGACAACACTCAGGTCAGAATCATTTCTTAAAATCAAATGAAATCTGTTGCAAACACCAGTGTAGGTGGGATATTTAATCTCAGTTATGTTTTGCGAGGCCTTTTCCTCTCCCCCTGGAATGGGAAATGTTCTGGCGAGATTATGTAATTCTAGCCAATTTCATGAGTACCAAGAGTGGGCTAGTGGGAACAATCTGCCCCCGGTCATGGCAATTAGGGGGTGCATTTTTGTAGGTGATTAAGAATAATAATGCTGATTAAAAAGTTGTTCTTTTTATTATCATCGGGCACTGGCTATTTTAAACAGTTGGTGATAGAAAGTCCTTCATGAAACAAATCTCTGTGGGTAAAAATTCGAAACAATTGCTTTGAATATCATTGAGTGTTTATTAATTGGCACTTTTTATCCCTTATCCGTTAATAAATATTTCATTCTAGACGGACTTCAGTTAGAAGAATCTTCAGTTACTCAGTTCATCCCTGTTCCCCACCCCCACTGCCATAGAGACATCAGTCATACACATTTGTTTAGCTATAAATTGCTAAAGATTAGGAATCATTTGAGTGAATCCCTGTGATGTTCCACATTCCTGCACTTTTCTGTTCAAGTAGATTCAATTCAGAAGAAGCAGAGATAACACACTGATTAGACAGATGAAGAAACAGAACATCAGCTACTTCAATTCTTCCATTCTATATGACATCTTGGAATTTTTATTTGTGTTTAAAACTTAAACAGTGAATCAGAGTGCAAGCTGCAATGCACCATATTTTCCTTTGGTTAGAGCCTCTTTATCTACTGAATTTTCAAAATAACTTCCAAATTGAAATTTTGTATTTTAAATTAACTGTTTGTTTTGAAACTAGGGAATGAATCATCAAGAAAATTGTTATTATTTTGTGATTAGTTCTTGAAAATTTTTGGCATCTGGAGGTAAGGATGTCAAAAAAAAAAAAAAAAAAAAAAAGAAGTCTCAGTTCCTGATATCAAATGTGCTACCTATACCCCTGGTCTGTGTCCATTCCACTATAGTTGCCACTGTGCTTGGCAAGAAGGTCTGTTTATTTTCTTTAATTTTTTTTTAACATTTATTCATGTTTTGAGAGACAGAGACAGAGTATGAGTAGGGAAGGGGCAGGGAGAGAGGCAGACGCAGAATCCAAAGCAGGCTCCAGGCTCCGAGCTGTCAGCACAGAGCCTGACACAGGGCTCAAACTGACCAACTGTGAGATCATGACCTGAGCCGAAGTTGGATGCTCCAACAACTGAGCCACCCACGCGCCCAAAGGTCTGTTTAAAGGTGGAGAGTCTGCCCAATGTAGTCACTGGGGCAGCTTCCATGGCTTCTGGGCATGGGATACAATAGCCCCTTCTGCTTTGCTATAGGCACAGTGGGGGTCATCAGCAGTTGCCATCCACCTCCTTATTCCAGTGCTGGGTCAGCCCACTGCCCTTCCTCTCACCCTTCCTGGACAAGTTTAATGTGTGTATCATTAGAAGGTGGTGGGTCCGAATGGGAACAGGGAATTTGGAATAGTGTATTTCATTGTTTTGCCTTGAGACTGTAGAAACATGAAATGCAGTTAATTTTTCTCTTGGGTTATCTTACCACATTAGTCAAGAGTACCATGGAATTGTATTTAAGCAGGAATTCTGATGAGTACTATCAATGTAGAGAAGTAAAAACGATTTCATTTATAGTACTCAACTCACACAAGCTTAGAAATATGATATTCCACTTGAGTCACTGAGTTTGTTAATTACAATTTGGCTTCATTTTTGTGGAATATGACAGTACTCATCACTGATTATATTATTGTTCTGTAGCCTTGTCAGTATAACATGTTATTTTGTGTTATGTGGGTGATGGTGTTGCTTTCAAGATGACAAAAAGATTATATTTTTGTAAGACAATATTCATCAATTAAACCATGAAGTACCCAATTGTGCATAATGTTATGCAAGGTGCTTAACTCACTCTACATATTGTTGGAGATTCTGTCTCAGGATGCTCTCTTCTCAACACTGCCCAGTTTGCCTCCAGAACACTGTAGCTATTCAAGCCAGATGGTTAATTTTTCTTAGGTGCATATAGAAAGCAAGTTACTAATTCTCACAAGTTATCCATGGAGGTTCTCTTTTGCTGCGCTCAACAAGAGAAGAAAAAGTCCTTTAATGGTAGGACTGGGACCCCGGGATGGATACCCCAAACAGCCAAGCTATGGCCTTGGCCTCTGACCCCAGGTTGTACCAAATTAGTCATCACAACTAAATTTTCTCCCCCAACCCCCATTGACTCTACCATCCATTCCTAAATGGTTGTCTGTTTTCTCTGCAGCCTCTGTGTAATCTGTCTGGTACAAACCAAGCTCTCATGAAACATTGGTTCCCTTCCTCTGCCTTTCCTTACCTCTCTTCCTGAATGAATGAATGAACAGAGAAATTAATTCCTCTCTGCTGCAACCAGTTTTCTTTGTTCCATGGCCACATGGCAGAACATGCCAACCCACAGTTCCCAAATTTGTGTATGTTACATTCAGGTATATTGAGAGTACCTCAGTTCTGCCTTTTTTTTTTTTTTTGAGAGAGAGAGAGAGAGAGAGAGAGAGAGAGAGAAAGAGAGAGAGCAGGAGAAGGGCTGGGAGAGAGGGAGACACAGAATCCAAAGAAGGCTCCAGGCTCTGAACTGTCAGCGCTCAGAACCGTGAGAACATGACCTGAGCCAAAGTTGGTTGCTTAACCGACTGAGCCACCCAGGTGCCCCCAGTTCTACCAATCTTAAAATCAAACTCCTGGGAAGGTGAAAAGTCTTCCAACTGTCTAATCTATTTGGTTCATGTACCGTCACTGAATTACCCTGGTGGCTCCAGGCTGCAATGGCAGGGTTGTGGTTACTGGTAGGGAGTAGGGAACAGTTTTTGCAAAGAAGGTTCTGGGCAGAGAGTCACATAGGTTTTTACCACTCCTTAAATCTCCCTTCTTCATAATCTTGCTCGTGTCCCAGGTTTGTTCTGTCCCAGGTTTGATACAGCAAATCCCCCTCTGATCATCCTGGGTCACATTAGTTTGCTGTCTCTCTACCTCCTGTTCTCTGCTGGATAGGCTCCCCACTCCCCAGCTTTGGTAGCAATAACTAAGTTCAAACTGCTTTTAAGCTTTCCATTCCTACTGCAGGTGTCGTGAACTCTTTGTTTTCCAGCAATGCCTTTCCGATACCACCTGCCCGTGATAGAAACTAGTGAGGTGTCCTTTTCGGCTGCTGGGGCTCAAGGCCTTGGTTCTGGAACTGGTAGTTAGAGCCCCAATTCTGTTGCTTCACAGAAACAGTTTTTGTCAGAGTTGCAATAATCCTTGAGTGTGACGTTATCAAAGAGACTTTTTGCAGGCTAATACAAAAGCCCAACTATGATTTATAGCATTGACTCTGAGTGTTTGTTCCTGTGGACTCAATTGTTGTCTTACAAATAGACTTTTCTGGGGGAACAAAACCCACTTGTAAATTAGAAACCCTCTGATACTTCGTACACGGTCTGGGCCTTGTGCTCTAGCCTATGCTCAAAGCATCTGTGTGGGCCTCCATGTTCAGAACAAATGTTCAAAATAAGAGCATCAAAACAAGGCAGAAATAGATAGTAACATCATGCCTCCAGATTTATCAGAAAGGCATGGACATTAGAACTTGAGGTATATGTGGGGAAAGGATTGCAGGTGGCAGGAGGAATGGGGGATGGGGCCTTGTAGTAGACCTTTGCAGTTGGGCAGGGCCAAAAGTGGGTGGGGTCCAGGAAGGAGCTGGGACATGATCGCTGTTAGTCACCGCCAGCGAGAATATAGGAAGTCCCCAACAGGTGGGGGACTCAGAGGTGGTGAAGCTGAGGCAGGCAACATAGCTGGAAGGCAGTACTATCATTACTGAGGTGTCTGTTCACAGGATGGGGTTAAGACTGGGGCCTGTGAGCAAGCTCTCCCCAGAACTAAAATGTATCAGGAGGGGAAAGGAGAACGTACTGGGGGAAAAGAGATGTTTACTGAGGCCCAGGAACCCCATTCTCAGAATAAGGCATCAGGGAAGGACCTGATGAGCTGCAAACAGGCCTCCAGAGCTAGTGCTGAATCTCCACGTTCCGGGGCCACCCTACACCTGCACCCTAAACTGGTCTCCTGAGGACAAGCAATGATTGGCAGGTCTCCCTAAATACACCACCAAGACCCAAGCACGAGGCATCCTGCTTGCCTTCCGTTGCCTAGCAACAGCCACCTCCTTGATTACTAGAGTTGTCACTAGTTTTTCTGTGGCTATCTGCTCTGAAACTGGGTACATGGGGCCTACAAGGAAGAAGGCAAAGTCGTGGTCGTTCAACGAAATACAAGTTCACTTGCAAGTGTAAGCAAGCAGTACAAGCTCGGAAAAGGGAGAGTCGCAGGACTGATTTCATGTTGACCCCAAATATGGAGCAGGAGAGAGAGGAGCAATGGAAGAAGGAAATTCTAATGATTCTGTAGATCCCAGAATTATCAGAAATGGAAAGACGGATTGAGAGAGAGAGAAATAAAAAAAATGTCAGATGAAGATATCTTAAATATAAGAAGATACATTGTAAATGTATATTAACATAGAATTTCTCCAGAACATCAGTCATTCTCTTTCTAATATGGAAATTATTTAATTCTGTCAAACACAAAGAAAAGCATGTAGCTTGCCACTCAAAAAGCCTAAAGCATCCCAGATGAAATGGTCATGTAGATGTTTCTCACGAATTGCCATAACGAAATGATAACATTTGAAACTGCTGGGAAATCCTGTTCTCGGCCAGGTGGAACAAAGACCAGGTCATCAATCAGATGACATAATGCCACAAACAGTTGTGTAAAGTCCAAAATAGAGATCTGAAAGTTCTTTTCCTGCCAGAAGGATCATCAGACGGAAGATATCCTATCTACAGTCATCAAGTTTGGATCTGGAGGCACAGTGCTGAGGAGGAGAACAGGAAGTTCAGAGACCATGTTGTCTGAAGCCCTTAAACGGTGTTTTCATCAGCCATAGCCTGTTGGAAAATACACCTGTGCCTTTTTCTTCTTTTGAATCAAGGATGTCGACTCTTCTTTTATTATTAGGTGTCGCTGATATTCCTCCTCAACTCAAAATTCTCAACCAAGTGAAAAAACATACATACAGTTCTTTTGGTCTTTGTGGGTTTTTTAAAAAAAATCATTTTTGTCTGAACAGAGAAATGTTTACCATTTCACTTGTCACTTATTTATTCATTGAGGTATACCTGAAAAGAAAAATCTGTCAGGTAATCTTATGGCCAGTGCTGGTAAAAGTTGCAGTAGGGGAGAGGGGACAGGAGAGGAGAGAGGGAGGGGAGGGAAGGAAAGAAGGCAAAAAATGTGGAAGGGGGTGCAGGACTAGGAGGCAGAGGTTCAGCTCCCACCTCCTCTGGGAGGTCAAGGCCATGGACATGTGTCTGAGAAAATTAAATACTATTATCACCTCTTGAAGTTATTTCTTTTTTGGCAGTAGAAATGGTTACCTGGTTTCTTTTTTAAACTTCAAAGTTTATTTTCTCAAGAAATTACTAAATTTTATCCCCTCTGAGGGATCATCTAAGGATGTAACCAGTTTACATAAAAATATTAGAAAGATTGGTCAGTTTACACAGCAGGCAGTACAAAAGTCCCTGCTTCTCTTCCTCAATAGACTGTAATTCAGAAAACAAACCAAGCAATGCTCACAAAGGTACAATAGCTGTATGTTTTCTTTCAATACTCTTTATTCTTTTTTAAGTTTATTTAATTATTTTGTGAGACAGTGTGAGTGAGAGAGAGGCAGAGAGAAAGGGAGAGAGAGAGAGAATCCTGAGCAGGCTCTGCTCTGTCAACATAGAGCCTAAGGGCTCTATCCCATGAACCGTGGGATCATGACCTGAGCCCGAATCAAGAGTCAGATGCTTAACTGACTGAGCCAACCAGGTGCCCCTTTTTCCTCTCTTTTTAAAAATAATATATTTGTGATTTATTGATTTATCCATTTTAGACCTATAATTTACAGTGTAAATGATTTTTAAAAAATATATTCTTCTATCCCTCCTTCCCCTCCCCGTATAGTTATATCACCTTATTTAGTCTGCCTTTACACTGTGATAGTAATATTATATATAATTACATTGCAATTAAAAATAATCATTATAGAGGCGCCTGGGTGCCTCAGTCGGTTGAGTGTCCGACTTCGGCTCAGGTCATGATCTCGCGGTCCGTCGGTTCGAGCCCCGCGTCGGGCTCTGTGCTGACAGCTCAGAGCCTGGAGCCTGTTTTGGATTCTGTGTCTCCTTCTCTCTCTGACCCTCCCCCGTTCATGCTCTGTCTCTCTCTGTCTCAAAAATAAATAAATGTTAAAAAAAAATTAAAAAATCATTATAATTCTTCGCTACTAAGGAAAGCCACTTAGTATGATTGTGCTTTCTTTCTCGTACAATGTTTTGTTCTCCTTTGAATTCCTTTCTCCCTCCTTGTACGTGTGTCTTCTATTTTCTCCAAGTGCCAGGAGTGTGTGTGTGTCTGTGTGTGTGCATGTGTGTGAGATGGTCTCTCTCTTTCATAAAGAATATTCCTTAAACGTGATCTTTGACTCTGTTCATATTGAAAGGTTAAGTCCTAAAAATCTGAATCAAAGTGTGAGCTTGCCAGATTGTATTGGGAAACCACTAAATGTCATTTGTGGAAGTCTTTCCCCCTGACCCATCCCTGGGGCATTCATTTTTTTTCCAGAAAAGAATCTGCTAATTTCCTCTGTATGTGTATGTGTGAGTACGCATATGTGTTATCGTGGCTACCAGCATTTGGGGGAGTGGATTAGATGAAGAGGTTACATATCCCACCATTCTGTGTACAAATTGTCTCTTGGTAATCCTGTTGGAGGCCATACCTCTGCCAGGCGGAGCTGCCGAAGTCCTTCCCAGGTGACCATGCTGCGGTGAATGCTATGGGATCTGAGGAGAAAGTTTCTCCCTCACTTCTGACTGGTTGCCCCCATGCAGACCCGAAGTGATAGCTTCTTCAGCTTCTCCAATCCTCCGTGCACTTTTTGGTCAGAATTACTGTTTCCTTCCTATACAAGGAGTTAATCATGAATGAAAAACACAACCAAAAGCCATTGACATATACACTTCAAGTGGGTGAAAGGTATGGTATATGGATTATCTCTCAATAAAGCTGCAAAAAAAATGATCCTTACATCAAAAACAAAACAAAACAAAACAAAACAAAAAACTGTGGGAAAAAAGAGAGGACTGCTTTTGTAAAGAAATAAATTGGGAAGGTCTATATATGTATAAAATAATTTTAATATCATTTTTATATCGGAGATGAAAAGTAAAACATTAAAAAAGCTACAGAGAATAATCAACTTGGATGCAATAAATAAAATAATGTAGATAATAATAGCTATCAAATTTGAACTTCACAATTAATATGCAAAATGTATAAAAACCTGAAAATGAAGTGGATATACACAGCAACGAAAATATTTCTCTGTAAATGTTCTATTTTCTAAAGAAGTTGCTCTCATAGAAATGGTTCCTGAAAAAAATTAAGGTTCAAAACAAACAAATAAATAAAACACCTGACAAACAGAAACATATAAAAGGCAACTTCTATAATGAATGATGCTGGTTGCATGCATACACTGAAAATAAGAGACTGCCACATTTAAATTCCAGATTTAACAAACTGACTTTAAAATTTTTTTTTCAACGTTTATTTATTTTTGGGATAGAGAGAGACAGAGCATGAATGAGGAAGGGGCAGAGAGAGAGGGAGACACAGAATCGGAAACAGGCTCCAGGCTCTGAGCCATCAGCCCAGAGCCTGACGCGGGGCTCGAACTCACGGACCGTGAGATCGTGACCTGGCTGAAGTCGGACGCTTAACGGACTGCGCCACCCAGGAGCCCCGACAAACTGACTTTAAATAACTATAGAAAATGCATTTTAATAAGAAACGATGCATATTAAAATGTGATAAGAAACAAAATCTTGAATGCAGTACAATAAAAATTGGAAGCTGCAAAACATGGTTTGAAAAAATCCATCTCTTATGAATAAAGTTTAGAAAAGCCTTCTAGCTCCTCCTACAAAGAAAAACAGAAAATCAATAACAAGGACTTCTTTTCATCCTTGAAAATGTTAATTAGGAGAATAGAAGGATCAAAAAAGATAAATAACAGAGGGATACTAAAATAAGAGGGACTCTTGAATATTTCAAAGGACAAAACCAGAGGATTTCATATGTGAAATGACAACCTTAACGCATATATTGTACATAAAGGACTTGTTTACTGTTAAAGACTAATCATAGGTCATGAGGATGGAAATGGTTAATCTTACAATTTTAAGAATAGGCAGATGAAACCTCTGGTTTTCTTTGCTCTTTAAGAGGTGATGACTCTTTCTCCTTCTATAATACCTTAAGCATATCATCTTGATGCAGGGCGGATCAGGCTCCCCAACCAAAGTATTCGCTGCACTCTTCCTTTTGGGGGAAATAATGGAAAGCTGTATCAGTTTCTTATAGCTGCTGTAACAAATTACCACTAAGTGAGCATCTTAATACTGAGAAATGTATTCTTTTTAGAGTAGGCTAGGAGTCTGAATTCAAGGTGTCCACAGAGTAAATATTAGAACAAAATTATACCAAAAAAGGAAATTACAAGGATTTTAGGAGCTCTGTGCCAGGAATTGTAAGAAGAAACCAATATAAAGATTTTCTATTATTTCACATTGTATACCAAAATAAATTTCAAGTCTAAAGGCATTTTGTTGAAGAATTCCGTCTTCTGGGGAGATCAGGTTTTTCTTATTAAGGACTTCAACTGATTGGATGAGGCCCACCGACATTATAGAGGATAATCTGTTTTACTCAAAGTCTGCTGATTTGAATGTTAACCTCATTTGAAAGTAACTTCACAGAACATTTAGAATAATGTTTGGCCAAATATATGGGTACTGTGCTCTACTAAATTGACACTTAAAATTAACCATCAGTGATCTTTGCTTCAAAGCTCCTGCTGGGTTGCTTGAGGCTGTTGGTTCTATCCACACTGAAATCTGAGAGTATTCCTAGCAATCCTGACTCCTTCCCCCTCTCTTGTCACAGGTGTCAGATCAGAATCGTGGTCCAAAATCCTTTCCTACCCTTTCCTGCTTCCTTCTCTCCTATCTTTCCAGGGTGTTGCTCCATCCCTGCACCACCCACTTGCCTGCTGCATGCTTCACTCTGTCCCGGTCGCTTCCAGAACCACTACACTGACACACCATCAGTGGGAGTCTGGAATAAACACTGGAAGACCTCGTTTTTAACCTCTACTCCCCTTATTGATTCTTGCCTGTGGGAGAAAGTTGATAACCTGATTCAATTCTGACATTTACTGGGGCCATTTTTTATTGGTGGATAAGGTCACCTTATCTAAAAAATTGGTGCTTAGGAGGGACACGTAATCTTTGTGTTCTATTTTCTAGATCCATGCCAGTGACAATTAGGTGCATCAAGGCCTTTGTCCCCTGTGAGAAGTTGGATGAAGCCTGGCTGTTTTTCTGTGTTCTCTCCTCCCACTTGTATCCTGGCTCCAGACTCAGGCCCCACTCACTGGCCAGGTAGCTGGGGATAGGGTGCACGTTGGGGAGAGCCTTGAAGTGACTTCCCTTGTCACTGTTGTGGCAATATCCCAACTCTGGCTTTGTGAGGAGAGAGGATAAAACAGCAAATGTGACAGACCTGGGGGAGGAAGGCCTTATGTAGGCCTCCTTTACCAAGGCACATACCTTGCTTTAACTTCTACCAGAATGATGTGGTAAATTAAAAGGGGCTTACCCAGCCATTAAATATTTTAAAAAATATTATTTAAGTATAGTTGACATACAATACTACATTAGTTTCAGATGTGCAACATAGTGATTCGACAATTCCGTATCTTACATTGTACACGTGATAAGTATAGTTACTATCTATCCACACAGAGCCATTACGCATTTTAAACAGGCTTTTATGATGACATTTCCCCCCTATTTGGCTATCGATATAATAAGGAGTCTCCCTCAATGAGGATATTTGGTGGAAGATTTTGAGCTCCTAACAAAATTGAGAATGCTACTAGATGTTTCATTTAACATGCTTATGTTGAGCACCACACCTAACCCAAAGTTGAATAAGAGGGAGACTTTATCCTTAAGAAGTTCCTGATCTGGTGAGAAGAAAGCCATTTTGGCAAACAACTGCAATGCTTTAACAGAGACATGTACACCCTGGGGGTTGGGCATAGAGTTTTCTAGCCCTCCCTGGGGGCTGGAAGGTGGCTGAGAGAGTCTGAGAGATGGGCTGTAGGTTCGACTTAGAAAAAGAAGGAGGAGGAGGGTGAAGCATCTGACTCTTGATTTCGGCTTTGGTCAAGATCTCATGATCTTGTGAGTTCCAGACCCATGTGGGGCTCTGTGCTGTCAATGTGGAGACTGCTTGAGATTCTCTCTCTGACCTTCCTCTCTCTCTTTGTCTCCCTCTCTCTTTCAAAATAAATAAAATCAACTTTAAAAAAAGAAAAGAAAAAGGAGCAGGAGCCTATAAGATGAATGGGCGTAAGAGAAAAGGAACTCTTTCCCTGGCATGCAGAACTCTTGTGTACTCAATTTTTGGAGAATTTAATAAGCTTTACATAAATAGGAATGAAATGTAAATGAAAGTTCGTATGTGATACATTCTAGCTAACTGGGAATAATATGTACAATTTTCATAATGCTGATGCAGCATCATAATGGCCTTGTCTTTAATAATCACCATTCCCTTACCCTTATGAAATGGCTACTGTTACCTCATTACATTACTAGAAAATAAAATTTATTCCAGGTATATCTAACTGTGGAGTAGAGTATTGTCATTCTTAGTAATTTAATTTAGGTGCATTGACTTAGATACTTGGTTTTCTTCTCTCTTTTTTTTTAATTTTTTTTAAGGTTTTATTTACTTAAGTAATCTCTATGCCCAACATGGAGCTGGAGCCCATGACCAGAGGATTTAGATCAAGAGTTGCATGCTTCACTGACTGAGGCAGCAAGGCGCCCCTGGTTATCTTTTTTTCTTAGATTCAAGTATCATTGTTTTAATTTTTTTTTAATGTTTACTTATTTTTGAGAGAGACAGAGCGTCAGCAGGGGAGGGGCAGAGAGAGGGAGACACAGAATCTGAAGCAGGCTCCAGGCTCTGAGCTATCAGCACAGAGCCTGAAGCAGGGCTCGAACCCACAGGCCTTGAGATCATGACCTGAGCCAAAGTCAGAGGTTCAAGTGACTGAGCCACCCAGGTGCCCCTCAAGTATCATTTTTTAATAATAGCATTTATCTCAGTAAGGCCAAGAAGTCCAACCCATTTAATTATTCCTATTTTCATTTGGTGTATTAAGTATTTATTACTGCATAACAAATTACCTGAAAATTTGGCAGCTTAAGACAACAAACAATTATTATCTTGCAGTTTCTGTGGTCAGAATCTGGGTGCGGCATCCCTGGATGCCTCAGCCTCAGAACTCACGAACCTTTGCTGTCAAGGTCTTGGTCAGAGCTACGGTCATCTCAAGGCTCTCCTGGGCTTCCAAGCTCACACTCATGGCCGCTGGCAGGCTTCACTGGCTATTAGGTGAACATATTAGTTTTTTGTCACATTAGCTCTTACAACATGGCAACTTGCTTTCCCATAATGGGAGCTCTGAGAGGGACAGACGGATGGACAGACAGACAGGAAAGTAACAGTCTTTTTATAACCTAATCTTAGAAGTGACAACCCATCACTTTTGTCTTTTTTAATTTATTTGAAGGGAGTCTGTTAAATAGTAGAAAACGTATATATGAGGTGTCTGCCTCCAGTTCCCGGCATAAAGCTCCTAAATTCCATGGAATTTCCTAAGTGATAGGAGTATCTTTTGTTCTAATGAGGTGGATCTTGGTGGACTAATGGACGGTCAGGATGGGAGCTGGTCATCAGAAAGTCCAAGCCATGCTTAGAAGCTTGGAACTTTCCACCCTACCCTTCATTGTCTGGGAAGGGGAGAGGAAGTGGACACTGAGTTAATGATCGATTATGTCTAGATGATGAAGCCTCCATAAAAATCCCTCAAGTACAGGGTCAAAGAGCTCCCAGGTTGGTGAATGCATGCAGGTGCTGGGAGAGTGGCTTGAGGGGTGCGTGGAGGCTCTGTGCTTCTTCCCACGCACCTCACCCTGTGTGTGTCTTCCTCTGACCCTTCATCTATATCTTTTTTTATATCCTTTATAACAGACCAGTAGAAGTAATTGTTACCCTGAGATCTATAAGCCATTGCGGTAAACTATTGAACCCGAGGAGGGGTTGTGGGAACCCCAATGTATAGCCGATTGGTCAGAAGCACAGGTAGCAACGTGGGAATTGGGGCTGGCCTCTGAAGTGGGGCGGTTAAGGGACTGAGTTCTAAACTTGTGAAATCTGAGGCTAACTCCAAGTAGATAGTGTCAGGATTTAATTGAACTACAGGACACCCAGCTGGCGTTGCAGACAATTGCACACCTGCGCTCAGGTCGTCAGAAGTAATTTTCCTGGACGGAGCCATTAGGTCCAGTCCACACTCAAGGAGAGGGAATTACACGGGGGAAAAGACTGCCTACCATATATGGCAAAGTAAGTTGGCTTTACCATTTGTGTTTTCAAATGGTGGGTAAGACTACACCGTACCATGGTAGCGATAATGAGTTTTTAAGTTAGGTTTTATGTTCCAAGCACATTGATAAACATTTCTGCCAGGGCCCCTGCCCTGGAGAGATGGGAGGCTGACTTTTAGAGAAACGGCATAGTGGATCATATTATTTTCCACAATCCACTCTCCCTTCCCTATCTTGTCATGCTTCACTGTGGAAGGAAGCTATGTCACCACCTCCCTGCCTTTGGGCTCTGACCAGTGGGATTTGGCGGGGGCGAAGCACTGTACCAGTTCTGAGCAAAAGCTTCTAGAGGCTGTGTGTTCCCGCTTATCTTCTGTACTCCTCTCTGGCGGAATGAAAAACAGAATGGGAGACTCATGGCACAGACCTCAACCAGAGGCAGGCCGAAGCCAGCTGAGCCACAGTCAACCCAAGGGAGACCTGAGAGTGAGAAATCCGTATTTGTTGTTAGAAGCCTCAAGCATGCTGGGGTGGATTATTGCTGCAGTGAAAGTTGACTGATGCAAATGGGACAGCAGGGACAGAGCACAAACATCCTAAAGAGCATCTATTTCTGTCAGTATTCTGTTTCCAAATCCCATTGAGACTGCCTGAAGCCCAGTCCCCATAGGTATTTGTATCGGAGGAGACTATGTTTCAAGAGCATTCAGTCCCCAAGGCCTGCTGTATAACTGTGGAGAAGCTCTCAGGGCCCTCAGTCAAGTTTTGAGCATAAAAGGATGCATATATATATATATATATATATATACACACACACAATTTATTATTTTTTTTTAACTAGTGACTTCAAGCTATTGTGTTTCAAACTTGGCAAATGTTCAGGATTCACAATGTCAGATATCATATTTCTCTGTCAAAACTTTTCAATTTGGCTTACTTTGTAATTGAGATAGGTGCCATTGAATCCAAACAGTGAAAGAGGAAACTTCCAAATCGAAAAAAAAGCATACTGACTATTATTAACTCAGTGGGATGGCGAATTAGATAGTTATGTGATTGTGCTACATCCCTGAACACAGAGGAAAACACATGAAAGGAATTTGGTATGCTACAAGTTGCCTCTAAACATCTCTGGGAACCCTGATGAAATCTGAAGCAATCATAGCCCTTATCTGAAACAGAAATGTTGAACAGTGTAGGAGACACTCATTATAGAGGTGCTTGGGGTTTTTAAATTTGATCTTGTTTATTTGTTTTTTAACCCCTTGTCTGCATAGTCAAAGACAAGCCAAGGGTTGCAAAACTATTTAATACTACTGGGATCGGAAATCATTTTGGATACAGCATTTGGGTTACTCAGATATATTGTGTGTGTGTGTGTGTGTGTGTGTGTGTGGTCTGAACCTGTATGTCTGGAGTGATTACTAGCATTTCTAAAATTCGATTCCTGATAGCTCAGCCTTCTGTTCTGTGACCTAATAGTCTAATGCTATGTAATATGTAATTTAGGGACAGAAAAAAAGTAAAATATTCAAAGTTAATTAGAAAAAAATTACTCAAATCATAAACTTGTGGTTAGTTTGTCAATGAATCAATGTAACAGAGATCAATTTCCACATAATTTTCTATGTTGTGATGCTTTGTGAATCACCCCTCTCCCACTGACTTCAATTACTCCTCTGTAACTTAAAAAAAAATTAGTACTAAGAGGATGATTTGAATCAATATAATTGATATAATCTCCTATTCCTTTGTTTGACCACCCCCTGCTCCCCCACCCTACTCCCCTCCTTCCTGCTCCAGTCCTTCCCATTCTATATGTGTCCCACTGTGAGCATCCTAGTACAATCTAGAGCCTGGCCCACTGTGTGGATCCCTAGCCAGCCTTCCTATTCCAGGCTTGTTCTTGTTTCCCTTCAGTTCATCTAATCCCCCAGTGAGGTACCCCCCTTCACCCCAAAATGTGAGGATGACAAAAACTTTGTCCATTAGGAAAATTCATGTGAACAATGCAGAGACAGACAATGAGTTAAAAGCAGGATGCTCCAAGACCTGCAGGAAACCTCTTCTCTGGAACTCTTAGAGTGGATTATTAACATATCCAAAGAAAAGGTGTATGGAACCAGACTGAGTCAAACTGACTGTGGCTGGTTATCTCTGGAGGCATCCAAATGGACATGCCAAAGGCCACTCAGGAAGGTCTGATGAAGAAGGTCTTCCAAGGCCTATGGTTGCACCAATCCAAAGTGAGAATTCTGGGGAGTTCTTAGAAATTACCTGTGGGGGTTCCTGGCTGGCTCAGTTGGTTAAGCGCCCGACATTGGCTCAGGTCGTGATGTCAAGTTCGGAAGTTTGAGCTCTGCATCAGGCTCGGTGCTGACAGCTCAGAGTCTGGACCCTGCTTTGGATTCTGTCTCCCTCTCTCTCTCCCCTTCCCCCACTCATGCTGTCTCTCTCTCTTTCTCTCAAAAATAAATAAACATTAAAACAACAAAAAAAGAAACTACCTCTTTCATACCAATGCCTGGCTTCACCCACAAGAATTTTGATTCAGTTCACCTGGGGTGGTGCCCAGCCTTGTTATTTTTTTAAAGCTTTATTGAGATGTCTTTGACACATGCAAATTGTATATATTTAAGATGTATAACCTGATGTTTTGACATATGTATATATTGTGAAAAGATCACTACAATTGATCTAATTAACAAGGGCACCACCTCTGCATGGTTACCTTTGTGTGTGTGTGTGTGTGTGTGTGTGTGAGAGAGAGAGAGAGAGAGAGAGAGGTAACCTTGATATCTTTTAAATGCTCTTAAGAGATTCTGACCAATAATTGCGTTTATGACTGGTAAACTCTAACTTCCAATTTGTAAGCTGGGCTCAACAGCCGCCTCTGGGTTCCTGTCTGCCATTCACCCCAGGTCAGCTAACAATTCATCCTGACGACTCGTCAGGCAAACTAAACTTTGAGACCTTGCGATGTTTCTCTTGCGCATTCTTAAAGAGCTTCTTATCATGATTTTCCATTCCATTCATGGAAAGAATGCATCACATTTATTAACACGGGGGGGGGGGGGCGCCTAAATGGCTCAGTCGGTTAAGCGTCCAACTTCAGCTCAGGTCACGATCTTGCTGTCTGTGAGTTCGGGCCCTGCTTCGGGCTCTGTGCTGACAGCTCAGAGCCTGGGGCCTGTTTCACATTCTGTCTCCCTCTCTCTCTGCCCCCTCCCACTTACTGAAAAATGAATAAACCTTTAAAAAAAATGAAAAAAAATTTTTAACGCGGGAATTTCCAATCTGTGTGACAATTAGATTTCTCACAGTAAATAAATAAAGTGGAATCCCCATGTTCATTCCAGTCCCCTGAAGGTTGTCATTATCATAATTTTGTCTTTCATTGCTTAGTGCAAGGTCCTTTCAGTGGAGCTAAGGTTTAGCAGCCCCCTGCTCCTAATGTCTGCATCCTGTAGCTAAACTCTCTCTAGAGTACAATTTTGGTTGTATTATAACTCCGCTGTAACATCTTCTAGGACTTGTCCACTGCCTTCTGGTCCCACTCTATCTTCTTCTCTCAGTGCTTTCCTTAACAACCCAACCCTATGCTCCAGGCAAACTGAATCATATAAGTGCTTCATTTTCCTGCCTCTTCATTTTAAGCTTCCACTCGACCCCTCCATCTGGCACACGCTTATTTCCATTCTCTTTTCAATCCTTACCATCTTCCTTGGCTGATTCAATTTACTTTTTTCTTTTCAACGTTTTTATTTTATTTTTTTTGGGGGGGGGGGGACAGAGAGAGACAGAGCATGAACGGGGGAGGGGCAGAGAGAGAGGGAGACACAGAATCGGAGACAGGCTCCAGGCTCCGAGCCATCAGCCCAGAGCCTGACGCAGGGCTCGAACTCACGGACTGTGAGATCGTGACCTGGCTGAAGTCGGATGCTTAACCGACTGCGCCACCCAGGCGCCCCTCAATTTACTTTTAAATGTGACCTCGATCATGCTGCCTTCCTGTAACACCCTGGCCACAAGCAAACTATCCTTCTGGATATGCCTTTACCGGTATGCCTTTACCGGTAGCATCGTGACCGATTTTCTTAGTCTGGAATTCGCTCCTCAGACTTCCCATCAGTAGTTAGTTTCCACTCAGATTTTATTCAGGTCTGAACTTGAGTCTTTTCCTTAGGGAGGCCTTTTCTGTTTCCTAAGCCTCAGTGAGATTTCCAGTCACACTGCAATTACTTGCTCAGAGTCTGTGATCCCCACTGCTCTGGGAGGTCCATGAACACAAGGGCAAGTCTACCTCATTCGCGGCTGATTATCAAAACTCTAGCACAGTGCCTGGCACATAGTAAATACTTACTGTGTATTTGCTGAATGGATGTTGAATGAATTCAATTTCAATTCAGCAAATTTTATTAGCACATACAACATGCCAGACAATGTTTCAGGTGCTTGAGATATATCAGTGAATAAAGAAGGTGAAGATCCCTTCCCTCATGGGCTCAGATTCTAGCAAGGGGAGGCAGACAATAAGCATAATGAATATGTAAATTTTATAGTATGTTAGAAAGTGACAAGTGCTTTGGAAAAATGAAAATGAAAAATTTTAAAAATTAAGTAACAATGAAAAGCTATGAAGAAAAATGGTAGCTCACAATTTGTGGTATTGAATAAGGTGGTCAGGGTAGGTCCCACTGCAATGGTGGCATGAGAGTATTAGTCATACAGACATCTAGGGGAAGGAATGTTCCCGGCTGAGGCATGGCCAGTGCAAAGACTGTGGTGTGTTGGGGAAAGAGCAGGAGGCAGTGTGTCTAGAGCAAAGTGAGCAAGAAGTAGGGAAGGGGCTAACATCCCTGGGGGTCCTTTGGGCCATATATAAGGACTTGGGCTTTCATGCAGAGTGGAAAGAAAAGTCGTTGCAGGGTTTTGAACATGAGCTGACATAGTTTGACTATGTTTTAAAAGAAACTTCTTTTTTTAAAAAAAGTTTATTTATTTATTTTGAGAGAGACAGAGCACGAGCAGGCTAAGGGGAGAAAGAGAGGGAGGGAGAGAATCCCAAGCAGGCCCTGTGCTGACAGCACAGAGCCTGATGCGGGGCTCCATCTCACAAACTGCAAGGTCATGATCTGAGCTGAAATCAAGAGTCAGACCCTTAACCAACTTGAGCCATCTAGGCGCCCCAAGAATTATGCTTTTTTTTTAAATCTACAGCCAACAGGATTTCCTGAAATTTGTGTATAGGATGTGAGAAAATGAGGGGAACACCAAGGTTTTAGCCTGAGCAAATGATAGAGTTGCTATTACCTGGGAAAGGGAAAGTTGTGGTTTAAGTAGGTTTTGGGGGTCCTGGGGAGCTCAGGAGTTCGGTGTTAGACAAGTTGATATAAGGTGTTTATTAGACATTTAAGTGGGAGTGTCAAGGACCAATCTGATATGTGAATCTCAAGTTTAGAAAAGGGGTATAGATTGGAAAAATAGACTTGGGAATTGTCAGCAAGAAAGCTATATGAAGAATCATCATATGCCCAGATGAGATCCCCACGGGGGTGAGTATAGACAGTGAGAAGATCAACAACCAAATCTGGGGCACTCCAACATAAAAATCTAAAGGAAGAAGATGAACCAACAAAGGATATCAACAGAGACCAGAGAGAGAAGATGAAAGCCAAGAGAGAGTCTTGTCCTGGGAGCTAAGGGAAAACTATTTCAGGGAGAATGAATTCTGACAAACTCTGTTAGAGAGTCGCTTAAAGCTGAGAAATGGCTGTTAGATTTAGCATTTGGTCATTGGTGACCTTTATGAAAACAGGTGTTGTGTTTTTTTTTTTTTTTACTTTTTATTTAAAGTTTAGTTAATATACTTCAGGAGTATATTATAGTTCAGGAGTAGAATTCAGCGATTCATCACGTACATACAACACCCAGTGCTCATCACAAGTGCCCTCCTTAGTACCCATCACCCATCTAATCCACCTCCCACCCATCTCCCTCCATCAACCCTCAGTTTGTTCTCTATCATTAAGAGTCTCTTGTGGTTTGTTTCCCTCTCTCATTTTTTCCCCTTTCCCATATGGCCATCTGTTTTTTTTTTCTTAATTCCACATATGAGTGAAATCATATGGTATTTGTCTTTTTCTGACTGATTTATGTCGCTTAGCATAATACATTCTAGCTCCATCCATGTCATTGCAAAGGCAAGATTTCATTCTTTTGGATGCCTGGGTAATATTCCCTTGTAAATATACCACCCTCTTCTTTATCCATTTATCAGTTGATGGACATTTGGGCTCTCTCCATAATTTGGCTATTGTTGGTAATGCTGCTATAAACATTGGGGTGCATGTACACTTTGAATCAGCATTTTTGTATCATTTAGGTAAATGCCTACTAGTGCAATTGCTGGATCATAGGGTAGTTCTACTTTTAGTTTTTTGAGAAACCTCCATACTGTGAAAGCAGTTTTGGAGGAGTGGTGGAAGTAAGAGCCCTTTTGGAGTAGATTTAAGAGAAACGGGAGCAGAGGAACTCAAGGATGAATGAATACATGACCTTTATCTCCTTCTAACTTCTTTTGTCACCATTAGATCTTCCTGTTGTCTCTTCTTCTGGATTATAAACTCGTTAAAAATGGGAAGAAGCTTTATCTTTGATACTGACATAGGTGTCTGGAACCTGGCACACTGCCAGCTTATACAGCAGGCATTCAATAGATGTTGGTTGACTGACTGACTGATTGAACATTAAGGGTGCAGTTAAGTTTGTAACTTTTTGGGTTTCCCTTGTTTCCTTTTAAATTCTTCCTTCTTTCCCCCCAACACCCAGACAGCTGCCCAGGGTCCTGCTACCTATCCCCCTCAAGGGTTTACCTGCTACCTGGCTGCCTCCACTTTTTCATCCTCCCTTCATCCCTCACCAGTCTGATATTTGGTCCACACTGAACGTATTCCCTCAGGGATGCAGGAGGGGTGGGGGGGGGGGGCGGGTGGGGTAGGAACAGGACAGCTAATCTAATAAAAGAACTTCAATTTTGGAACCTAGACCCCTAGTGTGGGGGTTTCTAAGAGGTAAAACCCACCCAAGAAAAGTATTCTAATGCTGAGTAGTAAAGGCCAGTAGGAACCAGATCTCACAATATAGTAGAAAGAACTTGAAATAGGAAAGTGTGGGTTTTTTCTCATTTAATCTGAATTACACACATCTAACAGGAATATTAATCAGCTGTTTCTAATAGAATAAGAAAAGAGGCCAAAACAAAGCACCACAGAGCTGTTCTTAATTACTTTCTTATGGGATTAGCTTTTAAAGTTGTAAAATAGTATTAAATTTTTTCCAGTGAGGCATGGCTTTATCTGTCTAATGATTTTAATGTACTTTCTTCAAATTAGTCACTGTGGATGGTTGATTTTAGGCTGCCATATAGCCTTTAGTTAATTTTGGAGCATGGAAAATGAATTGCTGGGTTTCATTTATTCATTTATTTAAGGGATACTCATACATGTTAGACACCATCTAACAACAACAACAAAAACCAACAACAATAAAAACTCCGTGTAAAGCAAGCCAGATAGTATCACTTTAGGAGTTAGCAGCAGCTGTTGCCATTAGAGTGGATAGGTTAAAAATAACTCCCAAGTTCTCTCTTGTTCCTTTTTTAACCTCTCCTTTGCAATTATGAAATCCCATTCATCTATGATCCTCAACCATTCATATAAATATATTTCAAATAAATGAATCCTCAAACACGTAGGAGCTACATGCTACTGCAAATGAAAACATTAAGGCACAAAGGAGGAAACTGACTTCGTTCAAGTAATTTGACGACTGTGGCGCTCAAGCTGCAGAATTATCCGGGCATGAAGTCTGCAAGCAGCTTGATAAACACCTTCCGCCACGTTGAAGGTAAGAACTGTAGAAATTCAATAAAGCAAATTATTTCCTAAGGGAGAAAACACACAGGAAGGGCACTGAGAACATTTCTGTCATCTGGGTATCTTATTTTTTCCAGACAATTAGCAAAAAGTGGCCACAGGACTTTCCCCTGGTTTTCAAAGACTGCCTGGAAACTGATGATCAGCATTTGGGGTTGAAAGAGCCGGGTGTAATCTGTAAATGATATGGATATCAAAGAATATAAGTGTATTATTATAAATTCATTAATATTTGAGTCAAAGGTAAATAGGAAAAAAAAAAGCGAATCATGTAGGTACTGAGTTTTTTCATATCCACTTCCAAAGTGTAGTTGTCACCGTTCAGCTTTTCCCTGAAACCATGTATTTCAGGCTGGGTTGTGCCAGCTTTAGCAGTTCAAACTTGTGCTTGTATTTTGCAGGCAATTTTACATTAGATAAAGAGTTAAAATCAGCCAGCTCCTTCCATTTCCTTTTTCAGCCCTTCCCCCAACAATCAAGCTATCAGAACAGCAGAAGAGGGGGAAAAAAAAAACAATCGACAACAAAAACCAAAACAGTCTCTCAATAAGAACATTTTATGAGTTTCCTCTCTGTCATTATTCTCTTCTGGCTGAGCAATCTTTCTTTGACAAGAGTATTTATCTTCTTTGCAATGCCTGGATACGTGGCCTTATGCCATCTACTGTAGTAATAATTTAGCTGGATAAAAGGTAGGGGAGAGTCCATTTTGAAAGTCAATTTGTAATTTTCACATTTCAAACCATTTTCCTCACCCCGCAAATCCATTTCAGATGAATTAAAAGATTGACTAATAAAATACTAAAGTTTAGAAATCAGAATAAAATATAATTTAACAGCTTTGAAGGTTGCAAAGAGATATTTTTATAATTAGAGGCTTAGAAACAATAGATAAAGTAATAAAGGAAAATATTGACAGTTGTGAGTGCATACAAATAGTAACATTTGGACATATTAAACAAAATATGTCCCCATCTTTATTTCATAGACAGCTCTCCGAGAATGCCATTTCTGTGGTATTATCAGATCTGTTTTTACTCTTATCATGCTATAAAGTCTTTTTTATAATATACTTTAAAAAATCCTGAGTGTCAAATCAATAAATCATAAGTCAAAGTAAATCATAGAAGACTGAATAATGAGAAAAAACAACCCACTAAGCTTTGAAAAGGTAGAATAGTAAAAGCCATAAATCATCAAATTCTCATGAGAAGAAATCCAGGGACTCAATAAACCTGTTGGAAAAAATTTCAGCTTTATTAGTGAACAGAGAAATGCACAGCAACCAGTGAGATGTACTTTTTTCTACTGAATTAGAAAGATACACAACAATTAAACACATTGCCGGTGAGGTTACAAAATAGTAAGCCCTGTGCTACATTCTAGTGGCTGTGCAAATTGCTTCAGTATTTTTGGAGGCTATGTTGAGTCCAAAACGCTGGATCCCTGATAGATCAAGAAGCTATTGAAATGTCTCAGTTTCTGCTTTCTGCCAAGATGGCAGACAAGCCTACATTGCAGGCTGCTACCCTCGAAAGCAATGCCACAGTAATTGTAGAAGTAAGAGGAAGGTCTGGATTTCAGGAGCGGCACCACCAGCAATAATAGTGAAAAAGTCCTGGGAAGACCGCAGCCTGTCCTAAAAGAGCAGGAGTTGTTGGGTGGCTCAGGCTGGCGTGCAGGGCTGCTGCCTGTGACGATAAAGGGAGGATGGG
The DNA here is from genome assembly GCF_022837055.1 of Prionailurus viverrinus. Classification (NCBI taxonomy): domain Eukaryota; kingdom Metazoa; phylum Chordata; class Mammalia; order Carnivora; family Felidae; genus Prionailurus; species Prionailurus viverrinus. Next base: position 132,566,360 of record NC_062561.1, on the reverse strand, counting down.
TTAGAATATTAAGTTCTACTCTTTCCTCTCTTTTGGTTTAACTTGGAACAATCATTATCTGCTCTTCAACTCTGACATTTGTGTGCTGGGAACAAAATCAGGGCAGCATCTTAAGTCCTGCTGGGTAAGGTGTTCATAAAAGCAAGGTCAGTGTCGGTCTTTAGCATTGCTCTTCTAAACCCTTAGGGCTATGACTTCAACCTAGCCTATTCCCAGTGCTGCCCTTCCATAAGTATCATGGTAAAGGCTTGGGGTAGGGGCAGGTATCATCAGTGGTTCTATTGTGTGTACAACTCTCATCCTTGACTCATGTTTTCTTCTGTCCCCTCAATACACCTGGACTGACACAGATGAGGGCCTGACTATGGGTGTTCACTGGTGCACATTATTACAAAGATTAGTTGAAACCCTATGTGAACATGAGCTCAAAGGCCAAAATGACTAACAGATGAAGAATTCAACTATCTAAAAGAATGACCACAAACTGGATAATATATATATTTTTTACCATCTGAGAAATATTGGAATAGAAACTCTGAGAATTTAAAATAAGTATTCGATAGATACAGACATAGATGGCTAAGGAACAAGATAATGATGTAGAAAATCAAAAGAACTCTTTCAGAAAACAGCAAGAAACGATAAAGAAAACAGAAAAGGAAACGCTAAGAAATTTGGAAGGCAGTGCCAACATTTAGGAAATGGGAGACCCAAAGGGAAAGAAAAATAAAAGAGGAGGAACTATTTAAGGAAATAATTTTGGATAATTTTCCAAAAATAAATAAATGATAAAACACTTCAGATGAAAAAAGAAAAATAAATATCTAGATATGATAGAGAGGTTTAAACACTATCAAAGACAAAGAGAAAATCTATAAAACCTTTCCAAGAGAAAGAAGAGATCATCAAAAAAAAAATCATACATCAGATTTCTCATCAGCAGCATGAGATGAAGAAAGGCAATAAAGTAATATATTTGAAGTACTAAAAAAATTTCAAAACTAGAAATTTATACCCAACCAAATTTTCAATCAAATTTGAAAGTTTAATAAAAATATCCTCATGCATGCATGCCTCAGAAGGCCTACCACACAGACTCTGAAAACACTTGTGGAGAGGAAAAGTTCTAGACTTTACAGCAAGAGATAAGAGAAATATGGGTGGTAGAATAACTTGTTTAAGTCTATGGTTTTTCATTTTTAAAAGCCAGGACTAAAGAAAATGAAAACTATTATACCTATAATAAACAAAAATTAAAATTGTAGACATTATCAACATGATAAGTGTGGGGGGGCAATGGGAAGGGCTACAAGGACATGAGGATGTGTTAAATTACTTTTTTTATTAGGATTAAGTTATAGATATTAATTTTAAAAATCAGCAGTATAAATAAACTCAAGTGTGGGTATTAAAGGAGAGCCACCAAAAGAATGTATATAATAATATATAACTATTAGGTGAAGAAAAATCACTCAAACTCCCTAATGGAAGCAACAAAGGAGAAAAAAGAAACAAAAAGAAAGGTAAATGGTAGGATTAAATAAGACAGAAACAAGCCTTAATATAAAATAAATGCAAACAGTTAAATCAATTAAAGGACAGATTTAGATTGGACTTTAAAAAAAAATTCAACAATATCTTCTCTGTAAGAACAATATTTAAGACAAAAACTCAATACAATGTTTAAGAGAAAAAGAGACATATACCAGGAAAATATTCTACAATAAGAAGCTTAAGTAGCAACGGTAATAATTTAGCAGGCAAAAAGTATAAATGACGGAAAAGGTATTATATCCTGTAAAATAAAATATAGGATCATAAAATATGGCCAGTAAAAATACATGCATCTAACAACAGCCTTAAAATATAGCAACGACTGCCAGACTTTAGGGGGAAAAAAGGTAAATCAACAACCGAATGCAGATTTTATTTTATTTATTTTTTATTTTTTTTAATTTTTTTTAACATTTATTTATTTTTGAGACAGAGAGAGACAGAGCATGAACAGGGGAGGGGCAGAGAGAGAGGGGGACACAGAATCCGAAGCAGGCTCCAGGCTCCGAGCGGGCAGCACAGAGCCCGACGCGGGGCTCGAACTCACTGACCGCGAGATCGTGACCTGAGCCGAAGTCGGCCGCTTAACCGACCGAGCCACCCAGGCGCCCCCCGAATGCAGATTTTAACACACACTTAGAAACTGAAAGATTAAGCAGACAAATTAAGAATTGATACCAACAAGTGCCACAAGACTATGAGACGTGTAGAAAACTTTGCACCTGACAGAGAATCCACATTCTTTTTAAGAACTCACAGAATATTTACAAAGAGACATGAATAGCATGTTATGTCGTGTATTCTAAAAGGTAAATTGTAATTCATTAAGGAGTGCGCTTGTGATGCGCACTGGATGTTGTATGGACGCATCATCCATATGGACGCTGTATGACGCATACATCGACATGTATGTTGAATCACGAAATAGTACCCCTGAAACTAGTATTACAGGGTATGTCAACTAACTGGAATTTAAATACAAACTTAAAAAAATGTAACTCATGCAGATATTTTAAAGTTTTACTTGTTGAACCACCACCAGCAGCCCTTCAAATAAACTTCAATGACATTTCTACTTTTTCCCCTGGACAAATACTTTGTCTCTTTACAAATGTTTTTTCAATCCAGTTTACTGTGCTTCCTATTATTTGGAAATTACATTTTCAAATCTTTCTTTACTTGTGGATACGTCTTCTCTTCCCAGGAGGTCTCAAAGCACTTCCTGGAAGGTACATGTGGGAGACCTTTGCATTTTACCCCTGTGTACAGAGGAAACTCCTCAAAATTCATATGGTGGATTCTGAAGGGCACTGGTCTCTGGTTCCTGACTGATGGTCACTCTCATTCTTTGCTATATGCAGATCTTCAGTAAATGACAAGAGCAATGTTTCAAAAGTTTGAGTCTCTGCTCTTTTTTCTTATGACATAGGCCACATTGGAAAATTCAATACATTCCTAAGGGTTAATGTTATGCGTGCTAATTAAAACAAAAGGATAGTTTCAAAAATAAGTTAGGAACTGTAGTGTTTGAAAAACAGTCTTTGTATTGAAAAAGTGAATAAACAATTTAGAACTAAGTAATAATGAAAACTACACGTCAATCAATATTTGTAGGATGCAGCTAAAGGAATCACTTAAGATATTTATAGCTTTTTAATACTTTTATTTGAAAACAAAGAAGGTCAAAAACTATAGGAAATACATATGACCCAAGAAGAAAGCAAAGCAGCTGGAGAACACGGTGAGAATAACCAGTTACCGGTGTGAACGTGTGTGATACCTGCAAACTGTACCACAAACATCAATGTATCTATGAATCTCAGTTAAATTTTATTTTTTTTTAAGTTTATTTATTTATTTTTGAGAGAGAGAGCGAGCAGGGGAGGGGAAGAGAGAGGGAGAGAGAGAATCCCAAGCAGGCTTCGTGCCATCAGTGCAGAACCCGATATGAGGCTTAAACTCACAAAGTGTGAGATCATGACCTCAGGTGAAATCAAGAGTCAGACACTTAACCAGCTGAGCCACCCAGACACCCCTACCCAATTAAATTGTCTAATTTAAGCTTTCTTGCTCCCAAGAGTAGGTGACAGGGCTCCTCTGATCCTGTACAGAGTTCAGCTGGTGTAGAGAGAGTGACCTTGCCCAATCAGATTCTCGTTCTCAAGGATTTGAATGGAGGATTTGAATGGAGAGACCTAGAGGGAAGTTTCAAGTCATTAGCATTCTATGTGAGTTGAGCCAAGAGCCTTGTGTGTGATGAGGAGGGAAAGAACAATGACTGAGAGATCCTACACGTGGACCTGACGGCAGAGAAAAACAAGGGTGGAGGAGACTGCACTGTCGCCAAGAAATAGAGAGCTTCTGATATTGCAGCTCTCTGTGTCATTGCCTGTCCTTAGGGTCTGTGAGGTTTTTGAATCCTTGAAATTAACTCGTTTATTTAATTAGTTTGATTGTTCTTGGTAACTGACTAATCTTGGCTCTAATACTACACTATATAATTGTGCACATCTTTTATTTCCATTCTCTTTTGTTATAGGGAAACATTGTGTTCTGGGTTATTCTTTCTGCAGTTATGACATGAACGGGACATTGTCAAATATTTGCTTAGAAACACTGCTATATAAAATATTAAGTGAATACCGCATCTACTGCTTTTGCAAGAGCAATACCATTTTCATGAATCTTGGCCTCTGTAGCTAAGGTTTAGATCCATCTATAAGCAATCCAACCAATCAGAACCCAGCAACACCTTGATCCTCTGTAAGCTTCATGCGTGCATCTAGTTATGTTACCAGAATTTGGTGGCTCGACTGTAATAGTATCTATTGTGGAACCGGGCAATATTCAAAAGGTGAGAATAGTAAATGTTAATGGTTGGTGAGTCATTATAAAATTAAAATATGAAATATGCTGAAGATACGGAGGGAGTAGAAATTCTGAATTGAGTTAGGGAAGGGAAAAAATGCCAAAGAAAGTGACGGGCAAAATGCAGTTCGGTGTGTGTGCCCTGGGTCTGGTTCTCTCTAGTGGCTACTTGAGTCACGGCCAGACCTGGCTCTAGCACAGTAAGTTCTTCTGTGAGGTACTGGGCATTGTGGTCGCTGCTCTTACTACGTAATCTATGTAGTAGATGCCCCTCCTCCCTTATCAGGATGGTGCACCCCTCCCCCAGCCGCTTTACACGTTAGCTGGTACCTGCTCACAGGTGCACCCTTCTGAGAACTGCCCTCTGCCAACAAGAGCCACTGTGTCTGGAATTGCTTAGGAGGTTACCCTGTCCCCGTAAGGGTGGTGCACGCTCAGTGTCTGCCTGAAACGTGAGTACAACAGCCTGAACTCCCATTTCAAATTAGGGTAACTCTGTGGTGTTATTTTTGCTCCAGAGTTCCCTGAGGGAACAGGTTAGGGCTAGATTTTGCCCGAACCCCATAGTGCCTGGCTTTTTTCCCTGGCCCCATCCAAGTTTCCTCATTCCCCTACATGTTTCCCTGAGGGCATTCTCTCAATAAAACACCCCCATGGTAATCTCCCTCTCTGTTCTATTTCTAGACAATCCACCCTTATGCACTCATCTAACCTTTCATCTGACTAAGCAAAGGTGGTCTTCCATTTTGCTACTGTCTGTAGATTTGCTGGCACCTCAGTGGAGGGATAACTATCTTGACTGATCCATTCATAGTCCATTACAGTTTTCCTCTGTGAGGATTCCTCTCCATCACCTCTACCTTTTTACAATTTAGCACCTGGTGCCTGAGTCCTCTTAATGTCTTTGTTTAAGAAAATGCCTTGGTGAGCTGTTTGAGCATGAAAGGAGAGACCTGGAGCGCTTGCATTCAAAGAGGGTGATGAAACAAAAAGATGAATTGATCTGCATAAGAATAAACAAAGATTTTTATGCTGGGGTGAATCTGAAAGGGTAGAGGATCCAGAGGGGATAAGGAGGGAGAGACTTGGCAGTAAAACAGGGGAAGGAAGAAAATTCCCAGTAGTGGAAAAGCCAAGACATTCAAGACCAAGGACATCTAATATGCAGTTATAAGTTGTTTTGCTGTGAACTTCCTAGAACTCTAAATCTTTGGGAAAAATGTAATTTGCCAGAACAACCTTGTAGGCTGGCGATGGGGGGAAATAAAAAATCAGGGCAGTGAAAATCCAGTCCTGTAGTTTCGTCTTTGCTGACACCTACAGTGTGGGGGCGCCATCTTTTCAAAGGGGCGATAGGCCACATGTGTTGGCAAAAACTAGCAGGAGAGTGAATGATGGCCTGTGGGGACACTAACAGGCAGACAGAACCAGCTGTGGCATGGTCCTGACTCAGGACAGGTACGAGACAAGACTTCCTTTCCCCCAAATAAACCAGAAGAAAGTGACTTAGAAGCAGGGATAGAAAGGCTAGCATCTTGGGGCGCCTGGGTGGCGCAGTCGGTTGAGCGTCCGACTTCAGCCAGGTCACGATCTCGCGGTCCGTGAGTTCGAGCCCCGCGTCAGGCTCTGGGCTGATGGCTCAGAGCCTGGAGCCTGTTTCCGATTCTGTGTCTCCCTCTCTCTCTGCCCCTCCCCCGTTCATGCTCTGTTCTCTCTGTCCCAAAAATAAATAAACGTTGAAAAAAAATTTAAAAAAAAAAAAAAAAAAAAAAAGAAAGGCTAGCATCTGGATTATACACACATACACACACACACACACACACACACACACACACCAATACCTAAGTATTGTAAACTCAGTCTTTAATGAAATTCTGGCAAAGTGAAACACAAAGCGTTTGTAACATGGTTACATAACCTTTGTTTGGCTATCTTTCTCTGTCTCTCTCTCTCTCTCTCTCTCTCTCCCTCTTTTTTTTTTTTTTCTACCAGAATAGACAATATCAGAGCCTATTAGTGCTGTCCTTGGGAAGATTGAGTGCTTTTAAAAAGAGTACCCTGGAATAAACAAAAGACAAGCACAATCTGGTGACTAAAAATGGTTTCCTAAGAGGATAGCTGTGTACCCTTTCTTTCGTCCTTCCTGCAAGTCCTACTGATTTTTTCACTTTCCATCTCAAATTCCCACCTTCATAAAGTGTCTCCTGACCTGCTCCCAATCAGTTCCCTCCCTCCTTTGAGCCCTCTGTACCTTAGAGTTTGAAGACTTCTTAAGTTTTATTAAATTTTACTATGTTTCAGAGTGTTATATCAAATCTGGGCTCATCTTAGGAGATAAAAATTAAGACAGAGACATTGAACTGGCAACATTTCAAGAGTTTTACTGGCCACGTGGAACTCTTCACATGAAGAAAAACAGTCCATGTGCCAGGCCAAGTCTAACTCAGACAAAGGATTTCATAATGACTTCATAAGCTCCCCAGAATACAAGAACAACAGTGAATGCTTTTCATGTTGACTCATTTCATTTCCATTATGATCCTATGAGATAAGTACTATCCTATCCTCAACTTATCCTACAGATAAGTTAACGGAAGCGCAGAGATGTTCAATAGCTTATCTAAGGGAGTAGCAAGATCAAGATTGAATCCAAGTAGTCTCCCCTTAACTAGTAAGACTCCCTGTCATATAATTTTAAAAATCTTGGTCTATATTCAATTCTTCTCCCAACAAACCAACGTTATGGCTCAGGAGACAAAGCTGAGGAGGGTAGGCAAAAGGTAATAGGATCAGGAAAATGTATTTCTTTCCCTCTACCCTGGGAAGCCTCTGACTTTATAAACTCTCTGCTTTTTAACAAAAAATTATGCATTCACAAATAATAAAGGAGTTTGGGCTTTACATCTCGTTGCTCCACATCAACCTCCTAAGGTCTTCAGTGCATTTCAGATAGGTGCTGGAATGAGTCCCAGATCCAGGAACTGTTTACTAAGGTACTTGTCCTGACTTAATTATGGCAAAGGATAAGGCAGATGTATAGACCCACCCAGTATATAGATATATACCCACTCTCCCGTGATATATACCCAGCTTCTTTAGCAACCAAGTGGGAAAAGAGAAAATTTGAAAGTTGTGTGCCTTCTCCGAGTTTGCCCATCATTCTCTTTTAATATTTTACATCTGTGAGGAATCAAATTGATCCGTATGTTGAATGTATGATTATTTTTATGTCTCCTTGTAGACCCCTCCCTAAAGGGCAAGAACGAATCTTTGTATCTCCTGCATTACCTTTGTACAATGCCTTGTACTCTAAAGATTCACTAAATTGGATTGACCAGTACTTTGGGTACATGTTGCATCCATCAAGGTTGAGCTGGAAATAGGAGAGAAATCAAGCAGAAGAATCAAAAGAGAAATGGAAGAAATGTGAAGACAGGAGTATTTGCCAAGGTGCGAGGAAGGTGGTGAACATAACAGGGGCTAAAAACAGCAGGAATCTGGCACCTCCCCTGGGTCTGAAGGGACAAGGAGAGGGAGGGGTTGCTGGAATCTGGCCAGAGCTGAAGTTGTAGAAAAAAGGCTGCCTAGCAAGAACTGTGGACTTGGGTGGGGGGAACATGGCCACTGCCATCCTGGGACCTGGCAGAGAGAAAAGGAGAGGGAAAGAGCTGATGGAGCAAATACCTGTCCCTCTTTCTCTCCCATCACCAGATCTCCTGGAAGGGCCTCCCACTGTCTGAGTTAACTGGAAGTCAACAGAGTGGATAAAGTTGGAGAGTGATCTGGGAGGGCACAGGGAGAATATGCAGCAGACACATGGATCAAGGTTCATGCATTCACTCAATACCCACTGACTACTTTGGTGTGCGAAAAGCACTGCACTCAGTAATGTGAGAGAGACATGTATGAAAACGGCACAATCCCTGTGGGAAGTGGTTATTTACATTTTGGAGATGGTCCATCATAGATTGCAGCAAAAAGGCTTTCACTCTTTTAAATGTTCCCACTAGTATATGTGCATGGTTAAAATGGATTTGTCATTCTAAGAAAGTGACAGTTGGCTTCTATCTTCCTCACCATCACTCCTTCCTCTTGGAAGAAACTTCTTTAATTCTGGTGATAATCTCCATATCTTTAAAAATACACTGACACTGGACTTTTGGTTGATCCCTTTTACACACCGTGAACTTACTCCAGGAAAACAGCCTCAGAGAAAAGCCCTCTGCTTAACATGAGGCACAGACCCCAAGCCACCCTGGCTACTTCTCCACCTAGTCGCCCAGAGTGAAGGTCCCCAGCCAAGAATTTCCACCCAGGTCTGTAGCACCTCCAGTCAGCTCCACAGCATCTCGCACTTGAGTTACAACTTCATTTTAATTTTTCCCCCAATGTAATACGTGAGTGGGTTTAAAAATCAATGGGGAGTACCAAGCTTGTAGTAAAACAAATAGTCCTTGTCCTATCCTCTTCCATCTCTGTTGTCCTCTCCGCAGAGGCACTATTTCCACCTCCTTTAGCTGTTTCTTCTGCCATTTACTGCTATATTTCTAAATATAAATGGTGTCATTTTGACTTCCATATACAACAAAATTTTTCAGAGTAGTTCTCTAGTTCTATTTTGCTTACAAAATCTTTAACCTTTCTTTTTTTTTGTCTTTATTTCGTTTGCTTTTTAACTGCAATTTCTCCATACTTCTGAATGATGTTCTCAAATGAAAATTCAATACCCCAAAGATTAACCAAGTGCAATAGAATGTAAAGAATGCATCTTAATGCCCAGAAGCAAACAGATATACATATTTTTTTATTTGAGTATAGTTGACACAAAACATTACATTAGTTTCAGGTGTATGGTGTAGTGGTTTGACGAGTCTGTGCATTATGGTACCTTCACCGCAAGAATAGACACTACTTGTCCCCTTAGCTTCTTATTACAATATAATTGACTGTATTCCTTATGCTCTATCTTTTACTCACATAACTTACCCATCCCATTACTGGAGGCCTGTACCTACTGCCTCTCCCCTTCTCCCAGTTCACCCATCCCCCCTCCCCCTCCCCTCTGGCAGCCATCACTTTGTTCTCTGTATTTATAGTAACAGATCTATTCTTGAGATATGCATCTACATTGACAAATTGATTTTAAGTTTATTTAGGGAGACTTTAATAGACTTAATACTTCAAGAAAGATCTGTGTATGAGCCCTTTGTCAAAAATTATTTTGTTTTCTGACCATGATTTCCCATTCTGCACCGAGATCATATTCACCCTAAAAATATCCTCATACTCCCATTATGACCTATTAAGACATGAAGATAATTATTTTCTCTGTTTTCTTGTCTTTCATTTTGTAAGGTTTTTCCCTCTTAAGTGAATTACTCAATCTCTGTCTCTATTATCTCATTTGGATCCTGCATTTGTTTCTCCCTGACCCCGAAATATCTATATATACTAGATCTGTATGCTTTGTTCAACAAATTTGTAAGAAGAATATCATGTTCCAAAGTTGTTTTTCAAAGAACTAATTCAGTTCCATTTTTGAATGCTATCTTTCCCCATCATTATAAAAATCTTTCTGAAAGCATTCTTTCTACTAAATGACTTGGTATGGTGTCTATTTTGAGCATATGAGCAAGCAAAATTATTTCTAAATCAGAGCAGAGTGTTTAAGTTGCAGTTGAAAGTTCCATTCAATTCCATAAGCCCTTATTAGAGTGTGTGCGGATGTCCTCATCACGCAATGAGGTTCTGACTATCCGAGACACAACATCTCCATTCAAGAGGTTTATGATGTTTAGAATGAACATGCATGAAATAAGGAAGATATGAGTTGTATGGAGTTTGAGAGCCCAAATGAGTGATACAGACAAGCAGTGCTTATAGGTGTCCAAAAAATGAGGATATCAGTGGGGGCTGAGTTAGCTGATGGAAGATGTCATGCAGTTGTTGCAATCAGAGAGCCATGAAAAAGGCAGGAGGTGGAGGGAGACCACGAAGACCACCAGCTTCACCAATGCTTGTGTTGAGCTGAGCAAAGAGAGCTAGAATCGAGACCAAGAGCTTTCCTTCCACACTGTGTAATATGACATTGGGATGCTTTTGATTGTAAGGATGTCTTACTACAGATGCTCCCAGGGACACATAAGTCTCAACTTATGCAAAATAGATCTTAGGAAAATTGTTGGATACCATCCACCAACGAAGTTTAGCCACGGGAAAGAATTCTGTGTGGTGTGGAGCTACACAGTGGTTTGAGCTGGGGAAGATTATCTCAAAGTGAGCCCAAGGCACGCAAGCTCCAGCAGAGAAAGCATGGTGCTGTTTCTGTGGATTTTCACCGAGGCAGTGCAGTTAGCTTCAGGGTTTTTTTTGTATCATGCCACCTTCCCTTCCTTGTCCCCCACCCCGTTTCCTTCCTTTCCTCTTTTGCATTCTGATTATGCCTGGAAGGATTCTGGAAAGGCTAGAACTGTATTTGGAGAGCCACTCGCACCAGATTTGTGACTAGTCACGCATGCTTCATTAGATTTCATGTTTATGCCAAAATGGTGAAGCTGCAGGTGCTGATATGGAAGCAATATAAATGTCTCAAAGCGTTTACAACTAGCACAAACTTTGAGCTGCTAAGACAATATGAGTAAAAATAAAATCGTGAGAGTGGGGATACTCTTTATTTCCTTACCAGTAGGCTGAAACAGATCAATTCACTGAACAGCAACTTATCAAACGATAATTTTGCTAAAAATTATTTGCTCTGTACCAGTTTGCCACTTTGTGATTTCTGGACTAGGAATTAGTTGATTGAGTAATTCATCAAAAGAGCTATTTGCTGAATTATCAATACACTAAAAGCTTCACTGTATTAATGCCTGCAAGAGAATGGCATATTTACTCATTCTATTCACAAAAGTGCAAAGAAAATGTTATTCATCAACAGTTAATCCAATCTTTCTTATGAGTACTTTTCCCCCTTCCTCATACTCTACTGGGTGGTATGGGCCAGGGGAACTTAAATTAAGCATTTATCATTATATTCTGATTTCAACTGATTCCTTTTCAGTAAATGTTTATTCTTTCACAGTTCTCCCCCTTTCACCCTGTCCCTGACACAGATGGCTTCTGGGGTCATGGTCTTACTGCGTTCTCATGTCATTGGCAGGGGGAGCAGAGGGGGCTCTGATCTGTGAGTGGACCCTTGTGCTTCTGTGGAAGGAATGTTCCCTGCTGTTCTTGTCCCTGATTTCCCTTGCTGGCTCCTGTGGCTGAGGTCTGCTAATGTTGCTGGAGAACCTGTGGTCTAATTTCTTGGAATAGTCTACTGTGTTGACTCAGACCCACCTCAGCTGCTGGTGATCCAGTGTGTTCTTCCTAAGATCTGGCTGTGAATCCTATTTGGTCTTCTCGCAGGGTTGTGGTCCTGGAGACGTGGCTGTCAGTGCAGAATGACCCCAGCAAGCTTACCAGGGAGCAGAGCCAACTCCTATGTGTTCCAATACATGCCACAGGGGAGCTCCTGCAAGTTTCCATACACCAGGAGCTGCGAGAGACTCGGCAGTCCCGCAAGATCAGGTAGCCCCCTAACCCCTCCAGCTTTACTGAAAAGCAGCTGCCTAGAGTTGCTAAAGAGCCGCTCATGTGGGTGCCTGGGTGGGTTAAGTGTTGACTCTTGATTTGGGCTCAGGTCATGATCTCATGGTTCGTGAGTTCCATCCCCATGTTGGTTCTGCGCTGCCAGCACAGAGCCTATTGGGACTCTTTCTCTCCCTCTCTTTCTGCCCCTGTCCTGCTCTCTCTCTCTCAAAATAAAGAAATAAACTTAAAAACAAAAAAAGCCACTGACATAATTGTGGCCTCTGGCATTGTATGACACATGGGTCTTGAGGTCTGTGAGGTCTGCAGGTTTCTTCTCAGCCTGTCTTCTCTTGTAATAGCCACCCGGAAATCCAAAGTCACACAGCAAACATCTCGAATCTTGCTTTCTCTACTTCTGTCCTCTTCCTAATCTGGAGGCTGACAAGGCACCAGATGGCCACTTCCTCCTGACTTATTACAACTTCTTTGCCATCACATCCTTCTTCCTTAGGGAGCTCTCTCACTCTCTTCCTCCTTTCTTTGGGGTTATAGTGACAGAATGGCTTCCTGCCTGATAACTTCATTTACTAGGGAGAAGAAAGAAAACGTCCAGTCCTGAGAGACTGACTTTGTTTTTCTGTTCTCAGTGACATGTTAATCTTCACATATCTGTAGTTTCAAGGGTGTGGAAAGACTGGCCATTTGGGTATCACTCACTCAACACTGACAAAGTGCTTTAGTATCTGGTTTTGCTTTATGTTGTCTAAGTAGAGAGTCTAGTGGAGGAAAGTCTCTCCCACTCATGATATCTTTCCAGTCCTCTACTTGGCTGCACCCTCAAGAAGCTGCCTCAGTACAGAATATTTGGACTAAGCTGAGATTAGATGGGACCAGAGTTGGAAATGATGCCAAAAGGGCTGAGCTGATGAACTGGAGCCAACGAGTAACTCCAACGATCTTGTCCTACCTAGGAAACAGCAGAAAATATTTCTCCCTCCAACCAAACACAATGCTGAATTAAACCATCCTAAAGATTCATTGACCACTTTTAAGTACAAGGCAGTGTACTGGGCACCACTTGGCAGAGCTTTCAGAGAACTGTTGGACACGCATCAGTTAACGGGCACACAAGATGATTCAGGGTGCTCATCACCAACTGTCCTGGTTTGCTTGGGAGTGAGGGCACTCCCAAGAGGTGAGACTTAGTGCTTACACTGGTGAAGTCCCAGGCAAGTCAGGAGGAGCTGGTCACCCTCCTTATCAAATGACCTCATCTCCAAATTCTACAGCTTTAACCCCAAGTTTCTGCTGGATCATAATAACCCCTGATATTTAAAGTAAATTATGGGAACACTTGGGTGGCTCAATCGGTTATGCAACTGACTTGATTTTGGCTTGGGTTATGATCTTGGTCATGAGATGGAGCCCTGTGTTGGGCTCATGTGCTGAGCGTGAAACCTGCTTGGGATTCTTTCTCTCCCTCCCTCTCTGCCTCTCTCTCTCAAAATAAATAAATAAGTAAACATTAAAAAATAAATTATGGACCGGTCAAATATACAGGTTTGTACATTGTACAAAATATTTGCTTTTTGCTAAGCAGGGGTGTGCAGGTGAGAGTCCTGGTCTTTAGAAAACTGGTTCTGCTGCTCTGGTAGCTGAGTGACCTTGAATTAGGCATAATTAATCTTTGAACCTCATGATGTGAAATTAAAACAATAATCATACAGGTTTGTTGTGAGGGTTAAGTGAAATCATGTATGTGATTGTGCTTTGCGTATTTCAAAGTACTTTGCAGAGTGTGATGTTATTTATTTTCACACATGTTCCCGTAGCAGTAATGGAATAACAGAAAACAAAAATTTCATGTTTTTCCAGTCTCTCATGATGTTTTCCCCTCAACATGTTTTATAATTTAGCAGAATTAAAAATAGTTGAAGGCACAGCGGAACACAAAGTATAATTGTACTGCCATCTTTGGGACATATTTTGAACTACATTTGTGTAGTTGATGTAAACTGTTTTACAAAAGACATATACTTGTGTTTTAAATGTATGAGCAACAGGGAGTATTGTCACCGGTGTAGAGCTTGAAGGCTTTTTAGATCAATCATAAGGAATTGAGTCCACAATGATGAACACCTGTCACACAGCTCTGACTGTGGACGAGGCTGGTGCTCTGGAATGATCAGCTGTTCAAGCTGGAAGGGACATTAGAAGTCAGTCCTTGCAGATGGTTTCCTGTCTGCTGCCCTGAGATTAATTTGGGATTCAGCAACAGGAAGAGTAGTAGATTTCAGCTCTGGACGGTGTCCAGGAAGAGGAGATAGGCAATCTCTGGCATAAAGGAGTGACAACAGACGTCCGGGTGCTACATGTGTATGTATCATCTGTTTATCTGTATGTGAACAAAAGAAGGAATGGACAAATGAATGAATGAATGAAATTCTTGTGTCAGGCCCTATCCCTTTCTGACCTTGGCTTCTCTGGGTTGAGGGTGGAAATCAGAGAGTTAGCCTTGGAGCCTCTCATCCTGGGAATATGAGTGTTGGCAAGAGGGGAATTTTGTGGGGTGATGGGAATATTATTATGTCTTGATCTAGTAGTGATCACATATGGGTATATAAAATATGCAAAATTTTCAGGCAGTATACATAAGGCTTATACATTTTTACTTCATGTAAATTGTGCCTCAATAAGGTACTGTTCAAATCTCCTTTCCTCACCCTTAACTTTCCACCAATCAGAATTCCATTTGGTTTTCCTAGCTCTTCTTTTATAATGTTCCAGTGGGCTGATGGTAGGGGTTAGGTCAGCCTGGTGTGTATTAATTTTAGGAAGCAGGATGGAGATAGCAAATTTCCAAAGACAACTCGCTTCCACTTTGTAACTTGAATCAGGAGTCAAGTGATGGCAGCCAACTGCTTCTGATGTCATAAAAGAATATCTCCACCTACTCCCTGCCTGTACCCAGATGGATGTTGCTAGAGGAGAAATACAGCTGTGCTAACTTAGTGTCACCTTATATTTATCACCACAAATCTCAAGTGGACTCTCTGCAAATCCTTGCAATCCTATTATATTTTTTTTTAGTAGATTTGCTTTCCTAGTTCCTAAAATTATTTCACATCTTAACCCTCTCTCCAATCCAACGACACTCTCTCAGCTCAGACGTTGTTGTATATATCACTAAGAAAATAGAAGCAATCAAAGAATTGCCTCATCTTTCAACCACCAAGGTTGATTAAATTAGCTGCGTTTGTACTCAATCTGTCTTTGCTGTTTCGGTGCTTCAGTGGTTACCAACAGGGGTTATATGTAGAATTTTTAAACCCCAATGCCGAGATTCTGGATTATTTGATCTGCTGTGGGACATCTTTTTTTTCCTTAATTCTCGAGGGATTCTAACATGCACTGGAATTTAGAACCAAGAATTTAGAATGTCTGAGGTCCTGTGAGTGGTCCTGTGCTTAGAGTGGATCTTTCATCTCCTAAAGGCCTTTTTCCTTCCTCCATCTCCCCTCTTTCCTACGTGATCAATTTTTCTTTCTGTGTTAGATGAGTCCCATCAGCATACAAACATGCTCTATTATCTTCTGTCTTATTAACAGCCCCTCTTTGACTCCACCTTTTCCTCTGGCTTCTGCCTTTCAGCAAAATTCCTTCAAATAGTTTGTTGACACTGGCTGTCTCCATTCTATAACCTTCAATTTTCTCATTAACGTACTTTTGTTTCTATAACTTAGGGTTGAAGTCAACATCCTCCATGTCAGCAAGCTCAATGATTTACTCTTCAGGTTTGTCTTATTCCACTTTTCAGCAACATTTAGCATAACTGATTTTTCTTTTTCTTTTTAAAGCTTATTTATTTAGCGAATATGAGTGGGGGAAGGTCAGAGAGAGAGAGAGAGAGAGAGAGAGAGAGAGAATCCCAAGCTCGCAGAGCCTGACTCCACTACGAGATCATGACCTGAGCCAAAATCAAGAGTTGGATGCCTAACTGACTGAGCCACTCGGGTGCTCCCTCAATTGATTTTTCTTGAACACCCTTTTTCCTAGGTGATTTAGCTCTCAGTCTTACATGAGTCCTTGAATACCCATCACTGTAGTCTTCTTCTTCTTCTTCTTTTTTTTTTTTTTTTTACTGGTGGCTTTTCTTCTTTGCTAGCTCTGCCCCATTTTCCCACGACTTAAACCTCAGCCAATGCTCTTGGCTCTGTCCCTAACCTTCTCCAGCCACACTGTTCTTCAGGGTAATCTTATCCAGTCAATGCGAGGGTGGCTCACGTATGGCTCTTGAACTCTTATGACTTACCTAACAGCCAGGTTCATACTCAATTGCTTCCTCAACGTTTCAATTTGGGCATCGAGTAGACTCACAGATTCTTATTTCTCCACAGCCATCCCCACCTGCAAAAACATACAAAAAGCCCATCTTATACACCTCAGTAAATGACAACTGAGTTACCGAGAACATTTTCCACAGCATCCTCTCTTCCTTTTTCCCATACTCCATATCCAATTCATAAGCGAATTTAGATGTTTTCTGAGTAGTACCACTTCTCCCCAGCTCTCAGTGTCACCAACCTGATGCATGCCACCACCATCCCTTAGCTCAGCGATTTTAATACTCTTGTAACTTGTGTCTCTGCCACTCTTGCTGTATGTGCAGTCTGCTCTTGCACAGCAGCCAAAGAAAGAGTCTTTATGGATTTATATCCATGGGCTTATCTCCACATGGATTTGTA
Organism: Prionailurus viverrinus; assembly: GCF_022837055.1. Lineage (NCBI taxonomy): Eukaryota > Metazoa > Chordata > Mammalia > Carnivora > Felidae > Prionailurus > Prionailurus viverrinus. Next base: position 132,549,621 of record NC_062561.1, on the reverse strand, counting down.
TCTATCCCTCAAAAGGTCATTCTTGTTTCTGCCTGAGAATCATTTCTCCTATTTGTCTCTCTGCCTGGAAATTTCTTCCTAAAGACTCTTTGCACATCTGTTTTTTTATGTTGTCCTGCCTCAGTGTCATCTCTTCAAGGAAGCCTTCCCTAATCAACCATCTGAGGATAAAGGGAGAGGATTGATTCATGTTGTTCACCCTAAGCCTGGCAAAGTTGTCTCTCAGTGAATATTTGTTGGGAGGAGTGAATGTTTTACGCTGCCTTTAGTATGAGAGGCTCAGTGTGCCTGTATCAACTGTGGGATATAAGGCACAAGGAGACTGTATAGTTGTGGGAAACAGATGGCTGGTTGGAGGAGAGTTTAATAAAAGGATTTGTCAAGTGTGAACAGGGTATAGGAAAACCACAAGAGATATTGTGGGACCACAGGGCTAGTAACAGTTGGGATACTATTACAACCCCTGTGGAGCAGAACCTGGAGAGAGAGCTGTATGGGAAAGGCCCTCTGTCAGGAGATGAGACATTCAGTCAAGGCACTCAGCCAGGCCATTGGGATTATGAAGGGACAGAGTCAGGGTGATCCATATTCTGATTTTATTCTTTTTCCCTTCTTCCCCACTCCTGCCAGGGCTCCCCTGTGACAACACACATTTGGAAGCCAAAGGCCAACGGAGCCCATTGATGGAATTCCATGGGTCATCCTCCTGGGGCACAGAGTGGGGAGTGAAAAATGGAGATCGATTTGGAGGGATAAAAAGAGAATATCCAACGGTCATGCTTCGAGTTACAAAATAGCACCCCCCCCCCCCCAGTAGGCAGGTTGCGTCCAACTATTTAAATGCTTGCTTATGGTTGACAGCGCATTATTCTTCTCAGGGCTTGTCTGCCTCTTGCATGGTGGAAGCAAGCAGTGCTCAGGGAAGCTGTGGACAGAGTATGCGGTGAAGTTATCAAAATGTCCTGTAGAATGGTTGCACTTTCCCAAGCTGCTTGATCAAGTTCTCCTATAAGTGGTCTGCTAAAGTTGCATAGAAATTTACAAGTTACAGATGTTTTATAATAGTACTGGAGATCAGCAGGACAGATATTATTGTCTCTACAGGGCTGATGGGTAATGGACAGAGGTCAGTGACTTGTCAGACTGTGCAGCAGGTGGAACTGAGCTTGAAACCCCAACTCTTTGTTTTATTCTTTTTAATGTTTACTATATATATATATATATATATATAGAGAGAGAGAGAGAGAGAGAGAGAGAAAGGGCAGAGAGAGAGAGGGAGACAGAATCAGAAGCAGGCTCCAGCCTCTGAGCTGTCAGCACAGAGCCCGTCTCGGGGCTTGAACCCATGAACTGTGAGATCATGACCTGAGCCGAAGTTGGACGCTTAACCAACTGAGCCGCCCAGGTGCCCCTGAAACCCAGAACTTTTGACTTACAGTCCCGTGCTCTCTGCTATCACATGCTGCCTCTGTTAGGGGTCATTTTGGTGGCTTACAACAATTTATTTTCAATATTCTATTTTAAAAACTAATTTAGTGAACGGCTGCATGTTAGCCTATTGCCACTTTGTCAATGATACAGGAAGTGAAAAGGAAAAGTCTCTTAAGGACTTAGAAGTAAAATTGCCCCCTGAGAATTAAACTATGGTATTAGCTCATCAATAAATTATAGCACAGACATCCATTGTCACCTTAAAGAGGCAAAATTGTTCCCAGGTCTGCCAAATTCAATTATGACTCAATTGAAGGTATTACCATTTATGAGGGAGGAGGCATCAGTCACAAGTGAGGTTAATCATCCTATCACGCTTAGGAAAACAAGAATCATAGAAGCCATGTGTTAGCAGAGCCCAGCCATGCCTGGGGAAAAGATGTCTACACCTCTCAAAAGAAACCTCATACCCATTAACAGTCACTCCCCATTTCCCTTCCAACCCCCTCACCCGAGGCAACCAGAAAGCTATTCTTTGTCTCTCTAGATTAGCCTGTTCGGGACTTTTCACATAAATGGAGCCATACAGTATATAGTCTGTTGTGACTGGGTTCTTTCACTTAGCATGTTTTCAAGGTTTATCTATGTTGTAACATGTGTCAGTACTTCATTCCTTCTGATTGCCACATAGTATTTCATTGTGGATATGCTAAATTGTATTTATCCCTTGAGCAGATGATTGACACTGTTTTGTCCTACTTTTTGGCTATTAGGAATAAAGCTGCAATGAATGTTTATATACAGATTTGTGTGTGGGGGGGGTGTGTTTTCATTTCTTTTGGGCATATAACTGGGAGTGAAATTGTTGGGTCATATGATAACTCTATGTTTAATCTTTCAAACAACTGCCATACTATTTTCTAAAGCAGCTTGCACCATTTGACATTCCCATCATGTATTAGGGTTCCAGTTTCGTCACATTCTAGCTGACATTTGTTATTTTCTGTTTTGTATTGTTACTTCAGTACACTTTGAATAGGAATGGTGAGAGTATACGTCCTTACCTGTTTCTCTTCTTAGGAGGAGAGCGTGTAGTCGTTCACCACTTAGTATAATGTTAGCTGTGGGTTTTTGTAGATGTCCCTTCTGTGGAAGTCTTGTTTAATTCCCAGTTTGCTGAGAGTTAAAAACATATCATGAGTAAATGTTGAATTTTACCACATGCTTCTGCCCCCTGCCCTTCAATTATTGAGATCTTCACATGGTTTTCCTTCTTTGGTTTCTTGGTATGGGAAATAACATTGATTGACTGAACCAGTCATATATTCCTAGGACAATCTCCACTTGGTCTAGCTGTATTATCTCTTTTATAGATTGTATTTGATTTGCTAGTGTTGTGTTCAATAACACTTTTGAATTTTTATTTCAGCAGTTGATTGGGATTATTAGCTCTTTTGTCATTGTTCCTTTTTCCAAATATTCTATGTTTGTTTGATAGAGCTGGAATATCTTTTAGAATTTATTGGAGTATACTAGCCAAATTATGGAAAGAGCCCAAATGTCCATCGACTGATGAATGGATAAAGAAGATGTGGTTTATATATAAAATGGAATGCTAGTTGGCAATGAGAAAGAATGCAATCTTGCCATTTGCAACAATGCGGATGGAACTGGAGGGTATTATGCTAAGTGAAATAAGTCAGTCAGAGAAAGACAGATATCATATGTTTCCACTCATATGTGGAACTTGAGAAACTTAACAGAAGACCATGGGGAAAGGGAAGGGGAAAAAATAGTGTCAAACAGAGAGGGAGGCAAACCATAAGAGACTGTTAAATACAGAGAACAAACTGAGGGTTGATAGGGGGTCCAGGGGAGAGGGGAAAATGGGTGATGGGCATTGAGGAGGGCTCTTGTTGGGATGAGTACTGGGTGTTGTATGTAAGCAATGAATCATGGGAATCTACTCCCAAAGCCAAGAGTGCACTGTATATACTGTATGTTAGCTAACTTAACAATTATATTTAAAAAAAGAACTATCTGTGTTTTCTCCATTGTCAGTGTTTTTGATTTGTTTGTTTGGCGACAGTCCTTCACTTTCAAGTTATAGACTATTCTCCATGTCCAGTGAACCTTGTTTCTCTGTTTGTGGTTAGAATGAGTAGTTAAAGTTGACTGTGGGTGGTAATTGTTGACCAGTGGCTTCATTTTAGGGTAAATGTATACGGAGCACACCACAGCCTGTAGCATTAGAATCTTTTGGCAGGGTAGGTTTTGAACAATTCACCTGGTTGCCCTTTATTATCATTATGCCACTTTTTCGTAGAACTGTTCACTTCCATAACTACACTGTCATATATCTATGAAGCAAAGCTACTGTATATTCAGTAAGCATGCATTCTTTCTTTGGCTCACCTTTGATATTTTCTAAGCCTTTTAACTTGGATTTGAAGGTGGTTCCCTGCTCTATAATAAGTCATATAACCTTCTCAGCTCAGTGCCAGACTCACCATAGCAATATGTAGCAAAAGTAAAATTTCTATTTGATCAGAATTTGAAGTATGTAATTGTACCAGTGTTCTAGAAACTCATGGGTATATAGAAATCCATTTCAAGTCTGTGAGGTAATAAAACACAGAAGTGACCACTTATTTGAGGGAGGGAAAGCAGAAAAGCTTTAAGTACAGTGGGCTGCTGAAGGACATGGAAGGAGCAGGCCTGGATCAGGTGCCACGGCTGGGGTTCTGAACATTCGGGACCACATGAATACTGGCCCCACTCTACCCTCGCTTGGGGTTTCTACGTATGGATGATGAGTTCTGATATGAATAAGGGACCAAACGAAACCTTCAGAGATAGAAAATGTACTGTTTTAGAAGGTAAAGTTTAGGAGACTCAAGGGGATTTTCAAAAATGGAATTGGATTGGAACAAATTCAACATGGCAAAGTTTTCCTGCACGATGCGGTGAAGTTTGTTTTTTGTCTCTTTCCTCTTAGATACCTAGAGCAATAGATGGTTGTCATGGCTTTTCCTTAGGCATAGTATTCCCCCGTACAGACAGGGTAACTGAGTAACCCAGGATCACATAGAATGAGGAGTAAGTATGCTTCTGTAGTCATGCAAGAACCGGAATGAAAACACATATAAAACGCAGGGCCCTCTCTTCCATGCTATAGTTTCCTCAATTGAGTAATATAATGGAGACTTTAACCTTGTGAAGTTTTGTGGAAGAGTTTCTTCATACAGAAGTTTCTTTGGCAGAGTCAAAAGTAACAGCTGAGACCCAAGCCCTGTAAAATTCTAACTCCATAATGGTATTTTTTGACATCGATATTAATTGATCACTTTCGAATTATTTTCTCCCGTTGTGTACTGGTGAGGAGACAGCTTAAAGAACTTCGAAGAAAACATAGTGAATTCTTTTAGGCAGTGTAAACCTCACTGTTGGTGGAAGGATGGTAGTTGCCAGTTAGTGAGTGAAATATTCTGAGGAAAGCCCAGGGTAGAGATATGATTGTTTTGTTGAGTGAAAAGATACCGTGTGTTTGACATATTAGGCAATACAGTTCATGCTGCAGACCCTTTCTCCCCTGCACCTGACGGCTTAGAATTTACCTGAGACAACTTTGCTCAGCTCTTTCCTCTTTCTTATCCTGCTTCCTTCTTTCCTCACAGATTTTTGTCAAAGTGCATTCCTTCAAAACAAACAAACGAAAACAAAAACAAACGCACACAAATCCTTATCTTAGAATCTGCTTCTGTGAAACATATCCTAAGACACTGGGTACTAAAGTGGTCTTAGGTAGTTGACTCTAAGGGTATAGTACTCAACAGACAGAGGGCCGTGAGGTCTCCAGCCCTGACCAGAAGTGGATCACTGAGCCCTGGCACTGAGCAGTGCCATTGCTACAACATTCACCTCTAGTGATTTTGAAGGGGATGTAGGTAGGAGGGGATGTACTGGCTCACATCTGACATCTCTGCATGGGAGAACTAGCAGTTAGGGGGCTGTGGAATTGAGTGGTTATTGATGAGAGAAAATGACAGGCTATTTTTGCAAAATACTTTGCAATTTTAAGCAAAGTATGAGAGTGAGTCGGCCTTTGGGGAAGAATTTAAAGAGGCTGTCATCTCCTGTAGCTGGAGGACAGACATCCCTGAAAACCAGACCCTAGACTTAATTGTAAGAGTGGCAGAATTTCAGAGCAGGCTGAATTCTCAATATCAGAGTTAAGGTCCTGATAGAGATGGAGATCTGGAAAGGGAACTCCCGAATATTTTCAGGTGAGCATCTTAAATCCCCAGATTGTCCCGAGGCCTCTGGGCCTGAAGACATGGCCCACTCTACCTTGTGGAAGATAGAGTCCTTGTTCTTCTTCTTCCCCTTTCTCCCCCTCCTCCTCTTCCTCCTCTTCCTCTTTCTTCTTCTTCTTCTTCTTCTTTAAGACAATGCAGACCCTTCAAATGAGACACGGGCTTTAGGAGACAATGCTAGTTTTCCTCAAGATCTGCCTTCATTTCCTTTTCTGGCTGAAAAATCAATAATGAGGATGAGATGTACAGTAGGCAAGTGCTGGGTTTTGGAAGGGAGGTGATGGATTACACATCAAAGGTGCTGACTCACAGGTACCAGGAGAAACCAGTAAAGCATGCCCAGGAGTGGGTCTAGAGGGTGCTGGATCAGGCGTGACAGAATACAAAGGATGAATACAAAGACCCTCTTTCATGAGATAGGATTTAACACTTTGGTAAGGGCTCTGGAAGGTGGCTTAAATGTGCTGCTGTTAAGGCACTTGGAAGCTTGAAAAAATGATGAGCCTCATTAAATAAAGTTGAGATAGCAAAACTCTCACGACACAGTATAGAGGAAGGAGTTTGCTGAGATAGATCCCCTATGAGCCTGGAAAATTCAGCAGCTGACTCTGTTCTTTGGGCGGACCCAGGGACACTTTATTTTCCAAGGCAGTAAGGAATGTGCTAATTAGGGGAATAGCAGCATCAATAAGGAGCTCAGTGGTGTCCATCCTTTGTAGGTCTGGCTGATAGTTAGATACTGTTATTGAACAGGGCTTCTAGTAGCAATGGGGATGATAGAATCCTGGATTGGAAAAGGCTAGGTGAGACCACATAACCATGAGAAGCAAGGTGGGAATAACTGCTGTCATGGGCAGCAAGATCTGAATGGCACAGGAGAGGCTGACCTGCAGGGATCTTTGGAGATGGCTGATAATGGTGATCATGGTATTCCTAGGGGTAAGACAAGGGAGCAGGGTATTATTTAACATAAGTATAATTTGAGGAGATCAAGGATAGATGAGCAGAAGACTGACATCCCTTCCCCAAAGGAAAATGACCATCTCTTGCTCAGTTTCCACAGCTGAGACAGCTAAACTCAAACCTGTCTACCAAAGGAGAAGCTGCATCGATATTAAGACAGATCCTGTGAAACTTGCCAGGTTTGTACAGTAGTGATTCCTCCAGGCCTTCCTCAAAGGGTCCTATAGCCATCACCCAGGTAACCAAACAATGGGAAGAGGAAACATTTAGATCTTTCAAGGCCTTCAGACATAGGTCCTGAGCTGACGTTGCTTCCCAGGGATCTGACATCTGTCAGGGGGAAAACCAATGGAGGTAAGGTCATAAACAGAGTCATGATCCCTCTCTGCCTCACCGTGGGTCGGCTGTGCCCAAGGAGCCATCTGGCAACCTTTTCTCTAATTTCCCAACATATAATATTATGGACATACTTAATAGTTGGCCAATACCATTACACCCAATTTCTTGATACAGAGGAAAAGCTATTGTAAATAGGAAACACTAAGTGCAAGTTCCTGAAAACTTTTTCCATCCTCACCAAGACAATTAGTCAAAACAAAACAAAACAAAACAAAACAAAACAAAACAAAACAGCATTATCACAAATCCAAGGTGATGGAAAAGATTCAGCAGTGGTGGTTCTTATCACACCCCCCATTTTAATCATCACTTCGGCTTCTTCAAACACTGGATGGGTCATGGCAGATGAACACTGTTATGCCCAGAATTCGTGATCCCCAAAGACCACCAGGGAGCCGAGTCCGATGCAAAAGCAAAAGAGCCTTTATTCGAGCTAGCTCGAGCTCAATCCCCTACCTGCACCGACGCAGCGGTGAGATACCAGGGAGAGAGCGAGTTTCAAAAGCACAAAGGTTTTATAGGGGTCTAGGGCCAATTGGTGAGGTAATGGCTGTGGCCTCAGCCGATTGGCTGGGGAAGGATCATGGCCTCGGTCGATTGGCTGGGGAACGGTTGGAGTCCTGTTACACAGGTAGCCGGGCCTGTTTTGATTGGGGAAGTTTGAACGGGTGAGCAGGAGGTTACTCAAGGAGAGGATCTGTGGTCTGAGGTTTCTGCGATTTTCCCGGAAAGGGGGCATGTCGGGGACATAGTCACTCAAGGTGGAGGACACAGAACAAGATGGAGTCGGCTGGCATAGGTCTGCCCTTTCAAACACCACTGCTGCAAGCTTATCCAAGAAGCCCCAGTAATAGCTGTTGTGCCGAATGTGGTATCTTTACTAGAACAGATTATATGGCTTCAAGAATAATCATGGGACTTTAACCGAGTTCCAAAGATCTCTATTGACTGCACTTTATAGACATAAAAAGTTATATGAAATCTGAAGAGGATCCAGATAAGAATTGTGAAGAGAATCAAGAATCTCAAGATGCTCCGGGTCTCCCAAAAGAGTTGCTACTTTTATCTTCCCTGCAACAAATGAACTATCCTTAAGTATTCCCAGCAGAGGTTTTACCAGGAGCAGGTGGAGATGAAGTCCCTAAAAGCCCTGGCTGAGTTTTATCAACCAGCAAATGCATACACACTATTAGAAATTATGCCAAATTGTTATGGGCTTTTATCTAACAATGAGAACACAGAAAATGGAGCTCTGTGTGCTCATTGTATAATATTATTACTTAGCAGCTGTGTATGTGAGTATAACCCAACTCCATGTTCTCAGATGACCTTTTGGAACCAGTCCTCTCCACCTCTAGTGGATCTCACATGCCTGTAGCATCCTATGTCCTCACTGCATAATATTTGTTTTCATCATTCCGTGGTTTGGTACCGAGGGTTGAGCATCAGTCTGTGTTCTCAGATGATCTTTGGGAACCAGACTTGTATATCCCTAGATGACCTCACCAAGGTTCACAACAGTCCGATCCTGTTGATCGGAATATTCTCTTTAGAGAACCTCACATTTGCACACCAAGTCGATGGCATGTTGTTCTCTGGACACAGCAAGTGTGAAATGGCGAGTCCTCTGAATGCCTTGGTAAGCAAGACACACAAACTCCAGAGAATGGGAGATAAACCTTACAGAGATTAAGGGGTCTGCTACATCAGTGAAGCTTTTAGGAGTCAAGGGATCTGAGAGGTGCTGGGGCATCTCCAAAACAAAAACAAGTTTCTGTCCCTCGCATTTCCAACCATGAAGCTAGAAACTTGAGGCTTGAGCAGCCTCCATAGGTTTGGAAGGCAGCGTATCTCACATGTGAGGTAGAGCTCTAGTTTTAATTTGGTCCCAGAGCAAGAAGGGGGTCTTCAGCATGTTTAGGCTTTACCATCAGTAGCCCTGTCATTTGTGCCATATCGTCTGGCAGAGGCCACGGTACTAGAGGAATCTGGGTATAAAAGGATGCTGTGGACACTCTGGCAAGCTCCAATAAAAGAGTCATAGCACAGACCCTTGGAGTTCAAGAGCAAGGCCATGCTATCTGCAGCAGAGAAAGATAGACCATTCAAAAAGCAGCTCTCGGTAGAGATGGAAACTGTAAATGGGTCCAACAGCACTGGCCTTGCAGCAGACAGAATAATAGTCCCCCAGAGATGTTCACTTCCTAATCCCTGGAACCGATAAATGTGTTACTTGGCAAAAAGGAATTTGCAGCTCTGATTGCATTAAGGATCTTCAAATGGGACAATTATCCTGGATTATGTGGGCAAGCCCAACAAACCAGCACGTTTCCCTCTAAGATGAGGCAGAAGAGTCAGAATAGGAAGGATACCTGAAGATGAAAAAAGGAGTCACATACACACAGAATTGAGGCTATGCTACGTTTTTGCTGATTGGAAGATAGAAAAAGGAGCCACAAGCCAAGGAATGCAGGAAGCCTCCAGAAGCTGGGAAAGAAAAGGAGATAGATCCTCCCCTACAGGCTCCAGAAGGAACACAGATTTGTTGACCTCATGACGTTAAGCCGGTAAAACTGATTTTTGACCTCCAGAAATGTGAATGATAAATGTGGGTTATTTTAAGCCACGAAGTTTGTGGCAGTTTGTTATAGGGGCAGCAATAAGAAACCAATACAAGCTTTTTTCAGCAAAATTTATTTACAGCTTCCGTTCAATGTCCAGCCTCTTGGTAACAGAGATTGACACTGTGCCCTTGATCTAATACCATTCCTTCTGGAGAACAGACTGCCAGCTGGAGACAAATTGAGACTACATCCACCCTGACTGGGATTTACCTGCTTTCTGGATAGTAGTTTGCCAATGTTGTCTGCAGGGCTTCAGCCAGCAACAATATCCACTGACTGACAAAGTGTCTGACGTACCAATGCAGGATCTTACATAACATTGCCTAAGACAAAGGGCCCCACTTCTTAGCAAAGCAGGTGCATCAGTGAAAACACGACTGTGGGATCCACCAAGCGGAAGCTGCCATTGCACTGGAGTGGTGGCCTGGCCTCTTTAAGGAGAGGATGCCTTGTATTATTGGGGTGATGCAACCTATGGGATGCATTATACTCCTTACACCAACCAGTGGTCATTAGATGGTTCTAAATTCATGAGTCCAAAAACAAAGGGGTGAGAGTAGGAGTGGCTTCAGGAATCCACTGAGGGCTTAGTGCTCTCTCTTTGGGGGTCTAGAATCTGTGTCTCTAGAGGTCCTAGGTCATAGAGTGAAGAAAATAAGAATCTCACTAAGCTTTAAGCTACCACTGCTAAGTGGTCAACTTAGGGTCCTACAGGCAGAAAACTAGCAGGCGAGTAAGAGTTACCATACTGACAGAGGTTATCGGCTCTGATCGTCATGAGCAGGGAGAGTCACTCCAGTATGAGGGGTATGTTCATACAGAGGAGTATGTTCGGCACTCACATGACCACTGGGTCACCTCTAGTACGCCCAGGTTTAACTGTAAATGGGCATGTATCACAACTAAAGTGTACTAAGGGCAGGGTAACCAGGGTCTCAGATCACTTGGGGATAAGGGTGTGGGTCATTTTACCAGGAAGCTCAGAAGTGCCTAAGATGGGGGAATTTAGCATGGATTAAGTGAAAGCTGTGGTTTGTCCCACTGTCCCTCTTTTTGTATAGTAAACAGTAATAACAGAATCCAGAAGAAGCTACAGCTGGGTGGAGTAGGTCCATGTGAGAAGCAAGGGGATCTGGGCAGTTCCAGGCATGAACTGTAGGAGGCGCTGTGGTACCTGCGGAGGTGTGCGTTACTGAGCCACAGCATCCATCTCTCAGCTGCTGTGAATGTTGGTTGCTACGGGCAGTATGCACTTGATTTTTTTTTTTTTTTTTTTAAACACCCAGTTACATAGCCACATCCCAAACCATAGTAAACGGGGTCTTAAATTTAGGTGGCCAGTGTCTTGCTGAAATTTGGGGTCTCTGTTTCTAAAGGGAAAAAGGAGAGAATGGATATCGGAACTGCAAGCCACTGTTGCGCATTGCTTGCGCCCATCGGAGAATCAGACGATAGCCTGCGTAGCTCCAGGCTGTACTTGCACAGCCCTTGATAACCAGCTGGACCTCAAAAGCTTGCCTCTTGAAAAACTTCTTGGGATACACTCCTGGGAGAACTGAATTCCTAGATGTCTCTCCAGACACGTATATGATTCCTTTTATTGGAAAATAAACCTATATGGGGTGCCTGGGTGGCTCAGCCAGTTAAATGTCTGATTTTGGCTCAGGTCATGATCTCACAGCTCATGGGTTCGAGCCCCGCGTCGGGCTCTGTGCTGACAGCTTGAAGCCTGGAGCCTGCTTTGGGTTCTGTGTCTCCTGCTCTCTCTGCTCCAACCCCACTCACACTCTGTCTCTGTCTCTCTCTCTCTTTCTCAAAAATAAATAAACATTAAAAAAAATTAAGAAAATAAACCTACTTAACTGATTTTTTTTTTTTTTTGGTCATAGTTATCAGGAAAACAGAGTTAAAGAGACTTACTGCTATTGTCAGGGAAACTATTTCCAAAGCCTGCTTTAATCCTTCCTCTATTGACTTCACTTTCACTTAATTCTTTCTTTCCTTCCTTCCTCCATCCCTCCCTCCCTTCCACCCTCTCTCTTTCCTTCCCATCCACCTTTGTCTGGCTCTCTATTTTATCTTCCAAAGTTATGGTGTCCTGGTGTTTCCTTTCCATAACCCCACTGCCCACACTTTGATGACAGGGAATAAGTCCAGGGGGTGGCAGGGAGGGTGAGAGGAAGTGATGAGTCACAAATTCTCACTTTTCATTTTTTTTTTAAAACTTTTATTATTAGTTTTTATTACACAAGGAATACATATTCATTGTAGAAAAATTAGAAAACACAGAAAAGCAAAAAGAAAAAATAATCACCCATAATCCCACTACCCATAAATAACTACTATTAACATTTTAGTGTATGTCTTTCTAGCTTCTTATGCATATATATATACATACATAGATATTTTTATATATAATTTTCTTTTTTACAAATATTGTGTCATACTATACATACTGTTTTATAACATGTGTTTTTCATTTAATATATATTGTGAACATTGTTGTTTATTCCCTGAAAAAATTATACAGATACTACATGCTCATTGTGGAAAAATCAGAAATTACCGATATGCAAAAAGAAAATATAATTGCTCCAAATCTCACCTCCCAGAGATAGATGCTGTTAACCTTTTAGCAAATATCCTTTCAGACACTGTAATGCACACATGTGTATGTATACTCTTAAAATGGGAAACACTGTATTCTTCTATAACTTTCTCTTTTCATTTAACAATAGAGCTATTTATTTCAGTAAATATACATCTAGTGCTTATTCTTAATTGGTGCACAGTAGTATTCCCTTGGAAGGATATACCATATTTAACCAACCCTATATTGTGGGCTTATTTATATTTTTTTCATTCCTCCAATTTTTTCCATGCTCTTATAAGCATCCTTTGTTGCATGTATTTTTTTGAATAATGAATGAATGTATCTTGAGTTCATTTTTTCTTAACCTTTTTTAAAGGAGAACTCCCTAAAGTGGAAGTATTTGACGTACACAAAAAATATGTTGCCAAAATATTTTCCAGAAAGATCGGATCAGTTTACACTCTTGTTTACTCTGTAAGAGAATGTCCGCTTCCATACTTCCTTACTGACCCTAGGAACTATAATTCTTTGTATCTTTTGTCTTTCTGATACATAAAAAAAGGAGTGTATTGTAATATTTGTATTTTTGATTACTAGTGTATTTAAATATGTTCATATTTATTATTAGTTCATTACTTTAGTTTATGGTACATTGCCAGTTTGTGTCCTTGGCTCAATTTTCTACTGGAAAGTTTGATTCTTTTTGATCATAAAATGTTATCTATTCATGCATTCATTATTCACTCACACAATAAATATGTTTTCAGTAGTTGCTTTGTGTCTAGCACTGTGTTAAGTATTGAGGATATAACAGGAAGCAAAACAGACACAGTGGCTGCTTTCTTGAACTTCCAGTTTAGTGGAAATAAACAGACAAACAAGCAATAATTTAAAAAGTGCAGTGAGGAAAGAATGAAATAGGAACATTCTGTTGGGAAGGTTGTAGATCATAGAAACCTCCCACCAGTAATGGGGTTTAAGCTCTTGATATACATTAGAGATCTATACTCTCTGTTGCATATATTTCAAATTTCGTTTTCTCTTAATTTGGTTTATTTTTTACTGTTATAGGAGTTATGCATTTTTAATTGGTCAAATCCATCTATCTTTTTCTTTTTGGTTTCTTCCTTTGGTGTCATGCTTAGAAAGGCTTTTCTCCATAGTAAAATTACAGAAATATTTATCAATATTGCCATACTCCTTGTATATGTTTATGTGCTTTAACATGTAAATCTTTACTTCACCTAGAATTTATTTTGATGGAAGTTATGAGGTATAGATCTAGGATTTTCCCCCCAAAATGGCCAACCAGTCATCCCAAATTATTTAGTAATCCCACCTTTTCTCACAGATTTGAAAGGTCATCTCTTTATAATGCACTCAACTATTCTTTGTTCTTGGGTTTATTTCTGATCTTTATATTTCATTATAATGATTTATTATGGGTCAATAGCATCACTGCTTTTTCTCATCCTATCTACCGTTACCTGAAACCTGAGCGTTTTGCATTTGGTGACGTTCGAGAACACAAAGAAATGATAGGCAATTTTTAGGTACATGTAGGTGGCGTGGGAAGTTAGTCTGGATGATATCCTTAATCCTTTCAGCTCTGAGACTTCCAGAATCTGAATTCCATATGGAATATTGTTAACCTGGTCCATTGTTTGCTGTCTAAAATGAATGAGATGCTTTTATATTCTGCACATTTGTTTTTCCCTCTTACCCTAAAGCTCAGAATTCAGTAGGTGGCAGTATTGCCATACAGTAAGCATCCAACTGTTAGAAGAGCACCCAGGAACAAAATGATCCGGCAGGATTTTAGAATTTCCCTAAAAGCTTTCATTAGAGGAGGCATCCGGGCTGTGCTACTTCTAAAGTCTTCTTTGTACCCTTCAACAGTGGCACAACCAGAAGTTTGCAGTCAATCTGTTTCTAGAAGCATGCAAAACATCAGCGGACAGATATTTTAAAGTGATACCTTGGCCTTGTGGGCGTTTGTTCACCTATCTTATCCACAAGTGCCTTTGAACCTAGCCACTGATGATTTAAAGCCTGGAAATGTGGTTTTAAACAATATGATTATGGTGGGATTCAGGTGATTTTTATTTTCTTTATACTCGGTGGTGTGTTTCAGATTGCCCATAAAGAATATATATTGCCTCTGTAATCTGAACACACACACACACACACACACACACACACACACGCGTGTGCACACACACACAACAAAAACAACAACAGCGATGAATCAACACAGGATATTGAAATTATGGTGGTAAAATGGGTGAGGGTGTGCCATAAAAAGTTGACATCCTTTTCTGTTTTCAGCATGTGAGTACCCATGCAACAGAATGGGTTCAGTGTTCTCTCCTTACCCCTAGAGATCAGCTCAGGGTTATTGCTAATCTGAAAGCGAATTACTAGCAGAAGCCGAGACAGTAGACCTCTATCTCATGGACTACACCTGAGAAAGTCCTTTGGTAGGTGAGAGGAGAGTGGGGTCAGCTCCTAAAGAGACGCATTGGCATATCTAATGGGAGATGGTGAGCTGTCTATTGCCGCTATGAGCCAGGGTAGGTTATCACGACTTGGAGCACTACATTTAATTTTAGGACCTGCTAGTGAAAGAAGATCTATAAATCTTGGAGTGTGTCCACAGGAACTATAAAACCAATCAAAGTCTGGGAAACAGGCACTATGAATAAAAGATAAGGTGGCTGAATTTATTTACCTTAGATATGGGAAGCCTACCTAGGGAATTAGACAAATTCCCATCTCCATGAATAGCTACTATAGCCCTCCCAGACCTGGAGGTGAGACCTGAATTTATTAACAGTCTTCAGTTGTACAAAGGACAATGGCATGGAAGGTTAGTGTTCCTTTCATACCGAGACTAAGGCGAGAGTGAGCACAAATTAACCAAGCAGAAGTGATTTAGGTCAAGCATTTAGAGGAACGTGCTGAACACCAAGGTAGGTTTATCAGTTGATAACTTTGCATGAATTAGTAGGAACTAGATTGAAGCAAAGGGTTCAATATAGTGGAAAGGTGGGCGAGGGCTGAGACGGGAGCTGAGAGCATGCCCAGTTGGGCTGTTTCATAATTTCTAAAACAATGGACCTTAAGTGAATTAACCACGGGGGATGGAAATGAACCATATTCAAAAACAATATTAAGCTTTAGTCAAACCTGATTTATGAAATCAGGCTTTACAGACCAGATAAATCTGGGAGTAGTTCCCTGCTTTCCAAGGGGGTATTCATTCTAAGGGTCTTTAAATAGCATATTCCAATAACTGTTTTACAAATATTTGATTTAGAAAGTTGGGGTTTTCTCATATAGGTTTCAGAGATACCTCTTTATATGGAGTCAGGCATACTTACAACTGTGCATTCATTACCAGGTCATTGGAACACAACTCTGGATTCCAAGATTAAGGCCCCAAGTGAGCTGGTATGATCTAAAGAGATACCTGTGTAGCCTTTTGAGATCTCTTCCAACCCTTTAATCTGTTCGCTTTCAATCACAAATGCTAGAAGACAATTCCAAGTATAATTTTCACAACATCAGATATTTGGTTGAACCATATGAAATTGCTATTTTTATAGGTCAAAACAGTCCAATGCCAGCAATTTCATATGGTTCAACCTAATACAATAATTAGTCCACTATTTCATATATACCTATCTTCATCTTCAGTAAAGCTAACAGCTTTAATAAATTTAGTTGTTAGGTCAAAATATTGGTGGACCTATAAATGCCTGTGCACTTAAGTACTGAGAAAGTATAGGGTTGGGATTAAAAATGCATCTTGAATAAACCACTTATAGGCATCTAGCCCATCCTTTTATTGTACTAGACACTGGTTGCTTCTTGTCCTTCTTTAGGGTCATTTAGATTTTGGAAAGCAAGAAAAAAAGTCCAAAGGCCTGATCTCTCAACCCATGGAAAATTCTGTTTGGGAAACGGGCCAAGGAAGAACAGGGGACAATATAACAAAATTTGTACCATGTTACAGGTTTAGTGAGGAAGATCATAACAAAACTGTGAGCAGAAAATCGAAGCGTGTGGCTTCCTCCTTTCTAAAATATAGTATTGCTTAATGTGTCCTGCTTTCAAGATTCTAAGCATAAGACAAGACACCAAGTACACATCGGAAAAGTCATATCTGCATAGTCATCTAATATGAGACAAGCTTAGCTTAACTAAAAAGATTTTATTAACAGAAAATGTTAAATATTTTTACGATCTGAGCTAATTCCGGCATGCCCTATAAGATTTAACACTATGCTGCTGTGCAGACATCATGCTTCAGATTTCAATTAGAACAAAATGTGATAATACTCAATTTTACATTTGAGGGTAATTGTATATGTTACTACACCGTTTTCTAACTGGATTACTTCATTCTCCAAGAAGCTGAAAAAGACACCATTGGATCAAAAGGAAATTAGTTGCCCATATGCATTGTACGAAGGTATTAGGATAATTGTGTATTTACAAAATATAAATACTTTCCATATATGGTTTTTGTTGCATTATAAATTAAGATGTTTTTATGTAGAAGCTCTTGGATTCCGACAGAATGGAAGACTAGATGTGAATGAGCACAGACAAAGCAATAGGTGAGGTGGTATATGTTTGATTATAATATTATCTCTAATAATATTGATAGATTGGATTTTTGAACACAGTTTTGCAGTTTTAGAGAGATTTCTATGTTTAAAGACTTTCATATATGATAAATTGTTAACATGAGATCAGCAAGAGCTAAAGATATACTATTATACATGAAATAATTTTTCTCTGTATGATACATTTAAAAAAAACCTTTAAATAATTTAAAAACCGTAATTCTTGCATCTGTCATGGTATGGTTTGGAGCAGACATGCACAATGTCAGCTTTAAAAATCCTTTTAAAAACAGCCTGCTTTCTGAATCTTTTTTACCCCCCTTGACAGCAGCTGCTTTCACATGTAAAATCATTTAAAAGGGTAGAGGGAGGCGAATAAAAGTAATAAGGAAGCATAGAAAACATAGTCAAAAACCAATAATTGTGGTTCAGCTGTCTGGAGGTCCTCAGGTTCTGTGATATTTTCAGGTCTTCGCATTGGTGGGTTTCCAGGAGGAGTTGCCTAGCTTGAGACAAGACAACACAGCCCAAAGAACCTTCTCTTCCGTCTTCTAACCAGGGGGTAGGGAGTTAGATTTAGAAGGCTGCTGTCATCTGTGATGGGACAGAATGTACATATGAGTGAATTACAAACAATAACTGGGATTTTTATGAATTGGCTTTAAAAATCCACCATCTTTTGAATCAAGGTTTCTTGTTCAGCACTGTTGACATTTTAGACAAGATAATTCTTTGTTGTTGGGGCTGTCGTGAGCACTGTAGGATGCTTAGCTGCATCCCTGGCCTCTCCCTACTCACTGGATGCCAATAACACTGCTCCACCAGCCGTGAAAACCAAAAATGTCCCGTGATAGGGCCAAATGTTCTTTTTTTGGTGGTGGTGGGGAGCTCAGAACCTACAGTTGCGAACCACTGCTTAGAATTAAATGTAAACTGCTCAAGACATTCTTTCAGTTGGGAGATGCATAGCTTTTTAGAAAGAGCCCGTGCTTTGGAGTAAGGTTGACCTCTTTTCTAAACCTGCCTCTACTATTTACTAGCTCTATGTGAACATGTAACTTGAAGCTTGCTAAGCTTCAGTTTTCCCCTAGTCAAAATAGGGTTTAATAACACTTACCTTAGGTGAAGATTAAATGAAACAATCTATGAAAGACATTAAGCTTGGGTGAGGTCCTCAGTGTCTAGCACAGAGGAAGCACTCAGTAAATACAGCTCTTATTTACTATTTTCCTTTACATAGGACCACTGTGTTGCCTCTACTCACCTACTTTATTGCCTCAGGAAGAAGTCTCAACTATTCTGTGTTGAGTCTTTGGCTAGCGATTTCTATAGGTTTCTGTATACAATGGCATTCTGAGAAGATTGCCAACTGCTGAATTTATAAGTTTTGGGTTGAAATTTTTAGCATGATGACAAGCAGATGAAGAAATAAACCAGTAAACCAAATTCAGTTTAGTGAGCTGGGTTTTAAAGAAAAAGTCCAGTCCAAAAGAGAGGGTGGGTAGAAATAGCCTGTTGGAGCGGAACTGGCAGTCTGGTCCAAGAGGCTGGAGAAGGACCATGAGGAGATGACCTGGAAATTGCCAATGTGGGCAGCACTAGGACATAATCAGAATGGAGCTAGGGGCCACAAGATGGTTGGTTGGCTCTGGTAACTCTTATGTACCTAAGCTTTTCCAGGACTAGTTGCACCACCCTCCCAGAGCAGAGCTAAGGGGCTCTCTCCTTTCTCCATCCTACCTTGGGATATAGGACCTTGGGAAGGAGCCCAGAGTCAGGAGTTAGATGAAGAGATGGGTAAGGGAAAAATGTGCCCCACATCAATAAAACTGGTTTGTAGACGAGGGTTGCTTTTCCTGATTGCTGAGCCTAGATGCTCAGTAAACTGTCCAGAACAAAAACAAATGTCGGCTTTCCAGTCCTCTCACATAAATTGTGTCATCCAAGTGCCTGGGCTTATCCTCCCCCTCCTCAAAGGCTGTCATGTGTCACACTTATTTTTAAATTAGCATCGCTCACCAAGTTGACAGTGTTCCTTGGAATGGTGCACCATGCTATGCATTTAGATAGAACCAGAATGGCAAGTCACAGCCAGGGAAGAAAACAGGTACCCTAGCTGAGCACATCAAATTCATCAAACAGTGCACTCTCCCAGTCTCCACAGGTTAATACTCTCTCTTAAGATTCATATTTTGTGGATGTGGAGAAAAACAGTACTCTCTTTGTCCTTTCCATCGTGAAAAGCAATTTTCTATATTCTGGATGTCAACATTTTGAGACTAAAAATAGGACATCTCTCTTTTATAGTTAAACTTGCCCCAAATAGTTAAGATGGTGAAAGCAATGTCAAATACTATATGTGAGCCTGATTTCTCAGGAGAATCTCTCAGAGATGAATCACGGTATATTTAGAAAAAAAGAAATAACTCACTTTCCCATCAGTTTTAGGACTCTTACTTCTTTAACCACCAAATGATCGATAAACAACCTATTTGGGTAAGGCAAAGGTACAGCAGACTGTGAAGAATAAAGAATTTTATCTGTTGGTATCTCTCTGAATACTGACTATGCTTTCTGAAATGCAAGTTCACCAGGAATTTAATATTTCCTTGAACAGAATCACCAAAACTATGAAGACATTTATAGGGAAGAAAAAAATTTTATTTCTATTTAAGACCTGGAAGATCTATTTCCTGAATGCCCATATATCCTTCCGTTTCTCCAAACATTTAAGACATTGGCATAGTGACCTAATGGGTATTTATCTATATATTATAAAATGCAGTGCAGATAGATGTGTATTGTTCCCACTGCATGAGGAAATGCCTGCTACATGTTGTATTTACGAAAAAACTGTACATGTGTATCCTGTGGTGTCATGTTTGCTCCCACGTTCTCTCTCTTTTTTTAAAAAAAAATATTTTTTAATGGCTATTCATTTTTGAGGACAGAGAGAGAAGAGCATGAGTGGGGGAGGGGCAGGGAGAAAGGGAGACAGAATCCAAAGCAGGCTCCAGGCTCCGAGCTGTCAGCACACAGCATGACCCGGGGCCTGAACACACGAACCATGAGATCATGACCTGAGCCGAAGTCGGACGCTCAACCGACTGAGCCACGCAGGCACCTCCCACATTCTCTTTTCTATGTATTAAAAGCATACAGGTATTGTGCACAGTTATTATGAGATTTATATCAAGACTGACTATTGTGCATTCGTTACAGCAAATCAAAAAAACCTTTTATGCTATTGAAATTCTCCTCACTCAGCCTTCTTTTTGTCTCTGCCTATCTATGGATAGATAGATATGCACACATACATTCACTTGTGAGTGCTATATATACATGTGCACATACAGAGCACTCATAGGTGGATAGAAGTGTTAGAATTGATGAGAAAGTGCTCAGATGTTAAGCAAAGGACGGGCTGCCTATTAAGGATGACCGCTCGTTTGGGGCATCTTTTTGAGCATTTGTGACACCTTTGCCTAGCCCAGAGCTTATCTGATCATCACCTAGGGCTGAGGTGACACAAAAGCTCAAACAATCTTGGCAGAAATTCAGAGCAGCTTCCTACACCCTGGGAAGCTGACACCGGCAGTAAATGCTGAAATTCAGCAGCAGCAAGTCTGCTTGGAATGGTTTGGAGTGGATTCAGCTCCAAGGAAAGATGTCTTTCCACATTGATTGAAATCCTGTCTCTGAAATTATGGGCTGCCAAAAGAATGTGAAGGAAATGGAATGTTTCCCCACTTGTGCTTCACTTTCTGGGCGAATTCACCTGACCTCACTGGGAAACCTTTGATTTTTATTGTGAACATTTCAGACTTTTGTAGCATCTTTCCTCCAAAGTGCATATGCTCTGAGAGAACTGTAACCAAGGACAGTTTTAGATGTGAAAATGAAAAGTGGAGAAAGGAAAAGGGAGGGAGGAAAGCAGAGGAGAAAGTGAAAGAGAATAGGTAATTCAGCCATCAGCAAGTTAAAATCTTGGTCATTCAAAGCTTAATTCCTGGATACTACTAAAGCCAGGGACACTGCCGCCACGTAAGGCACTATGACACCACTTCTCTATTGCTCAGATTTCTTTTGCTAATAAAATATTGCTTATATAGATGATATGTTAATAAACAGAATGACATAAAAATAAGATTGCAAATAATCAACTGAGCATTTGAGTTTAACCCTTTTTTTAATGTTCATTTATTTTTGAGAGAGAGAGAGAGAGAGAGAGAGAGAGAAGGGGAGGGGCAGAGAGGCAGAGAGAGAGGAAGCCACAGAATCCGAAGCAGGATCCAGGCTCTGAGCTGTCAGACAGAGCCCAAGGCGGGGCTCGAACCCATGAACCCTGAGATCATGACCTGAGCCAAATTCTGTTGCTTAATCGACTGAGCCACCCAGGCTCAGTTTAAAGTTTAAAGCTATGTTCTCAGAATCCAGAGAAGTGCTCATAATGTAACTGTAGTTGCAAATTTCTACTCTAGAAGAAAAGGAGACCTTCAGCAAACTCAGGGGTTCTCAAACCTTAGCTGCATTAGCAACATCTGAGAGCATGTTCAAGTACAGCCTCACCTCTAGCATTTCTGAGTGAGTAGGTGTGGGGTGAGGCCAGAGAAATTGGATTGCTTAGAAGTTCCCAGACATGTCGATGCTGTTGGTCCTGAGGCCACACTATGAGAAGACCTGCATTAATCAAAGGCCTGCTAAGTACAGGCTCCATGTTGGGTGTTGAGGGTCCTAATAGAAAGGTGGTTCTTGGTCTCAAGGATATTCGCTTGAGTAACTATGAAGCTTTATTAAGAATGCCATAAGAGAGATACAAATACAATGCTTTGAGAGCTCTTAATGGTGGACTTACTCCCAGGTGGAGGAGAAGGAAGAAGATAATTGTGGGAAATCATGGAGGTCTTGATGTTCTTTCTGGGCCACAAGAGATGAGGAGAACTTGCAAATTTGGTGAAGGGGGAGATGGGCTTTCTGGATGGAGAAAACAGTGTGAACAAAGTCATAGAGGTCAAAGGCAACTTGAATTTTGTTCCAAGAAACAATCTAGTCTGGAATGAAGGGTGTATGAAGGAGGGAATAGTACAAAACAGAAATACATAGAATTCCTTAAATATGGCCATACCTTCTCTTGGCTCTCTGCCCTTACACACACCATTTCTTAGTCCTCCTTTCTTAGGCAAATGCCAATCCTCCTTTAAGATTAGCTTACTACTTTCTTTGACTGATTTCATAATGTTCTTCTGGTTTTCTTTTCAGTCCCCTCTGTAAACTGCAGTTCTTTCCCCCTTGAAACTTAAATTTTGGTATTCTAGGCTCTTCTCTATACCTACACTCTGTGGGGGGGGGGGGGGGGGTGGTGTCTCGCTTCATTTACCATTATGCTGATGATGCTTCAATATGTATTTCCAGCCTCCCAGCTCACATGTCTCACCTCAGCATGATACTTGTATGCCTAGTGTTCACCACTGAGCATTGCTCTGGGAGTTCCTCCATCTCCAAAACTTCAATCATTCTCTATCTCTACCATTCCTCCTCTGTTCTCTCTGACTTAGTGAATAGACACATCATTCACCTCGCTTTTCAAGTCTGAACCTGGGTTTCATCCTTGATTCTGCCTTCTCTCTTGTGCAGCCCATCAGTTGTTCACATCCTCTTCTCCAACCCCCTGGCCCTAGGTCAGATCTTAAGCATCTCTCACCTGGATTACTGCAACTGTCTCCTAACTGAACCCCTCCAATGGCTTCAGGATAAAATCCAACCCTGCCCCCTTTTATTTTTGAGAGAGAGAGAGAGAAAGAGAAAGAAAGAGAGCAGGGGTGGGGAGGGGCAGAGGGGGAATCCCAAGCAGGCTCCAAACCCATTGCAGAGCTCGATCTCATGAACCTTGAGATCACGACCCAAGCAGACATCAAGAGTTGGATGCTTAACCTACTGAGCCACCAAGGTACCCCAAATCCAAACCTCTTAACATAGCTTATAGGGGCCTTAATGATATAGATCCTCCTACCTCTCTAGTCTTTCATGTCTCTTTTTTTTTTTTTTTAATTTTTTTTCAACGTTTTTATTTATTTTTGGGACAGAGAGAGACAGAGCATGAATGGGGGAGGGGCAGAGAGAGAGGGAGACACAGAATTGGAAGCAGGCTCCAGGCTCTGAGCCATCAGCCCAGAGCCCGACGCGGGGCTCAAACTCACGGACCGTGAGATCATGACCTGGCTGAAGTCGGACACTTAACCGACTGCGCCACCCAGGCGCCCCTTTTTTTTTTTTTAATTTTTTTTTTCAACGTTTTTATTTATTTTTGGGACAGAGAGAGACAGAGCATGAATGGGGGAGGGGCAGAGAGAGAGGGAGACACAGAATTGGAAACAGGCTCCAGGCTCTGAGCCATCAGCCCAGAGCTCGACGCAGGGCTCGAACTCACGGACCGCGAGATCATGATTTCATGTCTCTTTTCTAACCACTTTACCAACTAATGAAGTGCTTGTAGCTCAACAAAATGCCCTGCTTTTACGTCTCCTCATATATCTTCACATATCTAGAATCTTCTGCCTAGACTTTTTTTTCATCTCTCTTTTTGTTTTTCTTTTTTTCACCTCTTTCTTTAAAAAATTTTTTTTAATGTTTATTTATTTTTGAAGGAGAGAGAGACAGAATGTGAGTGGGGGAAGGGCAGAGAGAGAGGCAGGCACAGAATCTAAAGCAGGCTCCAGGCTCTGAGCTGTCAGCACAGAGCCCACCTCGGGGCTCGAGCTCACAAACCGAGAGATCACGACCTGAGCCGAAGTCAGGCGCTTAACTGACTGAGCCACCCAGGCGCCCCCACCTATTTCTTTGACTAACTGATTCATCCTAAGAAATCTCAACTCACTTTCCAAAAAGCAATCCTTGATATCAACAACCCTCTCCCCCATCTCACACCCCAGCCCCTTACAACTCCAATATGGCTAGATGAGAATCCAATATGTCTTTGTAGTGACCTGTAGCTATTATGGCACTGTTGTATTCTAAGCACTAGTTTCTTTGTCTTTCCAATAGTGTGTATGTGTGTTTGCATGTTAGTTGATTTTAGAATTCACATGCCCTACCCACAAAACATTATCCCAATCTCTATGAAGGGAAGCATGTCATTTGGGAAGGCTTCCCAGGTAATTCTCACCCAATTTGTTCTGTTGAGAAAGAGAGCCTCTAGGGGGAGAGATAACCCCAGCACCTGACACAGAACTTGGCACATTATAGGATACCATCACATGTTAGATGATGGTGGGGACACCAGATGTTAGGGAAAGAAGTCTGTTCTTCTTTTAGTAGACAATGAGTAGGCATGTAACGTTTGTGAGTAGGGGCTGAACATAGAGTAATGCATTAAGAAACTGATGTGTGAATTAACTGGAGCAGAGAGGGAAGTACATACGTCATGCTGAATCCTGGATGAAAGATTGAAGAGATTACAAAGGATATCGGGCTGCTGGAGTAAAACTACCCAGAATAACATTCAGACACTAGACTGAAGCACACAAAGTCTTTATATGAAGCCCTGATGAAAGGACCTAAAAGGTCATCTCTAGGCTACCAGGTGGCATAACTGCCCAATGTTCTTTAGCTAGATATCAAACACTTCTGCCGACATGGCTAGGATGGATACAGGGGGTCCAGGTTGGAGTGGATTGAGAGTATGAGTCCGGGGGAACTGTTCCTAGACCCAGTTTAGTCTGGAATAGCACTGTCTCCAGGAGGGGACCCATTCTAGAGCAGATTCAATTCCTGACTGATCCCCTTCAGACGGATTCTCACGCATGGTCTCAACAACCACATTCTAGGCAAGAGTGAATGTACAAACACACCCTACAGCATTCATTAAGTCAGAATTCTGGAAAAGGTGAAACTGTCTTTCAGGCCTGATTTATTTCTGCCACCTTGTTTTGTTTGATTACAACACGCATTTAGAAGATGCTTGTCCTTCACTTTCCAATCTCCTTTTAGCCTTTGTCAGTAACCTTGCAGGCTCCCCACAGGTGGTTCCATTTGTAATCCATTTGACACAGCAAGACTATCATAATTAATGAAGCTCCCTACAGCACTGCCAGTGACCCAGAATGTAGGACAGGAGAGGCGCTGAAGCAGTGGCAAGAACAGTGGGCTGAGAGCCAGGAGACCTGACCGTGGTCAGAAGCCTGCTGTGGAGCCGCGGCAGAAAGAGGACAGCTCACTTTTCTTTTGTGCATCTCTTTGTCTCCAGTCTTAAACGGGAAGGATGGGAAAGAAAAGGCACTGTCTGAAATGAGGGCATAATCGCTACCCATTAAAATTCTTGCTCTTGGCC
The DNA here is from genome assembly GCF_022837055.1 of Prionailurus viverrinus. NCBI lineage: Eukaryota > Metazoa > Chordata > Mammalia > Carnivora > Felidae > Prionailurus > Prionailurus viverrinus. Next base: position 132,524,335 of record NC_062561.1, on the reverse strand, counting down.
ACCTTCCTTTATTGGCCACTGAAAATCAATTTAAAACAAACTGTTGTTGAGTCAAGTTTTGATTGTGGTACGAAAGGGGGGAGATACGTTTGAACCTTTAAATGCTGAAATAAACGTAGAAGTTTCTGAGTTGAGAACTAGGGTGGAGCCTGGAGAACAGGGGCATCTGAGCATCTCCCTTGTAGAATCCCCCAGCACCTGCCTGGCAGGATTTTCACATGGTCAGGGTTTGAGGTTGGAAAAAAGGGAACCAGTAGTGGGTATCTTTTCTCTTTTCTCTCTCTGCTTCAGACCCACATGTAAATGGAATAAAAAGAGAAAGGAAAGAAAGAGCCAGAAAGAAAACAGATGGCTTTCTATAATGGTTTTCATCCAGTTACAATGATGTTTTGACAATAAGGTCCTCGAGAAAAGAACTGGGATACATTTTTCCACATTTTACCCCACACCGTTTCTTGCATGTATTAACCTAGACCTGTATAATAAACAGATCCGTGCAAAAGAATTCCAGGAAGGTCATGGGAAGCCCCTATGGTCTTTCTTGGTTTATGGAATCAGACAGAGGAATCTGACCGATTTGTTCATTAAAATGGTGCCATATGCATCTGCTAAAAAAATGTTCCCAGAGGGACCCAAGAGACCTGCTCTCCTTCCTTCAGGGTTTCTCAGACCCTCTGATTCAGACTCACAACCCCCTTTCTCTACTGTTCAGCTCATAGTGACATCATGCTGTGAGTACCCATGAAACATGTAAAGAAGAGAGATGTGGCATCACATGCTGAGGGTCCCATTTCTCCCCCAAGTGAAGAGATCTGAAATTACCTGAATTGAAGCCTTCACCTCAATTTTTTTTTTAAATTTCAAAATCCTATTGCTTCATTCCCTCCTGAACAGGTCCTTGAATCTCCTAGCTTTCTCCTTTTTCTGCTCCACACAGATTTAAAGTTTAAATCCTGAATATCCTTTATTTGGACTATGCCCTTTTCACTCATGGTTTTATTCACAGTACCAATCATTTATTATTATTATATTTGAAAAATATATTTAAAATTCTACTTTTTTCTTTTTAGAAAAGTAATACAAAGTTATACAAAATATTTATACTTTTTTGATTATAAAAATGTCCTAGGTAAATAAAATGAAATTTCCGTTTTCCCATTAGTGCACATTTTGGAAACTATTGGATGCATTTCATGAAATGTAGAGCAAATATTTTGGATGGTTTGACTTAAAATAGAGGCTACATGGCGCACATGAAATTCTTTCTGAGGGCTCTGGTACTCATCCTCCTGGGCTCCTGATTGTGAGGTACAGGGAGAGACCTCCATGCTGCTGACAGGGGGAACTTGCCAGACATATAAAGAAACTGAGAATAGTTTCAGACATGGCTCCAACTCCCAAGTCACAGAGACCGATGTTCTGTACTGCAGGCTCAAGATCAATGCGTGGTAGCAGGGGCTGTTCTATTTGATGAGAATGTGGCATTCTCCTGAGCTAGGCTGGGTGGGCCAGCTGGTGAAGAATACCAATACCAACAACAGCAATAACAATAAGCATCTGCTCTCTGAAAGGTCCGTAGCAGACGTTCCATAAGCGGTGCTTCATTTAAAACTCAGGACAGCCCTCTGAAGTAAGTAATGCTATCATGTCCTTTTCAGGGCTGAGGAAAATGAAATGGCTGGATGTTAAACAACTTGTTCCAGGGCACAAAGTTGGTAAGTGGGCAGGGCCAGCATTCAAACCCAAGCATCGCCTTAATCCAAAGTCCCTGGTCCCAACCACCATGCAGATTGCTAGCAACAATCTTCCATGCTGTGGTCGGGGGGGGGGGGGGGGTGCTCTCTCATCACTACACTGTGTCTGTAGAGGCCACTTTTAGGCAAACAGGCTTGTGAGGTGGAATGCAGAAAGGGCCCACAGCGACCACCTGGATGAACACAGGCCCATCTATCAGGTGGCCGCCTCAAAATAGCCATAGACCCTACCCCACCAATGGGCTACTTCCCACCAGGCACAGTTACCAAACAAGGGAACATTCCATATGTCTCCATTCCTCCTCGTCTTCCCCCTTTAAAACCAGCCCCCACCCACCGCCTGGTTGCAGACAGCCTCTCCTCTGCTGTTCAGCCCGTGGCTTCCTTGAGGTGTAGGCCATAAACTTCTATCTCCTTTGTTCTGCCTCTGGTGAATCCCTTCATCTCCCAAGCCACTGGCTTCCACCTGATCATCACCCCGCATTTGGGGGCCCCCATCTGATCTGACAGACACCCCATTTAGACACACCATGTCTGCTTCCGGAAACCACCGCAAGGCCTCTACAACACTACCCCTGTGGCACAAGCCCGTTCATCTGATTCTAGGCCCTTCAGGGGGGCTCCGAGTTAATTGATGCTCCGCACCCCTGCCTCTCATTTCCTTACACCCCGCCTCCCTGCCGTGGAGCTCAGGCCGCGCTACCTGTCGACCTCTTCATCTGGTGTTCCCACTTGAACCTCTCCACCTTCTGCCACCTTCTGCTGCTCCCTGAGCCAGCAGACTCCCAGCTCTGCTGCCAAATCCTCTCAAAGGCAAGCAGCACCCTGTCCTCCCTCCGCCCAGGCTTTGATCAGGGGGAACCACAGGAGTTTCTTTCTTACTCTAAAAACCCTTTCCCCACCCTCTGGTTATGTCTCTCCGAAGCTGATGCTTGCTTCACTTAAGGCTGCTCTGGCCACGTAGGGGAACGTGCTCCTTCAGGTCCTTGGTATGGATCTTCAGACCCTGGGACTGCAAAGTTGGGCGCAGATTGAACACACATTTATCGTGTATGCCGGGGGTTTTACTACCAGGTGCCAGGCATCGCTCTGGGTACAGAAGCTACGGTAATAGTTGACAAAAGCATATAGAGGCGGTTCCCTTATGGAAGTTTCACTCTAGTGAAAATACCTTTCCATTTCTGTGTGAAGGTGTATGTTTCCATAGGCTAGCTCTGGAGACAGACTGCCTGGGACCACATCTCAACCATCTATTTACAGTCTGTGTGACCGTCGCAGAGTTAGCTAACCTCTCTTTGCCCCAGTTTCCTGTAAATTGGGAAGCATTAGTCGTTATTTCCTTCAAAGGCGTTATTAGAATTAAATAAGTTAATACAGTTAATCCATGTAAAGTATTTAGTGGTTGTGATATTGCGATTTATAATAAGAAATATACAGTTGTCTCCCACCTCAGTCCTGGCACAGAGCTCCTAAAAATCCCTGGAATTTCCTAAGTGATGACAGGGGAAAGGGGCTTTTTGTTATGTTAATGAGGTTACTTTCAAAAACTGCCTAAGGATGGGGGCTGGTTGCTAGGAGAATAACTCTGTGATCAGAGGGGTGGAACTTTCAGTCCCACCCCCAACCTCCGGGGAAGGGAAGGAACTGAAGACATTTCAATCACCAATGGTCAATGATTTATTTAATCAATTATGCCTACATAATGAAGCCTCCATAAAAACCAGCAAGGTTCAGAGGACAGGTTCAGAGGACTTCCAGGTTGGTGAACAGGTGAAGATCTGAGGACCATGGTGCACCTGGGAAGGGATGGAGTCTCCTTGTCCTTTCCCCACACTCTGTACTTGGCATCTGACATCTGGCTGTTCCTGAGGTATATCCTTTTACAATAAACTGGTGATATACTAAGTAAAATGTTTCTCTGAATTCTGTGAGCCACTCTAGCAGATTAACTAAACTCATGGAGGGGCCCTTGGAGCTTCACACCTGTACATCCCAAGTGGTGGGGGAGGGCAGTCATGTGTAGCCCTTAACTTGGGGGATCTGGTGCTGTCTCCCTGTCTTGTCAGAATTCAGATGAATTGCAGAACACCCCGCTGGTGTCTCCTAATTCTTGGTGGTATGGAAAACCACCCCCACATATTGGATTGGGTGTGGAACCACAGTGGCACAATGTGAGGTCTCAATATATGTTGTTATTACTTCTTTTAGATAAGTGAACATCTATATGGCAGAGAGCTTCCTTTGGAAGTTTCTTAAGTGTCCTCCTATAGGCGGTAAACTTCTTAAAGGCAAGGGCCAAGTTTCCAGTTCTTTTGTATTTGCCACTCCTGGTACAGTGCTTTCCACAGCATGGCAATGAATCCATGCTCTTGACTGACAGGGCCAGTAGAGGAGGCCTCTGCTTGAGGGTCCGAGCACAGCTGTGCTCGCCTGAGGGACTCTGTTTTCATTATCATATCTTCTTGAAGAGAGAGGAATGTATATTCAGTGCCTTCTATTGTTTGTGTAAAACAAACTTGTAATTTCTCAAGAAACAAGTCCCAAGGTTATCGTGTTAACAACATCCTCTGCCTCAAAGAAAAATGACAAGAACTTACCTTGATTTTTCAATGGTAAAGGCATAGTTTCCCTGAGTTTGCTTAAAAGGTTTTTCATTTCTCGCATGTCTCTGTAAAAGTGATAAAAAGAAAAAATAATCAGCTGTAAATTTTTGAAATGCAACCCCAGTCTGTTCTATGAGACAATTGACAGACGAGAGTCTGTGTTTAATTGTACAAGCTCTAGTTTCCAGTGGGCAAATATTGAATTTATTTTGTTTTTATAAGAAAAAATATCTGAGATTGATGGCTCTGGAAGGAATGAGACTACTCTGGCTAACATTGCCACAGGGCATTCTGCTGTGGGAGCCCTCCTCTTGCCTTCAGTTGGACCAGACTCTTCTCTGATAATGAGGACAGTATTGCCGTTGTATAAGAGGGAGGTCAAGGTCATGCAACTTGAGTAACAGAGGTACTCTGGGCAAAGCTGAGGCTGGGTGATGGTTCTCTCAGGCTTTATGGTCAGGAGGCTATCGTGGCTGTACAGGTTCACTTGCTAGTGTCTCATTATGGTGATTGAAATTCAGTGTAACACAGGTGTTAGGGATTTACAGGGCTCAACATTTATTAAATTGGCTTGGAATGTTGGGAGACTGACAAATTGTAAAACCTTGAAGCGCTCTTCACAATGGTTTGGGATGGGGGTGTGGGCGGTGGGGGTGGAGACAGACAGAGAGAGAGAGAGAGAGAGAGAGAGGGAGAGGCAGGCAGGGAGAGAGAAGCACCTGGGAAAGCTGGACCTTCCTCTTGCCCGTAGGTAAGTCACTCCCTACCTCCAACACCTCCCCTCCCTCGTCTTAGAGTGCATATGATCCTAAAACCGCCAAACGTGGATCAGTAAGACTGCTCAGGGGGCTTCTAGTCTGGGGTAAGGGTAAGGTGGACGTTTCAAGTCCTTGGGACCATAGTTCCCCACACGTTCAGGTGGTCATCCACTGGACGTAGTGTTCTTGAAAGCACAGGACGTAGTGGTAGATTTCATTTACCAGTGCAAAAATCAGATTCATCTTTTAGTTCATTCCACAATAGGCAAGCAATAGCTGGTACTAAGGATTTAAGGAAGTTTATTTGAGAGCATAATCCTCAAGTTGAGGAAATTCTATCTACTAACTTATTTTTCTTTTGCTCTATGAAGAAAAAGAACCACTATTTAATCTTCGGTATGAAATCCCTCAGTTCTTTTCTTTTTCTTTTTTTTTTTTTTAATTTTTTTTAACGTTTTATTTTTTATTTTTATTTTTTTTAATTTTTTTTTCAACGTTTATTTATTTTTGGGACAGAGAGAGACAGAGCATGAACGGGGGAGGGGCAGAGAGAGAGGGAGACACAGAATCGGAGACAGGCTCCAGGCTCCGAGCCATCAGCCCAGAGGCCGACGCGGGGCTCGAACTCACGGACCGCGAGATCGTGACCTGGCTGAAGTCGGACGCTTATCCGACTGCGCCACCCAGGCGCCCCTTAACGTTTTATTTATTTTTGAGACAAAGAGAGACTGAGCATGAACAGGGGAGGGTCAGCGAGAGGGAGACACAGAATCCGAAACAGGCTCCAGGCTCCGAGCTGTCAGCACAGAGCCCGACGAGGGGCTCGAACTCAAGGACCGAGAGATCGTGGCCTGAGCCGAAGTCGGCCGCCCAACCGACTGAGCCACCCAGGCGCCCCTTCTTTTTTCTTTTAAGTAGGCCACACCCAAAGTGGAGCTTGAACTCACAATTGTGAGATTAAGAGTTACATGCTCTACTGACTGAGCCAACCAGGCACCCCTGCCTCTCAGTTCTTTTCTTGAAGCACAACTATTCTCTTGAGTATGGTTGGAGGACCACTAGTCCTAGGGGAGGCTGGAGACCCCATAGTGTCTCTCCGTAAATATTGACTAATATGTAAAAAAGAACTCTTTCTCAGGAATAGCTGATTGGAAAAGGAGAGGAAAGCAGACTTGTGGATCAGGTATAGAAATAACACCTTTAAAAGCATTTAGCATTCTTTCCCATAGGTATGAGGAGATGTTTCTGGGGCAGTGATGCTAATAAGCTGCAAAGGATATTTCTAGAGAGAAAAGGTGAAAGTGGGGGAGGGGAAGAAAGGAAGGCAGGGCCCTACATCCAGAAGTGCAAGGAGCACATTCTGATTTTCTGTAAAATTCTCAAGGGCAGGTAGGGTGGGAATGGGCTAGGAATGCAGTATGTGAGACTCAGGCAGAGTCTCCTGGAAAGCACCAATTCTCAGTCCTGGTGCTGCACTGGAGAATCACTTTATGCCGAGACTGCACCCCCCATGGGAACGGTTTATGGGGACGGGGCTCAGGAATCAATGTTTTTGTTTTTGTTTGTTTGTTTGTTGTTAATGTTTTATTTATTTTTGAGAGAGGGAGAGAGTGGGAGTGAGGGAGGGACAGAGAGAGGGGGGACAGAGGATCTAAAGCAGGCTCTGTGCAGACAGCAGCAAGCCTGATGGCACAGCTTGAATTCACAAACTGTGAGATCATGACCTGAGCAGAAGGCTGCCACTCAACCACCGACTGAGCCATCCAGGGGCCCTAGGAATCAGTGTTTTTAAAAAGCCCCCCCTGGGGCATCGGGATGGCTCAGTCAGTTAAGCAGCCAGCTTTGGCTCAGATCATGATCCCAGTCCGTGGGTTTGAGACCCACATTGGGCTCTGTGCGACAGCTGAGCCTGAAACCTGCTTCAGGTTCTGTGTCTCCTTCTCTCTCTGCCCCTCCCCCATTCACACTCTGTCCCTCTGTCTTTCTCTCTCTCAAAAATAAATAAACATTAGAAAAAATTTAAAAAAAAAGCCCTCCTGGTGATTTTAATATCCCACCCAGGGTGAGATCCACTGATCTCCTAGGGCAGCCGGGGGGGAAACCTAGGAAAAGCTGCTCTACCAGGCCAGGTCTCTTGTGCCCACTTGTGTCTGTCATTCCCACCTCTTTTGACCTGAATCTGACTTAAAGACTGAACTTCAAAACCGTGGGCTATACTCTCCTTTTTTTTTTTTTATTTGAGGTAAAATTGACATATAGCATTATTTAAGTTTCAGGTGTACAACATTACAATTTGCCATCTGTATGTACTGTAAGTAAAGTGATCACTAGGAGTCTAGTTATGATCCGTCACACTATAATTGACCCCCTTCAACCATTTCGCCTACTTCCATCTCCCAACCTTCCCCTTGGTAACCACCACCAATCTGTTCTCTTGCATGGATGAGTTTATTTTTCTTTTCTTTTGTTTTTTTTTAGATTCCACAAATGAGTGGAATTATATGGTACTTGTCTTTCTTTATGTGACTTACTTTACTTAGCATAATACCTTCAAGGTGAATTCTTGTTGTTGCAAATAGCAAGCTGAATAGTTTTCCATTTTAAAACACACACACACACACACACACACACACACACACACACCCCAGATCTTCTTTATCCATTCATCCACTGATGAAAATTTAGGTTGTTTCAATTTCTTGGCTATTATAAATACTGCAGCAATGAACATAGGAGTGCATATATCTTTTTGAATCAGTGTTTTCACATTCTTTGGATAAATACCTAGAAGTGGAATGGCTGGATCATATGTTAGTCCTATTCTTATTTTTTTGAGAAACCTCTACTGTTTTCTATAGTGGCTGCACCAATTTACATTCCCATCAACTGTGTGTGAGAGATCCCTTTTTTTCCACATCCTTGCTAACACTTGTTATTTCTTGTCTTTTGGGTGCTAGCTCTTCTAAGTGGTAGGAGGTGATATCTCATTTTAGCTTTGATTTGTATTTCTGATGATTAGTGATGTCGAACATATTTCTATGTGTCTGTTGGCCAACTCTATGTATTCTGTGAAAAAATGTCTATTCAGATCTGACCATTTTTAATTGGACTGTTTCTTTTTTGTTGTTGTATAAGTTCTTTACGTATTTTGGATCTTAATCTTTGTTGGATATATGCTTTGCAAAATCTTTCTCCCATTCAGTAGATCACCTTTTTGTTTTAATGATGGTTTCTTTCACTATGCAAAATATTTTCAGTTTGATGTAATCCCATTTGTTTATTTTTGCTTTTGTTTCTCTTGCCTTTGGAATCCTATACACAAAAAAATATTACTAAGACTCATGTTCAGGTGTTTTCTTTAGGAATTTTCTTTATGTTTTTCTTTAGGAATTTTATGGTTTCAGATCTTACATTCAGGTTTTTACTCCATTTTTGGGTTAATTTTTGTGCATTGTATAAGAGAGTGGTCATGTGGCTGTCTATTTTTTCCAGGAACATTTGTTGAAGAGAATGTCCTTTGTCCATTGTATGATCTTGGCTTCCTTGTCATAAATTAATTGTTCATCTATGTGGGGGTTTAATTCTGGGCTCTCCATTCTGTTCTATTGATGTGTGTGTGTGTTTATGCTAATATAAGATGGTTTTGATTACTGTAGTTTTGTTGTATAGCTTGAAATCAGGGAGCGTAATACCTTCACCTTTGTTCTTTATCAATAATAATTTGGCTATTCAACATCTTTTGTGGTGTTACACAATTTTTAGAATTATTTGTTCTAGTTCTGTGAAAAATTTCACTGGAATTTTGATAAGGATTGCACTGAATCTGTAGATTGCTTTGGATAGTTGTGGACATTCTAACACTATTAATTCTTCCAATCCATAGGCATGGGATACTTTTTTCCATTTATTTGTTGTCTCCATTTTCTCTTATCAGTGTCTTATATTTTTCAGTGTGTAGGTCTTTCACAGGTTTTTGATGCAATTTACGTGGAATTATTTTTTTAATTTCTCTTTCTGATAGTTTGTGATTAGTGTATACAGCTATCACAGATTTCTGTGTGTTGATTTTGTATCCTGCTACTTTACTGAATTAATTTATTATTATTTTTTGAATTAATTTGTTAATTCTAACAGTGTTTTGTTGGAGTTTTTTTTGGTTTTCTATATATAGTATCATGTCATCTGCACATAGTGACAGTTTTGCTTCTTCATTTAGGATTTGGACACTTTTTATTTCTTTTTCTTGCCTAATTATTGTTTTTAGGATGTTCATTACTATGTTGAATAAAAGTGATTGGCCATTCTTGTCTTATTCCTGATTTTAGAGGAAAAGTGGTCAACTGTTCACCACTGACTGTGATGTCAGCCATAGGTTTATCATATATGGCCTTTATTATATTGCAATATGTTCCCTCTATACCCACTTTGTTGAGTTTTCATAAAATGGTGTTGAATTGTGTCAAATGCTTTTTCTGCAGCTATTGAGATGATCATACAATTTTTATACTTCATTTGTTGATCTGGTGTATCACACTGACTGATTTGCAGATGTTGAACCATCCTTGTATCCCTGGAATAAATTCCACTTGATCATAGTGTATGGATACAATAATGTACTAATGTCTTTGTTTTGCTAATAATTTGTTGAGAATTTCTGCATCAATGTTCATCAATGACATTAGCGTCTAATTTTCTTTTTTTGTGATGCTTTGTCTGATTTTGGTATCAGGGTTATGCTAGCCTTACAAAATGACTTTGGAAGTGTTTCCACCTCTTAAATTTTTTGGAAGAGTTTGAGAAAGATATGTATTAAATCTTTGAATGTTTCATAGCATTCAGCTTGAAGCTGCTTGGTCCTGGACTTTTGTCATGTGGGAGATTTTTGATTACTGATTCAATCTCCTTACTAGTAATTGGTCTCTTTAGATTTTCTATTTCCTCATGATTCAGTCATGGAAGAGTGTATGTTTCTAGGAATTTATCCATTTCTTCTAGATTGTCCAGTTTGCTAGCATATACTTGTTTGGAGTAGTTTTCATGGTCCTTTGCATTTCTGTGATGTCAGCTGTAACTTCTCTTTGATTTCAGATCTAATTATTTATGGGAGACTTCTCTCTTTTTTCATGATTAGTCTAGCTGAAGGTTTTTCAGTTTTGTTTATCTTTTCAAAGAACCAGCTTTTAGTTTCATTGATCTTCTATTGTCCCCCACCCCACCCTCCACCTTAGGTCTCTATTTCATTTCTTTTCACTCTGCATTTATTATTTCCTTCTTTCTACTGAATTTGGGCTTTGCTTTTTTTCTGCCTTTGTAGGTTGTAAAGTTAGGTTGATTATTTGCCAGTTTTCTTGCCTATGGAGTTAAGTCTGCTATAGTCTTCCCTCTTAGACTACTTTTGCTACATCCTACAGATTTTGGTATGTCATAATTCTGTTTTCATTGGTCTCTCTCTTTTTTTTTTAATTTCTTTATTGACATCTTTGATGGCCCATTGGTTGTTTAGTAGCATGTTGTTTCATCTCCACATTTTTGTGGTTTTTCTAGTTTTCTTTTTGTAATTGATTTCTAGTTTCATACCATTGTAGTCAGAGAAGATACTTGATATGATTTCAGTCTTCCTGAATTTACTGAGACTTGTTTTATGGCCTAACATATGATCTCTATTGGAGAATGTTCCATGTACACTTGAAAAGAATATGTATTCTGTTGCTTTTGGATGGAATGTCTGTATATATCTACTAAGTGCATCTGGTCTAATGGATCATTTAAGGCCATTGTTTTCTTATTAATTTTGGCTTTGCATGATCTCTACATTGGTGTAATTTGGATGTTAAAGTCCTCTACTATTAGTGTATTGCTGTCAATTTCTTCCTTTAGGTCTGTTAATAATTGGTTTTATATATCTTGGTGTTTCTATGTTGGATACATATATATTTAAAAGTGTTATGTCTTTTTGTTGGATTGATCCCTTTAGACTATGTAATGCCCTTATTTGTCTATTATTACAGTCTTTGTTTTAAGTAAACTATACCCTCAGTGTGGGGCTTGAACTCATGACTGCAACATCGAGAATCACATGCTCTATCAACTGAGCCAGCCAGGCATCCCCCTATTATCATAGTCTTTGTTTTAAAGTCTACTTTGTCTGCTATGAATATACCTACACCAGCCTTATTTTCATTTCCATTTGCATGAAATATCTTTCTCCATCCCTTCACTTTCAGTCTGTGTGTGTCCTTACTTCTGAAGTGAGTCTTTGGTAGATGGCATATAGATGGGTCTTATTTTATCCCTTCAGTCACTCTATATTTTGATTGGAGAGTTTAGTCCATTTACATTTAAAGTAACCACTGATAAGTACTTATTACCATTTTGTTAATTGTTTTCTGGCTGTTTTTGTAGTTCCTCTCTGTTCCTTTCTTCTTTCTCTCTTCCCTTGTGGTTTTATGGCTCTTTTTGTGTTTTGTTTAGATTCTTTTCTCATTTTCTATTGTGTACTTATGGTAAGTTTTTGCTCTATGGCTTACCATAAAGCTCACATACAAGTTCCTATGTTTATAATGGTCTGTTTTGAGTTAATAGCAGCATGACAAAACTTTACATTTTTTTCTCTCCCCTTCATTTTATATTTTTGATGTCACATTTTTACATCTTTTTATTTTATGCATCATTTTAATTTTTGTAGTTTTAGTTAACTGTACTATTTTTGTCTTTTCACCTTCATAGTTGGTTTGTCAGTGGTTGATTTACTACTTTTACTACATATTTAACTTTTCCAGTAGGATTTTATATTTATTCCCTTGTTATTATTTGTATCATTTCTTTTCAGTTTAGAGAAGTCACTTTAACATTTATTGTGATACTGGGCTAGTGGGGATGAGCTCCTTTATAGCTTTTGCTTATCTGGAAAACTATTCATCGCTCTTTTAATTTTGAATAACTTGCCGAGAATTCTTGGTGATTTTTTTTCCTTTCAGCACTTGAATATGTTATGCCACTCTTCTGACTTGCAAGGTTTCTGTTGAAAATCTGCTAGCATACTCTCTTGCTGCTTTTAAGATTTTCTCTTATCTTTAACTTTTACCATTTTTAGTTATAATGTGTCTTGTGGATCTCTTTGAGTTCATTTTATTTGGGACTCTCTGTGCTTCTTAAACCTGAATTGTTTCCTCAGATTAAAAAAGTTTCAACTCTTACTTCTTCAAATAAGTTTTATGGCCTTTTTTCTCTCTCTTCTCTTTCTCAAGCCTCTATAATGTGAACATTATTCCACTTAATGTCTCAGAGTTATCTTAAGTTATCTTCATTTTTTAAAAATTCTTTTTTCTTTTTGTTGTTTTGCCCAGGTGACTTCTATTCCTTTGTCTTCTGGCTTGTTGATCTGGTTTTTGGCTTCATCTAGCCTGCTGTTGAACTCCTCTTGTGTACTTTTCAGTTCAGTTATTGTATTCTTCAGCTCTGTAACTACTGTATGAAACTTTCTTATATTTTCTGTCTCTTTGTTGAGGATCTCCATGCTCATCCATTCTTCTCCAGCTCAGTGGGCATCTTTACTGACCATTGCTGTAAACACTTTATCAAGTAGCTTGCTTATCTGTTTCATTAATATTTTTTTCTGATGTTTTGTTTTGTTTTTTTGTTTATTTGTTTGAAACATAATGTTTTGTTGAAACATTTTGTCTTACTCTCTGTGTTGGTTTGTATGTATTAGTCAAATCAACTACACCTTCCAGTCTTGAAGAATGTCCTTGGACAGGAGATGTCATGTGGAGCCCCTCTGACCACCAGAGCTAGGCGCCCAAGCATTGTCCCCTCTATGGGCTGCACACAGCCATCTGCTGTGGCAGGTTTGTATTTGTGGTATCAGGTGGGTGGAATTGGCACTTGGCCTGGCTATGATGTGTGATTTTGCTCTGATTGTGGGTATGCTCACCAGGTCTAACAGGTTAGAGGGATAGTTCCACAATGGTGCCTACCAATACTGAACTTAGCAAGGTAGGAAGAGTTCACATATATGGTGGCCACCAATGTCTTTGTCTCTGAATAAAGTCTGAACATTTTCCTGCCTCTCTGGCAGGTACTTTAAGTTGAGTAAGTTGTTTTCCTTTACATATGATCTAGGCACTTTTCAAATTGGTGTTTTTGTGCTGGGTCCCAGAGCGAGTAAATCTGAGTCCTTAAGAGTGGGTTCTCCATTTCTTTCAGTTTTACAGTTATCTTAGATGTAATCCTCATTGGTTTTCAAAGTCTGACATTTAGGGGGCTCATACCTCTCATGTAGGATCTAAGGGCTGGGGTGCCTGGTGTGGAGGACAAACCCCTCACTTCTTAGGGAAAAGTACTGTACTTTTGAGATCCCTCCTGATGGTGGATCATGGCACTTAGGGTGGAGTCTTTTTGGCAAGGCATTGTCTTTGCCTCTCCTACCCTTCTCAATGCTGTCCTGTCCGTCCTTTGTTGTGGATGCTCTGTTCATCCAATTTGCTGTTCTTTTTCAAAGGAATTTATTCTATAAATCATTGTGTATTTGTCAGATCCACGAGAGGGAGTGAGTTTACATCTTCTTATGCCACCATCTTCAACCCAACTCCACCCTGTCTTATTTTTATTGCCAGCCATAGCCTGCTTTCTTAAAAGCTCAGAAGGCTTAGATATAGCTGCTGTGCTTGGTTTCTGAAAAGGCAAATGTCTTTGCTGATGGATTATGCCCTGATCATGGCCCTCTGGCAGATATTTCTTCCTGAAAATAGAGCAAAGCATTTTCTATTTCATAAATTAAGATAAATCATTCCCTCACCATTTGTCTATAGCTCTATCAGACCGTGCCAAACAGCTTTATTGTTTGAATTGTTAGATTTCCAAGCTTATACAAAATCCAAGTTTTATTAATAGCATATAATTACCACATGCTTCAATTTTCTATAAACACAGAAATTCAGTAATTAGCTTTAGAATTATATTACAATCTGAAAGTAGAACCACAATGGCTATAAATGCCATTGTGTGTTACATTTCTAAAAATAAAAAAAATAAAATGTTCATTATCTTGTCAATGATTCAACTCTACACAAAGCACTCAGTGGAACTGCCCAGTATTCATTCAACTGCTTTGTGCCAGCTCTAGGGACATTAGTAGCAAAGGACATGATATCACTGTGAAGGCCAATAAATAAGGGTCTTGTCCTCCTGCCTCACAGAATGGTATTTTAGCATGTATATGAGCCGTGGCACTTATTATTATATTATTATTGCTTCCTTTCCCTAAGTGAAACTGAATTACTCTAGAATCTCTTCTTCCCAAGAAGGAAACTCCCTATCTAGCAGTGATCTGGTGCTTGTTAAGGTAAGTGCATTAACTTGCTTTGGCCACTAAGGGGCCCTCAGCTGCATTCTGGGAAAGCAAGAGAAGGGAGCACTACAAAAAGCTGTCTGTCAATTGGGCAGAACGCTTAGCCGTGGACTGGAACCTAAGAAGGCCATTCCATACACCTGAAATCTAAGAAACTACTGGAGGCATATTTGCATGATTTTGGATTCGTCTCCCTTTAAGCAAATGGAAATTTTAGTACCCAGCCCTGTGGGTGAACTGTGATGGTATATGGATCCAACTTTCTCCCTTCCCATGGGAGCACACTGTTTTCATTTCCATGGAGACACAATGTGTTGGAGTGGGATACAAAGAGCCCTGGGAGCCTATGACTACTGGAAATTCTACCATTCTACTGCAGGGTTTGGACTCCTTACCTTCTGCTAGCTCAGTTTTCTGAAATAAGAATATGAAAGAGAAAATCTCAACTTCTGTAGCCCCTAAGAATATGAACTGGAGGAATACTGGCAGTAACTTCCCACTCACCTTTCAGTGTTCTCAATGTCTGTGGAAACCTGCCAGGAATGTTGCTGAATATCTACAGGGGATGATGAGGAGTCCTCTAGAGCAGGTGTTTCAGTACTCTCCTCAATTTTGCAGTCCAAACTCTTGGTTCCCCCACCAGGCTCCTTTCCTAAAGAGGGGAGAGGGGATGTTGGTAAAGAAAAGGATAAGAAATCAGAAATGCAAGTTCTATAGCCATGATATCATTGCAAAGATTGTCTATGTTTTGAGTCATGGGCTCCATTAACCTTAATAACTTCTGAATATGCAATACTATACTAATTCATTTATTTCTGAATAATACTGAATATAGGTATCTATCTCTGTTTCTAGCTATATAAATATATATACTTGTGTGTGTGTGTGTGTGTGTGTGTGTGTGCACATAGCATGTTTCACAACATTCTGGGAAACCCTGAAAATCAAGGTAAAAGTAAGGGCTCCATCTTTGATGGAGTACTGGTGCTTTATAATCCATTCTTAATGAGATAGATCAGGTCATCTTGAGAGGGGGGTTTCAGCCTGTGAAATCATGCTGCTTTTTGGTTCTTTGATTCAGGAGCTACTATAAGGGCCAGGAGTAGGTGACACCCACCAGGCTGAATGAGAGCTTCTGCCCTTCTCTCTGACTCTGACACTGGCTCTCTTGGATTCATCTCCCTTAAATAAATGTAAATTTGGGGACCCAGCATGTAGAAAATAGTTGTATCTTAGTATATGGGAAATAACTGAGATTGTGGACTTGTCTTCCATTTCCTTGGCTTTCTAGCCTCCTTCACTTTATCCTTCTCTGAGGAAATAGTTCAGCCTCAAGATCCAGCCTTGCTCTGCTGAGACCACAAAGGGCCATAAACTAAAGTTCCATGTACATACTGGGTAGCCATCCACAGCAATGCACTGCCACTCTGCTAAGACTTGTATTTTACCATGACTGATCTCAAGTGAATAAATCAATACTTTCTAGAAACAAATCTTCAAATTGGTTCAGCAATAAATTCATATGAAAATAAATGGGAATTATAGTCTATTGCCCAGATATCATCTGTTAATGTCTTTTATTCTGCTCTGAACATTTGCCATCTGCAAGGGTGTATGTATCCTGGTGTCATGGAAATGGCTTACGAAGCCCGAGAACTGAGTTTTATGAGTTCATTCATTCACTCATTTATTCATTTATAAATATTTCTTGAGTATCAGCTAAGTATCAGGTACTGGGCTTGATGCTAGATTCTTTTTTACTCTTTTATCCAGTTTTATTTGTATTACGTAGATACAGCTCTAGACTAGTTGGTAAGAATTTATTATATCCCATATTGTTGAATATTCATGAGAGAGCAGCCACACCAGGCTACCTCTTAGCTCAGTTTCCCTAGTCCTGATGTGTGTTTTGCATGGTTAAAAAAAATAAATAAATAAAGCAAACACACTTGTGAATAGGATGGTAAAATCTAATGGGAAGATTTTCCCTTGGATTCCTGACTGAAGGAGACTAGCCAAAATCTCATCCTTGTAATTTCTAACCTATATGGCAGCAACACAAGGAAAAAGAAACAAACAATTAAGTGGTAATTAACTATACATCATTCATCAACCTAGAGTGGAAATGGACCTCTGAATATTCAGCCAAAGCAAACACACAGTTTACTGATGAGAACTTCTGATGCTTTTGTGTATACTTTATGCACATTGATCCTGGGTGATGGAATTGCTTTTCCAATTTTATGGTATGTTGGGGGGGAGGTGAAATTTAATCAAGCACGTAATTTAGCATCTTACGATTTCACAGTTGGAGGGCACTGACCTCTTAAAAGTATTTGCATTGTGCTTCCTGGGAAAGTGCAACAACTATAGCCCATCTGCTACCCGCCGCTCAGCAGGGTCAGCCTTAGGATACAGTTCTGCAGTGATAGCTAAGCTCTGAGAGAGAAGCAAAAAGAACCAAACCCTAGCTTTTTGCTTTTCAAAACTCTGATGGATTGGGCCACATATGGCTCCTGGGGTACTCCTGTGGAGTTGAAATGATTTGGGGAAAGCAGTATGCTTTTTGGGCAGTGAAGAGTAGAGAAAGAAGATGCATAAGCAGACTTAATTCTCTGCCTATGGGTTTTGCTTGGCTTGGGGCCATGGTAGCCCCTCTCCTGTGGTCAGGATTGTACAGCTCAAAGCTTTCATTCAAATGAGAACAGGGAGGACACGAGGTAGCATGATGCTCTTTCTTGGAGTCCTCTCTCTCTCTTTAAAAACATTTTTAATGTGGAAAAAAAAAACATTTTTAATGTGTATTTACTTTTGAGAGAGAGAGAAAGGGAGAGAGGCACAGAATCTGAAGCAGGCTCCAGGCTCTGAGTTATCAGTACAGAGCCTGACATGGGGCTTGATCTCACGAACCGTGAGATCATGACCTGAAGTTGGATGCTTAACTGACTGAGCCACCCAGGTGCCCCTGGAGTCCTCTCTTTACCTCCCTCATGTATATACTTTTTACAGGCAAAGGCGTAAAGAGAACCCAATCTACAATCAGTTTTATACTTAACTGCCTGTAATAATTCTACTACTTATATAAGACACACATCATTCTTTGACCTTTTCAAAGTAAAATAACTGTTCATATAACTGAAACACACCTGTGAGCTTGTCATCTCACCAGGTCATCTCCTCCTTTTCCTCATTTTCAGTGACTAGTTCTAACTCTGCTAATGCAGATGAACAAAAATAAAAGCCTTGAACATTGGGCTTGCAGTTGAGTGCTTTCTATCAGCTCATAAAATCTCTGCAGAATTTTGATCATCTTGTATCTTCTCTGGCTGAAACATCTTCAAAGACGGAAGGTATCAGTATGCATTTAAGGGGTTCTCAACTGCAGAATATTTATGGGGTCAAGTTTACTCTGCAAGTAGATATTAATTGCTTTCACTTACTGATAGCACTGACTTCATGTTGGGCATCCCTTTCCAGTACAGTATCTGCTTATTGCCTTTATAGTACTTATCTCTTTTAGAAATTATCTTGCATATGTATTTTTTTATGTTTATTTTTGAGAGGAGGGAGGAGCAGAGAGAGAGGGAGACACAGAATCTGAAGCAGGCTCCAGGCTCCGAGCTGTCAGCACAGAGCCTGACGTGGGGCTCAAACTCATGAGATGGGAGATCATGACCTGAGCCGAAGTCAGACGCTTAACCGACTGAGCCACCCAGGCACCCCTTATGTATTTGTTAACTAAATACATTTTTAATAGTACATAAATTTGAATATGTTTTTTCTTGTAACTGTTTCATATCTCTACTGCTGCGTACGGATGGCTCCTGCTTTCTTTGTATACCACATTTCTTGGGTCCCACATCTTCAGCTTTCTTGGATGCAGTTTCCATTTTGTTGCAGCATATCCTTGACTAATTACTTCAGAGAATGTCTGTGGAAAATACATTTTCTTCTCTTTTCTCTTTCTTTGCACTCACACTTAAATTTTAATTGACTAGATATGGAAATCTGTCTTCACAGTAACTTTCTCTCAAAACTTGGATGCTACTGTTTCCTTATCTTACATCCATATCCAGAATGACTTGTGTGTAGCCTGTTTACAGCTCTCTGAAAACTTCTTAGGGTATTATCTTCACATTTTTTGATTTATGAAATGGGTCCTAAATATGTGTAGGAATAGCTTCTTTTTATGTTAATCTTTTTTTGGCATTTGATTGGCATTTGTAATTTATTACCTCCTATTTTTTTATTTTGAAAATTTGCAAACCTATGGCAAACCTGTAAAAATATAACGGACACCCAAATATTCCAGTTTCACAAACTGTTAACATTTAGTTATATTTTATTTCTCTCCATCTCTGTATGTGTATGTATATGTGTATAGATTTCATATATACATACTGTATTGATTGCATATAATTTTTATATTTTAAGTCACATATACATATAAATATAACTTTTTACGACCCATTTAAGAGTAAGTTGCAGACATTAATGGCACTTTAACTACTTCAGCATATATCTCCTAAAGAACAGGATCTTTTCCCTACATAACCTCAAAACAATGATTGGGCCAAAAAATTATTTAGCTTGGATTAAATATGATTCAATACAATTTGATACAATACTAATATTTAATATGCAGTCTGTATTCACGTTTCCCCAATTGTTCCAATAATGTTTTTCTAACCATTTTTTAAGTTCCATAAACTTAAAAGGAAGTTTCCATAAAAGGATTGTGCACTGCATTTAGTTGTCATTTTTCTTTTAGAACTGCACCCTTGTCTTTTTTTGACTTTCATGTCATTAGCATTTTTCTTAAGTTTTTTAATTTTATTATTTTTATTTTGAGAGAGAGAGCAAATGGGATGGGCACAGAGGGAGAGAGAGAGAATCCCAAAGCAGACTCCATGCTGTCAGCATGGAGCCCAATGTGAGGCTTGAACTCATGAACTGAGAATTCATGATCTGAGCTGAAATCAAGAGTCAGACACTCCACCTACAGAGCCACCCAGGTGCCCCCATGTTATTAATGTTTTTGAATGAAGAGGTCAGGCTAGCTGTTTTATAGAAAGTCTTTCCGTTTGGATTTTCTTATTGTTTCTGCATGTGTGGATTCAGAGTAAACATTTTTTGGCATGGGTATTATAGAAGTGCTATTGTGACTGGCTTAGTGCAGTGCATTAGAAAGCATATGAGTCAGTTTGTCCCATTATTGTTAGTTAAGTATTATTAGTGGCTTGGTTTCTGTCCAAAGCTTTCATTCCAATGGAAAAAGGGGATCTACCATTATAGATGTACCCTTTTCCCTTAATAGTTGCTAAGTACTCTATGGAGTGATTCATTGAGATGTTACAGCATTTTCAATTTAACTATTTCTTTTAGGTTTGGGAAAAGTTTTTCTCTTTTTCTTGATTATCTCCTTCTCTCTATTCTCTCCATTCTTTCAGAATTCCTATTTCTTATTGGAGTCTCTGGATCCATCCTATATGTTTCTTAACTATCCTCCATATTCCATGTTTATTTTGGGGGCTGAATTCTGGGAGAATACCTTGACTTGATCTTATAGTTCACTATTTCAGGGTCTCAGTATATTCATTATAACAATTGTTAAGAACTGTGAAGGGTCTGAGATTTTATTATACCTGTTGGTGAGCCTGCCACAGTTTGATGGATACTGGAAGAAGCCTGGAGACTTCTGGGTCAGAGACAAAAACAGTTTATTACTCACAGAACAGTAGTGGCCATACTAATAAGCATTTGTGTTGTTTTCTTGAATCCTAATTCCCACAGGGAGACACAAAAAGCGTCAGATCACTACCTGTCCAACAAGGGGCTGTGTGACAAAAGAGGAACCCTGAGCTTAGGAAATGTGCCTTTTATAAGCATGTCTGCCCTTTGCCCAAGAGGGAGACATTTTCATTATACTGAATAGTCAGGATGCCTTGCTCTGGAAAGCGATGCTATCTCTATTTTCCAAGGCATCTGCTAAGTAAATACCCTTGAAAAGATAGTATAAAACAAAAGGGTAGTCAGTGCCTCCGTTGGCAAGATGTACAGAAATGCAAGAAGCTGGAGAGTTGCCTCCCAACACTAAGTAACCCAGCTATTTAGTTTTTATTTGGTTGATAACATTTTTATCTCCAACAAATTTGGCTGCTTCCTTTTTGTTACTGACAGTTATTGTTTTATGGGTATGATAGACTCAAATGTCTCTGAGAATATCAACTACATATATCTTAAATTCTTTGTCTGTTTCCACTTTACAATTTGTTCTTCAAGTATTAGCTGTTTGTTTATTGCAGTTGGCATCCCCTTTTTTGGGTGTTGGGTTTTTTTTTCATTAGAGAGAGGGAGCAAGCGAGTGAGGGCGGAGAGAGAGAGGGAGGAAGAGAGAATCCCATGAGGGGCAGAGAGAGAGAGAGAGAGAGAGAGAGAGAGGGAGAGAGAAGTGGGGCTCATCCAAAGTCGATTTTTTTTTTTAATTTGTCATTCCTGGATATCTATCCAGATTTATCTTTGAGGATCTCTGTTTGCCTATCGTTCTGATTACAGTGCCCTCCTTCTGATTATTTTGGTGTAGGGACAGGATGTGGGGCTGCAAAATGGGCACTTAAAGCTTATCTTCTGGGTGCTTCTCGTCTCCAGTAACAAGTTACCTGGGCACTTGCCTGTTTTTTGGGCCTCCTGTCTACTCAGAGTTTCCTGTTTAAAACTCCTACTCCAACTATAGATGCTGGAGAGGATGTGGAGAAATGGGATCCACCCTCTTGTGCTGTTGGTGGGAATGCAAACTGGTATAGCCACTCTGGAAAACAGTGTGGAGGTTCCTCAAAAAATTAAAAACAGACCTACCCTATGACCCAGCAGTAGCACTGCTAGGAATTTACCCAAGGGATACAGGAGTACTGATGCAGAGGGGCACTTGTACCCCAATGTTTATAGTAGCACTCTCAACAACAGCCCAATTATGGAAAGAGCCTAAATGTCCATCAACTGATGAATGGATAAAGAAATTGTGGTTTATATACACAATGGAGTGCTACGTGGCAATGAGAAAGAATGAACTATGGCCCTTTGTAGCAACATGGATGGAACTGGAGAGTGTGATGCTAAGTGAAATAAGCCATACAGAGAAAGACAGATACCATATGATTTCACTCTTATGTGGATCCTGAGAAACTTAACAGAAACCCATGGGGGAGGGGAAGGAAAAAAAAAAAGAGGTTAGAATGGGAGAGAGCCAAAGCATTAGAGACTCTAAAAAACTGAGAACAAACTGAGAGTTGATGGGGGTGGGAGGGGGGGGGGAGGTGATGGGCATTGAAGAGGGCATCTTTTGGGATGAGCATTGGGTGTTGTATGGAAACCAATTTGACAATAAATTTCATATATTAAAAAATAAAAATAAAAATAAAACTCCTACTCCAGTGAGATATACTGAACAATTTAGCCTGTGAAAAAACACTGGAGTAATGTGTTCACTTTCTTTTTCTTCTACAGCTGTCTTTATGGAGGCTCAGAGTTATTTCACACTCTGCTCTGCTTTGCTGCCCAGTCCGGACAATCACACCAGATGTCCTCCTGGGGCGAGCAGTGATGGTCTCATTGCTCAGTGTGGGGCAGCCCAGTTTTTTCTGAATGCCATTTCAAACATTAATTTCCCTGACAATAGTCCCAGAAACCCTTCCTGTGATTTGCATTTGTTGATTCCAAGTTCAAAGTATTTCTGGAATTGATTTTATTTTTGCAGTAATTTTCTCCTGCTTGAATTTCTTTTGTTTCTTTTTGAGTATCTTATCAGCTGTGGTTTCCTCTGTTCATTTATATCTACCAATCCAATCTCAATAACTTTGGAGCTTTGAGAAATTCTTCCAAATTTCTGGTTTGTTGAAGACATCCTTCCTTGTTTTTCAGGGGCATAGAAGACTGTTCTTTGTTTGCCAACCTCTGTTTCCTTTTCCTCTTACAAGTGGGGATGGGGGGCGGGGGTGGCATGTGGGAGAGCTACGGCCAGTGGATTGTAAGTAGGAGTGATGTATTCCTCTTCCAAATTCACTCCGAAAAATCCTCCCATGTGATTCTCCTTGCTGTCTTTTCTCCTCCTGACCATTGGATGGACGTGGAGAGTGGAAGGAGCAAAACTGCTCACCCTCTCAGCTCTCACATTGGACTCCGTCATGGATAATGAATTCTAACTGTTTTAATCCATCAAGATTTGGTGTTGTTTCATGAAGCAGTACTCTACCCTGACAAATATAAGAACTAATATGAATTTATTTATTTTTTTCATGATATCTTTTTTCTGTTATTTCAATGGAGTTTCCGAAGGAGGGAAAATATATGTATGAGTTCAGTCTAACATGTCTGGACAAGATTTTCCACCAATTATACTCCCTCTCTTTTGACAATAAATGCAAAAGGAAAGCAGTACATTCATCCATTCACTAGTTATTCATGGAAATTTTGCTCTAGGCACTATGCTAAATTCTGGGGATACAACGGTGAACACACTCAAGGTGATCAAGTCTAGAGAGGACAACAGACAGGAAAACAGGCAACTACCTACCCCTCAATGTAAAAGGTGCTAAAATCCGTGCCATGGAAACGCTTGGGGATGTAGGCCCAGGGAAAGCTTCCTATAGGAAGTCCCATCTAAATTATGACCCAGAAAGTAGGCCAGATGAAAGGGATGGGCGTGGGATGGGGGAGGATGGGTAATAAGTTCCAAGCAAAAGGAGGAACTGCAAAGAACGTGCAAGTTCAAGTACCTACAGATACTATACCTACAGATAGTTCAAGATGCCTGGAGAGCGGCAGGGCAAGGTATGGGGGCAGGTGAGGTGAGGACTGTTAGTGAAAGATGAAGCTGGAAAATTATGTTCAGTTCATAGATGTTCTTAGGACCACATTAATGAGTCAGCAGAGTTCCGGTCTACACACCTGGAGTGGCTAGTTTGAATTCCTTATCCCTAGCTTCCCTGTTTGACCAGGTGTCCTTAGATTGGAGTACCAGTTCTCTAACATCAGGTGGGCTCTCAGGAAAGGGGTCAACCAGCTTACAAATGGTAACTTCAAGTCAACGTTTTACTGTACCCAGGAGAGTGAATATGCATTCAAAATCATTTCTGATTATGAAATGAAAAACTCTGTCCCCTGAAAAATCAATTTCAGGCCTCAGTGAACAAATATTTGCTCAGGGAGGGGATAGGCGTAGGGGAGAGAGTCCATAGAGTACCTTGAAATCACACTAAGCTGGCTTCATCACTGTTAAGAACTAGACATCAGAAAGTTGGCTACATTCCTCAGGGCCTTGCAAAGCTTTTTGCCTTCAGCTCCCTTGGGGTTCTCATGTATTTTTAGTTTGTTTATGGATAATATAATAGGCGTGTTTGAGGAAAAGTTAAGAGAAACCACCCATGAAGCACATACCAGTTTGGAAAGTTGGTTATTCTTATATTCGTGAGAAATGGTCAGTTGTTTAGGAGAAATAAAAACACATCTGATTCTGGGGCAGCCTCAAGAGTTCCAGAGAGTACCCTCCACCTCAGAAATCCTAGGCACGGGCCCTGGCAGATGGTGCTGGGGTCCTTCATTTCCAGTGCGAGCTTCTTTATCACACTCGACTTGACTTTCCTTCTCCTGATTTCTTATTTTTCCTACCCTCTTTCTTCTCTATCCATACTTTCCTCTACTGCTTTTCCCTTTCTCCCTCCCATTCCTTCTTGCTTTCCTGCCAGTGACATTGGGAAGCACTGCTATAGACAGTGTCTCTTTGGAGGCCCCTGGTGTCTAGCAATGTCCATTTCATCCATTTGCGTACATTTCCCTAGGAATCAAAACCAATCTTCTCTGAGCTAATATGACACCACTGCACTCTCATCTCCTTGATGATTGGGGCAAATTGCCTGTGTTCTTGGTACTCCCGACACGTTGTCTGCTCTGCACAGACAAGGCTTTCACAAAAGTTTTCATCCTGACTGGGAGCAAAACGAACACGGTTTGCATGAGATGCATGTATGGAACCTTATCTAGGTAGTTGTTCTCGCTCTCAAGTGTTTCCATAACCGGTAGGTGCTTTTTACCTCTCTGTACTATGAAAAAAAAAAACAAACAAACTGAGGAAATGTAGGCTGCTTGTGAAGTAATCCAACTTTACTCTCGAGTTTCTAAAAAGCATGTAGTTTGAGAAGAGGTAAGTTATTTTAATTCAGTTAGCTGTTTACCTATATTAGAAAGTAGTTTCAAAGGCTTTTCTATGCTGTGGTAAGAAGATATTCACAGTGCCATAAAACACATAGTGGAAAATAAAAATGATAACATAAACAGAGCTCTATTCTTATCCATACACTGGAAAATAAACATTTGCCAATTTGGGAGAGATACAGAACTATCCTCCTTTCCCCACAGTCCTCTGTGCTCCTTATGGTACTGTAGTCCTGTCACTGCCCCCACAGTTGCAGCCATCTTGGCAGCTGCACGTAGCTATGTGAGGAAGCAGAGGCCCAAGGGTCCCCCAGCAGCACTGGAGAAGAGCAGATAAAGAGATGCATTTGAAGAAGGTCCCTATTCAGTTTTTACTGCTTCATTTCTGGCCCCTAAAGTAGAGCAGAACAATATATAAGGTATATTTACTGTATAATTAATTAATTCCAATTTTCCCACAGGAGTATGATGGCTGAATTATCCTTCCTTTGGATCACACAAATGCTACATTTTATTTAATTTTAATTTAATTTTACTAAATATACTCATTTCTTTGTCAGAATTCTTCCCACCCAAAGTAAAATATTTTATAAATAGATCATTATGATAAATAGATCTATAATAAATAGATCTATAAATAGATCATTAAATGATCTATGGAGTTAAGTTTGCTTCCCATCTTAAAAGTAACTCTCCCACTTAATGTTATTTTGGTAGGAAATTAAGTACAAAATAGATTTTAGCCATTAAATACGGTATTTTGAAATATGTACACTAATCTTTAAAAAGTCCGATCTGTGCATAAAATTCAACCAATCATACTAGTACTTTTTATTTCTCCATTTGGTATGTTCTCTTGCCCTTCTCCAATGGAGCTTAGTGGGAAAGGGTCTGGTGTGCTGGAACAATCAGGAACTTTGCAGTGGGCTTAATGTGCTATGGGACCTTGGGCAAGTTATCTCTTTCAGCTTCGGGTTCTTCATCTGTCCAATGGAGGAAATAACAGTGAGGAAAAAACCAGATAGTATGTATAAAGCAGCTGCTAGTAGAAAGTACACAGTAAGTGGAAGCTATTGTTACTGTTATCATCCTAGTCCTCAACTGACTCAACTTTGGTACAAAGTGATGAATATGTTGTCCTACTCACTGTTTGGCATGTGAAGACAGGGAGAGAGAGAGAGAGTAATAGACGGTGCTAGATAACCCTTTTAATAGATTCCAGAGGTGGTTATAATTATATTCTGCAAACAGTGCAAATTCATTCTAGTCTTGGATTCTTTGCATCAGACATCAATGTTTATGAGGTTGTTTCCATCTTGTCATTCAAATCTTTGATTAAATGCTGTCTCCTCACAGAGCTTTGGCCTTCCCTTCTAGGGTAGCCACCCAGTTACTTTCTATTGTATCATCTATTCTATTTTAATTACTGACATTGCACTTATTAGTATCGGGGATTTTTAGAATATTTGAATTTTTTTTCTTTTTTCTTCTTTCCTCTCCTCTCCTCTTTTCTTTTCTTTTTTCTTTTTTTCCCTATTTTTCTGCTCTAGAGTATATACCTGACAGTAAAAGGTGTGTCTTCAGCCTTGATCCCTGAAGTCCCCTAGCACCTGTTCTAGGTGCTATCATATCCTTAGATATGATACATGCTCAATAAATATTTGTTCAAAGAATGAACGCATGTTTCCACTCAGAATTTAAATCATAGTCTAAGATCTATTCTGCTTCATTTTTTCTAACCTGCTGTTCTATTTTAGTATCAATTGCTTCATTACATTGGAAAATAAAGTCTTGTGGCTATATTCTATTTCTGTTTTTATGTTGCTTGTTTCTTTTATTGGTGTAGGTCATTTCCTTTACATTTCTTAATAGGAGGGTTGAATATATTGGAGTCTTTACTGCTCATATTCTATTCTTTGTCTTGAGTTCATTCTGTATTTTGCTGGATGGCAGGCAGTTCATTAATTTCTCATAATAGCATCTTGAGTTCTCAGCTCCCACTAGATTTTGAATTAAGATTTTTTCAACTTTCAACATTTCTCTCTCCTTTCCCTTTGTGATTACATTATACCCTCAGAGGACTTGGGGACAATTTGGCTGTAAGCTGTGGCCCAGAGGTAGAGCAGAGTCAGAGGGGATGACTGCCCCCTCACTGTCAGAGCCAGGTGAGGCAAAAACACAGATGGAAAGAGCAAGTTCACATGTGAAGGGGAGCTGTGCTGGAATGTTCTATTGTCTCTGCTCCTTTCAATAGCACTGTTGCCCAAACTGATTGAATGGGGAGAGAACATGAGAGAGAGGAAAACCATGGTCAAAACAGTAGGATCATTCAATTCCCTTAGAAACCTGGCCCCACTTACTGCCAACAGAGCAAATGAGACCTACAGTCTCATTTCATCTGGTGGCAGGAAACAGGCACTGATGGTCAGTGCGATACATGGATTCAGCTATGGGAAAAGATTTCCTACTAACTAAGTGTGAAGAAGAGACAGCAACTATTTTGCAGTATAAACAAAGAAATTACACTTTGTCAAGCAATGGTCCAATCTACAACTTTAAGTGTTAGAATATGAAACTACAAAATGACTAAAATTATTCCCATCTGTCATCTTCTTGAAATAAACAATTCTCCAAACCACAAGCTACATGGTACAACCCAATGCCTTTATTAAATCTGGATTTTACCTCACATTACTGTAATTGACTTTAATTTTGTTGGCCGTGAAAAAAGAAAATCATTTCATTACTGTTTTTCTTCTTATTCTTCTCCTCCTTCTCCTCCTCCATCTCTACCTCTTCCTCCTTCTCCTTCTTCTTTTTGGCAGTAGCATGATCTTGTAAATTTTAAAAGATTTCCAAGTAGATTGTACCAGGGAGATGTATGAGACAGCAAAAATTCAGAAGCATGGTGCATGGAAAAAGCATGAAGATCCACAGAAGATTATGTTAAGGACTAAGGATACTTAGAATTTGCTTAATTGGGAGAAGAAGACAATCTTCAGTACTAAATCCAAGCTCCCTACAGGAGCTTTAAAATGATTTGAGCCTTATTTTTCCCAGAAGGAAACCATACTCTGCTCCTGCCGTAACTTTGTGCACTCTTTTTCTCCAAAGAGTAAGCTTATGACTCCTCAATACAATAGCAAAACTAAACATGATACAGAGTACTTGCTGAACTTCTGGTGGTAGCCAGGGGATAACTAGAAATAAAAATAAGTTAAAAGTACATGTAACTGTGAAACAATCTAGCTTCAATATCTAATCTCAACAACAACAACAACAAATTGACCAAAGACCCTCCTATAGAGCCAAACTTGATTCAGTTACAATTCCTTCCTTTTCTCTGATGGAAAAGAAATAGTGAAGAAGAGGGGGAATGGCCAACCAGTAACACTCATGCAGAGGGATAAGAAATTAGCTAACCTAAAAGTTATCCAAACACCAACTTTTACCACATATTAGAAGAAACATACCAGAAAGAAATTCTAAGTAGAAAGATATTTGAAGTGTCACAGACTAGAATGGGAGTCACTATTCCCAAGATTCCAAGGACTACTGATTTCCTGGATAAAGGGACTTAGTGAGATTTTCTAGACAGGCCACTTCCCTAGCCCAAGGCCACACCAGAGATACTACTGCCTTTGGATAAAGAATATGTTATCTGGCATCTTCAATCTTGGTAGACAGATTTGTATAGATCCTGGGGAAAGGGGACTTAGTCACATCGGCAGAGCCTTCTTCCCCATCCTTTCCCCATTTCTTGTTCTCATGCAGTAAGGCCGCTTAGGCTTGCTGACTCCCCTCTGTCTACTTTTATGAGAAGGGGCTGTACGTTTCCAGGACAAGATGCATGTTACATCTCTTAATTTGCCCAACTCTTACTTGAGTAAGAGTACTCCTGTGCTGTGGTCTGTGGACATATTTCTTCCTTTTGTTTTTAAGATTTTACTTTTAAGTAATCCCAACACCCAATTTGGGGCTTGAATTTTCAACCCCAAGATTGAGAGCTGCCTGCTCTATGGGCTGAGTCAATGAGGCTCCCCTAGACATATTTCTTCCAGTCATTTCTGGCAGTCCATGGTCACTGGAGTCAAGTATTTATATTCTCTTTCATCATGGCCTTCCAGATTGTTAGCAGCACATTTCATATACTTATTGTTTACTAGCTGGAGGCTCTTGGACACAGGTTACTGTCCAGTTTCCAATGATACCAAAGAAAGAAAGAAGAAAAACTAATGACATGAACTGACATTTTCTATGCCATTCTGATGGTGGGAATATAAATTAGTGAACAGAAAGAAGCCAGGAGTCAAAAGCAATCATTATAGGGTTAATCTCCTAGGTGTAATGAGGAAATTAACGGAGAGAATAAAGAAATAGAGAAGAAGTGTAATACAAATATAGGGCTAGAAAAATTAGGAATAATTTCTTTAATGGAACCATCCCTTTTCTAAGAGCTAGTATTTTATTTGGCACTCTAGAAATTTTCAGGATATTTGTCAAGTATGTATTTTCATACATGTTTTCTAGTGCTTTCTTTTCTCTGGTTTAATGATATTTTCCTTGGTGCCTACTTCTAGTTACTTATTTCCATTTTCCACGTAGTTTTTCAAGTTTGTTAATTATTTTTTTTAAGGTTTACTTATTTTCGAGAGATAGAGTGAGCACATGCACAGGCAGGGAGGTGAGGGGTGATAAGGTGGGGTGAGAGTGGTGGGGGGGGAGGGGCAGAGAGAGGGGAACAGAGGATCTGAAGGGGGCTCAGTGTTGGCAGCAGTGAGCCCGATGCGGAGCTCCAACTCACCAACCTGAGATCATGACCCGAGTCAAAGTCAGACAGTTAACTTGACTGAGCCACTCAGGTGCCCCAAGTTTTTGGTTTTTTTTTAACTTTAAATAAGATAGTTTTCTTTACTCCTAGTTTAAAGATTTCTCACTAAGAAAATCTCTTTGTCTTCACTGCCTTACCTCTACTGGTGCTTAGACAGAGGTAACAGTACATGAGACAATTAGCTCTTGGACGTGTTTCCTGGAAACACAGGAGGCTTGCCAGGGGTAGAAGGATGGTTTGCTGATTCCAGACGGTGATTACAGAAGGTTACAGAAGGTTACAAATAGATTCAGTTGGAGAAATGTCTGGATGAATTGTTCTTTTAATTTTCTTCAAGCAGGAAGAAAGTAAATTTTGGGGAGCTTTCGATACCATAGATCTAGGTTGGGGCCAAGAATTTGCGTTTCTAACGAGTGATGCTGGTACTCCTAGTGTGGAGACTACACTTTGAAAACCACAGCTTGATTTCAATGGTCGTGTCAAGGGCTTGCAGAGACAGCACGAGCCATCACACACAGCTCTTGCTCATCAGAGGTACCTACTGCTTTCGTATTTGGTTTTCATTTCAGCGTGGATGATAAAGAAGAAAGCATAGAACAAAGTTGAAAGCATATACTTAGGTGGATAGAGAATGGCAAGGTAAGGATCTGGAAGGTTTAGTTTTTACTCCTATAGTGGGGTGATTTCCTTTTGTTTCAAAGGGTAGAGTGACACCTTCCAATCTTCACGGTGTTTCGGAATCACCTGGAGGGCCCCCAGAGATTCTGATGCAGTAGGTCTGGGGTAGGATCCATGAGCCTGCAAGGTTAGTCGGCATCCTGGATAATTTTGAAGCAGTTTGTCTAAGGATTTACACTTTAAATAATAATGATTTTAGAGGAATAAAATAGATGTCCAAGTGGAGTCTTAATCCTATATGTGGGAGAAATCAAAGACCCTATCAGGCAGATTCTTTTTAGTGTTGTACATGGAAGGCTAAGTGTGAGAGCAGGGGGTTATTATTTTTAGAATAAGAAGCAGGGAAGGGAGCAGGTCAGAGACTGACAATGAAGACAGGAGGCACTGAAGACAAAATGAGCTGATCAGTTAAGAGGCCGTGTGTTTTTACTTGTGTGCTCAAGACAATACAGTATTTCCAAATACAGTAAGGGAACAACCTGGATGAGGGAGTCCCTTTTACTTTTAAACAGAGAGCTAGCTGAGAAGAGCCTTTCTTTCAAAAGCCGGTTGTGAAAAGACAGAGTAGGAGTGGATGGCAGGAGACCAGGTGGCACACAGGAGTTAGAGCGAGAGTGGGGTTGGAGGTCACTGAGTGTTAAGGACATGTCATCAACCAGGGAGATTGCAGTGGCAACACGCTCATGACATAAAATACTGCAAGAGTAGCCAATGCAGAGCCCAGAAAAAAGCTACCCATACCTGTTCTGTTCAACCACGTTTAAAAAGAATGAAAATGCTACCCTGCATGTGAGTTCATGTAAGAATGCATGCATGCGCACGCATGAGTGCACACACGTGTGTGTGCATGCGTGTGTGTTTGTGTGTGTGTGTGTGATAGAGACAGCATGAGCGAGTGAGCGAGTAGACAGGATGAGTGAAGACACTGGGCCAGTGACAACTTGTTTGAATGTCATCAGTGTGTGTGAGTGTTCAGTTTTCTGATCAGGTATCAGGAGCGTCTAGGAGCGTCTAGGAGCTAATCTCTCCAAACATGTTCAGTTGCATTAATAACAGAAGTAGTGAAGGAAATTGTTGAAAGGTCAGCTTTTAGAAGGAGAAAGGGGGAAAAAAAAGTAATATTCATGTTTCAAAAAAATGTTCTCCCTTCTTGGAGCAGTGTAGAATGATCCTATTTTTAGTTCTGCCCTGTGCATACGTAGCACGTATGCAAGATTTGATTTTTACAAGGACTTTGTTATGCCATTTAGTTCCCCCCAAACTGCACGCTCGTTTGATGTCAAGTCTCTATGTGAACTGCAAGGTCCTTCTTTTTCCTTCTCTACTTGAACCCTATCTTCACAGCCCAGCTCAAGCCCCATCCTTCTTATAAATTTTCCCTGAAATTACAGGGTTTACTCTCTCTGAATTTAAATCACAGACAAGGATTGCCTTCTTCACATCATCCTGTTCTTTTGAGCTCAAACATAAAGTGTTTGCCTTTTAGAGATTTCCATTAAATTATGTGTTCACTGAATGAGTAAAGAAAATATAGCTGGAATCCTCCTAATTAGAAACTAATAGAAACTTTTGATTTCCTCCCCAGGAATGGGCCTTGATTGCCGAATCAATCTGTATAAAACCATTCCTCTGGCCACAGTGATTGGTTCACTTATAGACCCATGGTCCAATCTGACCCAATCAGAAAGAAGCTCAGGACATTTTCTAGTCTATAGTGAAAGTCTCTTTATGGATCCTTTAGTATGCAGGTGTGATGACTGGACCCATTGGAATCAGTTCGTTGATGTCAGGGAAAGCAGTGTGAGGGTAAAGCCAACCCCCAGGAGAAGGCAGAGAGGGTCATTCAGAATGTGAGTCAAAAGTCCGATCAAACCACGCTCAAGTCATGGGCACCTCTGGAAGTTTCAGGCCTTTTAGCCAATATATTCCTTTATGATTTAAGTCCAGGAATGAGATTTTTCTGTTACTCATCTGCCTCCCTATTGTTGGTTGAGTTCCCTCTATTTTTAAATCTTTGAGACATAATATGTAATTTGTCTTATTGCAGCCAAATTCATTTAGGGAAATAGCAGCAGTCTTGGATGGCATTTACCCCTAGTAAGATTGTTATATATTTTTACTCCCCACGCTGATTGTAACCAAAGTCATGTTCACAAGTGGTAAAATGATACATTTGAGAACAGTTTCTACCACAATTTCTGTTCAAGATGATCAGTGTTCTTATGCACTTAGTATTGGTCTAGAGTTCTTTCATTAATTTATATCAAACATTCCCTGAACATTTACATCCATTCTAATTGTGTGTAGATAGCCATGGGGTGCATTTAGGGCTTTGGGAAAGATTAGCTTTTGTTTAACATTCCTCAGTGTTTATGGCAGTACACTAAATGCAGATACCTTTTCGATGAAACTGAAGAGACCCCAGCAGACATATGGATTTGAGCATCTCTGTTGTGTACATTTCTAAGCAACACTGCAGCTGGATATAAAGCCGACAGATTTCTGGATGGATCTCACCATCTTCCGGGCTGTAACAGAATGAAGGAGAAAAGCTGTGAGCATTTCTCAAGATTTCACTCATCAGCCATTTGTCTCAGTTCGGGGGGGGGGGGGGGAGGGATGCTCAATAAAGATTCCTTAAAGCCTTGAGTCTAAAATATAGGACTTCCTGCTTTCAAAGCAATGACCAATGTCACAGTTCTTACATAAGCGTCTTTCTGACTAACAGCTCTTAATTTTTTTTCCCCTTCAGCAGCAGATTTCTGCTGGGAGCTTAAAATCATAAATGTTTTAAGTAATTGAAAATATCAGACATTTTTGATTTAACTGTTGAAACAGATTTCCAAAATATATTTAAATCATAAGACTCTTCTAGCCTGCAAGAAGAGATTAAAAACTCTTATTTTTAGAGAAACTAACGGAGAGCTATTCAATTGCCAATTATGAGAGCTCTTTAATATTAAGGCTCTAGAATAATATGATTAGAGAGCCGAGATATCAGTTATTTTTATCAAGGTCTTTTGTCTCAGTCTGAAGAATATTCCTTTATTGTTTGCTATGGTTAATTTATAAAAGGCCAACTGATTTTAGTGAAAACAGAAACATTTTATGAAAAGGAAAAGTAATACAATTCAAATATATGCTTAACAATCTAAAGCTAAATAATTACTGAACTTATGCTGTAAAATTTATTCTAAAGTCCTTGAACCTTTCTCTGTTGCCTATGATAAAATGTATAAATGGGAATATGATAAAACATGGAGGGATCACTTTTATTTTTTTATTTAGGGAACAGTTCATTGTCAGAAAAACCCTTTATATGCTGTTACAATCGCATGTGTTGAATAAAGCAATTTAAATAAAAGGGATAAAGTTTAGAGATACATTAGAAATAGAAGGAGCCTAGACATGAGCTCTGTCACATATCCTAAAGTGTCACCTTCTATCCCTGTTCATTTAAAACGCAGTGAAATCTGATTAAATAATGCAGCATTTGGATTTGATTCCTTTATAAAGTGGTCACTGGCAAAATGTTAGGGGCAATTATCGGAAAAAGAATGATGGCTTGATTTTTTATTTAAGTTCTGGACTCACAGTAAAAAGAGTTTGTATTTACACAGCACTTGACAAGTATAATCAGTTTTCATTGTCAGTACTTATTTAGTAGATGAACCAGCGTTTATCTAACTATATGGCTTATGTAACACGGGGAAATGCACCAGGGTTTTGCCTCAGTAGTACTGAGGCCGGCAAAGTTATTCTGTCTTTCCTACGCCACAGCCAAGTGCCTCAGAAGAGCTCACATGCAAAATTCGGCTTTCTCCAGAAAATAAAGGACTATGCTGGTTTCTCATTTGGGTCTCATGGGTCTAGCCCCAGGCCAACACTGGAAACAAGTGTATCTTTTGTGAAAGTCCCAGATTTTCTTCCGGAGCTTTCACCCTTCAGCTGCCCCAGGCTACCTGGGGTTCTTCCCCACTACCCCTCTCCCTGCCCCCAACCACACGTTATATCATCTGCAGCCTTTCAAACTGTCTCTGTGTTCCGTCCCTTCATGGTTCTATTAGATTCTGGAGGAATAAGGGGCATTAATGGTTCATATAGTAAAAAACAATTCTGGTGTATTACCCTAAGATGTTGATTTTGACAGAAAAATCTGAAGGTAGTGTCTTATCCCTAAGGCAGCCTAGAGGAAAAATATGTGAAGGCAGGCAGGTCTTTTCTGTGCTCCTTCATCATCCCAAAATAGCTGCCTGTTTTCACCTGTGTATAGCGTTGGCCCTCGTGTCACATACGCAGATTAAAACAAAAGGAACTTATAATAAATCTGTAGTATTTATTGCACATTTGATGTGTGGGACAATTAGTCACTGTAACATCATTTCAAGCCATGGAATATCCTTATTTTCAGAAGTACAAAACGTGTGCCTAGTACTTAGTTCCAAAAATACGCAAACTCATATATAGGTGACATTTGATGTAACTTAAACAAAGGATTATCATATTAACATATCTTAACCAGTATGTTTTAATGTTTTTTTAAATGTTTTATTATTAATTTTTGAGAGAGAGGCAGAGCATAAGCGGGGGAGGGACAGAGACAGAGGGTAGACACAGAATCTGAAGCAGCTCCAGGCTCGGAGCTGTCAGCCCAGAGCCCAACGTGGGGCTCAAACTCATGAACCGGGAGATCATGACCTGAGCCGAAGTGGGACACTTAACCAACTGAGCCGCCCAGACGCCCCAAGAACCAGTATGTTTTATTATCTTACAGGTAGATGGTGAGCAATAAAGTAGTATATTTAGTGCTCCTGAAAAAGGCAAGTCAGGACAGAGATTAAAATGCCTAATTCATAACGTTTCTGCAGATGCCATCTCCCTAAAGCCTCCGTAACCAACGGGGATTCTCAAAACTGTGGAACCATTTTGCCCATCCTAGATGGTGCAGGGAAGAACTGAATGGGTGCCACCAGAAATATAATGTGCCTAACAATGATTAATTGATGCTAAGGTTGCACTATAAATTTTCTGGTTCAAAAATTCATACATATACTTGCAGAGTATCCTTTAATATCTTGGAAAATTATAGTCAAAGAAAGAAAGGAACTAGTTAAAGAGAAGTGGAAA
The DNA here is from genome assembly GCF_022837055.1 of Prionailurus viverrinus. NCBI lineage: Eukaryota > Metazoa > Chordata > Mammalia > Carnivora > Felidae > Prionailurus > Prionailurus viverrinus. The sequence goes on along the minus strand of NC_062561.1, from coordinate 132,489,029 downwards.
AGTTACTATATTGTTTATGTTGGTGTTTAATGAGATGCCTTGATCAGTTCCATTAGCTTCAGGATTTGTACAATTTGTTCCTCCTGCTTCAGGGCTCTAAGCTGCATTACTGCTGCTGATTATTAAAAGTTCATTAAAGACAAAATGTCAAATGAGTTATAATATGTCTAATGTTATAAGCAGTGGACTGAAATAGATTTTGATAAGCATTAAGATCATGTAGGTGGGAGCGCCTGGGTGGCTCAGTCGGTTAAGCATCCGACTTCGGCTCAGGTCATGATCTCATGGCTTGTGAGTTCCAGCCCCGCATCGGGCTCTGTGCTGACAGCTCAGAGCCTGGAGCCTCTTCAGATTCTGTGTCTTTCTCTCTCTCTCTACCCCTCCCCTGCTCACACTCTGTCTCTGTCTCTCAAAAATAAACATTAAAAAAAAAAAAAAGATCATGTAGGTTATTTTCATAATAAATGAACAATGAAGTTATAACAGAGAAAATGCAGGAAAAGCCAAGAAAACAGCAATGTGAACGCTTGAAACTTTCTAAGGATAAATTAGAAGACCGAAGGAATAACTTACATTAAGACAGAATTAGGCCTATGACTTTTCCTCCAGCAACTGGAAGCAACTTAACATGGAAGTAACTTTACCATGTGTTATTACTTAAGCTTAGTCTACATGGATTCACTCTTATTAATATCAAGTTTAAGTCTAAGAGAGCCACCTTTGTGGTGGTGCCCATTTAATTTAGCCAAAGACATTTTACAGGTTTGTGACTAGGCTGTGCTTATTTATTTATTTTTCTATTGAGCATAAATCAAGAGCCAACCTGATAATTTTGATTAATAGAAAGTCCTAGTTTTAATGGGCGAACATCCTAAAAATTAACTTCAATGATAGTGACTTGGAGCTCCAATTGAAGTTAAATAATCTTTCCATCAACTCCTGAAGGATGAGAATCAAGATTTAATGTCATAATCATATGACTTAAGAAGCCTGAACTGGTATAGTAATAGGGGGATTTAGATACAGATTTTGCCTGAGATGCCCCTTGATAATGGAAGTGTGGATATACTCTGTGAATATTCTTTTTTTTTTTTTTTAATTTTTTTTCAACGTTTATTTATTTTTGGGACAGAGAGAGACAGAGCATGAACGAGGGAGGGGCAGAGAGAGAGGGAGACACAGAATCGGAAACAGGCTCCAGGCTCTGAGCCATCAGCCCAGAGTCCGATGCGGGGCTCGAACTCACGGACCACGAGATCGTGACCTGGCTGAAGTCGGACGCTTAACCGACTGCGCCACCCAGGCGCCCCTCTCTGTGAATATTCTTATTTGATAACTAAAAAAGTAATATGATACACACCCACCTGAATGGCTAAAATTAAAAAAGCCTGAAAATGCCGAACGTTGCTGATCATGTGAAGCAACAGGGACTCTCCAGACATTGTTGATGTGAGTTAAAACAGTGCAATTGCTTCAAAAAGAGTTAAGGAAGTTTCTTATGAAACTAGACATATACCTACTTGTGACCTGGCAATCCATTTCTAGGTATTTAACAAAAGAAATGAAAACATATTCACAAAAAGATCTCTGTAAGACTGTTCATAGTAATTTTATTTAGGATACCTAAAAACTGCAAATAATCCATGTGTCTGTCAAGAGGACAGTGAATAAAGAAACTAGTTATATTCTTACAGTAGAGTGATGCTCAACAATTCAAAGGAGTAAACTCTTGATACACAAAGCAGCATGAATGAATCACAAACACATGAACACGTTTATATGATGTTCTAGAAGAGATAAAACTGTTAGTGATAAATAGTAGAATAATGGTGAGGAGGGGATTTGGGAAGGAGCATGCAGAGAAGGAGCTTTCTGGGGCGAGGGTAATATTCCATATCTAGACAGAGATTTGAGTTATATGGGTGTATACATTTGGCAAAACTTACTGAATGGTACGCTTAATATCTGTATAGTTGATTATATGCAAGTTTTACTTAAAAAATAAGAGCCATCAGCAATTATTGATAATTAATGATATGCATGCCGAATTATTTACGTATAAAATTTACTGATATCTGCAGCTTCAGAAAAATAATATGGATTGCTGGTTGGCTAGAGGGATGGACAGACAGACAAAGCAAGTATACTAGAATGTTAATTGTAGAATCTAGGTGATGGGGATTTACTTGGTGTCCAAGCATTTATGGTTCCCCAAATAATTACATGGTCTAAATTGAACAAATCAACTGAGAAGCTTAACGACTAGTAAGGTCAAGTTCAGGAGTGAACACACTAGGGATTTTAGTTATGAAATGCTCTGGCCCTGCATCGGTCTGCTCTTTTATCGAGGTTGCCAGACTTTTGGTGTTCTATGCAACTGCTAAGAGCTTTTTAAAAACCAGCAAAATGTTTGTTGTTTTGAAAGTTTGTCCCTCATGTAATGGTTTACATACTTAGTTGAAGGCAGCAAGACATTAAAAAAGGAGAATGGGTCTAGAGTCAGAAAACTCAGCTCTAAATATAGACATTGCTGCTTAGAACAGTAATCCCTGGAAAATCATGTGAACTTCTCTGAGACTCAGTTTCCTCTGCTGTGAAACAGGGATAACAACTATTGGTGATTGAAGTAGTGTCTCAAGGTTGTTGCAAGGATCAAATGAGATCATGTGTGGGAAACCCAGTAAAAACGGTGAAGGATTGTTAGAAGTTGGCTGCAATCCATCTTAACACATCAAAGTTGTGTTTACTTAGCTTTATGCTTGAGTGTGGTCTTCAGTTTTAAAAATTATCTGCTCTTCTGCGACATTGTTTATTTGCTTAGAGTTCCCCAGTATGGGTTTTGGTTAAATAAACACGCCATTAGGCTGAGAAAAAGAGGTGTGACCCCATTGACAGCCCCCCCCCCCTCAGCATTTCACGGACTTGGGTGAGGCAGAACACTTGGTGTTTGTCAGCTCCTGGAGACAGAAACCAGAACTTCTGCTGCAGCAGATACAGCCAAGTTTCTCCTTTCAGAATCAATTCTGTTGTCAGCTATTAGGCGAAATGGCAAGACAAAACTCAGGAAGCCAAAGGGCATGTAGGAAGGGAATGATATCCTCTCTTTATTTTTCAGAGCAAATAGCTAGGGAGGAAGAAGATTCACCGACTTGACCCAAGGATAGTGAGCTCCAAACGTCTGTCAGTAACCACCCCCCCCCCCTTTCCCCCAGTGATTTCCTCTCAGATGGATGCCACTCACAACAGTATACCCCAGTTCTGTGTCAAATGCAGGGACAGCTTCAGAGTCCTGCCTTCATATATTTTCCGTGAAGGAGAGGTCTCAAGGTGGCTTCATAGTTTAAGTAACCAATGGATAATGACAGGGCAGAGAAGGAAAATGTGTGTGTGTGTGTGTGTGTGTGCACGTGCGTGTGTGTATGTATGTGTGTCTCAGTTATGCTAGGTTTCAAATTCTTTTTATCATTTTTTAATGGTTATTATTAACTATTTTTGAGACAGAGAGACAGAGTGTGAACAGGGGAGGGGCAAAGACAGAGGGAGACAGAATACAAAGTAGGCTCCAGGCTCTGAGCTGTCAGCACAGAGCCAGATACGGGGATCGAACTCACAAACTGTGGAGGTCATGACCTGAGCTGAAGGTGGGCAACCCAGGGGGCTCCATACATTTCAAATTCTTAAAAAAAATTGTTCTAAATGTTTTTATTTATCTCTGAAGGAGAGAGAGACAGAGCATGAGCAGGGGAAGATCAGAGAGAGAGGGAGACACAGAATCCAAAGCAGGCTCCAGGCTCTGAGCTGTCAGCACAGAGCTCGATGCAGGGCTCTAACTCATGAACTGTAGATCATGACCTGAGCCAAAGTCAGAGGCTCAACCAACTGAGCCACCCAGGTGCCCCAGGTTTAAAATTCTTAAACATAATTACAGGCTCTAGCCAAGTTCAAAAACATGGAATTGATGCTAGATACCTACTAAGTGACTACACTCTTTGAAAAAAAAATTTTTTTAATGTTTATTTTTGAGAGACAGAGAATGTGAGCAGGGGAGGGGTAAAGAGAGAGGGAGGCACAGGAGCCGGAGCAGGCTCCAGGCTCTGAGCTGTCAGCACAGAGCCCGACGTGGGGCTCCAACTCACAAACCATGAAGTTGGATGCTTAACCTATTTAGCCACCCAGGTGCCCCATGACTATACTGTTTTATAACAAAATAAGCACTGCAATTAAAAGAAAAGCCCAGTTAATCAGGAGAACAGAAACCAGACATTTTTTCAAGGTATCTATGTATATAATAGTTGACTTTCCCTATAGTCTCCATTTTTCTCATAATCTTTCTTTAGTGAGTTTTCATGAAACTTGTGTTTTTGGTGGCAACCTCTTCTATGTTCTTCATAGAGAGTCATGACAAGTTTGGTTCCTCCAGGAACCTCTGAAGAAGTAATTGCAGTAACTCCCCTCACTTGCCAGCATGTCCTCGCATGGGAACATAGAGTTCCGTGACTTCCTCAAGGGTCCCTGAACAAGAGCTGGGATCAGACTCTGCCCTGAAGCCATTCAGGTTCAGTCAGAAATGAAACCTGACTTTAACAAAGGAGCGAAACTGGAAACACACCTGAATTATCTGTGGGTGGCCTCTTCAGGTGCCTTTATGCAAAGCATCGGGGCCCAGAGGGGCCAGCACCTTTCATGATCTAGGGCCACATTCTGGTCTTCATCTTCCTGTGGCTTTTGGTTTGCCCTCTGCCAGGACCTTTGACATTTCCCCATGCAGCATAAGGGAGCTTGGATAAATAATGGGTAGCATTACTGGGGCATCTTATTCCCATTTAAAGAGTAAAAAACCATATTTAAACATTTAAACAATATCCATCAGCTTCCTGACATTATGATACTGATACTGAAGACTAAAAATATTACTATTGAATTATAAACAATCTTTTATTTATTTTAAATGTTACTGTTTAAGGCATTACTGGGGAGGTTGGGAAGAGGTGATGACTTTTGTGGCGATTCTGAAGGGACTTTGTGGGCATTTCTCCGGACATTAGAGGATGAAGGAGTTAATGGGGTGCACATTATGATTTCCTTTGCTTGATACTTGAGACTTATGTTTATTGATACAGGGAAAGCTAGTATTTATAAAGCAATATTTCTTCACTCTCCAAAATGAAGTATCTTTCTTATTCTGTCTTGGTCTGCTTCCCCACCCTTTCTCCTTTCTGGCTTGAGAATCTCTTGGAATTTCCTTTTTTTTTTTTTTTCCCTGATTCTCTCAATGTTTTTCTCTTTATGGTCTCTGGTTGGGAGACATGGGGTCTGCAAACAGCTCTTTAGGTCCTGGTCTACTGGATCTTGTGATTCTTTTTTTGTTTTTTAAGTTTTTGAGAGAGAGTGTGAGAGAAAGAACAGGGGAGGGGCAGAGAGAGAGGGAGGGAGAGAGAGAAACTTAAGCAGTCTCCACATCCAACTTGGAGCCCAAAGCAGGGCTAGATCTCATGACCCTGAGATCATGACTTGAGCCAAAATCAAGAGTCAGATGCTTAACTGATTGAGCCACCCAAGTGCCGTCTTGTCATTCTTACAGCTAGCAGAGAGAGGTCTGTGGCTGTTAGAGTCTGAGTCCTGGATTCCTGAATCTCTGCTGGGATGGCAATCAGCACCATGGACATTATTACAACATAGCCCTATCCCACCGACTATAGCCAGGATCTGTTTATTTGTAAATATATATGCATATATATGTGTATATATTTAAATAAGTGTATTATGTTTTTACATTGAATTTGGAAAATATATTCTGCATTGAAAATCAAGATTTTTATGGTCTAATGTTTATTGTTTTTATCTGATACCAATGATCTTCAAAGGTCGATTATCATGTGTTACACTAGAAAGAATTCAGCTCATTAATTTTCATTATATTCAAAGTCTGGGTCATTAATTGCAGCTTGCAGTTAACTCCTGCTTTTATCTGCTGGAGTTTTAGGGCTCAGCATATTAAACTCTTGGTTTATCTAAATGGTATTTAGCCCTTCATTCTTAATCATGTCATTAATTTATGTGATGTCATATTTCTCTTTAGCTAAAGCCATAGGCTTCATCGATATTGCCGAAATAATAACGCAGTTTTAAAACAACCTCCAGTAACTGAGCTGACCAAATTTAACTCCTTCAGTTTATCCAAAAGAGAGTTTTTGATTTTAAAAAAAGGCCTCATCTCATTTATCTGTAACAGCACAAGATGGTGATCAATATTTGAATAATGAATGATGACATATCAGTTGTATAGTTATAGGGTAACGATCAAATCCATTGTGGTTGTCAGTGCCAATGGTTTCCTCTGACATGTGAGGAGCTGTTTATCTAGGGCGAGGGTCTGAAGGGTGACAGAAGGCCATGAGAGTCCAATATGGTCTGCATGAGGCCTGAATTATTTTTTTTAGCCTCATAAAAGGATTAAGCCAGAAAGGCTATTTGGAGAGGGTTGAGGCAGAGGGTAGAGAGTTGGCATTTCTGGCATCTATTTATCATATTAATAACAACAGCATTCTGCTGTGTGCTAGCACTTTGGGTTAGCCCTCTAGTTCATTCCCTCATTTACAGGAAGGATTTTGAGAAGCGTTGGGATTATTATAATTTTTTTTTTTTTTTAGCATTTTGCAGTTTACTTTTTCAGCTTCAGACTCCTACCCAACACTAGAGGTTCTTTAAATATTATGTTTAAGAGGATTCTGTGGGGTTATTCTGTGTTTCTATTGGCATGCAATAATAATTTATGGGCTTTTTTTTGCATAGCTCTCAAAAGAAGACACTTCATGTCAATACGGCATTGTGCATTTCTAGATGGGTGTAATAGCTACTTTGTACAAAAACAGGCAAAAGCTTTATGCAAACAGAAGAGACCAGTATCAGTATAAATGGAAAATATCATATCCCACCGTTTTTCCAAAATTGTCAACGTTTATGTTATTTATCTCTATAACTTCCAACACTGAACAGATTGTCTGATATCTAGCAGGTTCTCAATTAAACAGTTCCCCAAAGTGGCTTTGAACAATAGTGCCTCTATGATGTAAGGAGTCAGAAGGCTGGGGAAATGGTGTTGGTTCAGCCTTTGTCATTAGAGATCAGTTTCCGAAGAGTTTCTTTTCTTGTAGCCCTTGTTTTTTTTTTTCTTTAAGCTCTTCTATAAAAGTAACACGTGCTAGCAGACATTTTATGCAGATAAGAAAAAAGAGGAAAAGAGAACTTAAACCAATGCCAGAGTTATCCATTATTATCATTTTGGTCTATTTCCTTCCAGACTGATACCCTCAGGAGCAAGAAGTTTATCCATTATTGCTGGTTCTCAAGCCCATAGCATAGTGCCTGGTTCGTTGAGGGCTCTCAGTTCATGTTTTTTGAAATGAATCAAACTGAAGGTTTAAGGCTGACCCAATGTATGAGTCCATGTGACAGATCTAGTGGTCTCAGAGGGGCAAGGCTAGTAACCTTGGAGTATTCAAGTCAGTGAAGCAAAGCAGTGGTAATGTGAGCACAGGAGGAAGGGATCCACTTTGCTGCAGTAATTCACATTTTCTCAAAGAAGGAAAAAAGATGAACTAAAGGCCCCTTCCCATCCTCCACATGAGGCCATAAGTGGGTTGATGTTTATATCTTGATTTCATTACTTATAACTGTGTGAACTTGGGCAGTGTCTCAAATTCTTACTACCTGAAATACTGAATTAGGACAGTAAGACCTACTTCATACATTATTGAAAATATTGAAATCAAGTCATATATGGGAATTATGTGATTGTAACAAGCCCAAATGAATGGGCGAAGAAGTGTTCCCGGGAAGCAATTCTGCACATTGTGCCCAGACATCCTCGCACCTTTGTCACAGGCTTTCTTCTTACTTAACTATTAGTTCAAATAATATTTGCTGATTTCCCATTATTCACAAAGGGTGATTCTGGGGGAAAAAGAGGAAAGTACTGTGTTACTTTTTCTGGAGTCATTTTTTTCAGAGTTCATAGAAAGTTGCGTTATTATCCTAGGGTGTTTTTATTTGATGATAACATGCTATAAAGTCTCCTCAGAGACAAATTAATTTTTCCAAACAGTGATAGAAAACTTGTACCCTTTTATTCCTTCCTTGATGTGGTATCATTTTACTGCCATCTAGTTTTCAACTAAATGGCTCCAGCGTGGAGATCTACATATAATTTCCCCCTTCCTTCTTAATGATGAAGTATAATGTTCCATTAGGTGAGACAGAATGAAAAGGACTGTGCCCCTCTGCCAGTAGTTGTAGCTCAAGAACAAAAATAACTCTTCCAGACAGACAGACATATGGGCGGGAGGAGATAGTGGTTAACAAATGTTTAGGTCAGTCTCTTCAATAAAGGCATTGCTTTTGATTTTCAGAAAAGCATAGATTATGTAAGATCATTGGCCTTAGCTAGGGAAAACAGAGTGCGTGAACTTCACTCAGAAAGGGCTTGAGGGCAGGAATACGCTTTGTGAATTTTTGGCATTTGGTTCAGCATTAGCGACATATGACTTAACTGACCTTTCCCGGGAGTTTACCATGTGTCAGCTACCATGCTGAGCAGCTACATCTCACTTAATTCTCACAGTAAGTTTATGAAGTACTTACTACCCTTATCTTTGATTTACAGAGTAAAGGAAATGAGGCTTAACAGAGGCCATGGGACTTCCTCGAGGTCACACCGATAGTAAGGACGGTGGTAAGACTCAAACCTGTATTTTTGCTTTTAAGCTGCTATGTAATTTTACTAGAACACAGTGCTCAGGAACCGAACTGTATGTATATGTTTGTTCATTCACCTCATGCACAGTTACGGAGAGTACACTTTATGCAAACACTATGCTAGGAATGAAATAATCATTTTTTCCTTTTCCTTTGTTGAGCTCCTAAATTATTATGGCTTGAAAGTCCGCCGTACTCCTAGTTCCTCCATTTTTTCCATTTATAACAAGTGCACACTGGTATTCTCTGGGGAGCTCAGGAATACATAAGACAAAGGGAGCATAAGTGTGCAACACAGGAGGCACACCAGGCTCGTGCAAGCTGGTATTTGTGGGGAAGTGAGGAAAACTGCCAACGAGAACAGAATGCCCCCCAGGCCCCAGGGACTCCTCCATCTAAGCAGAGTAATGGGAGTGGGAAAAGGGCATGGTGAGGACTGGGCATAGATTCCTCTTTCTAGCTCTTTGTGCCTTTTCTGCATGCACATTGGATGTGGGAAGGCACCACTGATGCTGTTCATGGGCCATCATTATTCTCTATGTTGTTCAAAGAGAGGCAAAAAGAATCCAGGATGCAACAGAGAGGTCTCTTTTTTGTCACTTTACTGGGAATGTGAGAGTTCTCTGTACAACAGGAGAAATGAATGCTATAAATTATTTGCAAAGCATTTTAGAACAAAGGAGATAAATATATGAACACGAATGCATGACATGATTGCTGGCTAATAGCTCAGCTGGAGTTAAAGCATAAGCGTTTTTGAATGTTATACAAGTGGTCTTCAAACTTTGTGCATCATGCATCTGTATCAATAACAAAATTAAACATGAACTCCTAGTTAGTACACAACATGAATGTGTTGATAAATTATACATAAACAATAACGCATATTAGGTATATACAGTGCACAAAAATTGACATTAGAAATGGAGACTATGAAGTATAAAGTTACGATATTTCCTTTCACATCATCTGCACATGTCACTTTGACATCCACAGGCTTTTGTAGGAGGCTCTCAAGTTTTAATGAGCATTGGAATCACCTGAAAGTCTTGTTAAACCACAGAACTCTGGGCTCTGTCCCTCTAGTTTCCAGTTCAGTGGGTCTGGTCTGGGGTCTGGTTATTCGATTTCTAATAAGTTCCCAGCTGATTCAGGAACCACACTTTGTGAAGCAATGGGGTAGCTTGTTACAGCCATACCCTTTAGGGAAGGCATCCAGCATCCAAGAAAAGAAGTAATAATGCCAGCATTCCAGTGGTAAGGCTGATATTTAAAGCAGGTGACCCTATGGAGCATCCCCAAATCATTTGCACAGCTGCAAATCTGACTCTGTTATGCAAAAGAGTAGCTTCAGGAAAAGTCCCAGTACATTCCAGGCACTTGGAAAGAAAAATGTTTTTAGATAACATCCAGGATACACGTTAGGGAAATCTTAGCAAGTAGATCCAAATATGCACACCTTAGCTCAAACTTCAGCAGATGGAAGACCATGGGAGGTTCTAGGACCACAGTGATATGGCATCCCACAGCACAAGCGCCCCTGGGAAGTCAAGCATTGCTTGGCAATTCTTCTGAGAGGCCTCCTGAAGGGTGTGCATTCAAGTTGCAAATCCTATTTCGTTGGCGCTCCAGGTTTTACTGGGCAAGGTTTTATCCTAATTTTAAAAACATCTTGTTTTATCAATTTTACTTCGTTGTGGCCTTCTTTCATTTCCTGTCCTATAACTCATGTCACAACACCCTTAGAATGAACTGACACCTTACTGCAAATCAAAGGAAAAGCAGCAACACTCACGTTACAAATTCATACATGAGTTAACAAAGAGCCCCACAAAGTGGGTCCACTGGAAAGTGGCACTGTTCCAGGCAAGGGCAAGGGCAAGGGCAAGGGCAAGGGCAAGAACAATAAACTGAGAGGCTCTCTGACTCCTGTTCTGAACAAGTCACTTACAGGGGTGCTCATTTCGAAGCAAGTGGGAAAGAGAGAGAATGCACAAAGGCATATTCTAGCCCACGCTACTAAAATTCCAGACATCCATAACAGATACCCGGTATGCCTACAGCTAACAAAAATCACTTGGAGGATGTGAGGCTGCAACATCGTCTAGAGACTGCAGTCTCAATGAGCAGGCATAAAGACGGCTCCTGTCTGTCTTTGTTAAAGGTAAAAATCCTTGTTCTCTTCGGACCTGCTGTAAAGAGCACCTGTACCGGGGGTGGGAAACGTCGTTCAACAGAGTGTAAACAGGGAAATTGGGAAAGATGATCTAGGCAGGAAATGAAAGAATAATAGAAAAGAGCCTGGTTGACAGTAAAACAGAAGGAAAGGACCAATAGGGGACAAATCTGCGTGGGTACGTGTGGGAACTTAATTGCGTTTCACTAGTGGAAGGTTCCACATGCTGGATGCCAAAACTGCCATGAAACGTGCTAGGGAATACAGCCCATTTTTCCCAAGGATTGAAGTTGGGCAGGAATTAATTTCTATTCGGTTTTTACACTATCATTGCTCTTTGTCTTGTTTCTGTTTTTGTTTCTAAACACTGCAGTTTCACTTCTTTAAAGAATGTCATTTCTTTTCCAAGTTGACTACTTGGACTACTGTGTGCTTAAGTTAACTTCCAAAACATGAATATGTGAGGTCTCCAAACAATATACACAAATTCATTTCCTTCTACTTGAGTTATGGAAGGCAGTTTCCTTTGCAATTTAAACATGTAGTCTAATTAAAGATACAAATCTTGAAATGTTGTTTTTCTCTCTCTGCTCTTTCCTTGCTTTTATACACACACGCATACATTCACACAGACACAGACAGGCACACACACACACACAAACACAGACAATTTTTTTTTTTTAGGTCAAGCACACAGTGTTCTACCAGAAAGGAATAATGTCAAATAAAAATAATAGCAGGGATAAAGAAAAATAACCACTCTGTCTACGTAGAGCTAAGAGGAAGACTTAGAAAACAAAGAATAAAAGCTTGTTCTTTTTTTTTTTTTTAACTTATCACTATATCATAAACATTTTCCCATTTTAAATAATTTCAACGTGGTAATGTGGAGGAAAAAAATAGCAACTCACGGAAGAGGAAATATGAAAGGCTAATAAATACGTGAAAAAATACTTGACCTAATTAGTAATCAGGAAAATGCAAATTTTTTAAATCAGCGAGATACATTATTTCATTCCATTAGATTAGAAAAATAGGTCTGAAAATGCCAAGTGTTTAAGAGGACATTGGGTAACGTATCAATGCAAAGATCAACCGATAAAAGCAATGGAGAGCAATTGAAATGTCAAGTACTATGAGAGCTGTGCATCTTTAAGATCTACCACTCCTGTGTCTATCCTCCAGACTCCAGTTCAATAGCATTTCCTGTGCTAATGGAAACATTCTGTGCTGAAAGGTATGATAGCTCCTAGTTTCATGTGGCTATTGAGCGCTTGAAATCGGCTACTGTGACTAAGGAACTGTGGTTTTTATTTTAATTATGTAAGTTTAAATTTCTGTGTCTCTAGAAATATATACGTAGGCCAATTTTAACATAGAATTACCAGAACAGGCTGTATTCATTTTTTTGACATTTTGCTAATTTATAGTGCGTACAATTCTATATTTCCATGTGTTTTTTTTCAACCACGAGCAGAGTTGACTATTTTCCCTCATGTTTGCTTCTGCCAACTGTCCGTCCATACCCATTGCCTATTTTCAGCTAAAGTCTCTGCTCTAAATCCCAGGTAATATTTATCTTTTTTCTTCTGGTGCTACTTCCTAGCAATTTTATACACTCCTTGATTTCTTTTAGTTTGTATCCTCTAAAACTTCAGAACAATTTTTTCCCATTGTATTTTTCAAAATGCATGAAAATATGTCTGCATTTTTACTTTCAGCTTTTTGTTTGAAGGTTAAAACAACTTTAGGTGAGACCAACGGGCGCAACTAGATAAAAACCAAACTACTATTAAAACAAAAGAAACATGCAAACACTGCATTGCATTGAGTAGCACAGACAAATATGTTTGTAAAATACAAATTGCTCATTCAGGTCATAAGGGAACAGTCCACTGAGAGGTGTAGCAAGATTTATCGCCCATTTACTGAGTGCCTCTTTTATTTTTAATGATTATATGTTTTTCCTTTCTGAAAATTTTTTGAGTTCTTCTCCAGGCGTGCTTGGTCTTTTTACATACTCTATTTGTTCTCATGTTTTCAAGTCTTCTGTGTCTTTGATAATTTAAGACACCCTTCCTCTAAGTCATTATCAGGCAATGCTTTTTAAAAAAATTTTTTTTAATATATATTTATTTTTGAGACAGGGAGAGACAGAGTGTGAGCATGGGAAGGGCAGAGAGAGAGGGAGACACAGAATCTGAAGCAGGCTCCAGGCTCTGAGTGATTAGCACAGAGCCTGATGCGGGGCTTGAACTCATGAACTGCTAGATCACGACCTGAGCCAAAGCCAGACACTTACCTGACTGAGCCACCCAGGCGTCTCAGGCAATGCTGTTAACTAAGGCTCTTGGAGAATTCAATCCTACTATTTTCCATGTCTCTTGCACCTTTGCAAGATTCTTTCCTTGTGTGTTTCACAATTTAAGCTTGTGACCTCATATTCAGCAGGACTTTCTCTGTAGATATCTGAGATGTGTTGCTCTTGAGCTACAATGGCAGGGTAAAGCATGGTTATAATTTCTTAGAAGGCCAAATCAAGCAAGTGATCTCTTTGTGCTGGTTGTACATTTCCCCTGGATTCCCTTTTCACTAAACATGTAGCCCTTTGAAATTCTTGGTTTGTATCAGAAGCTCAACCAGAAAACCAGTGGATGGTTTGAGGAGTATTTCTTTACATATTCCTTATTACAAAGGTATGAGGAGCAAATGGGAGTCACAGCAACTTGAAGCTGGTCACATGGTGCTGTCACCACTGAGGAACGAGGGCAGAGAGATGTTCCTGGGACCCAAGGGGAGAGAGTTGTATATGTCGGACACCCATGGGACATAACCACTTCAAAGGGATTGCACAGGGAGGGAAACAGGAAAATAAATATGCTGACCTCACTCTTCTCCTTCCTTCCCAACGCCTTCCTTATTGGCTAAGCCCAGCTGGAAGCCAGAGGAGAAGGTAGCCCAGTGATACAAGGTGGAGGTGGGTGAAAAGTCGATCTGGAGGGGTAAGGAACAGACAGCCAGCACATGACTTCATGGGAGTATCTCACCTCTAATTCCTGTCCCCACATGGCCTTCCGACTGGAAGCTCACCAGTAATGGAGCCAGCAAATTCCTTCAGGGAAGCCATTGGATCAGTCCATGCTGCCTACCACTTGGCTTTTTATTCCCTCTTCAGTAAAATTTTTTTTAAATATTTATTTGAGAGAGAGAGAGAGAGAGAGAGAGAGAGAGAGAAAGGGAAATGGAGTGCCAGAGGGGGAGGGGGCAGAAAGAGAGGAAGACACAGAATCTGAAGCAGGCTCCAGGCTTTGAGCTGTCAGCACAGAGCCCAACGCAGGGCTCAAACCCACAAACTGTGAGATCATGACCGGAGCCGAAGTCGGACACTTAACAGATGAGCCACCCAGGTGTCCCTATTCCCCCTTCATGTTTGACTTTAGGGACTTCTCTTTCCTACAAGATGAGTTACACATTTAAAAGGGTGTTTGCTTGTTGTAGCTTACACAACTTAGTTGTCTTGTATGCCCTCAGAGTTTTCTAACCAAGTCTATGGCCAGAAGTGAAACACACAAATTATCCTGCCCAATCTGACACAGACTCTCTGATGTAGATATCCTTGATATTTTAAAGATGGAGAAAGATGAGGATGGGTTACTTTCACATGGATCACAGAACTATTAAGCTGGGACTTGAATACTGCTTCCAAAGTCCAGGCTTTTAATACTGACTACACTAAACACTGAATGCAGGCATGCTGTGTGCCTGCTGTTTTGTGGGGGGGAATAAAGTAAAGAAGGAAGGAAGGAAGGAAGGAAAGGAGGGAGGGAGGGAGGGAGGAAGGAAGGAAGGAAGGAAGGAAGGAAGGAAGGAAACAGTAACAAATTCAAGCAATATTAGGTCATCTGTGAGATTAACAATGAAGCTCCGAAAAGAAAAGATAAAGAGGCTAAAACACAAAAACACCAGAAATTCCTTAATAAAAGGACTGGCATTAAAGTATTACAGATTGCAGGTGTGAATGTGATATGGTTTATTCCACAGAAACTATCATTAAGAGGAAAAAAGTTAAGTCTTGATCATTTATTTTCCTTTGGATCATACAAGACCATGAAATAAAAAATTCTGATTTCAGATTATCTGAGCATTTACAACTGTACCATGACCATGTTGTTTCAAAACAGAATCAAAAGCCTCCGAGTAAATGAAATGGTTCATGCACATCAATGAAAGAAGAAAGCAACATTTAAAAGTCCAGAAAACCCTCAATTTGAATTCAGAAGCAGGTGTTAGGAGTCGATGTGGAGCACAAAGAACAAATTCTATTTCCAGATTATGTCAAATCAGGTCAAATAATTTCTTCCCATGTAGAAGAAATTAAAAGTGAATATATGTTAGGTATATTGGGTCATTTTTATTCCAAAACTTTTGTTTTATAAAAACAAAAAATTCTGCTTTGTTGAGAAATTAGCAAAGACAAAGGAGAAAAAAAAAGGATATGCAGTAACACATATCCTCCTTGCAAGGCTAAATAATCAAGCAAATGTCAGAGGTAGCAAATATAGCCTAAAAACTGGATGATTTTGGAAAGATGTTCAGATAATATTACTGCCTTTGAAAGAAATAATCACAATTAATAGAAAAAAGGGAGTTAAAAAAAGAAAAAAATAGGAATTTTTCTTAATGTGTACATTTTTTTTTTCAACGTTTATTTATTTTTGGGACAGAGAGAGACAGAGCATGAACGGGGGAGGGGCAGAGAGAGAGGGAGACACAGAATCAGAAACTGGCTCCAGGCTCTGAGCCATCAGCCCAGAGCCTGACGTGGGGCTCGAACTCCCGGACCGCGAGATCGTGACCTGGCTGAAGTCGGACGCTTAACCGACTGCGCCACCCAGGCTCCCCTTAATGTGTACATTTTAACATATCATTTTGGAAACTTTTTTATTGGGCAAATGTATCTGGATTGCTTACATTAGACCACATTATCGACATTTTTTGATCACCGTGAAGCACATTTTATTGAATGTTGGGGTAATTTGTTTTAGAATATACCTTGAAAGTAAGGAAACTGAGTTTTGTAGATAAGAGATAAAGGGATGCTTTAATTTTTCAAAACTATTTGAAAAAAGGTTCATACCCAGATTCTAATTAACGAGGAAGGGTCAAGTTTGTAAGGTCTCAAACATGGAGTTGGGTACTGTTTGGGGTTCACTGATAAGCTTAATCTAAGGATGTCAGGTTAGCAAATACATTTCTAAAAGAAAGTACATTTGAACTAGATGATACCTAATTGGAATACTAGAAAAACTGTCTTAAAATTTAAAAAGTAAAAGATTTTAATGGTTTTTTTTTCATGTTTATGTATTTATTTTGAGAGAGAGAAAGAGCACAAGCAGGAGAGGGGCAGAGAGAGAGCAGGAGAGAGAGAATCCCAAGCAGGCTCTGCACTGTCGGGGTGGAGCCCAAAGTGGGGCTCAATCCCACAAACTGAGAGATCATGACCTGAGCTGGAATGAAGAGTTGGATGCTCAACTGACTGAGCCACCCAGGCACCCCCAAAGTGAAAGATTTTAGGTTAACAGTAAACAACAGTATACTAACATGTAATGGGCTAATTAATTCAATATTAATAACTGCTTAACATAATGAGAAGAAATCAAGATGCAATATTTCAACAAAGTACAGAAGAAACATACTGTATTATAATGACTTAAAAAGATCAGGAGTTGCATGAAAAAATCCCTTTGTTCTTATTAGTCAAGTGCTGATCTGAAATACTTTTTCTGAATACTTGATGTCTAAAAATGAATTGAAGCACATTCTATGGTTCTGATATAGCCTGACTTCCATAAAAAATCCTTGAGACACAGTGTGTTTCTGTAGAGAGTAATCTTTTTCTATTTTAATACTGTGTTGGCAGAAGGGGGCACATTCTTGAATGAGGGTGACACATAAATAGAAAGCCCAATACAGAGACTAGGTGGTAACGACTGGGGTTTCAACAAAATAAAATATCAGCTCAGTGAGCACTCAATTTGGGAAATTGCTGCTATGATTTTATTCTGGTTTAATGGCTTTAGAAAATACTATTTTATAGGTTTAGGCCATTTCATTTCATAAAAAAATTTTTTTTAGTGTTTATTCATTTATTTTTGAGAGACAGAGTGCGAGTGGGGGAGGGATAGATAGAGACACAGGATATGAAGCAGGCTCCAGGCTCCGAGCTGTCAGCACAGAGCGTGACACGCGGCTCGAACCCACAAACCACAAGATCATGACCTGACCCAAAGTCAGATACTCAACCGAGATACTCAACCAACCAGGTGCACCTAGTTTATTTCATTTCTAATATATCTAAAAATGCATTTGCTTTACAAAATGAGGAATGTTCTATATTATGGACTAGAGGTATGTGTCCCCTCAAAATTGATATGTTGAAGCCCCAACACCCAGTGTGATGGTATTTGAAGATATGGCTTTTGGGAGGTTAGTCAAATTAGATGAGGTCCTGAGGGCAGTGCCTTCCTTGGTCTACATTTGTGCCCTGAATTGAAAAGCCAGCAGAGAGCCTATTCTCTCTTCCTCTCTGCCATGTAAGGACACAGTGAGATGGGAGCCATATATTAGCCAGGAAAAGGGCCCTTACCAGAACCCAACCATTGTGGGATTTTGATCTTGGACTTCCACCCTCCAGAGCTGTGAGAATCAATTTCTTGTCTCAGAACCCTTCTATGACACCTTTTTATGGCAGCCACAGCAGACTAAGAGTTCTGTTAAAAAGGGAGGGCTGGGGGCGCCTGGGTGGCTCAGTCAGTTGGGCGGCTGACTTCAGCTCAGGTCATGATCTCGCAGTCTGTGAGTTCGAGCCCCTCATCGGGCTCTGTGCTGACAGCTCAGAGCCTGGAGCCTGTTTCAGATTCTGTGTCTCCCTCTCTCTGACCCTCCCCCGTTCATGCTCTGTCTCTCTCTGTCTCAAAAAATAAATAAATGTTACAAAAAAAAATTAAAAAAAAAGGGAGGGCTGCTTTTTTTCAAAAATGTGTAAAAGATTAAAAAAAAATTCTATAGAAATAGCCCAGATTAATAGAAGCTAAAGAGTCATACATGGGGTACCTGGGTGGCTCAGTTGGTGAGCATCCTACTCTTGATTTTGGCTCAGGGTATGATCTCATAGTTCTGAGATCGAGCCCCGTATCAGGCTTTGCACTGACAGCGGAGCCTTCTTGGGACGGTCTCTTTCCCTCTCTCTCTGCCCCTGACCCCCTCAAAATAAATAAATAAACATTAAAAAAATAGTCATAACACCTAAGTGCAATACCTGACCTAAATTAAAGGCTGTACTGAAAATTTCAGGCAAAAATGCTATAAACAACAGTTACTAAGGTCAACTGACAAATACGTAATATGGATAGATTACATGATTATTATTTCCATGTACATTTATGATGTTGATATCTGTACTATGGTTATGTAATACACTATCCCTATTCTTAGGAAATGTCCACTTAAATATTTAGGTGTCAAGAGCCATGATGGATTCAACTTACCCTTGAATGATTTAGAAAAATAATCATATATTTAATTATATATATGGCAAGTGATAAAGCAAATAGGGTTAAAATATTTGTAATAAGTGAATAAAATATTTACAGTAGGTAGGTAGGTATTTGCACAAGCTTTATTTCTGCACACTTTTTGTAAGTCTGAAATTATTTCTAAAGAAAAAATTTAGTAAAAATAATTTTATTTATGAAATTCACTTAAAAAGCAGAATTTAGGTTTGATTCGGGGTGGTATTCAGGAAATAGTATCAATCCCTGAGGACAACAAATCAGGCACGATTGGCTTTGTTAGCATGATGTACCTCACCACTGTTTGGAAAACCACTCCTGAGGATCTGTGGAAAATCCTGGAGCCCTGGTACCCCACTCACCACCACTCCCCTCCGACTGAGGGAAAAGAGTCATTTCATTTCTGTGATCTTCTCTTTGCTTAATTATAAAAGGAAGAGATCAGATTTATTTCAAGTGCCTTCATAGGGTTTAGGATAGATAACATGTGGGAAAGTACTTCATATTTCCTGATAGATTTAAGTCGGACAGAAATACAGCAGAGGCTACAATCAGGTTGGTCCTGAGCACTTTTCTGTGTGGCAAAAGGAAGTAGGAAAAAAAAATCTCAAAAGACTAGCAAAGCTCCAAATGGACTGCTTTCTTTTGAAGGTAACATCCCTCCCCCCACTTAATAGGGAATGAATACATGCTCATAGAATATTTGGAAAGTAATTTTAGAATAAAGAAGACAAAAAAGTTACCTATAATCCCACATAGTAATAATTGACATTCGTTGTATTTTTCAGGTGTTTTCTTAAGTAAATATATAATGTATAAACCTCGCAAGTTTAGAATGAGTGAGATCATGTCATAAATAGTATTTTGTAACCCGCTTTTAGAATAATGGTACATCCTGAACTTCTCCATGTTAGTACACCTACAGAATTCCACTGTATGGAAAACTTATATTCTTAAGTCCTTGCAAAATGCACAGTTATTTCCTTAGGATAAATTACTACAACTGAGATTTCCCTTGCAAGGGTAGGAATATTTTTAAGAAGCTTTATTGAGGTATAATTGACAAAAACTGTTTTTATTTAAGGTGTACAATGTGATGTTTTGATATATGTATACATTTATGAAATGATGACCACAATCAATTCAAGCTAGTTTACATATCCATCACCTTGCATAGTTACCATTTGTGTGTGTGTGTGTGTGTGTGTGTGTGTGTGTGTGTGATGGGAAGATCTACTCTCTTAGCAAATTTCAAGTATATAAAACAGTATTATTAATGGTAGTCACCATGCTGTACATTTGTTCTTCTGAACTCATTCATCCTGCATAAATGAAACATCATACCCTTTGACCCATCTCCCCATTTACCCTACCTCAACCCCTGGCAACCACCATTCTATTCTCTCCTTTTATGAATTTTGACTTTTTTAGCTTCCAAATGTAAATGAGATCATGCAGTATTTGTCTTTGTGTGCGGCTTATTTTACTTAGCATAATGTTCTCTAGATTCACCCCTGTCATTGCACATGACAAGATTTTCTTCATGTTAATGCTGGATGATATTCCATTTTGTATGTATACCATATTTTCTTTATCCATTCACCCATCCAAGGACACTTAGGTTGTTTCCACATCTCAGCTATTAGGAGTAATGCTGCAATGAATGGAGCGCAGATGTTTCTTTGAGATACCAGAATCTCAAAGTCCCCCCCATAAGGGGGACTGCTGGATCATATGGTAGCTCTGTTTTTTAGTTTTTTGAAGAATCTCCATACTATTTTCCATAATGAAGCACAAATTTACATTCCCACTAACAATGCAGAGGGTTTTCTTTCTCCACATCCTCATCAGCACTTGTTACCTTTTGTCTTTTTGGGGTTTTTTATCTTTTATTTTATTAAAAATTTTTTTTAAAGTTTACTTATTTTTGAGAGAGAGAGAGGAGTAGAGCGAGAGAGAGAGACAGAATCCAAAGCAGGGTCCAGGGTCTGAGCTGTCAGCACAGAGCCCAACGCGGGGTTTGAACCCAGGAACAGTGAGATCATGACCTGAGCAGAAGTCAGACACTTAACCAACCAAGCCACCCAGGTGCCCCTTGTCTTTTTGTTAATAGGCATCCTAACAGGTGTGAGATAATACCTTATTGTGGCTTGGGTTTGCATTTCCCTGATGACTAACATTTCTTTTTTATTTAAAAAATTTTTTTTAACGTTTATTTATTATTGAGAGACAGAGAGAGAGAGTCCCTGATGACTAACATTTCTTAAAAGAGGACCTACACATGACCAATAGATACTTGAAAGGGAGGAATAAATTTAAGGCTTTTGATAAATGTTGCTAAGTAGTCGCACATCAAGCTTAAACTAATTTATGTCCTGTACCAGCCATTTCTGACAATATATATATTTCCCAATTTTTTTCAATCTTTGGCTCTAATTTGCATTTCTTTGCTTACTTCAAACTAGAAAAAATTTCCATAACCTTTCTGATCATTTTATTTCTTCTTTCATGATTTGGGATTTCATGTCCTCAGTTTTTTTCTTTTTTTTTTTTTTCCCTCAAGTGTTTTTGTTGTACTAATATGTAAAAGTAAATTATTAACTTATTTCTAAAACACTTGTTGAAATATTTTTCATAGTATGTTTGTCCTTCAATTGCTAAATAGCTACAGAAATTAATTGATAAATACATTAATTATGTAGTTATTTAATACAGAAAACATATTTTTAAAAATAATTTTTTAATGTTTATTTATTTTTGAGAGAGAGAGAGTGCGAGTGGGAGAGGAGCAGAGAGAGGGAGCCACAGAATCGGAAGCAGGCTCCAGGCTCTGAACTGTCAGCACAGAGCCCGACGCAGGGCTCAAACTCATGAACCATGAGATCATGACCTGAGCCAAAGTCAGGCGCTTAACTGACTGAGCCACCCAGACGCCCCAGAGTATTCAAATTTTCTCAAAAGTCCCTAAAATCTTTTTCAATTTTTCTAAACCAAAAGTCAGTGAAAGCTCATACAAGGTGTTAGGTCTCCTTTGTCTCTTCTTACTCTAGAACAGTCTCTTACCTTTTTCCCCCAAGACATTAGCTTTTTTGGAAGAGATTGGGTCAGCTGTCCAGTAAGATATTTCACATTCTGAATTTATCTGTTTCTATGTGGTTATTTCACTTGCATATAGAAATGTAAAATTTTCACATAGCAAATGTTATACAACATTTTATTGATGGTCACTGGCTTGGGTTCATTTTTAGAAAGGCCTTTCCCAACCTTAATTATGTAAATGTGTGTCTCTATTATTTTCCAATACTTTTATCCCTTCAGTTTTAAATCTAAATCTGTATTCCATCTTATTATGGCAAATGTGTGAACAGATTTTATAGTAGATTACCATGGTACATGTAAGAAAGATGATTCGGTGATGGTGTTGACAACCAATTTTGTGTGTCATATTAACACAAATAAATGTTTATTTAATGCAACAAGAAATTGCAAATATTTACTTATATATTTACTTTGTCATATATTTACTTTGTCAAGTTTCAGATATTCAAATATCAAACAAAAACTGCATGAAAGAGAGAGAAAGATTAGGAGTCAAATACAAAATAATCAGTATTTAATTGTAAGTGGGCAGTTATTCTATTTCATTATTTTCCCTCCAAAGACTTGCTAGTGTCTTTCAAAACTGTAGTTTATAATTCTGATCATAGTGAATGATGATTTTGAATATAGTTCATTAAAATAAAAATGAGAAGTGGAAACAGAACCATCATCTCCAAACTCACCGCTTATACAGAATGCAAATTGCAATGGATATATCAGTGAAGAATTTCCATCACCATTTAAGTGACTCGATTCTTACTAGTACATTTAGATGATAATACTTCCTATATCTTCATAATTTGCAGTGAGACTCTTTCTGACAGGATTGTCCTAATCATTATATTAAATTTAGCTCACTTTATTTATTTTTTAAATTTAGCTCACTTTAAAGGAGAATTAAATTATCTCTTTATCATGAAACATCTTGAATTATGTTTACCTGTTTTTAATATTGGATTTGGCTTACTGAAGGGTAATAGCCAATGATGGAAAGTGCTTTTTAAGGTAGAAAGCTTTGAAATTTCTATGTGTGCCAACACTGAGAAGCTGTGGTCTATTATCTCAGAAAACCTGATTTTCAAAATGTCTGCTTACCGGAAAGCTAAAATGAAAAAGAGAAATAATATCAAGCTTTGGTGAGAAGAATTTCTACACATTGATTTGGGGAGGGTAATAGGTATTGTCCCTTTACAAAAACTGTGGCTACAAAAACTCACGCTAAACATGTACCTATCCTATGATCCAGCATTTTACTCCTAGGCATTTACCCAA
This sequence comes from Prionailurus viverrinus, assembly GCF_022837055.1. NCBI lineage: Eukaryota > Metazoa > Chordata > Mammalia > Carnivora > Felidae > Prionailurus > Prionailurus viverrinus. The sequence goes on along the minus strand of NC_062561.1, from coordinate 132,466,157 downwards.
GAGAATTAAAAGCCTATATTCACCTTTATATCTGTCAGTATTTGCCTTATGTACTTAGATGCTCCAGTGTTGGGCACATAGATATTTATAATTGTTATATCTTCTTGGTGGATTGATCTCTTTGTCATTATGTATTGCTCTTCTTTTTCTTCTGTTACAGTCTTTGTTTTAAAGTCTATTTTGTGTGATAAGTATTGCTCACCTGGCTTTTTTGTTTTAACTTCCATTTACATGGAGTATCTTTTCCCATTCCTACACTTTCAGTCTGTGTGTGTCTTTTGGTCTGAAGTGGGTCTCTTTTCGGCAGCATATAGAAAACATCAATAAAACAGGAAGCTGGTTCTTTGAAAAGATAAAAAAAATTGAGAAACTTTTAGCTAGGTTCATCAAGAAAGAGTACTTAAATCAGAAGCAAAAAAGGAGAAGTAACAATTGACACTATAGAAATACAAAGGATTATGAGAGACTACTACAAAAATTGTATGCCAACAAATTGGACAACCTAGAAGAAATGGATAAAGTCCTAGGAAAATACAGTTTGCCAAATCTGAATCGTGAAGAAATAGAAAATATGAATGTACCAATTACTAGTAATGAAATTCATTTGGTAACCAAAAAACTCCTAAGGAAGCAAAACCCAGGAGCAGATGTATTCACAGGTGAATCCTACAAAACATTAAATGAAGAGTTAATACCTGTTTTCCTCTATTTAAAAAAAATAGAAGAGGATGGAAAGCTTCCAAATACATTCTATGAGGCCAGCATTACCCTGATGTCCAAACCAGACAAAGCCACCACAAAAAAGAAAACTATAGGCCAGTATTCCTGATGAACATAGAGGCAGAAATTCTTAATAAGATATTAGCAAACTGCATTCAACAGCACATTTAAAAGATCATTCACCACGATCAAGTGGGATTTATTCTGGAGATGCAAGAATATTTCAGTGTCTGCAAACCAATATATACATAATACATGATATATCACATTAACAAAATGAAGGATAAAAATCATATGGTCATCTCAAAAGATGCAGGGAAGGCATGTGACAAAATTCAACATCCATTCATGATAACATTTCTAAACAAAGTGGGTTTAGAGGGAACATATCTCACCATAATCAAGGCCAGATGTAACAAGCCTACAGCTAATATCATAGTTAATGGTGACCAATTAAGAGCTTTTCCCCTAAGATCAGAAATAAGACCATGATGTCCACTCTCCCTACTTTTATTTAACATTAGTAGTGGAAATCCTAGCCATAGCATTCAGACAATAAAAAAAATAAAAGGAATCCAAATTGGTAGGGAAGAAATTAAACTGTCACTATTTGCAGGTAACACAATACTATAAATAGGAAATTGTAAGACTCTACCAAGAAACTATTGGAAGTAATAAATGAATTCAGTGAAGTTTCAGGGTATAAAGTTAATATAAAAAAATCAATTGCATTTCCATACACTAATAATGAAGTAGCAGAAAGAGAAATCAAGAAAACAATTCCCTTTATAATTGCCAAGAATAAACCTACTCAAGGAGGTGAAAGATCTGTACTCTAAAAACTATAAAGCAATAATGAAAGAAATTGAAGATGACACAAAGAAAAGGAAAGACATTCCATACTCATGGATTGGAAGAATTAATATTGTTAAAATATCCATATTATCCAAAGCAATCTATGCGTTTAATGCAGTCACTATCAAAATACCAATAGTATTGTTCACAGGATTAGAATAAATAATGCTAAAATTTTTATGGAAACACAAAAGACCCCAAATAACCAAAGCAATCTTGAGAAAGAAGTACAAAGCTGTAAGTATCACAACCCTAGATTTCAAAATACACTACAAAGCTACAGAAATCAAAACCGTATGGTACTGGCTCAGAAATAGACACATAGATCAATAGAACAGAATTGAAAGTCCAGAAATAATCCCATGCTTATATGGTCTATTAATCTATGACAAAAGTGGCAAGAATATACAATGGGGAAAAGACAATCTTTTTGATAAACGGTTTTAAGAAAACTGGACAGCTACATGGAAAATAATGGAATTGGATCACTTCCTCACACCATACACAAAAATAAGCTCAAAATGGATTAAATGTGAGACTTGAAGTTATAGAAATTCTAGTAGAAAACATAAGTAGTAATCTCTGACATTGGCCTTAGCAATATTTTTCCAAATATGCCTCCTAAGGCAAGGGAAACAAAAGCAAAAATAAACTATTGGGATACAGCAAAAGCAAAAAGCTTTTGCACAGCCAAGGAAACCATCAACAAGATGAAACAGCAACCTACTGAATGGGAGAAGATATTTGCAAAGGATATATCTGATATGGGGTTAATATCCAAAATATAAAAAGAACATATACAACTCAACAGTAATTAATCAAATAATCCAATTAAAAATGTGCATAGAAACCGAGTATACCTTTTTGCAGAGGAGACATACAGATGGCCAACAGACACATGAAAGGATGCGCAACATCACTAGTCATCAGGGAAATGCAAATCAAAACCACAAAGAGATATCATCTCACACTTTTCAGAATGGCTATTATCAAAAAAGACAAGAAATAACAAGTGTTGGCGGGGATGTGGAGAAAAAGAAACCCTTGTGCACTGTTGGTGGGAATGCAAACTGGTGCAGCCACTGTGGAAAACAGTATGGAATTCTTCAAAAAGTTAAAAATAGACATCATACAATCTAGTGATTCCACCATTGGATATTTCTCCCCAAAAACCTGTAAACATGAATTCAAAAAGATATATGCACCCCTACATTTATTGCAGCATTAGTTACAATAGCCAAGATATGGAAGCAACCTGTGTCCTTCTGGATCAAGAAGATCTGGTATACATCATAGGTGTGTGTGTGTGTGTGTGTGTGTGTGTGTTTGTGTGTGTGTATAACTTAGCCATAAAAATAATGAGATCTTGCCATTTGTGACAACATGGATGGGGCTAGAGGACATTATACTAGTGAAATAAGTCAGAGAAAGACAAATGCCATATGATTTCACTTATTATGTGGAATTTAAAAGACAAGACAAATGGACAGACAAAGCAGAAACTGACTCATAAAGAGAGAACAAACTGGTGGTTCCCAAAAGTGAGGGGATGGGCAGAATGGGTGAAGCTGAGTGCGAGATCCAGGCTTCCATTTATGGAATCAGTAAGATCCGGGGATGAAAGCTACAGCATAGGGAATATAGTCATTGGTATTGTAATGGCATTGTATAGTGACAGATGGTGGCTGTACTTCTGGTGAGCACTGCATAACATAGAGATTGGTCAGATCACCATGTTGTACACCTGAAACTAATGGAATGTATATCAACTATATACTTCAATTAAAAAATCAGAGGAAGAGAATTAGCTGTACATGTGGTTTAGGAAATAATGCATACATATTAGGTTTATCAACTTGTAAAATTCAGAAATCCACAAGAAATGTTAAAGCAGAAGGAAAAAAGAGCTTTGTAATTAATTGGTTGGGACAGTTATGTCTAGAACTATGATTTCTCTCCTCTTCTCTTTTCTACTCTTCCCACGGATGCCTTCAGGCGTTTAAGTGAAGTTTATCATGTGATTCTTCATGCACCAGGCCTTGAACGGTGTATTAGAAAGCTGAGATATCAGTTTGACAAACCAGACAGAGATATTCTTCCTATGATCATTTCTTTTATGGGTCCTCCATAAAATTCAAGAGTCTAACACTTAAATCATATTTCGGTGAAGGAATTCCCATCATAATCTAGAGGAAATGGTTTGCAATGTAACTTTTTTTGGGATCTGACCTAATCCAGGGATAGAAGTTAGAGAAACTCATGGCTAACATATTTCTAGGATATTTCTCTTGAATATAAGTGATTTTATTTTATTTATTTTTTTTTTAATTTTTTTTTTCAACGTTTATTTATTTTTGGGACAGAGAGAGACAGAGCATGAACGGGTGAGGGGCAGAGAGAGAGGGAGACACAGAATCGGAAACAGGCTCCAGGCTCCGAGCCATCAGCCCAGAGTCTGATGCGGGGCTTGAACTCACGGACGGCGAGATCGTGACCTGGCTGAAGTCGGACGCTTAACCGACTGCGCCACCCAGGCGCCCCTGAATATAAGTGATTTTAGCTAAGCTTCTAGTGAGAAATAAACTCAGAAAATCCAAAGTGTACATCCCCACAGGTACAGTAAAACTTACCCAATGAGTGGCAATTGAGTGGTTAATAGGTTTCCTATAACTCTGTATCTTAAACTGTTATTTTAAGCTGACACATAATTGCATATTCCCCCACCAGTCTTCTGGTGAAAGGCTAGGACCTTCTCTTTAACTGTGGAGTTCTCCATCTGGCAAAAACCACACTCGCAATATGGCATCTCCAATTCCCTGTTTCAGTTTCTCTAAAGTGCGTCAGAACTTAAAGACACTTGTGATGTCTAGACTCTTCCTAGAATTTAATGATTATTGTTCATAGCCTTTTATAGTTACCTTGTCCATACCTAATCCGATAATAAGTTTTTTCTTATCCGCTCACTGTTACGGTCAGTTTGTGAAGTTATTCAACGACTTAGTTTTTATACTAACAGCTCTCTTTTTTGCCCCTCCTATCCCATCATATTACCCAATCAAAATGACAGCATAAACATAAACAAGTTTTGAAACCAATATAACCTGACTCTTGATAAGCATACAATTTGATTGGTGGGGCAGAAGTCCAAGGCAAGTACTAGAAGATGCTTGCTAACATGAGCATTAATCAGTAGGTTTGACAGAGCGAATGGGGAACTTCCCTTAATCCAGTGACTCAAGCAAGTGAGAGTCAATTAAAGTAATAGTTATAGTCTGGACATGTAGACATTCTGTGTTGATTGACAGACTACACGCATACTTTATGTACATTCTGTTTTGAAAAGTAAAGTGTGTGGTATGAATCCCTTGCCTTGATGAGAAACGCCCCCCCTCTGCACAAAGATGAGTTACAGGAATAAGTGCAAGTAGGATTAAGATTTTCATCCTACTAGTTACTACTATTGCTGCTGCTGCTGCTGCCACCGCTGCCATGACCAGTGCACGTATTTGGTTTCTTTTATTGTGAGTGTCCATGGCAATCCACACCGGAAGGAACCCAATCACCCCGGTGATAACACATTCTCTTTTGCACCACGCTGTCCCTGATGCACACTGGATACCTCACATGGTTTCTCTCAGAGTTTTCTATATTCCTAATCTCTTCACTATGACCACCACCCCTTTCTCCTAACTGAGGTTTGCCCACGGAAATCGGAACCGTCTTCCTTTTACTGCTCTGGCTACAAGCTTCTGTCTTCAAACTTGGCCCTGCTCCAAGATTATGGACCACTCTTTTTCTCTTCCTTTATGTCTACTGAAGACATTACCTTTCCAAAGAGACTGGTAGACTCCAGCTTGGAAAGCCTTGCTATGCAGAGCAAGACTATGTTGACTTTGAAAGTCATAAACTATCGTTTTTTTTTCTTTTTTGCAACAGAGACTTAAATTGGCACCACTGATAGTAATTTATGTCAGTCATGACTGTACCCCCAGGGCTTGTCTGCATGGACACCCCAGACAACTGAGTCTCTTTGAATCTTTTTTTTTTTTGATGTGTGTTATGTGCATTTTGATTTCCAGAGTTTCTTTTCCAGAAGGCTAGATTTTCGCTTTAAAAAAAAAAACTGATGGGGCACCTGGGTGGCTCAGTCGGTTAAGCGTCTGACTTCATTCAGCTCAGGTCATGATCTCGCGGTTCATGAGTTCAAGCCCCGCATCAGGTTCTGTGCTGACAGTTGAGAGCCTGGAGCCTGCTTCGGATTCTGTGTCTCCTTCTCTCTCTGCCCATCCCCCACTTGCACTCTGTCTCTCTCTGTCTCTCAAAAATAAATAAAACCTTAAAAAAAAAATTAAAAAAAAAACGATACTAAGCTGTTCCACTGACAGTAACTGTCGACACAAATGCAACTACTTCTTGAGGCCACGACCTAAAAGGTGCCACAGGACCATTTAGTCTCCATAAAGGAGGATATACAGCTTCCTATCTGCTGTGGAAAGAAGGTGAAAACCTACCTCACCTAAAAGCCATATGAATTTAAGTTTGTTTTTTTTCAATATATGAAATTTATTGTCAAATTGGTTTCAATACAACACCCACTGCTCATCCCAGAAGGTGCCCTCCTCAATACCCATCACCCACCCTCCCCTCCCTCCCACCCCCCATCAACCCTCAGTTTGTTCTCAGTGTTTAAGATTATTTAAGTTTTAAGTGAAAAGGAATAGGAATGTGAAGAAGTCATTTCAGGAGATTTAGGGTTGAAGCTAGATTAGCCTTTTCGGTCATTTAATAAGCAACTTTCATAGACAGCTTTTTTAAGCTGACCATCTATCTTGCTCTTTGATTATGATGGTTAACTGGAGGGGGGGGGGGTGTAGGTAGCATTTTTCCAGAAGGAAAATGCCTGGGGTAAGTAAGAGCAGAATCAATCCTCCCCCAAACATTCATCCATGTTTCTTGCAGCCATTATTCCAACCAGGGGATCCACTGCATATATAGCATGCCAACTGGGGGTGGGCAACTAACGCGCCCACTTTTGTCCTGACAAGAGAAGTGTGCACATTTGTCATGTGTTTTTCTACTCAGTGCTGTAAGTCAGGATCTGGATAATAAGCACGTGCTTCCAGGCACCACAAGACTTGTAGGTACACACGTGAGTGTCCACTACCACCACCTTCTCACCCACCATAGTTTCTTCACCCCTCCCGCCTGCACTTCCGTCCCCATTGCCTCCCTGGCTGCTCATGTCAAAGTCACTTACTAGACATTTCTGACCTTTCAGTAGCCTTTGGCACAATGATCATACTCTCCCCCTTGAGACGCTTTTGCTTTTGACTTTCAGGGTCCAATTACCCTAAATTCCTGGCCCCTCCTCAGCCTCCTTCACTGGATCTTTCTTTTCTTCCCAAAAGGTGAAGAGTAAGTCAGTGCTCAGTATTTAGCTCTCTTCTGTTTTCTGTCTCCATTGTCTCCGTAAGCAAACTCATCCAGTCCCAAAGTTTTAAATACCACTTCCATGTCAGTGACCTTCAGATTTAGATGTATAGCCCTGACCTTTCCTCTGAGCTCTAGACTTGTCCTAATGGACACCGGCTTCTAATGGATATTAATGAATGTCAGAAGGAATCTCAAAGTTATTATGTCCAAAGAAAGCCTTTGATTTTTGTCCTCTCATCTCCCAAATGTTCCTCACCGAGACCTCCCTGTTTCATGACATGGCACTAACATCCAGTCAGTTGCTCAGGCCAAAAGTGGAGCACTCATTTTGGAGTTTTCCCTTTTCCTCATCCCTCCCCACCCTACCCCCTCCACCCCTAAATCCATCTGGAAGTCCTTCTGGCCTAATCTCTGAAACAATACAATAAGCCACTATCACCGAAGCAACTGATTTCTCTCTTGCCCTCCATAATCATTCCCCACACATTTAAAAGACACAAATATCTTCCTCGAGTGGCTTCTTACTGCATTTTGAATCACATCCACTCTTCCCTGTGACTTAACAAGCCCGGGTAGCTTCTAACTCCCTTCTTGACCTTGTCTTGTCCTTCTCTCCCACCCTGTCCCCACACTCCAGTCTGTCAGAATCTGGAACTCGCCAAGTTTGTTCCTGCCTCAGGGTCTTGGCACTCAACCCTCCTTCTGCCTGGAATGTTCTGCCCCCAATCTTCACATGGCTGGTTCTTTACCATTCAGGTTTCATCTCAAATGTCACTCCCTCAGAGAGGACTTACCTGGCCACCTAAATCATCTGCTGTTTCCCTGTTCCTGGAGGTGACCCACTTACTGTCATGTTATATTTTTATATTGTATTTGTCCATATACCACTTATGTAATAATCTTATTTGTTTTCTTATTTATTGTATGTGTCCTCTAGCAGATATGAATTCCTTAAGGGTGTATCATGTCTGCTTTATTTCGGGGTTACTCTCGGCACCTGGTAAACAGTAGGTGCTCCATTAATCTTTGTTGTAAGAGTAATGTACCTCAGACATGAGGGGAAAAAAAGTTGGAGTAACCACTGCCCTTTACTTGTAACACAGTTTTACTTCAATGTGTATAATTATAAAAAGACACAAGGCTTTGGAAGGGTATGAAATTGTTCTTAAAACCAGGTTCTTCAAATATAGGCACTTAAGTTACTCTAGGGAAGAAAAAATATCAGGTGATGATATTTATGTCGAATTCCTCACCTTGACACTTTTGAGGGCAGTGATTCTCAACTTTGGTTGATCTTTGGAATCACCTGAGTAGCTTGGGTCCCCCTCCAAGGGTGCTGATGTTATTGATGTGGATTGTGGCCTAGGCATGAGGGGTTGTAAAAGTTTTCTGGGTAATTCCATATTAATCCAAAGTTGAGAACACCTGTCTTAGAGGATATTTTTGGATCTCAAGAAATACACTTCTGCAAAGCCCATCAAATCGGGAAAGTAGAGCCATTTGTCCTAGAACCTAGTATTAGAGGCTTTCACAGTTTTTTATTCATTAATACAACCAGGGTTGGCCTGAAAATGCCTGCCTTATTGTGGCTGAGTTTTGGTATCACCAACCACGACAATCCCTCTAAAGCTGAAAAGGCAACACAAAAGCTAAGACATTTCAGGAGCAATGATAAGAGAATTGAATGCAGGTGGAGAATGAGGTTTCACTCAGGAGGAAAGAAACCAAGGGGCTACCTGCCTTCTCACTGGAGAAACTGGGATGGGTCTCACCTGAGCCATATTAAGATATAGACGAATTCTCAAGGATGGCACCCAGGGGATGCTTGGGCAGGGGAAGAGATTAATTTGTAACAGCAGCTCCCTATTAGCGTTGCCATGGGAAATGATGGCCAAGAGTGGTAATCCACATTCCTACCCATGTGTGTATGGGATGAAGTTGTGAGGAAAGAGCAATACCAAGTGGGGGTAATCTGGTAACATCGGTGATGCATGCTGGAGCGTGGGCTGACTCAGCAGCGAACGCAGGACAAGCCCCCTGCTCCCCAAATGCACCAGAGAAAAATGGCCGTGGCAGGGATTGCCAGGAGCGTGCGGAGCTCTGGACTCCCTGAAGAATGCGGAGAGCCACTAAAGGTAAAAGTAGTCCCTCACGGACTGAAGAATTTAGAGAAACTTTGTTTTATTATTTATAGAGGTATTTGAGCAGCTGATGCTTTTACTTTCTCTGCGAAGTGGGAGACTAGATCATCATCATCTTTACTTAATGTTTTTAAATGGAAACGGCCTTCCAAATACCTAGAAAAGCAAACATAGATGCTCTAACAGTCAACTTACATAAATAAAAGGTTATTATTTTGACACTTGAAAACGTATTTACACAATTTCTTCTAAGAGTAAATGCTTTTTTATAAAGCCCATTCTGCCTCTCTGTGTTTTGCAGATTAAGCGTCATTGTTCTAGGGACCTCTTTCTGTTGGGGTTTATGAAAACAGACACTGAGTTGATACAACCCAGGTACAGCTTCAGGAAAGAAAGGATATTACAACGAATTGTGGTGCTGCTTGCCCTGTTTCAAAAAAGGGTTAGACAATGGTAACATGAAGTCCTTGTTCAGCTCTTCCCGTGTATGTCTCTAGCTCTGTTTTTATCGCTTAAATTAGCCTGCCTGTAAGCATAAACCTGTCTTTGGTGAGCTCCTTCCTTTTTATTTTTCTGAAAGACAGCATGCTGAACAGATTTATGGAACAAAATCTTTCAAGACCTAAGATTCTCTCTAAAAATAGCACTTAGCAATAAGGAATTTTTATTTTTTAGTTGAGTATGTATGCACATAGCCAAAAGGGGAAAATCTGGCAGGTGGGAAGCCAGAGCATACAGCAGGAGGTGAATTTCCAAGATGATACATTTTAATAAGGTCTAAACATTTTAGTCTCTCTGTTACTCCTATAGCAGATTACCTAAATCTCCCATGTGGTTTGAAAAATCAGATTATTACTAATTCTTGCATCGCAATTTACACAAACTCAAATTCGTACCTACAGAGACAGGCCCACCACACCGATGCACAAGCAAGATGTTTTTCCAGAATCTGTGACTGTTGATCTTTGTATTGCTAGTACCAGGTACTGAAAACCTCAATGCCTGGCATGCAGAGAAGTACATAATAAATGTAGGCTGAACGAATGAATGAACAAGCAGTGTGTTCGCAGATTCTGGCTCACAGTAGATGTAACCTGTTGTATGGGGCTACTTTTTTCACGGACCAGAGCTGGGTTGTTGGAAAGCTAAGGAGAGTGAAACCCCACAGACCTCCTAACACACTCCCTAGGGACAGTTTTGTTTTCTAACTGTGTAGCTTGACTAATGTCACCAGTGGCTTTGAGTTATTAACCACAGATTTTTTTTTACAAGGGAAAAAAATGAGTAAGAACGAATACTCTTTTTATAGTAGCTTCTAATTTTCCTTAGAAACTTCTCTTAATGTTTTTCTAATGTTGCAGGAAAATAGAAAAACATAATCTTTTAAATCAGTGTTGTCTTGCAGGAGATAGTTGTCATTTCTTTGACCGTCCCACCATCCGACCCTTCCTTCTGTTGGGAGATTCTCGATTACCTGTGGTGTTGAGGGGTACCAATGTCCTGCTTCCCACTGTGGAAGCCGAAAGGAAGAGGGCCTCTCTCTCTGCACCTGTAGCCAGGGTACTGCACCTGACACACTGGGCATTCTGACCAAGGCTTTGAAGCTGTGGTATGTGACCTAAGAGGAAGGGATGGTTAGGACTTTATCTGGGGCAGCAGCGTCCATCATTGGCATTGGCTAGAACAACATCTTGGCCCGCCGGTTTCTGTTATGTAATCTGTGCAGTCTCCTTGGTTTGTGTCCCTTTTTGATTGTGTGATTTCCCACCCCCCTCCCCAAACTCCATAACCTCCCAATAAATCCTTCTCCTCAAGGTATTTGGAAGAAGCTGTTCTTTCTTGCAAAAAATCCTAATTGATGTATCTCCTCAATTACTGATCAGTGACAGAGCTAAGCCTATTCCTGGCAGTTAGAAAGAAAATGAAGGGAAAAGCAAAAAGTTAGAAATTATCTAATAAATTTGAGTCTTAGTTAGCCATACTTGCATTCTTGTAGTCATGGCATAGTGGAAAGTCCAGTGGCCTTTGAATTGAGAGGTCATGAGTTTGAGTACTGACTCTATTTATTGATTATGTGACCTTGGACAAGACACTTGATCTGTATAAGCCTCCATTTCCTCAACGGTAGCACAAGAATAAAAATATCACACAGGTATATTCTAAGGACAAGATGAGATTATTTTTATCATGAAAGCACTTTTAAAACTTAAAGCTATTTTCACCATTCCAGGCCAACAAAATTTTTTTTTCTATATAATTTGATTTTGTACATAATTCACATCTGTTACATATTTCCTAGTTTCTTTTTTGGAGATAGCCTGGGCCTTCAAATTTTAGTTTAAAAAGTACCTTATATCATTACTTCAGATGTAAGCAGTGAAGCTTGAACTATATTACAAAGATGAGTAGATGACTTCCTTGTGTCTCAGGTCAAAAGCTAAGTTTCCATTTGACACAACTTAGCTCATTCCTCGACAGACAGACAGACCCATGTAGAGCAGAGCTCAGACCAGGGGGTATTTGCCTATTGATTACCAGATCCTTCAAAGCTACCATCTGAACTTTGGCGTCTACCCATGTTTTCTCATTTTATTGATACCATCTAATTCAGAATTAAAACCCTGCCCATGGACGCTCTTATGTGGATGTCATTGAGAGTTTACTGGTTATGTGACACAGCTAAAGGGCCTCAAAGCTGAGACAGAGATGTAGAGAAATGGAGGCGGCATCTTGTTGTCACAGCATGAATTACAGTCTGAAATCTGATCATTGGACTTGGATGATGTATCCCACATTATTTCTGGGCAGTTGATGCACCTTTTCCAGCACAGGGCAGGGAAAAATGGGGAACGCAGAGAGGACCCCAAGTGGGGGCTGCTCGCCATTGCCACACCCTGGGAACTTCCCCCTGAGGAAAGAAGAAGGGAGACACCTGGGGGCCATTTGCTCAGATGGATCCTTTGTGTGGTTCTCAAACTTAGTCGAGCATCAGAATCACCTGAAGAGAATACATTCTGGAGCCCAGGGCATGCCCCCCATCAGGTAAATCAGAACCCCTGAGGATAAGCCCCTGGCACTTGTATTTTTTGAAGCTCCCCAGGTGACCAATAGTATCACAAGTTTGGGAACCACTGGTCTATGTTGTTCTCATACTCGATTTATTCCGGTAAAGCTTGTTAATTGAAACCATCATTGTCAAAGTTTCTTTTTCCCTGTTCCTCTACCAAGTCCTGGTCCTCTTGAACCCTGAGCCTGACAACAAAAGTCATTAGGCATTCATTATATTATATGCATATACCGTGTTTTGAAAACATTTAGAAAGGCCCAATCACTTTTATAACACAAAAACACTTGCCTTACACCCAAAGTCATTTTGTAGTGTAATAACCTTTATCAGTGGCTCATCATTTCTCTTAGGCATTCTTTCTGAAATGAAATATTCTATTCTTGGTGTTAAACCACAGAGGGATTATTCTTGAGCACTTGAAATAATAATCTTTTTTTTTAGTACTGAAATGATGAAAAAAAAAGTACATTTTTCTAATCAAAACATAATCTTCCAAACTATTTTTATCATTCTCATTCCAAACTGTTAGAGCTATATAACTTGTACAATTCTTTCTCTGGATTACAGTGAAAATCTTAGTAATACTGAAAGGTGTTTTTGGTTAAGGAATGCTGGACTAAGTTGTAATAATAATAATAATAATAATAGCTGGCATGTATTGAATGCTTATTGTGTGTTCAGTGTTTTGCTAAGTGCTTTACCTACATCACGTGAGTTAATTCTCAGAGCAGCCCAGGAACGTTGGTGCTATTATTTTCCTTACTTTTTTAGGGATAGAAACAGACCTGAAGGAGATGGGATTGCTCTGAGGTCACACATGTGATAAGTAGTTAAGTTATTCCCTTCACAGAAATATGTGTGAATGAATGGGAATGTTGAGTAGTTGTGTGGCTAAAGGTGTGCTCAGTCCTTGGACTGATGGTTTCATTTTATCTTCATAACCACCAACACACCAGGCAAAAAATATGACAGAATGTTCTAGAAAAGAAAAACAGATCAAAAGCCTTCTCTCCTGGCTCTCCAGCCTCCTGCCTTTTTCACTCCTGCTTCCTCTCTAATTATTCTCTCCAAGGAAATGGGGGCAGCCCCGCCAGGGCCCAGAACAAATACTGTAGGAGAAATGTTTTCTCTCATTTTTTTCTTCTGGATCTTTAGTTCCAAATAAAGAAGATGAACAAATTTAAGGCTAGTACCTTTCTTTTTTTGTAATTTTAGAGACACAATGCGAGTGTGTGCAGGGGAGAGGGACAGAGGGAGAGAATCTTAAGAAGACCCCACACTCAGCGCAGAGCCTGACATGGGGCTTGGTCCCATGACCTTGGGATCATGACCTGAGCAAAAATCAAGAGTCAGACACCGAAATGACTGAGCCACCCAGGCACCCCAAGGCTAGTACCGTTCTTTTTTTAATTTTTAAAAATGTTTTATTTATTTTTGAGAGAGAGATAGAGCGCAGGTGGGGGAGGGGCAGAGAGAGAGGGAGACACAGAATCCGAAGCAGGCTCTAGGCTCTGAGCTGTCAGCACAGAGCCCGATGTGGGGCTCGAACTCATAAACCGCGAGATTGTGACCTGAGCTGAAATCCGATGCTCAACCTGAGCCACCCAGGTGCCCCACCTAATAAGTATAAAAGCTCGAACTCTACCTATATAAATAAATTATTTTTGATATTTTCCTGCCTGCATTCAAGACTGATACTCATGGCTTGACATGTGTGTGTAGATTTTGCCCCTAAACATCTAATACAAAATATTTAGAAAATAGAGATATGTAAGGAAGTCATTTATCTAAAAAGGAACACATGTAAAGATTTTGGTGTATATCCTTGGAATTAGATCTACTTATATAATTTTCATTTTGTTTGAAAAACGGGGTCATTATGCAAAACTGTTTTATAATATGATTTTTTTTCACTAAATGTCATTTTAAATGTTTGCACAGTATTTTAGCACCTGGGCCTATTATTTAATCAATCCTCTACTGGATACTTAGATCATTCCTCCTTTTTTGCTGTCACAAGCCATGCTGTAATGTACACACACATTTGTGCAGCTTCAAGGAAGTGTAGGCATGGTAAGTACAGCCCACAGTAGTCAAGGGGATTGATCAAAGTAACCCAGCTGAAAGCATGGTGATAACTCTAAATAGGGTCTGATAATCAGTCCGGTTCTCCTTCCTCTCAACTTCTCAGTGGTTCTTAAACCCTGCTGTAGGCTTGTAAAATACTTGTAGAGTTTTTTATAAATATCGTGTCCAGGCCTCATCCCCAGACATTCTGATTTAATTGATCTGGGGTGGAGCCCCGGTAAGAGCATCTTAAAAAATTCCTCCGGGTACTAGGATGTGCAGCAGGGTTAGGATCACTGCTTAGGCCATGAGGCTTCTGGAAGCAAGAGCGCACAGAAACATCCTACAATTACTCTTTCTTGAGCACACCAGCACCAGAGTATATTACTCGGGTGACTTCTTAGTTAATTTTCATGGGGTCTTTGCCTTGGAAGTGGAAAGAGGAATGTGTGTTTTTGCAATGATGCAGGTTTTAGAGAGCTTTGAATGTCTGTTTCAGAGCTGGTGCAGCGGAAGGGCAGGAGGGCAGCGAGGGGCTGCAGCTTGAGGGCAACTACCATTTGCACCCACAGCTACAAAGCCGGTTAGCATTAGCCCTCACATCTCCATAGCTTCTAGCCCCTACCTGCTGGGTGACAGCCAGCCTCCCCTCAGGCGTCTCCAAGAACCCTGGGGTGATTCCTGTAAAATATCGGTAGGTGTCTAAACAATGCCTTTAGTTGCTCAGGGCCACAGTCAGCTAAACTGATCCTCTGTAGCCTCAGGCCACAACTGTCCCACAGAGGTGCCAAGAGGACTAGAACTGTCCGTCACTGCCATTGCCCCTTCCTGGCTACAGTAAAGCTGGGAGTTGATTGTATACCCTGAGGCTGAGCCAAGTGGAGCTTACCCACCACTCCTCCAGGGCAGAGACTGCAAGTTAGAAGACTGCCTGCTGTGTCTAACGTTTATTTGAAGAAGCATTTGGGAGCAAAGTTAATTGGACTGCAAAGCTCTAGCATTTAGTGATTCAGCTTTCAGTGCAAAACCACAGATTCCATCCCAGGGCCTGGGCTGGAAAGAGTTTAGGGGCCCTGCTATCCCCAGAACACCACTCTGTGAGTAATTACACCTGTAAGATGCCTGCTTCCTTGGGGTGGATTTGCTCTTGAGGACTCGCTGCTGGCCCTCCAATGACCGGGGTTTTCCAGCTCTGCATAACTTACCAGAGCACATCATGAAGGTAAATGAGGGATCATAAATAGAGGGAATGTGTGTCCATTTACAAGAGATAGAGGAATCCATGTGATCTCAGCTCCTGTTATCCAGAAATTACTTTAAGACAAATAAGGACTTGATGGGAGGGTGGTACCTATGGGACAGTGGCCAGGGCTCGTAGCTGGAAGTCCCGAGACCTGGTTTCCTGTTCCAATTCTGTCACTCCTATGCTGTGTGGCCAGAGGCAGGCCACCTCACCTCTCAGAGCTCTTCATTTTGCATCTATGTAGAATAGAATCATCCACAGCTCCAAGAGGTAGAAGGGTTAATGGACATCGTATTTGGAGAAGCACTTTGTATCCTGCACAGCACTAGAAATCCATAGTGACAGTGGGTTGTACTTCATCAGTAAAGGGAAAGTGCACCTCTCGGGGGCCTTTAAGGCTGAAAGCAGTCAAGGGATTGTACGCAGCACCTACTTCAGCTCTAAGGTTGTGGGCCCAAAGAACCCTGTGATGGCAGGGGATGGGAAGGGTCTTTATGAACTCACCTAGGAAGGAATATGAGCCTCAGTAGCTCTTCCAGTTATTCCCTTGACCTTTTTAGGCTACCAAACTGGGCTAGAGATGTCCTCACATCGTGAACGCCTTTCCTTATCTCTTTTGTACTTTCTGCCCCCATCCCCACATCCACCGTATTTGCATCTGCGGATATGCGCGGGGGCACTGTTGTATGTATCCGTGGGGGAGAGAGGAAGTAGATTTGAGTAGGAAATAGACCCAAAGGGGAGGAAGAGGACTGCGGTGGGTTGCATGGTGTCTGCTTACCACCTGGGGGTGAGAATAAATTTAGACCTCTGTGATGAGCTGGAGGAGAAGCAGAAGCATTAATAGATACCCCAGAGCTGATGGACAGAGTTTCTTCAGCCCCAGATGATCAGGTATGGCACAGAGTTGGAGAGGAGGCCATTTCCCCACCTCAGTGTGGAACCCAGCACCCCTCTGCCACTCTGTGGACTGGGAGCTCTCAGAGCACCTCCACACAGGCCCTCAGCCGGGTTCCTCACAGTGCTCAGAGGCTTTGGGGGCAGAGGGAGTGGGGTTGAAAGAGCGTGGTGCCTGTGATGACAGACTGATGAGTGGGCTCATGTGTGCTATCCCTTTGGGGAGTAGTAAAATAATAACCAATAATAACATTTTTAAGGCACTTTTAAAGCTCAGAAATGGGGGACCTTACTGACCTTAGGCCCCCAGAAGGTATTATGGTATCAGCAATATAACACTGATGTTTGAAATGCTGATGTCGAATCATAGATACAGATGCTGTGTCTATAACTAGAACAAACTACCAAGAAAAAATTAAGTTACTATGGAAGCCCGGGATCTTAGAGTTTTCGTGAACTTAAAGGTTAGTCATTTGACCCAGCTTTTCTCCAGATGCTTAAGTTTCTTCTCCAAACTTCTGTCCCTCTCAGGGTGCCACCTATGCCTTTCTAGCCCCCACCCCTCGCCCCTCCACCTTATCCTTAGTTCACCTATATACCGATAGTCCCTGGCACATGATGGTCTGATTTCGGAGTTTTCAACCTCGCGATGGTCAGAAAGCAAGACACATTCAGTAGAAACTACTTTCAGTTTTGAATTTTGACCTTTTCCCAGACTAGCAATGTGTAGAATGATCCTCTCTTGTGATGCCCATACCAACAGCGAGCCGATGCTCCCAGTCAGCCACGCGAGCTCCGGGGTAAAAGCCCTTATGCTGGCAACCGCTCTGTTTCTCACTGTCAGTATGGTATCCAGTGTCGGAAGAGTCCATGTCATTTACTGAATGCAACACTTTATTATAAAACGAGCTTCATGTTAGATGATTTTGCCCAACTGTAGGCTAAGAACAACTGTTCTGAGCACCTTTAAGGCCAGGCTAAACTGTGATATTCAGTAGATTAGGTGTACTAAATGCATTTTCCACCTAGAATATTTTCAACCTACGGTGGGTTTATCAGCACGTAACCCCATTGTGGGCTGAGGAAATCTGTGGGTGATTGAGGGAAAGAGTGTGAAGAGCAAGAGAAGAATGGATAGTCCACTGGGCTACATTAAATCTTGAATCTCAGAAAAGGGACACGTTGAATATTGAAAGGTTTGATGTAGGTTCCACAATTGTAAGCAGAAATAAGTCCTAGAAGGAACACTTTCTGCTGGGAATTCAGAAACAGCTATTGAGAAATGGTTATGACTCTGGGGCAAATGGACATTTGTCAGTACTTGGTATACAGTATCTTCTTTCAGTGAAATACTATCCGCTGCCAGATCATATAAATAACGAGAAACCAGGGTGATCCTTGCCCCACCCCCGCTTAGGATTTTGTTTAGTTAAAAAAAAAAATACCCTCTACTCAGCATTCATGTGGCCCTCAGACTCTGTTACATATCTGACAGGCTATTTGTCTTGATCTTAATCATAATAAGATCAATGGCTCCCCTTTGATATGAGAAAGTAATGTGTCAGCTGTATGATAATTTAAATAATTGTCATCTTATCAAAGGAGAAAGGGTCTTTCAAACAATTTGACTTGAGGGCAAATGTACAAATACTCTATTTTCTCTCCTTAGGTTCAATTCCACAAATGTTTTACATGTTCCTAATGCTAATTAAGTGTTTTGGGCCTTAATTACCTAATTCAAGGCTAAAATACTTTTTTTTAAAAAATTTTTTTTTCAACGTTTATTTATTTTTGGGACAGAGAGAGACAGAGCATGAACGGGGGAGGGGCAGAGAGAGAGGGAGACACAGAATCGAAAACAGGCTCCAGGCTCTGAGCCATCAGCCCAGAGCCTGACGCGGGGCTCGAACTCACGGACCGTGAGATCGTAACCTGGCTGAAGTCGGACGCTTAACCGACTGCGCCACCCAGGCGCCCCATAAAATTCTTTTCTATATTTGGTTACTTTTATAACGAGGTGACAGGTAATAACAAATTTTAGCATCGACATTGTGCCATTCCGAAAGCAACAAAGAAATTAAGAAGGTAATACAGGTCACAGTTACTAAAGCCAAACCCAAATGGTAAGATATCCTTGTATTTCTCTTATGGTTCACATCCAATATTCTGCAAATATTCTGAGCTGGAAGCAGGCGATAAGTAACAGAGATAGACACTGATAGCTGAGGGCCACTTGTAGTCAGCAGAATCTTTCTGTTGGCCAACATTTTAAAATTGATATTTGACACATAAACATGAATTCCTGGAGCTTCTTAAGAAACAAACAGGTTGCAAGTATGGCACATTTGGCCCACTCTTGCACAGGGAACCGGCAGTCAGTGAAGCCTGTTTCAGACATGCAGGCACATGCTCTCTTTCTCACACTGCCTTCTGGGCCTCTGATGGACTTGAGTTCGGAAAGCTTGAATGTCCTCTGACCCGTAACCCTGTGATTGCATAGTTGCCTTTATTTTCTCTTCACTTCATTCCTTTATCTCTTGTCAATACCAACTCTTGAATCGGCATGGTTCCCAAAGAACAAATTTCTTCTAACTCACTTTCTCTCCGGCTACATCATTGCCCTTTCCTACATCTTTCCCCCTCATGGCCCACAGAGTTTCCTTGCCTCAAGTGGAGAATGCCCTGAGAATACTGAAGCATGAAGCAAGACTGTCCCAGAATGAACCGTGATGACATTTCTTTTGCAAAGATTATACCTAAATAGGTACCTGAACTCCCTTCACATTGTCATGTCAGAGCTACAGTGGTGCCCTGTATAATAATAACCTAATACTGAAATTTAGAGAAGAATTTAAAGGCACTCTAGTCTGAACAGACTTGGTAACTTGAAACATATTTCATCCTCAGAAAACAAAAGATTGAATCTATGAATATAAAAACAGTTGATAAGGCTTGTTTTTGTGGAGAGAACATTTGCCGAGTGATTTTGCATTATGGTACATGGTGTGGCCTAAAATAATCTGAGCAGTTTCCTCATTATTCAGTGATGGTACAGTACTAAAACAGATGCAGCCATTTGAGCTCAAAATTCAGAGAGTAAGAAAACATGACTTATGGTGAAAAATGTTCATGGGAGTCACCCAGTCGGGAAGATCCAGCAATCTCCTTCAGAACCTACTGTTGACCACATAGTTCCTCCCTGGTGAGGGGTGAATGATGTTCTGATGCCTGACCATATGCTGATGGGTAGGGGCTTCCTCAAGTATCTCCCCTTACTGCCCCGTACAGAAGGCTTCCCAAATGTCCACAGGTGATCTCCCCACAGCTACACTCTGAGAATTAGGAGTTGTGGGGCTTTTAGCCATCTGCTATGATCAAGGGAACTGGCTCAGTGTGATGGTTAATTTGATGTTTTAACTTGTTTGAGCCATAGAATACCCAGATATTTGGTTGCATATTATTTCTCTGTGTGTCTGTGAGGGTCATTCTGGAAGACATTAGTGTTGGAATTGGTAGAGTAAAGCAGATGGCCCTCCTAATGTGGGTAGCCATCCCCCAATCCATTGAGGGCCTGAAAAGAACGAGAGGGTTAAGAAAGTTTGAATTCTCTATTCCTGGCTACTGAGTTGGGACATCAGTCTCTTGTCCACATCAATTCTCCACTTTATACGTGCACACACACACACAGACACACACACCCCATATATCCTATTGGTTCTTTCTCTGAAAAACCTTAACATACCCAGTTTAGAAGCTTGCTGCCACTCCCCTCTCAGGCTATTTCTGTGTTCCATGGAGGGGACAGCTGTACTTACCCAAACTACACATTCCCAAATCATATCCACAGAAAGGGTCTGATCCTTTATAGTTAGTTGTCTTACCTAGCTCATTTGGGGGTGGAAAATTCTGTAGTGGTCCTCAAAGAGAAGGTCTTTGTACACCAGCCACTATTTTGGGATAAGGATTATTATGAAATCAAAATGAATAGATTTTTATGGAAGTTAAGAAAGTGCTAGTAAGAACAGTAGTCTTAAGATTAAGATTTATCCTTGACTTTCCCATTACTCATTTCTTACCCCACCTGCTGCTTTTGGACTAGAGTAAGGACAGACAGGAGTGGAACAACTGAAAAAAATCCTTTTGAACAAAAATAATGACACAAAACCCAAAATGTTTGAGATGTATAATTCAAGAAACTACACACCTGCAACAATTTTAGGAACTCTATTTCTGCCTAATAAATTTCCATCTCAGAAACATATACCAGAAATGTTTTGGTGCAGGTGAGGGGGAGTGGTTTATTCTTTAATTCTAAGATAGATAAGAATTTCAAGAGTGACACAGTGATAGGAATGATAGCAAAAGATGAAAAATCAGAAATGATCTGTTTATGGATCACGAATATCTGCAAAAGATAAAAAAAATCGGCATCACCCAATTCCTCAGTTCAGGGAATAGATGGCAAGAATGGAAATAGAAATTCCAAGTCAAATTGAAACGCTTCAAAAGTAGACCCACTAAGAGAATAAAACAGTCCAATCAGAGTCTGAAGCTCTAACAAGCCATCATTCTGGCTAAAAACTGGCATTCTGACAAGGGGGAGCAAGGTGGATAATGACTCCGGTGATTTAAACTCCCTTTGCTAGGGAGACTGGAGCTCTTGTGCATTCACTGATAAGGGATTTGGGTATTTTAAGAAGTGGTGTTTTGAGATTGGTCTATAATCTCTTCCCATTCTTGTTCCTTTTGAGTTCTTCCCTTCCTTTTTTTTTTTTATTTAAAAAAACAATTTTTTTTTAATGTTTATTTACTTTTGAGACAGAGAGAGACAGAGGATGAACGGGGGAGGGTCAGAGAGAGAGGGAGACACAGAATCGGAAACAGGCTCCAGACTTTGAGCTGTCAGCACAGAGCCCGACGCGGGGCTCGAACTCACGAGCCGTGAGATCATGACCTGAGCCGAAGTCAGACGCTTAACCGACTGAGCCACCGAGGCACCTCGCTTTTTTTTTTTTTTTTAATGTTTATTTATTTTTGAGAGAGAAACAGAGACAGAGACAGAGCACGAGCAGGGGAGGGGCAGAGAGAGAGGGAGACACAGAATCCAAAGCAGGCTCCAGGCTCTGAGCTGTCCTCACAGAGTCCAATATGGAGCTCAAACTCATGACACCATGAGATCATGACCTGAGCTGAAGTCAGACGCTTAACCCACTGAGCCTCCCAGGCCGCCTCTTCCCATGTTTTTATCCAGTGTCACTGTTACTCTCTTGCATGTACCTGTCACCACAGTGGGAAGTTGGCTTTCCTTTGAGCCCTGGCACATTTGGTACCATTTCTCACTTCCATTTCTCTTGAACCCCTTGTATGCACTGATGTTTTGGAGTGGAGCTATGTGGCCAATGTCACTGTGGTAATGGGGTGTCCCACTCCTACTCAAATGTCCTCTGCTGGGAAAGAAGCAGGTTGGTTCTTGAAACCCAGAATTCAGCCTACCCAACCGGGGAAAAAGTCTGATTCTACGTCCTCATTTTTATGACTTGTGTGGACAAACAGACAGGAAAGAAGGTGTCCAAGGATGGAGCGATCTGAGTACACATAGCATGGAGGAAGAAAGTCTGAAAAAGTCGGGGCTCAGGGAGAAGTGCTGAGGCCTCCAGAATGCAGAGCCCAAATCCATTCACATTCCACTGGAAGCTTCAGAGAGACCATCATTGTGTTATTTTTCTTGCTTGTTTTCCTCTTCTTACTAGCTGAGGAAACCTTAAAAGCCTTCAAATCAGCTGTGTGCCAGCTGAAGAGGTCCTTGTCCTGAAGTATGTCCAGGGGAGGAGAGAGACTTTGAGTGGAAATAATATTTGGTGGCAGTGAAAGGGAAGGAAAGCAAGTAGGCCAATTCTGGGACTGCTCCAAGAAAGAAGGGGGCTGTCTGGGGAACCACCTGGCATAGTGTCAAGAATAAAGATTCTGCTACCAGAGAGACCAGTGTTCAAACCCCAGCCCCACCAATTAACCAAATGTCTCAACTTTCTCAATCTAAATTTACTACAAAATGAAAATTTTAAAAATATCTGGTATTCTTCGGGCTCCTGGGTGGCTCAGTCAGTTAAGGGTCTGACTTCAGCTCGGGGCATGATCTCAGAGTTCGTGACTCGAACCTCGTGTCCAGCTCTGCACTGACAGATCAGAGCCTGGAGCCTGCTTCGGATTCTGTGTCTCCCTCTCTCTTTGCCCCTCCCCCACTCACTCACACTCTCTCTCTCTCTCTTTCTCTCTGTCTGTCTGTCTGTCTGTCTCTCTTTGTCTCTCTGTCTCTCTCTTAGAATTAAACATTTAAAAAAATCTGGTATTCTGGGTGCTCCAGAAAGCCTCCAGATGTACCTTATCTAGATTCAGAAGGGAGCTATGAAGCCTCGGTTGGTCTGGATGAATCCACTATCATGGAAGCATAAAGGAAAAGTCCAAAGAATCCCAAAGACTATAGTCCTGGCGGGACCACTGCCAAGGTAATCTTGCCTCCCACCTTTCTACATATTGGCTCTATGATTAGGCCCCTGTGGTCTAATTTCTGCGACTTTTAGGTAAATGGATTTCTTAGCCAAAATATCAGGCTTTAAAACATGTCACTGGGGGTGCCTGGGTGGCTCAGTTCATGAACTTATGGTTTGTGAGTTCAAGCCCCGTTCAAGCTCGCTACTGTCAGCAAAGAGCCTGCTTCAGATCCTCTGTTCCCCTCTCTCTGCTTCCCCCCAGCTCATGCGCGCTCTCTCAAAAATAAATAAACATTGAGAAACATCTCACTGGGTTCTAAGTAAATATTCAGATGAACTCATGTACTCATGAAGTGATATGTGCAAAGGGTACAGCACATTGACATTGCTATTTCTATTGTCCCTCGGTTCAAGACAGGAGCATTTACTCATTTACTCATTACTTGTTCTTCAAAGTTTGGTCAAAGTGCTACCATCCCTTTATGAAGTCTTGTTTCTTGGCTACTCCCACTCAAGCAGAGCTAATAGCTATGTCCTTTCTGCCTCTCCTGTATCATCTGCATATTTCTATCACAGCATCAATGACCCTGTTCTGCAATAATTTGTTTACATGTCTGTCTCTACACAGATGCTAGCGCATAAGTTCCACAAGGGCAGAGGCTGTGTTTTATTTTGACATTTCCAGAACCTAGCACAGTGCCTGCTTTAAGTAGGTAGTTCAGAGTTCGATGAACACCCCAATAAGAAAATGGGCAGAAAAGAGTGGGTAGATGTTCAGAGATCTCCTCCTACTTCTTTTTCCCCATTGTAGCTCTTTCCCCACATCTCATGTCCAAGCTCCCTACCCTTCCCCAGTCTTGCTAAAGATCCTGTCCTGGGCCTTAGGAAGCATCACTTTGGCTTACAGATTGGGAAACTTTTGTCCTCACTGGATAGTTAGTATGGTGAGAGATGTATGCAAATGAAATCATGAAACTTGTGGTTGGGAGATCCACATGACATGATCTTGGACAAAATTATGTTCATAGAAGTTGCTGTATGAGGCTTCTGAAAGGGCTGCACTTAATTGTCCCATGTCTTTGCCTTTTCTTCCCTGCTGGGAACATAGACACAGCTTCTAGAGCTAAGCAGGGTTCTTGGCACCTTGAGGAAAAGGCCTGAAGTATTCCAGAAAATCTCATATCTCATATCTGATATCTTTGGATCATGAACCAATGCTTCCTATCCCCTACCCCTGAGTTTTTAATTATGAGAGAAAATAAACTCTTCTCTGTTTAAGTCACTGAAATCTGGTCTATGCTACTTACAGCTGAAGACAATTCCAAACTGATAATCTAGTTTTCTTTTTTTCCCCTCAGACATGACAATGTCACTTTGTCTTTGGACCTTTACACTTGCTCTTGCCTCTGGCTAAAGTGCTTTTCTCACAGATCATCACATGACTGGCCCCTTCTCAAGATCAGATACCAAGTTAGCATGTCACATTCCAGAGGGACCTTTCTGAAAACCCTATCTGAAAATAACTCCCTACCTTGCATCCATCATTCTTTAATTGTATCACTCTATTTCCTTCATTGCATTTGTCAATCTCTCAGTTGTACTTTCTTCTTCCTGTTTTGTTTTTTCTCAATACATTCAGGCTGCTATAACAAAACACCATTAACTGGGTGGCTTACAACAACAGAAATGTATTGCTCATTGGTCTGGAGGGTGGGCTGTCTAAGACCAAGGTGCCAGCATTGTCATGTTTGGGCTCTCTTCCTGGGCTCTCTTCTTGGTTCCTAGCTGGTGCTTTCTCACTGTGTCCTCACATGGTAGAAGGGGCTAGGGATCTTTTTGGAGCCCCTTTTATATTCATGAAAGCTTCAACCTCATAACTGAAGCTCCACCCAAAGGCCCTACCTACTGGTACCATAACTTTGGACATTCAGATTTCAACGTAGGAGTGGTGCAGAGTCACAAACATTCAGACCCACAGCATTTCTTGATCATCCTTACCATGAAGGCGGGAACCTTCTTTATTTTGTTCAGAACTGCTGTATCTCCAGCACCTAGAAAAGCACGTGGCATATGGTGGATGCTCTATAAATAGTTGTCCAGAAAGGGAGGATACTTCCAGAGTTACAAATGAATATATTCCCCCAAGAATATGCCATCATATGTTGCATAGGTTTATAATTTTGGAAGTTATGGGTTAAATGCATTTTATGACCTAACTGCTGTATAATATGGTTTATATGACATGATTTTCAAGTTCATTTTTTCTTAATGACTTTATTATAATCTAGATCATAGGTCATTTTACAGCTTATCCCTATATCCAGAAAATGCTGCCTCTCTACCTTTTATTCTTAATAGTTCATCAGATTTTAACTCCTTGATGAAATTCTTTCTTTGATTTATTAAAGGAAATTGTTCCAAAAAGAGCATCACTCAATCTCAGGTAGATGCATTCTAAATGATTTCTTTTTAAGTTAATTAATTAATTTATTTATTAATTTATTATTTATTTTGAAAGAATAAGAGAGAGCAAGTGAGACCATGACCTGAGGCGAAGTTGGATGCTTAATCGACTGAGCCACCCAAGTTTACTTGAGTGCCATTGCCTACACTCCTTGTGGACTTTGTCTCATTTCACTTCCTGTCTTGTGGAAACTATACTCAAACTATACTCCTGTCTTACGAAAACTATACTCAAACGTACCTTGCTGAACTTCCTGCTTTCCCAAGAGGTTCCTGCACCTCTTATCTTTTCCATGGGTCTATTTAAAAGCGGCCAAATCTTGTTAATCCCTTTGGGACTCTTCTGTCTGTTGTGGATTTCTGTGTGAGGAGCATGTAGGCTGTAATGAGACTGCACGTAAGACCTCGACATTCAGGAGGCTAAATGACTTTTTTTTTAATGGTTAAAGGTAGGCTTTTATAGAGAGAACCCATAGATGTGGACTAATAGGAGAGGGCCATCCTTTAGACACTGTTAGGGAATAAGAAGTAGATCAGTTTGAGTAAGTAAAGAGTCAGATAGTAAAAGAAGAGTCCAGGAATACAGCTTGGGTGCTATGACTGAGATGGTTGGTTGTTGGCCATTATCCATTCTTCTCCTTTCCCTTCTAGTTAAGGTGTCAGAGAAAAATACACTTCCTAGTCTCTGTAGTTAGGTATGACTACGTGATGCAGTTCTAGAAGTTTTGTTTGGGTTTACTTAGAAAGAGCTGACCCCACTGGGAAGCATAGCCTTTCCCCCGTTCATCCTCTATTCTGGACTGATGGCTGGAGCTCCTGTCATAATCTTGCATCATCAAGTCAGGTTGAGGGTGGAAGCCATATGCTAAGAATGGGCAACAGAACAGTGATTCCGTGTTCTAAATTCCATTCTAGGGCTCCTTTTCTGTGTGAGAATAAATTCTGGTATCTTTAAACAACTACTTCTTTGAATTTTTTGTTAAATGTAGCCAAACGTAAGCCATTTTGATACATATGCTCACTTGGGGAGCTTTAAAAAATATCCGAATGCCCAGGCTGCATCCCAGATAGTTTAAATCAAAAACTCTAGGGATGAAATTCAAGCACCAGCAATTTTTTAAAGCTTCCCAGGTGATTCCAGTGTGCAGGCCAAGTTGAGAATCACTGCTTCAGGCCGACAGGCCTCGTATTTGGCATGTTCAAGAATCTCTTGGGGGATGGGGTGGTGCTTGTTAAAAATTTGAATTTCCACGTCTTGCTCCCCAGACATTTTGGTTCTTTGGGTCTGAAGGCAAGCCAGATGATTCTGAGACTGGGAATCCAGAGATCACATTTGAAGAAACACTGCTTTAGGAAATGGGTATTGGCTTGAAGTTTTAAATCAAAGAAGTGGCAAGATCAGAGGAAAATTATAGGCAGATTAGCCTAGAACCAGTGAGTAAATTGCAAAGAAGAGGTGAGAGACTGATAGTGAGGGGACCAACTGAGAGATAGTGTTGTGATTGATGGCCTGGGGGTACCAACTGTGAACTAAGAGGGTAACCTCAGAAATGGGGAGGAAGAGAGAGAGAGAGAGAGAGAGAGAGAGAGAGAGAGAGAATTGGTGCTGAAAATAAGGGTGAGGGGGGCTTATTATGAACTGACTTAATTGGGGACTGAAGAATACACTAGGGGTTTGACTTCTGGGTTAGTATGTATTTGACCCTTTTGCTCAAACTCCATTAAATCCATATAGACGAGGAGTTTACTTATAGCTGCACATACTGATTTTTGTTAACCGGAATCAGCTCTTTTGTTTAAAGGCTCAGACACTTTATGCTAACAAGAGTCTACTTCACAAATTTTAGTATTTGTTTATATATAAATACACGTATACATATAGACCAGCAATATACATAGGTGCATGTATGTATAGAGACAAGCAATTAAGTGTTATTCATGTGGTTTTTCCTTTTTTTAAAGTCACATCCTGTAGAGCAGAGGAAATAAATGAATATAGTTACTGCTCTCGAGCTGTGCTTTATGTAGACAGCTTTTTAGAGGAGTTGTAACTAACTCTTCAAGGGCTAAAAATATCAAGAGTGATTTTTAAAGGTGATCTTAATGGAAAATCATTATTTAACTATTCAGCATCCAAGCAGACAGACGTCAGGGCAATATTTTATCAAACACCTTTCATTAAACATAATTACTTGGAGCAGTTCTAAAATACACACTGCCTGCTGACCTGCTGTAATAATGAACATCTATACTTCAGAAATCAGTCGTCAGTGTGCTTTATTTTAAAGTCTTCTCTTGTTTAAAAACAACATACTGGTTTCACGGTTAGAAAAAAAAAATAATGGTCCAAAGTAATAGATAAGTCATAAAAAATCAGCTAATCGGACTGATCAATTCTTAACCTAAGTCTTTGTCAGAATAGATTTTACAATGTCGCATAAAGTCAGTGAACAAACAAAACAGACGTATCCTCACTGACATGTCTCCCAGGGTGCAAGCATGCATGAAACACGGCCGTCCTCTCTTGCACCTCCCCATATAAATAATAAAGTGACAACAAATTTTCCTCAAGTTCATTTTAGATTTCGTTTTCTCTCTAATAGGCACATCTGTTAAGAAGGCTCTAACAGGGTGAAGGTCATTAGGCTGCTATCTTTTTCAAGCATAAATAGGCTAACTTCAACAGGCCACGGGAGAGCCCTTGTCTAGATTCCATGCCACCTGTCATCTTGTCACTGATAATAGCATGGTTCTTTAAGTTGATGTGAGTCATTACTATGTCACTTGTTTCCAGAGTAGGCCTCCGGTCCTTAAGCAATAGTGTTAGTACCGCTGAGGGAACAGTGCCTGGCCAGTTCTAGCCATGAAGACCAGAGAGGGTGAACACTTTGTATGTGGACTGTCATGTGCTTCCTCTATCCCCACCCAAACACCCTCTCCTGTGGCTGGATTTTTGTACCACCTTTGTGTGTTCCATGTTGACACATTAGTAGTTAAATTAGTCACTGCCAAGTGCTAACCACACCAGGGATTCAGGACCTTTGTGATCACATCCATTTCATATAGAAAACATTCTTCTCCATGGTCACAAACTCCACCCCTAATATCAGCTAGGTCTAATGATAAAGCACTGGGCACGGGGAGGTCTGTGGTGGGGAAGTGTTGAGAGAATGTACCAAGTGCTGGGCAAAACTCTACCTCCATTCCCACTGGGCCCAACAACCCAAAGTGTGAAGAGAATTCCTACAGATGGGTCAAGGGAATCTGCTGGGTTAATTTATGCCTCCTCAGCCCCAAATTCTTCTGTTGAAATCCTAACTCTCACTACTTCAGAATGAGATCTTATTGGAAATAGATCATTGCAAATAGAATTAGTTACATTAGCATGAGGTCGTGCTGAGTAGGGTAGGCCCCTAATCCGGTGTGACTGGTTTCCTTATAAAAAGACAAAATGTGGACACAGACACACACAGGGAGAAGGACACTGAAGACGAAGACAGATGCTTCAACACACCAAGGAACAACCAGCATTGCCAGCAAATCACCAGAAACTGGAAGAGAGGAACAGATTCTTCCTCCCAGTCCTCAGAAGGAGCCAATCCTCTCTGTACCTTGATCTTGGATATCTAGCCTCCAAATCTGAGGTTTAATCTACCCAGTGTGTGGCATTTTGTTACTATAACCCTAGCACAGACTAATTCAGAATGGTTCTCCCTTCTCTCCCTTTGATGGCTGGCATATTCTTTTGGGGCACACATAATCTCCTTTCATGATTTGACCAGTGAGGGTTAAAATTTTGAAAGCAAAAACACCTGTAGTAGAAAGGGAACATACAGGGCAGAGTGGGTGGCTTGGAATGGCTGCCAACCAGGCCTCTTGTACTAATAAGACCTCCTCCATCATGTGGATTAAGAAAGCTGTGAGGGCTGCCTCCATGCATTTCCATACTCTCCCACCCCACGTACTGGCTGCTGTCTCAGCCCCAGTGTGGGAGCGAAGCGTTACTGATGGAGCTGTGAATCTGTATTCTCCCTCTCCCTGCCCTCCCAACTTGCTAGCAAACGGAACAGAGAACAGACAAGAACCAGCTCGAAGGGGGGACTGGGAAAAATGGAGCAGAAAAGTCAAATGGTCAAACAAAACGAAAACAGACTAAAAAAAGGGAAAAAAGAACATGAGGAGAGATGGGAGGAGAAAAGGAGAGAAAACTAGGGAGCAGGAAACTAATTGCTGGAGGGAGAAATCTGAAATCTAGGTACGAATCTCTAGGACAGTGATTATATCATTCTCAGAAGCCATTAGGAAACTAAGATTCTTCTTGTGATCATATGTTCACATCTCAATAAATTCTCTCTCAAATTCAATCATCAAACTTCATGCATGATGCTTTTGTTTTTTGTTTTATAGCTTAGTTCTATAAACAAAGTCTGTGATTCTGAGTGAATTAACGCAGAACACTGGAATGATGAAACCAGGACTCAGAAGTCATTCAATGCAGCCCTCTCAATGAGGTGTACAGAGAATTTAACAGACTTGCCCAATGTCTCACAGCCTTTACCAGAGCTAGGCCAAAAGATTTTGTAAATATTACATCGTTTATGAGGAATACAGTTTGATTCATACAAAGAAAATATTTAAAAAAATTTTTATTGTTTGTTTATTTTTGAGGGGGAGAGAGAGAGGGAGGGAGGGAGAGAGAGAGAGAGAGAATGAGCAGGGGAGGAACAGAGAGAGAAGGAGACACAGAATCCAAAGCAGGCTCCAGGCTCTGAGCCCCCGATGTGGGGGTTAACTCAGGAAACCGTGAGATCATGACCTGAGCTGAAGTCGGAGCTTAACCGATTGAGCCACTGAGGTTATCCCCCTACAAAGAAAATATTTCTAAACTTAAGTGCTTTTAAACCCTCACCTATCTGTATTGTTGTTAAGGTATTAAAGAAGAAGGCTTTTGATAGCATTCTGGGAAGCCTCAAGCTGGAAAATTCCCCCAAACATAATGCAAGGAACTAAGGGCAACAAAAATGTATTTCAACCGAAATAATGATTTGAAAAATATTTGATGAATAAATTTATTTTTCATGTGAGTGTATCATAACCTGAATTTCGAATGTCTTATTAATAATTATACTCACACGAATCTGAATTTCATAATAGCATTACTACATGCTACTCAGCCTTGTGAGTGCTTGATGTATGTTCACTTAATCCGTCCTTAGGGTGTCATCTGATTCAGTCCCATTAGTTATAAACCCATTTTGCCGATGAGGAAACTGAGGCAGAGAAGGACAGTTATCTACCTTCATCAGGTAGTTACACTATCTGTAAAAGGCAGGGCTGAGATTTGAACACAGGCCGTGGAGCTCCAAAGTCGGTGTAGTGACACCGGCGTGCCAGCCTGACATC
The DNA here is from genome assembly GCF_022837055.1 of Prionailurus viverrinus. Lineage (NCBI taxonomy): Eukaryota > Metazoa > Chordata > Mammalia > Carnivora > Felidae > Prionailurus > Prionailurus viverrinus. Next base: position 132,435,380 of record NC_062561.1, on the reverse strand, counting down.
TATCACCCTGGGAGGCAATTTGCATATCCATCTGTACACATTACTTGTAAGAGCTAAAGCTAGGACTTTATCCCAGTCTAATCTGATGTCGAGTCAAAGCTCTTTGCCATCACACAATACTGCCTCGCACATTTTCCTACTTAAACCTCACTTTCACTCTGTCAGCAGCCACTAACAGAAGGTAGTGGTGAGAAGGAGATGAAGTGAGACACAGGCGCCGTAAAAACAGTGCCGGAAAAGGATTCCCAACCCTCAGCCCACCAGCCACAGCATTATCTCTTAGGGTCTCCTGGAGACCGTCGGCTCCCCCGGGTTGTTTCTAGCCTGTGTGCTGTGCTCCTTTCATTCTCGAGATGTGGTGTGTTTGATAGAATAGACACCAGCTTAGGGAGCCATAGCCATGGTTTCCAGGCTTAGAGCAGCCTTGGACTGACACAGCGTCCTCTACAGGCTGGGGAGTCACATCCTTGGCCCCCCCCAAATCCTCTCAACTACCGCACGGTGAGCATCACAGCTAGTTTACAGAGAAGGGCATTGAGATTCAGACAGTGAAGTAATGCCATCCAGGTTACAGAAGATGGTACTCCATCCTGGTCTGCCTGAATGCTAACTCTTCTCGCATACTCAACCAGGTTGCCTGTAAAGTCGCTTGAAATCCTCTAAATCTTAAAAGACAAAACGAGGAAATTGTGCTGAATCGGTATGTTCTGTGCCATGAAGCCCTAGGGATTCTTTAGCCGTGTCTCAGAAGTCATTTTGGGAAGGAAGTCCAAGGACACCTGTCTCGACAGACACCTGCCCCCGATGTGTGAACTGCACACACACACACACACACACACACACACACACACAAATACCAAGCAGGGCACAGCAATCCCACTTTTGACCTGCCTTACATATCTGACTTTCCACATTCAGACTGAAGGAAGATTCTGCTGCTAAAACAGATTTGGGGACCACAGCAGCAAAGTCATCTTTGAGGCCCCCTTAGCTTTAATACCAAGGAGAAAATCAGCACCCTAAAGGGACAGCAACTGTCGTAAGTCAGTGCAGGCAGAGGAGACCCAGGACTCATCTGGCTGGCTCTGTCCAGAAGACCTCAGTTGCTGTGTCGCAACTTTTGCTGATCTAGACACAATCTGAGAAAATGTTTTGACTGTGTCTGTGAACATGGCCTTCTTACCCAGGGCCAGCTAGTGAGAAATACAGTGGGAGTTTTCTCAGTCAGGGATGAAAGGGGTTTTTATTTTCTTCTTATTTATCTTGCTTCATCCTCTTTTTACCTTGTCTACCTCCAAACCCGTCTCCCTCTGGCCCCGAAGCCAGGGCATAAACAGGAAAGGAGTGGTCTTTGCTGCTAAGGAGTGAGTGAATTGGGGGCACCTGGGTGGCTCAGTTGGTAAGCGTTGGACTTCAGCTCAGGTCATGATCTCACGGTGCATGAGTTTGAGCCTTGTGTTGGGCTCTGTACTGACAGCTTAGAGCCTGGAGCCTGCTTCAGATTCTGTGCCCCCCCCTTTTCTGCCCCTCCCTGGCTTGTGCTCTGTCTTTTAAAAATAGAACATTGAACATTGAAATGAACATTGAAAAAAATTTTTTTAACGGGCACTTGGGTGGCTCAGTTAGTTAAGCCTCTGACTTCGGCTCAGGTCATGATCTCACGGTTGGTGAGTTGGAGCCTTGTGTGGGGCTCTGTGCTGACAGCTCAGAGCCTGGAGCCTGCTTCAGATTCTGGGTCTCCCTCTCTCTCTGACCCTCCCCTGCTCATTCTCTCCCCCCACCCCCTTCCTCAAAAATAAACATTAAAAAAAAAAGAGAAATGAGTGGATTCACTTACTCCTTCAAGTCCTGCCTTTACAGCACCTGTGTTCCTACTCAGAGCAAAGCTTTGGTGCTTGGGTGAGAGCTGTGAGGCAGGCATCTTGACACATGCGTGGAGAGCCAAGTTTTCTGTTTCCCTGTCCGTTCAGTTCATACCCCTTTTGCTAAAAGCCAGGTATGTAGAAAAGAATGAGGGCAAAGGCAAATGATATTCATAGTGATGGTGATCATACCTTTTTAAAAAGCACTTATCGAGCTCTATTTTACACAGCATAAACTTCACTCATTTTAAGTGCGCAATTGAATGACTTTTAGTAAATACATAGCTGTACAGTCATCACCGAATTCAATTTGGGAGCACTTTGATCACCCCAAAAAGTTACCTCAAACTCATATGCAGAAACTCCCTGTGGCCACTCCCAGATCTAGGCAACCACTGATCTAATTGCTGATGCTTACAGATGTGCTTTTTCTGAGCATTTCATATGAAAGGAATCAAGGATCTGTGGCATTTTGTGACCGGTGTCTTTGATTTAGCATACTCTTTTTGTGGCTCATCCATATGTTAGCGTGTTTTAGTATTTCACTCCTTTTCACATAATACCTTTTTAATGTGTGTGTGTTTTTTTTAAATTTACTTTTGAGAGAGAGAGAGAGCGAGCGCCAGCAAACATGAGAGGGGGTGGGGCAAAGGGAGAGGGAGACACAGAATCTGAAGCAGGCTCCAGGCTCTGAGCTGTCAGCACAGAGCCCGCTGTTGGACTCAAACTCACAAACCGTCAAAGGCCAGTCAACATGACCTGAGCTGAAGTCGGACGCTTAACCAACTGAGCCATCCAGGCACACCTTACGTAATACCTTTTAAAATGGCAGCAATATGTAGAGGAAGGATGATGGATTTCAGAAGCAAGCAACGTGGGGCCAAATCAAAGTCATACCACTTCTTAGTTGTGTGGATTCGGGCAAGTTCCTTAACCTTTCTGAGACTCATTTGCAAAATAAGGATATTAATCCCTCCCTCAGAGGATTATTCTATGAATTAACTGGATTGTCCTGGAAAATGATGGGTACTCAAGAAATCCAGTCTTGGCCTTTACAGTCCCTGGGAACCTTTGCTTTTCTTAACCCTGCTTCAAATTTTAAAGTGAATGCTACAGTCTCGCTACCAGCTTTCACATCAAGTTTGATATGAGAGCCCACATACCTAGCAATATCAGGAATGGAATACCACCAAGGGGAATCATATCCTTCATTAATGAAACCCAAATGGTGAGAAGCTAAAGGGATTTCCTTCAATTATATTTCTGTCATGTTTTAGAAAAAGGTTAAATTGTATTTATTATTTTAAAGAGGAAAATGTTTCAAATTGTATCTGAGAACATTCTACAGAGTTGGCCTTACCTCTTCAAGGCTCTAAGAACACCATATTTTCCCACTAAATCTTAAAAAAAAAAAACAACAGGGGCGCCTGGGTGGCGCAGTCGGTTAAGCGTCTGACTTCAGCCAGGTCACGATCTTGCGGTCCGGGAGTTCGAGCCCTGCGTCGGGCTCTGGGCTGATGGCTCAGAGCCTGGAGCCTGTTTCCGATTCTGTGTCTCCCTCTCTCTCTGCCCCTCCCCCGTTCATGCTCTGTCTCTCTCTGTCCCAGAAATAAATAAACGTTGAAAAAAAAAATTAAAAAAAAAAAACAACAACAAAAAAACTCTCAATAACATCAACCCTCAGATAGATAAAAGTAAGTAGCAAAGGGCTCTCAACTTCTGAGTATGTAAAATCCATCTCACATCCTCCAAACTCAAGTTTGAGTCAGGAATTTCAGACTCCTTCTTTCCTGAAACTTTGGAAGAGTCTGAACTTCATGTGTTTAGTAAAACAGACTAAACTGAACTCCTTGTTTGTTTCTCCCCATTTGAATTGCAACTTAAAGAGGTAATGAATATAATTCCATTGGATAGTCTTGGACACACAGTTTACAAAGACGCTACTCTTGAGCTCTGAGCATAAAATTTCCTGTTCTAAACCCATTCGCCCTTCTGAATCATGGTTTCGCTACAGTTTTTATTCCACCACTATTCCCCTTTGTGTTTCTGATTGTTTTTCCTCCTTTCATCTCTGGGATTTGTCACACCCGCATTTCTTCCCCCAATTCCTTAAACACTGAATTCCCTTCCATCTCCTTTATGGAATCCCAGATTCACTTCCTGTTACTCATAGTATAACAGTTAAACAGAAAAGGCTAAGGCTTCTCAGTATTTCTACTAAATAAAATAGATTTGTGGCATACTTTATCTCTCACTTGAAGGACATTAGATAGTGTATCTTTCTTCATGATAGAAATGCCACTTGTTAAATGTAATTATTAAGAAAGGCAACATATGGCTTTCTAATCTGTATATACCAATAATAGTCACTATACATATTATGGGTATTATACATATTATTTACATTAGAGATGGCAAAGAATGATTCTTTCAAATAAGTAAATTAGATAAAATTCCTACATGTGATCAATCTGCAACATTATCAGGTTAGTCTGACTTAAACTTTGAGTGTGATAGACATACACAGATAAACAGAGAAAGGCTATAGCCAGATGAAATCAAGCACTTAAATTAATGTATTAGTGTAAGGATTTCTGTGTTTCCATGCCCTGTGCTCTTATTTGAAAATAGTAACTGTTGACAAAAATCCATGACTAACTTCTTTCCTGATACTGAGAGATCAGGAAGAAGTAAATGGTGTCTCAGAAGAGAAGCTTTCACTCTATTACCACCTAAAGTAGGCTTGGGAATCTGTAAGTGTGATAAAAATAAAAATAATGGGGAGGGGCCTATAAAAAACCTAGGTTTAGGTAGATTTGTGAATATCCCCAATTTTTAAATTAATTTTCTTATGTTAAAACTTCCTTTTCATACACTACAGTGAGGAGAGTACTTTATATCCAAGACTTTATTTTAGAGATTTTATTTTAAAGGGTATCATAGGAGTTTATCTGATGGTATAAATAGTTGCATAAATATAGGATTTAGCAAAGATTTCCTCTCTATAGGCCTTTTGTGCAGTAGATGTTTAGCAGCAGATGACAAGTAATCTTGAGGCATGATGACTTAACTTCATTTTGATACCCAAACTTTTGGCAAAAAAATCTTAAGCCCCAAGTTCCAATATGTGGACAGCATATTGAAAGTTAATTTTTTTAAAAAAATCACTTAATACCTAAATCTTTCAATATATGTCCATACAAGGATCACAAACCTTCAGATTATAATTTGGCATATAGCTTGCCTGTAGCTCTCAAAATAATTCTGATCTCAGAGTGATTTGGTTAAACCCCCACATTTGCAAAGATCACCTCTGAGGTCTTGGCCACCGTAAATTACTGTCAGCATCCATGCATCATGTATATGAGTTACCAAATAATGCCAAGAGTCTCCTACCCTGAGATGGCAGCAAGTTTTTGGTGTGCCTGGCGGGCCATTTCACAGCCTTTGGTTCTGGTCTTGTGCATTTCCGCCCGGAGTGAGGGGCAGCTGACAGAGACATCCCCGATAGAAATGACCATCTCTCGGTACAGGGCCACTTGAGTGTTGAACTCTTGGACAAGCTGGAAAAGAATTGAATTTCTTTCACGAAACATCATTAGAATGTTTCCTATTGCGGTGTATACAAAGGTGGGCTTTCAGTGACCCCTCAGCCAACTCCACAAGTTGCCAGCTAAGGAGCCTCCAAATTGTTTAATGATCAAAGCACTAAGATGGTAAGTTTCTCTTTGTCCAAGACAGGTGTTTATTTTTCATGGGTAAGTCTGGTCCTGGAAGCTCTATTTCAGGACCTACTCACCCCCACCCATTCAGACTCAGTTTCTGAAGAGCAAGAACATATGCCACTCCCAGGTCACTAGAGTTTGATGCTGGGAACTCTTACATAGAATGCTCCCCTTTACTACAGCAAAGATAAGGATGTGTACTTGCGAAGGGATAAAGGCCAAAGGTAGGCTGCCATAGGCAAACCTTCACCTCTGGCCAGGCCACTGAACCACACTGGCTCAGGAGCCTGAAGGGAAGACCGGCCACAGCCTGGGCGCTGGAACCTTCGTCCCCTCTGCAGCGCCCCGTGTGCTGTGTTTGGGTTTATTTGCTGCTGTCTCCCCACAAAGCAGCACCCCCAGCTTCCCAACCCCTCCCTCCCTGGTAAGGAAGCCAGTTCACCGAGTCTTTCGCATCCACCATTCTCTGAGGAGGTAGAGGCATGACTTACAGCCGGTGACCCTAAGTCCCTTGCCGGGGCACTTCTTTGTGGGGGCATTACGACCCGGCTGTCACCCTGAATCTGGGGACTGCAGATTTAAAAATAGTGCATGTGCACGTGATCGGCATGGAGGAGCTGAGGGTGGGGGAGTGGCTGGCAGTCAAGCAAACGATTAACATACAAGACTACCCCCACCTCCTCTCCAAAAAAAAAAAAAAAAAAAAAAAAAAGCCCAGTTTTCACCTACCATCTTGCAGTCGTCCAGGGCTCGTTGGGTTTTGTGGGCGCTCTCGGAGCTGCTGCCCCTGCGCTCCCACTCCCCGCTCTGCAGCGGGGGCTTGCTGATCTGGAAGATCGAGGAGCGGGTGGACCGGCTGGGGCGCTTTTTGCGCCCATTCGGTGCAGAACTCATGCATACACATCCACCAAGCCGAAGCCGCTGGTGCAGTGCGCCCCGGCGCGGGCGGCCCGGTCGTTGCCCTGCGTGCCGCCAAGCAGCCGGAGCCGGGAACCGAGGCGCGGCGCTCACAGGGCTGGGGCTGGCTGCGCGGGTGGGTAACCTTCAGCTTGAAGGAGAGCCTGGGAAGCGCTGGCTGTGCCGTGCAGCATCGCTTCCACTAGCAGCGAGGAAGGGGCTCGGTCAAGTTCTGCTCAGCAGCATTGCCGGCCCTGTCCCGGGAGCTGGGCGCTGGCGCGGACTCGCACTACCTGCCCCTCGGCATGGATCGCAACGCTGGGCGAGAAGGAACGCGCCGCCCGGCGGTTCTGAGTTTCCATTCAGATGGGGGAGCAGCTTTCAAAGCCTGCGCTGTAAGGTGGGGGGGGGGGGGGGGGGATGAGTGTCGCTCTGGCTTCAGTGTCTTCCCGCAGCGGCGCTCCGTCGTCTTTCCCCACCCTCCCGCGTTGCCAGGCCTGGAAGGGCTGGCAGTCCCCGAAGCAGGCAATTGGCTCTAATAGGCCGCCTTGATCCCCCGTCTCTACGGGCTCATCTGTTTGAGGATCCCAAATGAATCTGTGGCGGGACTGGCAGACGCAGGGAATCGGTCCGCCTGACGTTGTGCGCTGCCCCGCACATTGATAGGACGGGAATACTAATGTGATCTGTCCATGGAGCACCCCCCTTCTTCCTCCACAGTTTATGCACTTATCCAATCAAATCCCCGGGAACGTCAGTTGCAATATTACTTCATCTGCGCTATTATTAGAAACGAAAAGTGTCATCAGAGTGGAGCACATTGCCACATGCTGGGACCTAAACATGGATTTCTCACCAACCTGTGTGCGTTTAAGGCCCTCACCATCTGAGACCATCTGGGGCCACACAGATCATCAAAGCCCAAACAGAGGAGCGTGAGAGATGATTGATTGAAAAGGTTGATCTCTTGATGACCTAAAAGGAAAGCTTTATTTCCCTGAGTCGGTCGTTGCTCTAGTTGTGTGTGCGCGCGCGCGCGCGTGTGTGTGTGTGTGTGTGTGTGTGTGTGTGTGTGTGAAGTATGCAGGGAAGGGAACTGGCAGCCAGGGGGGCAGAACGCACAGAGGGCGTCAGCCAAATTGGTCCTTGTCCCATTTTAACCAGTGAAGTTCCTGTTCTTGTGTTCCAGAGTGTCCAGATGGGCTCTGAGGGGTTCCCATTAGAGACTTAACAAGAAGGGCCAACAGTCCTCCTTCAGGCTTTCGAAATGACCACTTCTCCTTTATGAGACATCGGTGAGCCAGAGGCCAGTGGAGGTGGTCCAGGGAAGTGCAGGGCATGCCTACAAGAAGCAGGGTGGGAATGAGTTCTTCGGCCATTGGAGTCCACTGTTACCATAACACCCTACAGAGGTGGGGTTGGTATTCTGCTCCCGTGATCTGAGAATGCTTGTTCCCCTGAAGGATTTATTTGCAGGGGACAGATAAACAGGTCTACCACCTCTGGTCAGTCTCTTAAGGGGATATGGAAAGAACCCAGAGAGGCAGAGCCAGAAATGGGAAGACTAACACCTTAAGGAGGGCGTCTCTAGGATTTTTTTACAAGACAGGTAAGCATAATGGAGTGGTATAATAAGAATGATATTTTGGTCTTTGTCCCCAATACTGGTCACAGAGCTCCTAGTTTCCTGAGTAACAGGGCTGACAGGAGTGTTTTGTCACCAGAAAGACTAAGAATCAGTTAGAGGTTTGGAACTTTAAACCCCACAACCAACTTCCCTGAAGAGAAAGCCTCGAGATCGGCTTAATCGCGAATAGCCAATAACTTTACCGATCATATCGATATCATGAAACCACCATAAAAGCCACTACACAATAGGGTTCAGGGAGCTTCCAGGTTGTTGAAGATGTGGAGGCGCTGGAAAGGTGGCAAACCCCTCCCATACCTTGCCCTGTGCATCCCTTCCTGCCTCATATGCTTTATAGTTAACTGGCAGGTCAAGCCCTGTCCCAAGTTCTATGAGTCGCTCTTACAAGTTACCCAATCTGAGGGGGTTTTGTGGGACCCCCTGACTTGGTGTCCGGTGTGACAGAAGTGTGGGTAATCTGGGCACTCGGTACTTGTGATTGGTCTCTGGAGTGTGGGTGGTCTTGTGGGACTGAGCCCTTAAGCCAGTGGAGGGTGATGCTAAGTCCCAGGAGTTAGTGTCAGAATGGAGATGACTCATAGAACCCCCAGCTGGTGTTGGAGAGATGAAGAAGTATTGTTGAAGGACACGCCATGTACTTGGAGGAGGAAAAGACCCTAACAGGTGGACATCGGAATGGATGTTCAGTTGTATTTGCACAGTTTTTTCCAAAATGTTGAGAATGAGTTTTCCCTAACAGAGAGTGAGAAGGGGGAGGCATCAGCCCCCACTCTGACCTTGGTGTGCTACTCTCTCTCCAGGGGTTTAGATGGCTTGGAGACCAGGGCGGGGGGCTCTTCTGCTGGCAGAGTCTCCCCCGATATAGGAAGATGAAAGAGGTTAACTCTTCGCCAACTCTCTGATTGTCCCTCCTTCCTCAGTCCCAATTTTCTCTGTACTTCATGTGTGTAGGGAGAAAAGGTTGAGAAACACATCAGGTGATTCAGAGAGATTTGCTAGGATTTGGTGAGTGATGGGGAAGCTGAGGAGGAAGATTCAGGCAGGCTAAGGGGCCTTAAGGAAGAATGGATAATACTCACCTGTAGACTGTTTGAACCCTGTGATATAAACCCCTTTCATGACAAGTAACTATCACCCTCCCCTCCAAGGTTTAACCCAAGTTGGGCAGTGCTTTGGAGAGTTAAAGGAAAGGAGATTTTATTTTACACATGTGTGAATGTAGAAGACAGAAAATAGGATTGTAGTGGCCAGCCTTCTGGAAATCTTTTGCCACGGCTCTGTTATTTCCTCCCTTTGCCTGCAGAGAAATAGTGACCGCCACCAGATTGGAATGTCTCAAAGCTCCTCAGTAGTAGGGCTTCTACTCCAACTACAACCATCTGGTTTCTACTCCCCCCTTCTCCTGCCTCACAGACAATTTCAACAAATTAAAAGAAAAAAGGCAACACAATTGTGTTGCCCCGTTTCTAGCCATATTTCTTGGAGGAGGTGGGGGGAGAGGGAAAAAAATGGTTCAAACTCAATGCCATGTCTGAAGGACTACAGATTTGGAAACCTGCTAGGGGATTCAGCAGAGCTTGTCACATGTTGGTGCCCCTTGGCCTTTGCTGATACACAGCCCAAGCCATGTTCCTGAGGCGGGAGAAAAATAGCATCGATGCCAGTGCTGTCTCTCCCAGGGACAAATGCTACAGTCAGAATAGCAGCAGGCAGGCTGAGTTCCCTCACCTTCCCCCACATTCGAAACAGCATGAATTTACATTCCTGGGGCTGTCTGACTGCCAAATAGAAGAGTAAAGTGCAGTTGGAAATCCCAATAACAAGGGTGCATTTTCTGGTTGTCCAGACCCAATTTTGGCACAAATCTAGTAGTGGGTCCTTGATAGGTATATTTGCTTTGACCCAACTCACATCCTAGATTCACTCCAATATCACATCATATTTTATTAAAAAAATTTTTTTAATGTTTTTATTGATTTTTTAGAGAGAAACAGGGACAGAGAGACAGAGCGTGAGTTGGGTAGGGACAGAGAGAGAGGGAGACACAGAATCTGAAGCAGGCCTCAGGCTCTGAGTTAGCACAGAGCCCGACGGAGGGCTCAAATTTGTGAACCAGGTGATCATGACCTGAGCTGAAGTCAGACGTTTAACTGAGCCACCCAGGCACCCCTTGATTTGCAATTTTAAAAAATAAATACTAGATTAGAGTGAATCTGAGCATCTGTTCAGTTTCTTCAAGTTGTTGCTGTATGGAACCACAGTGAGACCCAGGGATGCAGCTTTCAGACTGGGCTGGCCTCTTATGAACAGAGATACCAGGAGGCAGGGAGTAAAGTTCAAGGTGGGGCAAAGACGAAAAAGGACCTTATCTCTGTTGATCTGTGACACAGGCAAAGAAACATACACTAAGATGCTAAGTTCTGAGAAGTTGGGGACATCTGAAGGGAATGATCAGGTTATTTCCTTTTAGTGCCAAAAGGGATTGAGTTGTTGAGAATTTAGTAAATTAACCACCTGCTATATGGTTTATTTCACTAAAAGCAGGAGGAAGTACACTATACTGGGAATACTTGTGTATTAGTTTTACAAGTACGTTCGAGTATTTTTATGAGTTGCACTGTCAGGTTTGTTGTTCCTAAAGCTTACACAATTGAGAGGGCCCCTTTTAAAGAATTCTGCCACGTTGTTTTGTATTTGAAATAAAGCGTGTTTTGTACTTGTTAAGTACCGTTGTGCAGATGAGAAATCTCTATGTGGAAACTGTGCTTGGGTGAGAATGCAAATGAAACTCATTTGTCAGAAAAAAAAATAAAAAGAATTGAAAAATGAAAATATGAGGTCAGATATATGGTTTTGGAAAAAGCCTGTGCAGGTGAGTTTCTCTGAAGTGAGTCTTCATTACCTTCATGGTAAATTTACACATTTTGTGTCTATTTTATGCACAGTGGGCATCTGATGTTTTCCCTTCTCTGTTTTTATTCCTCTTTTTCTGATAAAACACTTTAAATTTTCTTGGAGGAGTCAGTTTTCCCTCATTTTTTGTGACATGGCCCACAAGGGGGCGTATGTCTCAGACCTGGCCAGAAAGAGTCCTCTGTTCTAGTGGCCACAGTGATTGGATTCATAGTAGGCATGAAATAGTCCATGAACTTTATGCCTTGGGGCATAGATTTTCTGGAACTAATAGGTTGAAACATATGAAATTACCAGTGCTCAACCATTTTCAACCTACATAAATGGCAACTTCATATGTTTCAACCTAATATTGTTTGTTTCTGTTAGGTTTCTAGGGTGATAAGATATAAGCCTGGAGTCCGTGGTGGCACCTTTTGTTACTCATGGTCATGAGACTGCCTGAGAGCCACCTCAGGAGAAATCAGAATGGAGAGTTGGAGAAAGATTCTTTTTTTTTTTTTGAGGTATAATTGACATACAACATTATATTAGTTTCAAGTGTATAACACAGTGATTCCACATCTGTATAAACAGTCGACCCTTGAGCAACACAAGTTTGTGCTGTATGGGCCCACTTATACATGGATTTTTGGATAAATACAGGATAGTACTATAAATGTATTTTCTCTTCCTTGTGATTTTCTTAATATTTTTTCTTTAGCTCACTTTAGGAATACAGTATATGATATAACTTACAGAATATGTATTAAATGACTGTTTATATTATTGGTAAAGTTTCTGGTCAACAGTAGGTTATCATTAGTTGTTCTGGGGTGTTCAAAAGTTATACATGGATATTTGCCTGTAGGTAGGCACCCCTAATCTCCAAATTGTTCAAGGGTCAACCGTATTGCAAAATAATCACCACAGTAAGTATGGTTAACATTGTCAGCATACGTAGTTGCCGAATTATTTTTCTTGTGGTTAGAACTTGTGAGATTTACTATTAGCAACTTTCCAACATACAATATAATATTAACTATATTTGCCATGCTGGACACAACCTCACCATAACTTATTTATTTTATAACTGGAGCTTTGCACCTTGTGACTCTCATTACCCATGTGATCCAACCCCACCTCCTGCTTCTGGCAACCACCAATCTGTTCTGTGTATCTATGAGTTTTTTTTTTTTTTATCATTTTTTGGATTCCATATGTAAGTGAGATCACATAATATTTGTCTTTCTGTCCCTGAGCTACTTCATTTTAGCATAATGCCCTCTAGATCCATCCATGTTATGGCAAATGGCAAGAGTTCCTTTTTTTATGGCCAAATAATATTCCTGTGTGTGTGTGTGTGTGTGTGTGTGTGTGTGTGTGAATGTGTATCACATTTTCTTTATTAATTCATCTACCAACGGACACTTAGATTGTTTGCATATCTTTGCTATTATAAATAATGCTGTAGTGAATATGTGGGTGCAAATATTTTTTAAAAATATAATTATTTAATTTTTTGAAAGTAGGCTCCACATCAATGTGGGGCTTGAACTCATCACCCTGCGATCAGGATTGCATGCTCTACTGACTGAGCCAGCTAAGCACCCTGGAGCATATATCTTTTTGAGTCAGTGTTTCATTTTCTTCAGATAAATACCCAGGATGGAATTGCTGGATCATATAGTAGTTCTATTTTTAATTTTTTGAGAAGTCTTCCCACTATGTTCGGCAGTGGCTGCACCAATTTACATTCCTACCAATCATGCATGAGGGTTCACTTTTCTCCACATGTTCACCACACTTGTTATTTCTTATTTTTTGAAAAATAGCCATTGTAAGAGGTGTGAGTTGATACCTCTTTGTGGCTTTGATTTGCATTTCCCTGATGATTAGTGATGTTGAGCGCCTTTTTATGTGCCTATTGACCATCTGTCTGTCTTCTTTGGGAAAATGTCTATTCACATCCTTTGCCCATTTTTTAATCTGATTTTTTTTTTTTTTGCTATTGTGTTGGAGAGTTCTTTAAACATATATTGGATATTAACCTCTTATTGTATAGATGATTTGCAAATATTTTCTCCCATTCACTAGGTTGCCTTTTCATTTTGTTGATGGTTTCCTTTGGTGTGCAGATTCTTTTTAATTTGATGTAATCCCACTTGTTTATTTTCACTTTTGTTGCCTTTGCTTGTGGTGTTAAATCTAAAATATCACTGCCAAGACCAATATCAAGGAGTTTGTCGCCTATGTTTTCTTGATGAAGTGTTGTGGTATTAGGCCTTACATTCAAATTTTTAATCCATTTTGAGTTGGTTTTTATGTATGGTGTAAGATAAGGGTCTGGTTTCTGTTTTGCGTGTGGTTGTCCATTTTTCTTTACACCATTTATTGAAGAGACTATGCTTTCCGCATCGTATACTCTCGGCTCCTTTGTTGTAAATGAATTGTTCATATAAGTGTACACTTATTTCTGGGTTCTCTCCTGTGTTCCATTGATCTCTAAGCCTATTTTTATGCCAATACCATACTGTTTTGATGATATCTGTGTAATACAGTTTGAAATCAGCATATGTGATGCTTCCAGCTTTGTTCTTCTTTCTACAGGTTTCTTTGGCTATTAGGAGTCTCTTGTGGTTCTATACCAATTTTAGGATTATTTGTTCTATATCTGTGAAAAATGCCTTTGGAATTTTGATAGAAGTTGCATTGAATGTGTAGATTGCTTTGGGGACTATGGACATTATAACAGTATTGTTTCTTGTAATCAATGAGCACAAATATCTTAAAGTTTTCAGTGTACAGGTCTTTCACTTCCTTGGTTAAATTTATTCCTAGGTGGGTTTTTTAATGTCATTATAGAAAGATTGATTTTTAATATTATTTGAGCATGTGGGTCTCGCTTTGCCTTAAATCAATTTACACCTACAATTTCAGTTAGGTGAACGAAATTCCTTTTAAACTAAGTTGTTTTGATTGGGGTTGCCACAATGTATAACCAAAAGAGTTCTGATTAATATCATATGTAAAGGATAATTTTTCTATCACGGTACTTACTCATTGTTTCCTGTGAACTGCAGAGAATATAGTATAAAATCAAAGATACGATTCTTCCTTCCCAGGTACTTACACTGGGGAGATGAGTACATGCACACATGAAATAGTGAAGAACGGTAAAATGTATATTAGTGTTATTTTCTGATGTATATGAATACTGCAAGAATTTAGGGAGGGACCCACCTCTGTAGGCCGAAGTTACTAGCAAAGGCTACATGATAGAGATGCAGCCTGGTGGAGGTATGTGTGGGAGCTGGTTAGAGGAAGGAGAGGGGAGAGCTTTTCAGGAGCTGGCTAATAGCAGGAGCAGAGTGCATGAAGAGCCTGACCTGAATTGAAGAGAAGGAACACAGGCTAGTGTGACAGTGGTACGGTTCAGGTCCTGGAGGCAGGACCAGTGGATGCGTTCCTTTGGTTCATGAAAGGAGGGGAGATAAGAGGTGAGAAGTAGAGAAAACAATTTTCTTTGAATGACAATCATGTGCATGATCTTAGGCCACATTAAGAGGAAAAAATACTAAGGGACTAGTCTGGATCTCTCCCGTTGGCTTTGCAGACTTTCTAAGGAGTGGAATTGGGGGGCCCCTTCTCCAGTGTTATGAGGAAGTGATGATGTGGGTTATGAGCAGAGAGGGAGTTAGTGGTAGCTAAGCATGGTGTGGTTCACGTTCCTCAGACGTTTAGAGCAAAAAAGAGGAGTTTGATCCTGATGCTTGGCAAAAGAGAATTACTGCTATGTCTTGATTAATTGAATTAATAACAGGCAAGTGATACTTTAAGAAAATTACTTTGGGGGGCGCCTGGGTGGCACAGTCGGTTGAGCGTCCGACTTCAGCCAGGTCACGATCTCGCGGTCCGGGAGTTCGAGCCCCGCGTCAGGCTCTGGGCTGATGGCTCAGAGCCTGGAGCCTGTTTCCGATTCTGTGTCTCCCTCTCTGTCTGCCCCTCCCCCGTTCATGCTCTGTCTCTCTCTGTCCCAAAAATAAATAAGCGTTGAAAAAAAAAATTTTTTTTTAAAAAAAAAGAAAATTAATTTGGTAGTGATTCCTTGTAATGAAGAGAGAGTGAAGCCATTTGTTAGGCTCTTATAATAATCCAAGTGGACCAGGAATCTGTTCCGCTAAGAATTGGGGAGAAACGTAAGATGTTTTTAGGGTTAGAGCATTACCTCACAACAGAACTGATAAGAAAACAGTGTGACCTATCTAAGGTAAAAAGCAACAGGTATTTCAGTCTTCCACAGAAATAACAAAACTCACTGACGATTATCCCTGAAATGTGCATCTAACTTGGACTCTATAGAGCTGTTTCTGCCTTCCCTGTACACAGGACATGTGCCCATTGGCCAAACTTCAGCGTGCCTTGTCTGTGGATCCTTCTGGAACCTCCTGCCCATCGACTACACCTCTTTTTAGCCAACCATGGCTGTGGTCTAAACCTAATCTGCACCACATCATCCCAAAACACTCACCCGCCACTGCTTTGCTGGCACCACCGACCCTGTCTGCAGTGGCCACTCCTTCCAACACAACGTGGTTCCTTTAAGGACACTTCTGGGCCTGCCAACTGTGCTGAAGCACTTGTTGGAGGAACACTGCAGTGGACAGGCTGTGTCTGCAGAACCAGCGCCTTAACTGTCCTTTGACCCATCTGTGCCCTGGCTCATTTCTGGCTATTTAGTTTCCTACCTTTGCTTCCTTCCCTGGTTTCCCTTTGCTCTTGCTCATTCTCGCTTTCTGTCTTGCTCTCCCTCTTTATTTGTCTCTCTAATAATTGCATAATTAATACAAATATAACTTTTCCTTATTCTAAAAAAATTAAATCACAGATAAGGATCAAGTCCTCTTTGGCACTCTCCCAGTCTCAGTCCTTTCCTGTTTCCCCAGAATTCATCCTTCTCATCAGTTTACTGCGTAGATGTTCTGTGACACAGTTGTGTGCTTCACATCTCCCTGAAGGGAACGCAGTGTTGGAATGTTGTTTATGTGTGTGTATGTTTTTATAGAGATGATACATTGTATGTGTTGTTCTGCAACATAGCTTTCTTCTTCAACACAATGTCTTTGGGAAAGGTTCTATATTACTACCTTACCTACCTCGGTCTTGAACTTTCAGATAGTATTCCAGAGTAATAGATACCCCACAGTTTCCTAAACCATTCCCCAGTTGTGATGTTTAGATCATTTTCTAATACTTTAATATTAACAACGTTGCAAGAAAATTCTTAGCAAGCCCTTTTCTTCATATGAGGGTATATATTTCATAAGACTATATACAAGTGAGTGAAATTGCTGGGTCATAGAGTATATGCATTTACATTTGTCAGAGGCACTCTGAAGTTGTTTTCCCAAGTAGCTGGATCAAATTACATGCATGCCGGCTTTTTGTGAAAGTACCTGTTTCCCATCATACCAGTTTGATTATCAATAAACTTTTAAATGTATGTCAGTTTGACTTTCTGTCTTGATAATATATTCTTATATATATGATCTCAGTGTTAGAGTTTCTCTTCTTAGGCTTCTACTTAGCCCTTCTTAGCAAAGAACCTTTGTAGTCTGTTACTGTCTAGATTAGCAATGATCCCCTACAGGACCCCCCCACCCCCACACACACGCATAACCTTCCCACTCAACATAGTTCCAGAACGAACTCCTGCTCACATGACTATCCTTGAGTGGGCGCGGCCCATCTTGTTCTAGTGGGCTTCCAGGTTGCTGACCATTAAGGAAAATAGGCAGGGCAGGAATGAGAGAAAAGAGTAAAAGATGAATTCAAATTTCTTAGTCTTAGAAGTTATAACATGGAGCTCTCCCTGTTAGGGTTGGAGATGTAAATTAATTAATTAATTAATTAATTAATTTTTAATGTTTTATTTTATTTATTTTTGAGACAGAGACAGAGCACGAGCAGGGGGAGGGGCAGAGAGAGACAGGGAGACACAGAATCTGAAACAGGCTCCAGGCTCTGAGCTGTCAGCCCAGAGCCCGATGAGGGGCTTGAACCCACGAACTGTGAGATCATGACCTGAGCCGAAGTTGGACGCCCAACCGACTCAGCCACCCAGGCGTCCCTGGAGATGTAAATTTAGAAGTCAGAAGCAAAAAGTGGCCAGTGAAGCCTTGACAATGGCTGTGTTTCCAGGAATGAGTAAGTGTACAAAGGAAAGAGGGCAGAGGATGAGTAAGTCCTGAGGCATGTCAACAGGTAAGTGGTGCGATGAGACAAAGAGCCAGCAGAGGGGTAGAGAAGGGACTGCCAGAGAAACAAGAAGAATCACTGAATGCAGTGTCACAAAGCACGAGGCCGGGTCCCTTTTGAGGAGTGAGCTCTATGTTGCCCCGGAGGTATTAAGGAGGAAAGGGACATAGAAAAATACACTTTCGTAAGAAGAGGTCATTGTGGCAAGTTGTATGTACCTACCTAATAGGCAGAAGGAGCAGAATCCAAATTGTAAGTCAGCAATGAGGATAAGGAGTAGAAATGGGCAGGGACAATGAGTATAAGGGCAAGGACAGAGATGGGACAGTTGTTACAGAAGCGGAGATTCTGGTATTTGCCTTTTAAAGCACATTTTTGGGGGCGCCTGGGTGGCACAGTCGGTTAAGCGTCCGACTTCAGTCAGGTCACGATCTCACGGTCCGTGAGTTCGAGCCCCGCGTCGGGCTCTGGGCTGATGGCTCAGAGCCTGGAGCCTGTTTCCGATTCTGTGTCTCCCTCTCTCTCTGCCCCTCCCCCGTTCATGCTCTGTCTCTCTCTGTCCCAAAAATAAATAAAAACGTTAAAAAAAAAAATTTAAAGCACATTTTTGAAAAAGAAGGAAAGAACCAGTGGATAAACAAAGATAAATGTTGCTTTGATAAAAATACCTAATTATAGAAAAAAGGCATCAGAGAAGAGAAGAAAGAATGTGGTCCAATGTGCAAATGAATGGAGAGCTACTGATGTTTTTGGAAATGATAAGAGTGTGGACAGTATTTCCAAGAGTTCTTAATAGGAATTCAGTGTTGTTGATCTCAGTTCAGTACTAAAAAAAAAAATTCAGATTTAAAGTATCTAGATCCTTAGAATATGCTGATAAAATAACCTTTTGAATAAATAAAAGGCCACGAAATAACATCATTAGCTGGATTTGGGGATTCAGGCATTTGAACTCTTTTGTAAAAAAAAGTTTATTTATTTAGAAAGAGAGAGAGAACACAAGTGGTGGGGGGACACAGAGAGAGAGAGAGAGAGAGAGAGACAGAAAGGCAGAGAGACATGAGACAGAATCCCAAGCAGGCTCCACACTGTCAGTGCAGAGCTCGACGCAGGGTTTGAACTCACAAACCATGAGATCGTGACCTAAGCCAAAACCAAGAGTCCGATGCTTCACTGACTGAACCACCCAGGGGCCCCCAGCATTTGAACTCTTGAGTGTGCCATCTAATTCCTGAAATTCAGAAGCATCAGAGGGTGATGGATGACATTCCGCGTCTTCCACTAGGGAGGCCAGCTGGGAACCTGGCTTGTGTTTTCACTCCAAGGTTGGTTCTGGAAGAAGATGTTAAAATTCCTCTCAAGAACTTGCTCTAGATCTAACAAACTTTGGAGTCAGGGCATAGTTCTTTATGTATGTTCTGATTATCTCCCTGAGGCGATTTAATTCCATTTCCTTAGTGAATAGTGAAATAAATAGCATTTGTTGCCAGACTTGAAATAAGATGGATGAGTTAAAATAAAAACTGGCTTTTCAAAACGATGGTGTAGCCGAGCCTTTTAAACTCTGACAGAAACAGGGAGAGAATGGAAGTTGGGAGAGTGTCTCTCAACTCCTAGGGGTTTTCCTCCATGAAGGGATCAGAGAACATGAGGGCCCTTTCTGGGCAGTGAGAGATGGGTTGAACATCAGACTAGGATGGACTCCAGCCCCTGCTGTCTGGCTCATTCTGTCCTCTCTCCATTTCTCTGGAAGTTGGAAGGACTTATCTGATGTCTCTGTTCTGGTAGTCTGGCAGGAGGACAGTGTGTCTGACTTCCAGTTTGGCACTAAATGCAGCTGCGATACCTCTGGCTTTTTCAAAACTGCCAGTGCAGACTCCATCACCAGCTGTCCGAGTCGTTGCTCAAGCATGGGTGAAACGAGGCCACTGTTCCCTTTACAGTAACTCTTACATCCTTAAAGAACCATCAAGTCACCGTTCAGGTTTTTTTTTTCCTTTCGGACAAAAATAATTTAGTTGCTTCGTCTTTCCCTCAAAGATGCACGCAGTAATTTTTGTTATTTCAAAAGAATCGAAACTAACTTTGTAATAAGGTCTCTAATCACCTGATTAAAGTAAAAGCAACTTAATTAGACCTTCGTAGTGTATCCAACAAATACATTGAGACTCTATCGACTACTTTTAAAGTTAAATGGCTGCTTGAATACTCTATGTTGACTCCAAGAGCCAAATGACAGATATAATTCTCATCTTACATGACAATATTAGTAACAGCAAAAATAAGACAATAGGCTTTTAAGTCAGGCCTAAAAAGAGATAAAGTAATTCACGCAGAAAGAAAGGGTGATTGATTTAGAAATTTCAAAAGGAGAAATTTACTATGACTTTAAAATGACTTTACTATTTGTCCATTTTTGTGTGTGCATTAAACTGAGCTAACAGCTCCTTCGTTTTTATAAATAAAATTTTTTCTCATTACTCTATAGTCATAATTACAATGCAGAAAAGCTTTATTAAAATTCTTAGGCAAGGAGACTGGGAAGTTCTGTAAATCTGGAGGAAGTGCCTGAATCTGGCACAGTCCAGGGATATACTGAGGATTAAGAAACCAATACTAATACTGAGTCATCGATAGATAATTCTTATTACAAGACTAAAAGACAACAGAGCATTTCAACTTTATATAATAAACTCCCCATTATCATCGACAAAACTTTATTCGAGTGTCCAGTGTGTTCAGGGCACTAGGCTATGCAGTAGAAAGTCCAAGAAATTAGATGACAGTGTCTGCCTTCAGAGCCATCCAAACATACCAGGGAGTCTAAGACGGCAAGTGCTAGATGCCGTAACTCATGACTGACTGAAGCATTCTGGGAAGTCGGTAGTATGGACAGGTATGGAAGCGGGAAGAAGAGTATCTGGACAGACTGAAACAAGGAGAACTGATCCTTGGTGGGGAACTAACTGTCTGTTAGGTCACGGGCAAAGGGACAGGACAAAATTGGCATGATTGATGTGAGCACAGATAGTCATGGAGGTCTCATTTAGTGGAGATTTTTGTTGTTGTTGTTAAAAAACGTGACTTAGGTACCTACTGTGTGCTAGTTGCTGGGGATAGAAAGACATAAAGTAAATTCCTCCCAAAGAGGAATTTAAAGTAACAGCAGTAGGAATAGTAACCATTCTATAGGATGTCATCTGTGAGAGAAGTCTGTTGGGAGTGAATTTCCCAGAAGACAGGATAATAGAAAAGCAGGCTGACAAGAGCTTGAAAAGATTCTGGGGTCACAGAGAATGGGCTAAAATACAGAGCTGAGCTCCATTTTCCAGAAGGAACTGGAGAGGTGAAGAAAAATTTAAAACAGAAGTTTGGTGCTCTAGACCATGCCAACACTCTTGGGAACATAGGGAGTTTGAATTCAGGGACCACACTGGTATACAAAGTCATCCACACCAGGTATCTGGCCTTTGCCAATGAGACCGACTTGAGATCTGGAGATTTCTAGTGGACGACCCGTGTTAGACAGGAGGGTCTCGAGAGCTGGGAGCAAGACTGAGTCAGCTTGTGGCACACACAGTGACTTACTGACTACAAAAAAGGGGGCTCATATAGTGTTATTAAATGAATAGTGAGCCCAATTGCCCATAGAGGAGGGACCCAGCATATTGCTTAAGTTGCAAAGAAAGGTTTCAGGGGGCAATGAAATTTGAGGTGGGTCTTAAAAGAGCTAGGACTCTTTTAAGAGAAAAGAATAAGGAAATAAGGAGAAAAGAATGAGGAAAGCTTTCAAGGCAGGGGGCTCAGTATGAACAAAAGCATAAGAGGAGGGTTCTAATGCACATAGTATATGTGGGAAATGATGAGGACATCAGTTTGGCTGGAGCAGAGGGTCTGTATAAGCAAATGATAATCAAGTAGATTGGAAAAGTGGATTGGAGCCAGAGTATAGCAGATATCGAAATATCAGGCCAAGTGTTTTGGACTGTATCCTATAAACAACAGAGAGAATTGATTTTATTTTATTTTTTTTTTATTTTGGGAGTGAAAGTCCAGCACTGTTTGGAGACAATTCGTCTGGTATCACTATGTAGAATGAAGAAGGTAGAGGATAGGATTAGAAAGACTAAAGCCAGACATAAGATAATGGAAGCTGGGATTCAAAAATAGTGGTGGGGAAGGTAAGGGGGAGTTGGGAGAGATGGTACAAAGGAACACATGGGGAGATCTGCTGAGGTGGGAATGTGGTGTGGGGAATGTCTCCAGTGTTTTACATATGGGAGGCTGAATAATGATGCGAGCATTGTCAGAAATATGAAAATGAGGAGGAGAAGCTAGTTTGGTGGGGAAATAATTAGATTGCGTCCATACGTGTTAAGCCGTGGTGATAATAAAATTTAAGAAAGAAGCCTTGCAGATCATTGTAAATGCCACGTCTGAAATTCAGTGAAGGGATTAGGGCTCTGAATATATGTCTGAGAATTCCCCAGGGAGAAGTGAAAGTTTAAGGCCTGAGAATAACTAACTCTGGGAGGATGTGTAGAACAGTGATTCTCCACCCAGGCCACGTATCAAAGTCAATGTTGTTTCTGCCTGCCTCTCTCTTCTGGTAACAGAAGATCTCTTCATTTTAGGAGTTGCCTCTCTCCCTCTCCATATGATTTTGGTGATGGGGGCAGTGGTGGGGGGTACAGCTATGGGGCCCCACTTCGCCACCATAATGCAGAGTTGCAACTGAATCTGGACAATCAAAACATCCATCTCCTAGGTGTAGTGACTAGTCCAAAGGTAGGCATGTGACTCACCATCCTTTCAGGACTCAGCCTGGAGATTAAGGTAAAGAGGGCCCAACCCTTTTCTCAGTAATCACTCACTGTGTGGATAATGGAAGCCAGGAGCCCTCTTGAAGTCCTCTTTTCCACCACATAAAGAAAGCCTACCTGATAATGTAGTCACCACAGAGGGAGACAGAGACAGTCTTGATGACATCATTTGAATCCCATTTGAATCCTTAGAACTAGACCTTGCTGAATATTGTTTTACCACATGTCTGCAACGTGCCGCTTCATTTAGAGGCCACCATATTACATGGCGGGTAGGAGGGAGCGCTGACAAATGCTGTTTAGCATTACTTGGCTAAGTTATCTTGCTTATTTGGCTGTTTAGGTCTTTGTGATGATGGAATAGTTCTGTATCTTGATTACATTGGTAGTTATGCAAAACTAGATAAAATGACCTAGATCTATACACATGTCTTGTACCCATGTCAGTTTCATGGTTTTGTTATTATACCAGGGTTATGTAAGATGTAATCATTGGGGGAAACTGAGTGAAAGTAATATCTTTTAAACTGCCTATAAATCTGTAATTCTTCCTGTAATTTCCTTTCAACTTCCTGTAAGTTGATAATTATTTTAAAATAAAAATCTTAGAAAATTGCTATTTGTAAGAAATAGCATTTTAATAGCATTTAGATTTTTTTCTGTTCAAATTTTTATTTAAATTCTGGTTAGTTAATTACAGTGCAATATTGGTTTTAGGAGTAGAATTCAGTGATTCATCACTTACATACAACACCCGGTGCTCATCATAACAACTGCCCTCCTTAATACCGATCACCCCTCTAGCCCATCCCCTAACCACATCTCTCTATCACCAGTTTCTTCTCTATCTTTAACATTATCGTATAGTTTGTTTCCCTCTATTTTTCACCCCACCCCTATGGTCATCTGTTTTGTCTCCTAAATTCCACATGCGAGTGAAATCATATGGTATTTGTCTTTCTCTGGCACCCTCCTTTTGCTTACCATAATGTTTTCTAGCTCCATCCACACCATTGCAAATGGCAAAGTTTCATTCTTTTTGGTGGCTGAGTCATATTCCATTGTATACAATCCACATCTTCTTTATCCATTCATCAGTGGATGGACATTTGGGCTCTCTCCATAGTTTGACTATTGTTGATAATGCTGCCACAAATGTCAGGGTACATGTACCCCTTCAAATCAGCATTTTTGTATCCTTTGGCTAAATACCTAGCAGTTCAATTGCTGGGTCATAGAGAAGTTCTATTTTTAACTTTTTGAGGAACCTCCATACTGTTCTCTAGAATGGCTATACCAGTTTGCATTCCCATCAACAGTATAAGAGGGTTTCCCTTTCTCCACATCCTTGCCAACACCTGTTTTTTCTTGTTGTTAATGTTAGCCATTCTGACAGGTGTGAGGTGATATTTCATTGTGGTTTTGATTTGTATTTCCCTGATGGTGAGTGATGTTGAGCATCTTTTCATGTGTCTGTTAGCCGTCTTTTTCGGAACGATGTCTATTCGTGTTTTCTACCCATTTCTTCACTGGATTATTTTTTGGGGGGGGGCATTGAGTTTGGTGAGTCCTTTATAGATTTTGGATACTAACCCTTTATCAGAAATGTCATTTGCAAATATCTTTTCTGTAGGCCGCTTTTTCATTTTGTTGATTGTTTCCTTCGTTGGTAGGAGACACAATTAAATATAAAGATACAGAAAGATAGAAAGTTAAAGAATGGGAAAATAGATTTTATGCAAATAGTAACCAAAGTTAGTTAATATATGTATTAATATCAGAAAAATGCACTTTAAAATAAGAGGCATTAGTGTAATATAATGGGAATCACTCTGTGGTGGTAAAAGCTTTACTGGGAAACTATCTCAAAATATATAAAGCAAAAATTGACTTAATGAAAAAGAGAGATAGGCAAACCCACAATCATAGTGGGAGATTTTAGCATGCCTTTCTCAATAACTAATGGACCAATCTTTTTACAAAATTCAGTAATAATGTAGATCTGCATAGGGCAGTAAATTGATATGTGCCTGAGATTATTATTTCCTTTCAGAAGAATTGAGAAACATTAGAATAATATACATAGACATAAAAAAATACGGGACATAGAATAAAGAAAAGAAAGTAGTTTTAGAGCAAGGAAGATCCAAAAGTGGTTCAGGAGTCCCAAATAAAAACGTGGGTGATGGTAAGTTTATGTGTTCATTTATTATTTAAAGAGTATCATAAAGTGTGCCCCCCCCCCCCCCCGCATGTCTAGCCTTGTACAAAGAGTAGGCACTCTGAAGAACAGTGATTATATGAAGAGGAAAACTGTTCTAGATGCTCCCATTTAACCTTTTCAAGACCATGACAATAAAAGAGAGACAGCAAAGAATTAAATACCAGCCAGTTCTGAATGCTCCACAATCTTGGGAGGAAGAGAGTCTAAAAAAGGCAGAGAGAGAGAAAAAGTAAAGGCTGGCTGAGTCAGCACAGCCCTTTTAAATATTCCAGTCATGTGGTAGTGTGAAGAATGATAAAATCGTCCACATCTCTGTTTATCCTTTTAACCAGGTATAGTGATCTGGTCACTAGCAAGTGGAAGTGGCCACTTACATGTCCCTATGTCTGGTCAATGGTAACATGGTAACAGCCTTTTTTCTGAGGGTGGCATGAAATGTGTGTGTGTTTGTGTATATGTGTCCATCTGTGTGTCCTTTGGGTAAAGAAATGGAGAAGAGCATTCAGTTTCTTCTCTCTAGAGGCCAACATTCCTATGCTGTAAAATTTTTGTTTGCATTTTGTCCTCAACTAATAGGCGCAAAATTGGACCACTGGTATATCAAGGGTATGGTTTTATTTCCTTTGAGAGAAAGGGATCAAAGGAATATAACAATTCTTTTCTATAACTTCATATGGTTGCTTTCTCAGTTTTTACCACTGTTCCTTCCTATTAGGATTTTTCTCTGAAATTTCTAAAATGATCAAAACTAATAAAGTAGCTAAGTAATTTGAAGCTTTATCAAAGACTGGGCCAAGGATTCATCTCCAGTTCTATTTTCTGTCTGAACTTACGGTCAGTTAAGCATATGACTTTGGCTCAGGTCATGATCTCACAATTTGTGAGCTTGAGCCCCACACTGGGCTTTGGGCTGACCACTCAGAGCCTGGAGCCTGCTTCAGATTCTGTGTCTCCCTCTCTCTCTGCCCCTCCCCTGCTTGCACTCTGTCTCTCTCTTAAAAATAATAAATAAACATTACAAATTTTTTAATGAAAAACTATGAATTGTCCTATTATCAGATTCCCTTGGGGAAACTTAAACTCCCCTTCTAAGTAAATTCCCCTTTCCAGTTTCTACTCTGCCACTGAAATTTTAGTAGCTTCTTTAGCATTCCCTCATCTTAAATCTCTCATTTATGTATACAGATTAAGAAAATTCATTGCATTACAGTATAAATAAGAGATTTATTCCAAAATATGTGCTTGTGAAATGTTTCAAATATTAGGCTAAAAAATCCTATAAGCACAGAGGTTAAAAAAATACCTTAATTACAAAGTAACAAAAATCAGGCTGATATGAAAATTCTGTTACAATATTATGTATCAAAGGACAATGAAGAGAGTCTGTAGTGATAACAAGGAAAGATTGTGTTTTCCAGATTTTGTACCCAATGGTTTTTTACATAGGAGAGAGAAATAAAGACATTTTATTGTATGTAGTAGCATGTTTTTTTTTTTTTTTTGGTAAAATTATTGATAGATAAAGCAGAACTAAGATCTCAGGAGTGAGAAAGTATGAAAAGGTATGAGTTGCCATTGATCTAGTTAAATAATCTCGAAAGAAGCATTATGTGGTGTAAATATAACACAATAGTAATAATCCAAACTTCAAGCCTCACGCTTTGTTAGCCAAAGCTGAAAAATATACGTGTAAAAATAAATGGGGGTGAGCAGTGACACCAGCTCAAACAAAGCTGCTTGTAAGCAATTGTGATATATACCTTGTCACTAATTTACTTTGAAGAAGTTATATGGTATAGTATAATAACACAATAATAATCTAGACCTCAAATCTCAGACCTTGTTAGGAAAAATGGAGAACTAGTAGGGGAGGAGAAAGAGGGTTAAAAATGTGCTTATACCAACAATGACATACTGCATACCAAGAGAGAGGGGAGTTGTATTTAATCATTAGTGCATGACAATAATGAAAAGCAGACCAACTTTAAGCTGGTTTTATTCTTGTTTTCAAATTCTCTAAGCCATTTAAATTTCCTGAATCCTTTCGGACTGTTCCCACTGACCGCCCTCTCCTGTGCCAATGGTCTCAAACAGAGACAATTAAATATATTTTGTAGTCTTAATTTTAACAGAAATCTGGGTAAGTTAAATAATGCCTTTAAATATGAGTGCTGATGGCATTTGAAAGAATTTCCAAAAACATTGAGAAAGTTAAAGTAAAAGGGAGGAGGGGAAACTTGGGGTAAATGGTTGTGGAGTAATGAAATTATGTGAATCACACTACAGGTAATAATTAAAAGAGCTAGATAAAATATTTTAAAATTCAATAAATTGAAGGGTCTGTGAAGCATCTGAAATAGAAGCCAGAGGAAAGTTTTCTCTTGAAAAAAACTGCAACTGGAAGGGTTAAGAATTTCAAGGTTGTGATTTTGCCTGAGAAGGGCTTGGCCAAAAGTTGATTCCTAATCCCCATGGCTACAGAATTAGAAAACCACAGATGTAAACCACTGCCTTACCATCTCGAGGTGTCAGATCACAGTTCAGCTTTGAAAAACTAGCTGGAAGTTTAAGGAGAAATTCAGGGTGGGACAATAATAAGGAGTGAGACCAAAATATGAGTATAAACACTGCCTAGATTCCTGCATGATAGCGAAATTACCCATGTGTGGGGGATACATCAAAAAATACAAAGACTTGTAACATAGAGCTTAAAAGGACATCTGTGAATTTATTGCCTTTTTTTTTTTTTTGTAAAGCAAGTACATTTTTCAATCGTGTGCATTTTGGACAGGATAAAGCTGCATATTTAGGGCTTGAGGACAGAGCCTGAGGATGACAGATTATCTTGAAATTGGTTGGAGGATGGGTTGCCTGGAAGCAAGGATACTTTAGGGTGATGTCTCAAATATAAGTGTAGTATCGTCCAAATTCTTGGATGACTGAAATTACATAGGCACAGGATGTGCCCCAGGCTAACATAGCAATTACTACAAACTATAAGATTAGAACAAATATATCAGCAGTTACATAACCTAGGAAACACTAAGTTTCCAGTTTCATTCCAGGCAAGTGAATTACCCAGTGGAACAAAAAAGCAACAATCTGCAGATGAACACAACACAATTCTAAATCACTACAACATTATTATATAATGTCTAGTTTCCAACCATATATTACTAGACATGCAAAGAAACAGGAAGGTATGATTCATATCCAGGAAAAATGTGAGTCAATAGAAAATGACTTCAAATGGGTCCAGATGTTGACTTAGCAGCCCAAGACTTCAAAGCAACTATTATAAATATATTCGTAGAATTAAAGGAAAATGTGTTCAATGAACTAAAAATAAATGTTCTTGTTTGTCAAAAATTTTTGGCAGTTGAGATCTTTTTCTATTCCGTATAAATTTTCAAATCAGCTTGTCAGTTTCTGCAAAAGAGACTTCAGGGATTTTGATAGAGATTATACTGAATCTATAGATCAATTTGGAGAGAATTGACATTTTAATAATATTGAGTCTTCAAATATATGAACATGAAATGTCCCTCTCAGCTTCTCTAGTTTTTCTCAACATTTTATAATTTTTGATGTACAAGTTTTCCACTTTTTGTTAAATTTATTTCTGAATATTTTGTTCTTATTTGAATTTCCAATTCTTAAAAAATTTGTCTTTTTTGAGTTATTTTTAATTTTTTACTTATCTATTTTTAAGTAAGCCATATATATATATACATATACATATATGTACATATATATATATGTGTGTGTGTATATATATATATATATATATATATATATATATATATATATATATATAAAGTTGCATGTTCTAATCACTGAGCCAGCCAGGTGCCCCAAAATGGATTCTTATTTTGAGGATTTAATTTTTTAAGTAGTTTCTACACTTAGTGGGGAGCTCGAACTCACAACTCTGAGACCAAAAGTCAGATGCTCTACTGACTAAGCCAGCCAGGCACCTAATTTTTTTTATTTCTAATTGAAATGTTGTTGACATATATTATATTAGTTTCAGGTGTATGACATAAAGATTCAGCAATTACATACATTATAAAATGCTCACTACAATTAGTCTAGTTACTTTCCATCAGTGTACAAACTTATTACAATATTATTGATTGTATTTCCTATGCTGACTTTTCATTCCATGACTTAACTGTTTTATAGTGGCAAGTTTAGCTCTTACTGTCCTTCACCCACCTTCTCCATCTCCCTACCACCTTATCTCTGGCAACTAGAAATTTGTTCTCTGTACATATGAGTCTGGCTTTGTTGTTGTTGTTGTTTATTCATTTGACTTGTTTTTTAGATTCCACATATAAATATAATCATGTGGTATTTCTCTGTGTGACTTGTTTCACTAGACTAATACCCTCTAAGTCTACCAGTATTGTCACAAATGGCAAGATTTCATTCTTTTTTTCAATGACTGAGTAGCATTCCTTTGTGTGTGTGTGCATATATATATATATATATATATATATATATATATGGCACACCTTTTTCCATTCACTTATTTCAAACAATTTTTTTCAGTGTTTTATTTTTGAGAGAGACAGAGCATGAGCAGGGGAGGAGCAGAGAGAGAGGGAGACACAGAATCTGAAGCAGGTTCTAGTCTCCAAGCTGTCAGCACAGAGCCTGACGCGCAGCTCAAACTCATGAACCGTGAGATATGACCTGAGCCAAAGTCAGATGCCTAACCAACTGAGCCACTGAGGCACCCCTATTTTTAACTTTTTGAGGAAAATCCATACTGTTTTCCACAGTGGCTGCATCAGTTTACATTCCCACCAATAGTGTAAGATAGTTTCCCTTTCTCAAATGTATCCTTGCCAACATCTCTTGGTGGTTGTGTTGTTAATTTTAGCCATTCTGGCAGGTATGAGATGGTATCTCATGGTGGTTTTGATTTGTATTTTCCTGATGATGAGTGATGTTGAACATCTGTTCATATGTCTGTTAGCCATCTAGATGTCTTTGGAAAGTGTCTCTTCATGTCTTCTGCCCATTCCTTCACTGGATTATTTGGTTTTTGGGTGTTGAGTTTGATAAGTTCTTTATAGATTTTGGATACTAACCCTTGAACATAAATGTCATTTGTAAATATCTTCTCCTATTCCATAGGCTGCCTTTTAGTTTTTTGATTGTTTCCTTTGCTTTTTATCTTGATGAGGTCCCAATAGTTTGTTTTTCTTTTGTTTCCCTTGCCTCCAGCAACATGTCTAGTGAGTAATTGTTCCAGCTGAGGTCCTAGAGGTTGCTGCCTGACTTCTCTTCTAGGATTTTGATGGTTTCCTGCCTCACATTTAGGTCTTTCATCCATGTTGAATTTGTTTTTGTGTTTGATGTAAGCAAGTGGTCCAGTTTCATTCTTCTACATGTTGCTGTCCAGTTCTCCCACCACCACTTGTTGAAAAGACCATCTTTTTTTTTTCCATTGAACATTCTTTCCCACTTTGTGGAAGATTGGTTGACCATATATCTGTGGGTCCATTTCTGGGTTCTCTATTCTCTTCCATTGATCTATGTGTCTTCTTTTGTGTCAGTACCCTACTGTCTTGATGACTACCCTTCTGTACTATAGCTTGAAGTTTGAAACTGTGATGCCTCCAGACTTGCTTTTCTTAGAATTGCTTTGGCTATATGTGGTCTTTTATGATTACATACAAATTTTAAGATTGTTTGTTCTAGCTATGTGAAAAATCCTATTGGTATTTTGTAGGGATTGAAGTAAATGTGTAGGTCGCTTTTGGTAGTATAGACATTCTAACAATGTCTGTTCTTCCAATCAAGGACCATGAGTTTTTCCATTTCTTTGTGTCCTCCTCAATTTCTTTGATAAGCATTCTGTGGTTTTCAGCATACAGATCTTTGACCTCTTTGGTTAGGTTTATTCCTAGCTACCTTATCATTTTTGGTGTAATCGTAAATGGGATCAACTCCTTGATTTCTTTTTTTGCTGCTTCGTTATTGGTGTATAGAAATGCAATAGATTTCTGTACATTGATTTTTATATCCTGAAACTTTGCTTAATTCATGTATGAGTTCTAGCAATTTTTTTGCACAATCTTTGGGTTTTCTACCTAGAATATTCTGTCATCTGCAAATAGTGAAAATTTGACTTCTCCATTGCCAATTTGGATGCCTTTTGTTTCTTTTCATTGTCTGATTGCTAAGACTAAGACTTCCAGTATTTTGTTAAATAGCAATGGTGAGAGTGGACATCCCTGTCTTGTTCTGACTGTAGAGGAAAAGCTCTCAGTTTTTGCCCATTAAGGATGATATTAGTTGTGGGTCTTTCACAAATGGCCTTTATGCTATTGAGAAATGTTCCATCTGTCCCTACTTTGGTGAGGGTTTTTATCAAGAATAGATGCTATATTTTATCAAATGCTTTTTCTGCATTGACTGAGATCTTTGGTTCTTATTCTTTCTTTTATTAATGTGGCATATCACGTTGATTGACTTGTGAATAGTGAACCACCCCTGCAGTCCGGGAATAAATCCCACTTGATCATGGTAAATAATTCTTTTAATGTACTGTTGGATTAGATTTGCTGGTATCTTGTTCAGAGTTTTTGCATCCATGTTCATCAGGGATATTGGCCTGTAATTCTCCTCTTTAGTGGGGTCTTTGTCTGGTTTTGCAATCCAGGTAATGTTGGCCTCATAGAATGGGTTTGGAAGTTTTCCTTCCACTTCTACTTTTTGGACTAGTTTGAGAAGAATAGGTATTAACTCTTTTTTAAATGTCTGATAGAATTCCCTTGGGAAGCCACCTGACCCTGGACTTCAGTTTGTTCAAAATTTTTGACTACTGATTTAATTTCTTTGCTGGTTATGGGTCTATTCAAATTTTCTATTTCTTCTTCTTTCAGTTTTGGTAGTTTGTATGCTTCTAGGAATTTGTTCATTTCTTCCAGATTCCCAGTTTGTTAGCATATAATTTTTCATAATATTCTCTTAAAATTGTTTGTATTTCTGTGGTGTTGGTTGTGATCCCTCCTCTTTCATTCCTGATTTTATTTATTTGGGCCCTTTATCTTTTCTTTTTGAGAAGTCTGGCTAGGGGTTTATCAGGTTTGTTAATTTTCTCAAAGAATCAGCTCTTAGTTTCATTGATCTGTTGTGTTTTTTGTTTCTTTGTTTCTATATCATTTGTTTCTGCTCTAATCTTTATTATTTTCCTTCTGCTGGCTTTATGTTTTATTTGCTTTTCCTTTTCTAGCTCCTTAAAGTGTAAGGTTAGGTTGTGGATTTGATACTTTTCTTGCTTCTTGAGGTAGACCTGTGCTGCAATATACTTCCCTCTTAGGACCACTTTGCTACATCCCAAAGATTTTGGACTGTTGTGTTTTCATTTTCATTTGCTTCCATGTATTTAAAAAAAAATATCTTCTTTAATTTCCTGGTTAACCTATTCATTCTTTAATAGAATATTCTTTAATATCCATCTGTTTGTGGTCTTTCCAAATTTTTTCTTGTGGTTGACTTCAAATTTCATAGTATTGTAGTCTGAAAATATGCATGGTATGATTTCAGTCTTTTTGTATTTGTTGAGGGCTGATTTGTGACCCAGTTGTTATCTCTTCTGGAGAATGTTCTACCTGCACTCGAAAAGAATGTGTATTCCACTGCTTTAGGATGAAATGTTCTGAATATAGCTGTTAAGTCCATATGGTCCAGGGTGTCATTCAGAACCATAGTTTCCTTGTTGATTTTCTGTTTACATGATCTGTCCATTGTTGTAAGTGAGGTGTTAAAGTCTTCTACTATTATTGTATTATTATCAATGAGTTTATTTATGTTTGTCATTAATTGATTTATATGTTTGGGTGCTCCCAAGTTGATGGCATAAATATTTATAATTTTTAGATTTTCTTGATTGATAGGCCCCTTAATTATGATCTAATGCCCTTCTTTATCTCTTGTTTCAGTCTTTGCTCTAAAATCTAGTTTGTCTGGTATAAGTATGGCAACTCTGGATTTTTTTTATGTCCATTAGCATGATAGATGATTCTCCATCCACTCACTTTGAATCTGCAGATGTCTTTAGGTCTAAAATGTGTCTCATGTAGGCAGCATATAGATGAGTCTTTTTTTTTTTCTCTATATCCGTTCTCTATATCCATTTTTTTTCTCTATATCTCTATGTCTTTTAATTGGGGCATTTAGTCCATTTATGTTCAGAAATAAACTTTTGAGAAATATGAGCTTAATGCAATGGTGTTACTTGTAAAGCTGGTGTTTCTAGTGATGTTCTCTGTTCCTTTCTAGTCTTTGTTGCTTTGCCTTCTCCCCCCTACCCCTTCCAAAGAGGGGTAATGTTTCATTACAGGGGTAATGTTTCTTGCAGGGGCTGATTTAGTGGTCAGAAACTCCTTCAATTTTTGTTTGTCTCGGAAACTATCTCCCCCTCCATTCTGAATGACAACCTTGCTGGATAAAGTACTCTTGATTGCATATGTTTTCTGCTCAGCACATTGAATATATTATGCCAGTCCCATCTGGCCTGCCAAGATTTTGTGGACAAATCTGCTGTGAACCTGTTATCAGATATTTTAAAAATTTCTATTTGATTTCTTCTCTGACCCATTGTTAATGTAGTAGCATGTTGCTTAGCCTTCACATATGGGTATTTCTTCCAGATTTATTCCTATAACTGATTTCTAGTTTCATAATTTTGTGGTCACAGAAGATGCTTGATAAAATTTAAATCTTTTCAGCTTTAATCAGATTTATTTTATGGCTTAACATGTGGTCTATCCTAGAGGATGTTCTATGTGCATTTGAAAACAATATTTTTTGCTCTTTTTGATTGGAATCTTCTGTATATATCTGTTAGGGCCATATGGTCTAATATGCCCTTCAAAGCTATATTGCCTTGTTGATTTTCTATCTGGATTTTCTATCCCTTGATGAAAGTGAAGTATTAAAGTCTCCATTATTACTGTATTATTGTCACTTTCTCTCTTTATGTCTGATGTTTGCCTTATACATTTAGGTGTTTCTATGTTGGGTGCTTAGATATTTACAATTGTTAGAATTTCTTATTGGGTTGACTTCTTTATTATTATATCACAACCTTCTTTGTCTCTTGTTATGGCCTTTTTTAAAAGTGTGTTTGTCTGATGTAAGTATTGCTAGCCCAACTTTTTTTTTTGCATTCATTTGCATAGAATGTCTTTTTCCATTTTTTTGCTTTCAGTCTTCTTGCATCTTTAGGTCTGAAATGAGTCTTTTGTAACCAGCATATAAATGGGCTTTGTTTTTTTATGCTTTCAGTCACCCTATGTCTTTTGATGGGAGCGTTTAGTCCATTTACATTTGAGGTAATTATTGATAGGTATATACTTAATACCATTTTGATAATTGTATTCTGGTTGTTTTTGTGGTTTTCTGTAGTCCATTTACATTTGAGGTAATTATTGATAGGTATATACTTAATACCATTTTGATAATTGTATTCTGGTTGTTTTTGTGGTTTTCTGTTCTTCTCATATTTACTTCCCTTGTGATTTCATGACTTTGTTTAGTGTTATGTTTGGATTCCTTTCCCTTTATTTTTTGTGTATCCGTAGAGGTTTTTGGTTTGTGGTTACCATGAAATTGATATACAACATCCTGTGTACATAGCAATCTATATTAAGTTGATGGTCTTTTAAGTACAAATGCATTCTAAAAGCAGTACACTTTTATTTCCCTCTCCATATTTTATGTATATGATGTCATATTCTTCATCTTTTTATTTTGTATATCCCTTGACTAATTTTTTTAGGTATAATTTATTACTTTGATCATTTAACCCTCAAACCAGCTTTATAAGTGATTGATCTACTGTCTTTACTGTATGTTTGCTTTTACCGGTGAAGTTTTGCCCTCTTATAATTGTCTGAGTTGTAGTTAGGTTCTTTTCTTTTCTGCTCAAAGAAGTCCCTTTAACATTTCTGGTAAGGCCAGTGTAGTGGTGATGAATTCCTTTGATTTTTGTGAGAATTTTTTTTTTATGTTTGCTTCAATTCTGAATGATAATCTCGCTGAGTTAAATAGTCTTGGTTGTAGGTTTTTCTCTTTAGCACTTTGATTATATCACACTACTTACTTTTGGTCTACCAAATTTCTGCTGACAAATCAGCTAAGAGACTTAGGAGGTTTCTATCATGTGTAACTAGTTGCTTTTCTGTTGCTGTTTTCCACATTCTTGCCTTATCTTTAGTCTTTGACATTTTTGTTATGTGTATTGTTGTTGTGTACTTCTTTGTGTTCATCTTGTTTGGGGCTTTCTGTCCTTCCTGATCCTAGATGTCTTTTTCCTTGCCCGGGTTAGGGAGATGTTCAGCTATGATTCTTCAAATAAGTTTTTTTGCCCTCTTTCTCTTTTCCTGGGATCCCTATAATATGAATGTTAGTACAGTAGATGATGTCACAGAGGTGCTTTCATCCTCATGTTTTAAAATTCTTTTTGTCCCTTATCTTCAGCTTGGTTGCTTTTTTACTACCCTGTCACCCAGCTCTCAGATCCATTCTTTTTCATTCTGTCATCTGCTGTGGATTACCTTTATTGTATTTTTTATATAAATCATTGTTTTCTTTAGTCCTGACTAGTTCTTTTTTACATTTTCTATCTCTTTTTAGTTCTCACTGAGTTCATCCATTCTTCTCTCAAGTCCAGGGTATATCTTTATGACTATTGCTTTGTGCTCTTTATCACAGTGATTGCTTATCTGTGTTTTATCTTTTTCTCTGATTTTTGTCTCATTACTTTATTTGAGTCATATCCCTCTGCCTCATTATTTTGTCTGTTTGTGTTTGTTTGTATCTATTACATAGATCAGATATGTATCCTGGCCTTGAAAGTAGTTGCCTTATGACCTCTGATGCCCAGTAACATTCTCCCCCTGGTCACCAGAACCAGATGCTCTAGTGGTGTACCCTTTGTGAGCTATATGCACCCTCCTACTGTGGCTCAGCCACAACTGTTAAGGATGCCCTTCTTGGCAGGGCTGGATCTCAGTCTGGTTGTCTGTAAAGTCCACTGCAACTGCTATGTACTCCTTGGTGGACAGGATTAGCTTTGGGTACAGCTGAGTGTGAAGCCTGGCTATAGTTACTGTGGAGGCACCAGTAGGTGGGACTAGCTCCCCAAATCTCAAGGCAGGAATTGCTCTTGAAGGTGCTTCCTTTGCCTGGGGCTGCCCCGTGAATGTGATGGGTTTGTGATGGGTTTCAAAACTGCTTTTGAAGGGTGCTTGACGGAGTGGCCAGTTCAACAGCATGGGCCCAAAGGAGAACTTGTGTTAGGGCAAGCAGTGTTAGCAGGGTAGCTGGAGAATGTTGGAATTGGTTCCACAAGCGTCCAGCTAGTTAGGCTGCAGGAGGCCAAGAAAAATGGCACCCCCTGGCACCTCCCTGCCCAGAGAATGCTCCCTGCCCTTCTAGCACATGCCCTAAAATTAGTCACGAGATCTCCTTCGTGTATACTCCAAGTGCTTTTGAAACTGCTGCTTCTGTGTTGTGCCTCTGGCTACGTGATATAGCATGGTGACCCTTTAAGAGCAGAGACTTAGTTTCCTATACCCCTCTGGTTCTCCCAGAGTTCAGCCACACTCATTCTCAAAGCCATATATTATAGAAGCTCCTCTTCCGCATGTAGGTGCTCAGAGCCAGGGGTACCCCACTTGGGGCTTGATCCCCTTGCTTCTCAGGTTGTGCCTCCACACCTGTAATAGCCCCCCTGCTTATGAGTTGCCACTATACTGGGGGTTTGGTTCCTTACTGGGCCTCTTTCCTTCCTACCCTTCTCATAAAGCCTTTCTCTTTATGCCTTTAGCTGTAAAAGATCTGCTCTGCCGGTCTCAGGTTGTTTTCAGAGTAAATTGGATTATATATAGTTGTTGCCTCTGTGCATCACTGGGAGAAGGTGAGTAGGATTTTCCTACTCCATCAACTGCCATATTGCTGTTAGTATTTTATTTTTGATGCACTTATGAATGCAGTTGTTTTCTTAATATCCTTGTCACTTTGATTATTTGTTGTATGTAGAAATAAGATTGATTTTTGTAAATTGGTCTTGTGTCCTTTGATTTTGCTGGCCTTCTTTATGAGTTCAAATACCCATTCTGTATGTGGTTTCATTAGAATTTTTTACAAACAGGATTGCATTGTATGCAAATAAAGTTTTACTTCTTTCTTTACAATCTGGGTGCCTTCCCCCCCCCCCCCACTTTCTCTCACCTGACAATACCGTCTAGAACATCTATTTTAATGCTGAGTTGAAATGGGAGGAGTACACATCCATGCATTCATTGTTTGTAATCTGAGGGGTGAAAATTCAGACTCTTAACATTAAGGGCAATATTAATTTTAGATTTTACAGAGATGTTCTTTATCAAGTTGAGCAAGTTTCTATTCCTCATTTTATGAGAAATGGGAACTGAATTCAGTCAAAAGTTTTTTTGGTGTCTATTGAGGGGATCATGTAGGTTTTATAATTTATTCTTATAATCTGCTATATTGAATTAATTATTTTCTCCCTTGCATTCTTTCTTCTTTTTATCCCCCTGTCCTTTTATTTCTTTTAATGGTATTCTACCATTAATAGACCTCCAATAATCTGGTCATGGAGCAGCTTTGTCTTATTTTTTATCTTACAGGGAACACATTTAGAGTTAGTTTACTATGTAAGACCTTGCTCTTGGTTCACCAAGCTGAAAAAAGTCCCTAACATAACGTTTTATGAATTTTTAATGATAGATACGACTTAACTGACTTAGATATTTTCCCCCATCATTTGCTATAATCATGTCAATTTTATATTTCAACATATTCATGTAGCAAATTACATTGATAGATTTTTCTGGTGCTAAACCATACCTAAATTCTTGGGATAAACTCTGAAAAATGTAATTTTGAAATGTACTATTGTATTTAGTTATTTTTAAAGTAATTTTATATACACATTCATAAATAAAATGAGTATATATATTTTTCTTCTTTTATTGTTATTATTTGATTTTTGAATCATAACTGCACTGGCCTCATGCAATAAACTGTGCAATTTGTACAACTCACTTGTTAGACATTCTTGGCTTTTTGGAAGGAGAGATCTTTGGCCATCACTTTAATTTCTTTAATGTTCACGTAGTTCAAGTTTTATTTTTCTTTTATCAAATTTGACACTTTGTAGTCTTCTAGATGTATCCATTTAATCCAGATTCAATTGAACAAATGACCAACTGGCAATATTCTAAGGGGTTGCAGTACTCAGGAAACACTTCCTGACTAACAGGGATTCCATCTGTAAGATAGAATTCATTGCAAGCATTAGTTTCTCCCTTACCCTGTCCTCAGAAAGAATGTCCGAGCCCACACCATAATAGAAGATAGTATTTCTGTTATAATATTAGATGTGATAGAAAACTACACCTAAAGAATCATGTGGTAAATCAGAAAACAAATTGTGGCATGCTTGGATTTTAAGGAAAAGTGAAAAAAGGAAAGGCTGGTTAGAATTATGGTAGAGGCAGAAAAGGAGCCTTCAGGATTGTGGCAAAGACTGGAAAGAATGGGATCAGGGGGAGGTGAAGGCATCCAGCATAGTCTTCCCGAGGATCGAGGTTGTATCTATTCTGCTAGTTTTATCCTCAGACATGAAATAATGGTATTTAGTTGTGTTGAATGAACTGACAAATTAAAGGACCCCTCAGATAGAGGCATAACCATAGAAATGGATGCTGAAAAGTTTTTATTTAAAGACGACTTGACTAATGGCCTGTTTTCCTGTAAAGAGGGCAAAATTTTTATAGAGAAGAGGTGTGAGCTTCCTAGACAAAAATGTTTGCCCGGCAATATTTCAAAGCTATGAGCTTTGTCTGCATTGTATGAACCTAGAGCTTGCTAATTTGAGATCTATTTCACACGTCCCAGGAAGAGAAGAGTTAGGGGCATCGGGGTTTCCCATTGGTCCTCAGTGGCCCCTGGCCAGACCTCTCCATCTGGGGTGTTGATGTCTGGAGGTCGGGGGCTGACTTGGCAAGCTGGGCTGCCAAGGCTGAGTGTGCTCCCAAGGGTGCTGCCAGGTCCTTTCCCTGGAAATGGAGGCCCCTAGGGAGGTTCCTACAGTGCATCTGGGGAGGACAGAGCAGGAGAGGTCGGTCCCTACGGATCTAGCATCCCTCTGTCCAGTGATGTTCACAATGTGGACCGATGCCAGAGGAGCTTATAGGAGACACCGCTGGTGTGGGCCACCATCCACCCTGCCTAGTCCTGGAGGGAAAGTGGGGGTGGGGACTCTGGAAACCTGGTGAAGCAAGCTTGGCAGCTGTGAGGGCTTCTCCCTGGCACGGCGGGCACTGTGGAAGCTCCCTGCTGGTGGTAAGTCACCATGGTTTTCCAGGCCATTTGTTACAGGTAGACTTCCTAAGGGGAAGACCCTGGAAGTAGGGTCTGCACATGTTCATAAGGGAATAAAAACTTTTTATTTAAATGTGAGCTAAGGGCAATGCCCTTAATATGTTTAACCCAAACCTGGGTTCAAGGTCAGGTTTTCCATTTGTGTAACCTTAAACAAAGGCTTATACTTATTGGGTCTTTTTCATCACTTTTAAAAAGAATTGTTGTCCCCTCATCAAGATTAAGTGAGGAAATTTATGCAAAGCATTGATCCCTGTGGCTAGTTGTGTAAGCACTTAATAACTGCCAGCTAAGTTTTTGTGTGTGTGTGTGTGTGTGTGTGTTTTAAAATTGCCAGGGCTCAGTGAGACATCTAAAACTACTAGCAGTAAGCACCTAAACTTTTTAGCATATCTTTTATTGCTCTTTGCCAAGACTATTACAAACTACTAACCCTGAAATTGTCAAGGAAAGCATTTGAATGAAAGGTAAAGAATGGATAGGATATGGATAGATGGAGATGGGAAACCTGTCAGAATGACAAGACTAGTGTTCGTGGGCCCTAGGTTTGCATTTCTGCTTGTTTGGCTTTGCTAATTGTGTTGGCACAGGCAAGTTACTTTAACCTTCTGAGCTTTATTTCCTTTTTTTAAAAAAATTTTTATTTAAAACTTTTTTTTAATATTTATTTATTTGTGAGAGAGAGAGAGACAGAGCATGAGCAAGAGGAGGGGCAGAGAGAGAGGGAGACAGAATCTGACGGGGGTTCCAGGCTCGGAGCTGTCAGCACGCAACCTGACGCGGGGCTCGAACCCACAAACTGTGAGGCCATGACCTGAGCCGAAGTCGGATGCTTAACCAACTGAGCCACCCAGGCCTCCTCCTCACCCCTCTTCACCCCTTTTTTTAAAGTTACCACGTTGGACTCCATCTGACATTTCTCTCACTGATTCAAAGATGGAAAATGCTAAGAAATGGGGAAATACAGTGGGTGTTCACCTAGAGGAGTTAGTGGGCTATAAAACTTGGGGTTGTAGAAAACTTTGAATGCTGGGCTGGCAGTTGGGAAAACTAGTCCAGGTTTTTGAGAATGATCAAAATAGTCTTTGTGACATGACCCCACATGCGTTTTACAAATATTAAGGGTAGGCTTGTGTGTGTGTGTGTGTGTGTCTGTGTGTGTGTGTGTGTGTGTGTGTATGGAAAATATGGGAATGGGGAAAATAGGTTAAGAGGAGAAATAAAGTACAAGGCTCTTTGTACTAGTACAGTTATAAGTGATAGGTAAGGCAGTAAGGTCTGAGAGGAACGGGTGGATCTGAGAGACACCACAGATACAATGAACAAGACATAGTTGCTCATTTAATGATAGGTTTATCAGTACGTGTGTACAGATACAGAAAAGGGAGGGAGTACAGTTGCTCTGTTGTTTCATACTGGGTAGCAAGAGCATTGACCTATTTCTGGAAGAGTTGCTGGTACGATGAGAATTGGTGTCAAAAGATGAGTTGAACTTGAGGTACTCTGACTTTGTAGGTAGCAGTAGATAGCAAATAATTGGGCAAAGTACATCTCCCAGTATTTGAATTTTTTTTTCAGTATTTTAATTTTTTTCTACAAGCTCTTTTGCATGTGTATAGCTCTCCTGTATCATGAGAAGAAAGTCTTAGTCTTTAAATTCTGTGGCTTCTGTAAGGAAAAGTCTTTTTGTTATGGTACTGGCCATTTTGGTGACCACTAAGTACCCCACTGTAGGAGGAGGTTAGTTTGCCTGCATGTGTTTTACTCACAGCTGTCTAACTCTGGATCCTCTGGGTTGTGTACTTGGAATTGTATATTGTAGACCAGGTAGGAACCTGCATGTACCTTTGACTTTTTAAGAACTGCAGTACATTCACACCAGAGTGTAAACTACTCAGGGAAGGGATTTGGTTTTAGCCATTACTCTATTCTTAGGACCCTATTTAATAGTGTCTCCTAGTGTACATGGGGTGCACTGAACAAAACCTTGTTGAATGGATAAGTATGGGAAGTGCGGTACAGCCAGAACCAGGTAGAATGGCTCTAAAGGAGGACTTTATAATTTCATCTGTGTTGGTAGTAGCAGTGAGCTAAATTCTAGTGATTTCTTGGCCACTGCTTTATTTTTAATGAACTTTGTCTTATTTCTCCAGACCCTCCTTGTTTTTGATGATCTTGACAGTTTATTAGAGTACTGATCAGGCATTTTGTAGAATGTCCTTGAAATCTGTCGTATGGTTTTCACTTGATGAGACTAGGGTTATGAGTTTGTGGAAGGAAGACTCTAGAGGTAAAGTGCCATTTTCATCACATCATATCATTGTTGCATATTATCCACATGACTTACCACTCTTGGCATTGACCTTTGTTGGATTTCCCCACTATAAAGCTAGTCCCTACAACACTGCTCTTTCACACTATAGTTTTTGGAAGGAAGTCACTGTGTGCATCCTACACTTATGTAAGAGTGGGGAGTTATCTTCTTTTTCCTTGAGGGGAAAGTAGCTACGTAAATTATGTGGAGTACCTCTGCATGAGAGATTAGTGTCTTCTTCCTTATTTTATTTATTCAAGCATTTATATCACCATTAGTTTCTTAGAACTGTTGTAACAAAAGCACCATAAACTTGGTGGCTGAACACAATAGAAACTTATTCTCTTTCCATTCTGGAGGCTAGAAGTCTGAAATCAAGGCGTTGGCAGGGTTGGGTCCTTCCAAGGGCTCTGGTGATGCATTGATTCCATGCATCTCTCCTAGCTTCTGGTGATGGCTGGCAATTCCTGGTGTTCTTTGTTTTGTACATGTATTTTTACAATCTCTGTCGCTGTTTTCACATGGCATTGTCGTTCTGTGTGTCCCTCTGCCAAAATTTCCCTTGTCTCTAACGGATACCAGTCACTGAATTAGGGCTTACCCTAATGACCACACCTTAACCTGATTACATGTTCACAGACCCTAGTTCCAAATAAGGTCACCTTTATAGATCTGAGTGAAGTGAGGTAGTATGAGACATGTGGCAATCTATGAGGGAAGTGTGTCAGGCTGAGAAAATGACAAGAGCAAAGATTTTGAGGTAGGGATGTGCTTAGAGGGTTCCACAAACACCAGGAGGTGACAGTGGCTGGAGCAGAGGAGGCAGAGGGAAGATTGATAGAAGATGAGCTCAGAGAGGTCAGATGGATCAGATTAGACACAGCTGCCTAGACCAAAAGCTTATTTGGCTTTTGCCAAATATTCTTGAAGAATAGTTTGGGGATTGTTGGAGGTCCATGAGATCCTTATGGAGGTCCTCAAAGCCAGTGCTATCGTTTTAAAGTTTTAATTTACTTACTAATTTTGAGAGAGGGAGAAAGTGTGAGCAGGGGAGTGGCAGAGAGAAAAGAAAGAGTGACAATTGCAAGCAGGTTCTACACTGCCAGTGCAGAGTCTGATGCGGGGCTTGAACTCACAACCTGGGATTATGTCCTGAGCCGAAGTCAGATACTTAACTCACTGAGCCACCCAGGCACCCCAAAGCCTAAACTATTTTAATAACAATCTTAATAGATGCTAGTTGCCTCGTTCACTCTAATTTTCTCATGTGTATGGAGTTTGAAAACAGAGAAAGACAGATACCATATGTGTTCACTCTTATGTGGATCCTGAGAAACTTAACAGGAACCCATGGGGGAGGGGAAGGAAAAAAAAAAAAGAGGTTAGAGTGGGAGAGAGCCAAAGCATAAGAGACTCTTAAAAACTGAGAACAAACTGAGGGTTGATGGGGGGTGGGAGGGAGGGGAAGGTGGGTGATGGGTATTGAGGAGGGCACCTTTTGGGATGAGCACTGGGTGTTGTATGGAAACCAATTTGACAATAAACTTCATATATTGAAAGAATAAAAAAAAATAAAGGAGAAAAAAAGATAAATAAATTTCATAAATTAAAAAAAAACTGTTGATATGGTTTCAG
Source organism: Prionailurus viverrinus (assembly GCF_022837055.1). Taxonomy (NCBI): domain Eukaryota; kingdom Metazoa; phylum Chordata; class Mammalia; order Carnivora; family Felidae; genus Prionailurus; species Prionailurus viverrinus. The sequence goes on along the minus strand of NC_062561.1, from coordinate 132,392,669 downwards.
ATATCATACTGCAACTAATTGTTCAGAAACTGTCTCTGGTTGAGTTTTGATGTGTATCAAAGAAAAATAACCACAATTATCTGGAAAACTTACTGGAATACTTTTCTGGTTACCTGTCTGTGGAAGACCAGATTTGCTTCACATACTTCAACCAAAGCAATTTCAATAGAATGAATGCAGCAACAGATAGGAGACTTCAGCTATTCCTATGAAGCTAGACATTAAAGAGATTTGCTAGACGTTAAAGAGATTTGCAGAAATCTATGTTAGTCACTGATACATTTTTGCTTTAGAAAATAAATTCTTCAGGGGCGCTTGGGTGGCTCAGTCGGTTAAGCGTCCGACTTCAGCTCAGGTCATGATCTCACGGTCCGTGAGTTTGAGACCCACATCGGGCTCTGTGCTGACAGCTCAGAGCCTGGAGCCTGTTTCGAATTCTGTGTCTCCCTCTCTCTCTGACTCTCCGCTGTTCATGCTCTGTCTCTGTCTCAAACATAAATAAACAAAAATTAAAACATAAATAAACAAAAATTAAAAATTAAAATTAAAACATAAATAAAAATTTTTAAAAAAGCAAATAAATTCTTCATAAAAATACGTGCAGAGGGTTTATTACCGGTATTTAAATGAATTAATAGCTACATATTCTAATTTCTCAATTTTCATTTTAATGTGGTAAATATTGACAGCTATAACCCACATACGAAAGCTTTTTGGGGTGATCATTAACTTTTTTAGAGTGAAAGGAGTCTTGAGATAGGAAGTAGAGAACCTCTGATGTAGATTGTATATTGTTGGCAATAATAGTAGGGTGTATTTCTGTTGATCTTTATATCCCTAGGAAGTAGCAATGTGTAGCACTTTATAAATTCTTTTGGAATTAATTACTTTATATATTCTATACCTATATCTGTCATCTAGCCCTGACCTTTTAAAAGTTTTTATTTAAAATCCAGTTAGTTAACATACAGTGTAATATTAGTTGAGGTGTACAATATAGTGATTCACCACTTCTGTACAACATCCAGTGCTCATCACAAGTGTATTCCTTAGTGTCCATCACCTATTTCACCCATCCCTCCACTCCCCTCCCCTCTGATTACTATCAGTTTGTTCTCTATAGTCAAGAGCTTGTTTCTTGATTTGCTTTTGTCTCTCTCTTTTTTTTCCCTTTGCTTACTTGCTTTTCTAAAAATTCTATATATGAGTGAAATCATGTAGTATTTGTTTTTATCTGATTGGCTTATTTTGCTTAGCATAATACTCTCTAGCTCCATCCATGTCATTACAAGTGGCAAAATTTCATTCTTTTTAGTGGCTGAATAATACTCCATCGTGTGTGTGTGTGTGTGTGTGTGTGTGTGTGCGCGCGCTCACACATGCGCGCCACATCTTCTTTATCCATTTATCAATCAATCGACGTGGAATGTTTCCATAATTTGGCTATTGTAAATAATGCTGCTATACACATTGGGGTGCATGTATCCCTTTGAAAGTATTTTTGCCTCCTTTGGGTAAATACCTAGTGGTGCAATTGCTGGATATAGGGTAATTCTATTTTTAACTTTTTGAGGAAACTCCATACTGTTTTCCAGAGTGGCTGCACCAGTTTGCATTCCCACCAACATTGTAAGAGAGTTCCCCTTTCTCCACATCCTTGCCAGCACCTGTTTTTTCTTCTGTTGTTGATTTTAGGCATTTTGGCAAGTAAGGTGATGGCTCATTGTGGTTTTAATTTGTATTTCTGTGATGATGAGTGATGTTGAGCATCTTTTCATGTGTCTGTTGGTTATCTGGGTGGTTTTTTTTTGAAAAATGTCTATTCATGTGTTCTGCCCAGTTTTTAATTGGAATACAAATTCTTTGTATATTTTGGATACTAACCCTTTATCTAATAGGTCATTTGTAAATATCTTCTCCCATTCTGTAGGTTGCCTTTTAGTTTTGTTAACAGTTTCCTTTGTTGTGCAGAAGTTTTTTATATATATATTTTTTCAACGTTTATTTATTTTTGGGACAGAGAGAGACAGAGCATGAACGGGGGAGGGGCAGAGAGAGAGGGAGACACAGAATCGGAAACAGGCCCCAGGCTCTGAACCATCAGCCCAGAGCCCGACGCGGGGCTCGAACTCCCGGACCGCGAGATCGTGACCTGGCTGAAGTCGGACGCTTAACCGACTGCGCCACCCAGGCGCCCCCAGAAGTTTTTTATATTGATGGAATCCCAAAAGTTTATTTTTGCTTTTGTTTCCTTTGCCCAGGAGACATACCTAGAAAGAAGTTGCTGCAGCCAGTGTCAACGAAATTACTGCCTATGTTCTTTTCTAGGATTTTATGGTTTCACCTGACCTCTTTTTCAATCCTTTATTTTGATCTGTGTATTGAGAAACACTTTGATGTCTCCTTGAATAGTACATTTTGTGTCTGAAGTCAAACTCCTCATCTTCTCCCCAGAATAACTCTTAATTATACTTTTGATTTCTCATTTAATATATTGATTTCATCCCAAATAATTTTCATGGTTTTTTTCCAAGGATTAAAACTGTAGTTACAGCCTAATTTCATAGATTTTTTTTTCCAGTTTTTTCATAATGGTGGTTCTCGAATTTTTCATGTGGCAGAATCATCTGGAGGGTTTGTTGAAACACAGATTTCTGAGCAATCCCACAGTTTCTTATTCTGTCAGTCTGGAAGGGGACCTGAGAATTTGAATTTCCAACAAGTTGCTAGGTGATGTTGATGTTGCTGCTCTGGGGACATAATTTAGAAACTGCTGATCTGTGTCATTTTACTTGGAATAGTTGTCAACTGCATAAGCCTATGTTTCCGCATTCTACAGTTTACTCATATGCTTACTCCGTGTGCTTATCGTATTTCTGTCTGTTCAAGTCAGTTCATATTTATGGTTTTACTTTGCATTTTAATATAAGTGTCCGGAGAGTCCTTTGAACTCCTGTATTACTCACTTTTTGTATTCACATTTTTTTTTACTGCCTTGCATAGTGTGTCTGTGTTATTTTCAGTTGTTTTTTTTTTCACTAAAAAGAAGTGATGTATTCGTGATTACACAAATCTTAAGTGGGGAGCTCAGTGATTTTTTTCTAATGTAGTTATCACTCAACCAAAAATATAAAATGTTTCTAACACCCTAAATAATTTCCTCATTCCCTTCCCAGTCACATACCACTATTCTTTCATTGACCAGGAAAGAGCATACAGTTTGTACTCTTTTGTGGACATGGCTTCTTTTGCTCAACATTGTTCATTTGGGATTAAACTATATTGTTGCCTGTGTCACTAATTTGTTCTTTTGTATTGCTGAACTGTATTCTAATGTGTGAATATATCATAATTTATTAATCTGTTGAAGGATGTATGAATTTTTCCAGTATTTGCACTTAGGAAATTATTATCATCAACATTTTTGTACAATTTTTTTAGTGGGCAGAAACATTCATTTGTGTTGGGTGTATGCCCAGGAGTGGGATTTGTGTGTCACATATAGGCGTATGTATAGCTTTAATAGATGCTGCCAAGCATTTACCCAAAATAGTTTTGCCAGCTATGTTTTCATGAATAATGTTTCAGAATTTTAATTGTTTCACATTCTCGCCATTTGGTATTGCCTATTTAATTTTACCATTGTTGGTTTAATTTGCATTTCTCATTAAATAATTGTACTGAGCTTTTTTGATTATGGTTATTGGCCAGTTGCATTAGTTCTTTAAAATTTTTTTAACCTATTAAAAATAGGGCTGTCTTTTGATTGATAAGAGTTCTGAATATATTCTGGATATTATTCCATCATTTAACATATGCTTTGCCCCTACTTTATCCAGTCAGTGGCTTACCTTTTTACTCTTTTAATGGTGTACTTTGATCAATACAAGTTCTTAATTTTTAAAAAAATTTTTTTTAATGTTTATTTTTGAGACAGAGAGAGACACAGCATGAGCAGGGAAGGGGCAGAGAGAGAGGGAGACACAGAATGTGAAGCAGGCTCCAGGCTCTGAGCTGTCAGCACAGAGCCCGACGCGGGGCTCGAACTCACAAACTGTGAGATCAAGACCTGAGCCGAAGTCGGATGCTTAACCGACTGAGCCACCCAGGCACCCCTACAAGTTCTTAATTTAAATGAAGTCCAATTTCTTAATATTTTCTTTATGATTAGTGCTTATTCTGGTCAACTTAAAAGGTCTTTGCTCCAAGGTTAGGAAGAGATTTTCCTAAGATCTCTTCTGGAAGATCTCTTGCTCAGATTTGTATATTAGATGTATGATCCACCTTGAATTTCAACTTCAGTAAGTGGTTGAGGTGGGGGACGTCACCGTTTTCTCCTCCTGTCATTCATATGTGTTTATAATATTCATATTTATGAATTTTTTTTACCTGCTCCAGCTATCCTTTTCCACGCTGAATTGATGTGGTGTTTTTGTAATTAGTCAAGTGACTGTGTATGTGAGTGCCAATTACTGGATTGTATTCTCTTCCACTGATTTAATACTATACTGTCTTAATACCATAGCTTTATAATAAGTCTTCATAGCTAGAGTGTCTTACGGTTTTCTTGTTCCTGCGTAGTTCCTTGGATATTGTAGGACTTCTCTATTTCCATATAAATTTTATATGGACATTTATGTGGAAAATTTCTACCCAAAATGTTTTCTACCTCCAAACTCTTTTATTTGTAGTTTGCAGGTAATTTTTTAAAAATCACGAATGAATATTAAAATTTATGACATTTTCTCTGCACCTTTTAAAATAGGTATAGGAAATCATGATTTTCATCATTTATTCTGTTAATGTGGTAAAGTTATATTAATTTATTTTCAAATGTTAAGCCATTATTCAACTCCTAGAGCAAGCCCTCCTTGGTTATGATGTCTTATTTATTTATTTATTTATTTATTTATTTATTTATTTATATTTTTAAAATACTTTTTACGTTTTTTTTTTTAAATTTTGAGAGAGAGAGAGAGACAGGGAAGGGGGAGAGTGAGTGGGGGAGGGGCAGAGAGAGGGAGAGAGAGAGAATCCTAGGCAGGCCCCACACTCAGCACAGACACCAATGTAGGGCTTGATCTCATGACCATGAGATCGTAAACTGAGTGGGAATCAAGAGTTGGGTTTTTAACCCACTGAGCCACCCAGATGCCCCTTATTTATTTATTTTTATTTTTGGATTCAATTTGCTAAAATCTTGTTAAAGGATTTTATGACTGTGTTCATGAAGGATATTGACCTGCAACTTCCTTATCTTGTGATGTCTTTCAGGTTTTGGTATCAAGATAATGGCAACCTTATAAAATGACTTGGAAAGTCTTTTTCTCTTTTTCTCTTTCCTGTAAGAGTTCCTGTAAGGATAGTAGTATTTTCTCTTAAAAATGTTTGTAAGAATTACCCAGGTAATTCTGGGACTAGAGTTGTTGTGGTTGCTGAACAGTTTTAAATTATGTTTTCAATTCCTTTAATAGGTATGGGAAAATTCTGGTTTTTATATCCTTCAATTTTGGTAAGTTAGTATTTTTCAAGGAATTTGTCTTTTTTTTTAAGTTTTAAATTTGTTTATAGAAATGTGTTTATAGTGGATCCCGAGAAACTTAACAGAAGACCATGGGGGAGGGGAGTGGGGGAAAAAATGTTACAGAGAGGGAGGGAGGCAAACCATAAGAGACTCTTGAATACTGAGAACAAACTGAGGGTTGAGGGGGTGTGGGGGAGAGGGGAAAGTGGGTGATGAGCATTGAGGAGGGCACCTGTTGGGATGAGCACTGGGTGTTGTATGGAAACCAATTTGACAATAAATTAAATTTAATATAAAAAAAGAAATGCATTTATAATATTTTTCTTATAATTTTCTTATAATATTTGCTTTTTATTTATTTTGCTCTTGTCATTAATATTTTCTCTTTCAACTTGTTTTGCCTCTTGTTTTTTAGTTCTTTTTGAGGTGGAAGCTTGATTATATATTTTTCAATATTTCTATTTTTCTATCCATTTTCAGCTATAAATTATCATCTAAGCATTGGTTTAGCTACATTCAACAACTTCTAATGTATTGTTTCTTCATTTTCTTTCATGTCAAAATTCCATTGTGATTTTTCTCTTTGACCTGTAAGTAATTTAGATTTGTGTTTCCTAATTTCTAAACATTTAGGGCTTCTCTAATTATCTTTTTTATTAATGGGTCCTTGTTTAATTTCATTATGGTCAAAGAGCATACTCTATATGTTATACTATTACGGAATTTTTGATACTTGTTTTATGAGCCAGCCTATAGTCTGTTTTGTTAAGTGATTTATATCCCCAAAAACATAAGTGTATTCTATCATCAGGTATAGTGTTTGATACATCAGTGTTGTCAAGTTGGTTGATCATATTCTTTAAACATTTTATATCTTTATTGATTTATTTTTTGTTTGCTTGTCCTATCAGATACCGAGAGACATCTTTAAAATTTTTTTTAATTTAGGGGTGCCTGGTGGCTCAGTTGGTTAAGTGTCTAATTTTGCATCAGGTCATGATCTCATGGGTTTGTGAGTTTGAGCCCATCATTGGGCTGACAGCTCAGAGGCTGGAGCCTGCTTCGTATTCTGTGTCTCCCCCTTTCTCTGCCCCTTCCCCACTTATACTCCATCTCTCTCTTTCTCTCTCAAAAATAAATATTTACAAAATTAAAACAATTTTAAGTTAGAAATAATTGACATATGATAGTATATTTGTTTCAGTTGTACAATATAGTTTGATATTTATATATATTGCAAAATGATCACTACACTAAGTTTAGTTAACATCCATCAGCATACATAGTTATAAATTTTCTCATGATGAAACTTTTTAGATGTTTTCTCTTAACTTCAAATACACAATATAATTAGCTATAGTCCCCATGCTGTACATTAATTCTCCATGACTTATTTATTTTGTAAGTGGGAGTTTGTACTTTTTAACACCCTTCATCCATTCTGCCCATCCCCCAACCCTGCTTCATGCAATCAGTGTGGGTTCTCTGTATCCATGAACCTATTTTATTTGTTTTGTTTTTATATTCCACACATAAGTGAGATCATACAGTATTTCTCTTTGTCTGTCTGACTTATGTTCACTCAGCATAATGCCCCCAAGTTTCACCCATGTTGTTACAAATGGCAAGATTTTCTTTTTCTCTCCCTCCCTCCCTTTCTTTTTTTCTTTCTTTCTTTCTTTCTTTCTTTCTTTCTTTCTTTCTTAATTTTTATTAAAAATGTTTTTTTTCAATGTTTATTTTTGAGAGGCAGAAACCGTGTGAACAGGGAGGGGCAGAGAGAGAGGGAGGCACAGAATCCAAAGCACGCTCCAGGATCTGAGCTGTCAGCGCAGAGCCCCATGTGGGGCTTGAACTCATGAACCATGAGATCATGATCTGAGCTGAAGTCGTACTCTTAACTAACTGAGCCACCCAGACACCTCAAAACTTCCTTTTTTACAGCTGAATAATAGTTCATTTTGTGTGTGTGCGTGTGTGTGTATATATATGTGTGTGTGTATACATATATATGTATATATGTGTTGTGTGTATATGTGCATTTATGTATGTGTACATATATGTGTGTATGTATCTATATGTGTGTGTATATACATATATCTCATATTTTCCTTTTCATTTATCCATTGGTGGACAGATTGCTTCCATATCTTGATTCTTGTAAATAATATTGAAATAATGTTGCAGTGAACATGGGGTGCATATATCTTTTTGAGTTAGTGTTTTCATTTTCTCTCTCTATATTCTGTTTCATTGATATGTGTCACTGTTTTTATGGCAACACCATACTGTATTGGTTATGATAGCTTTCTAATATAGGTTGAGATCAAGCTATGTGATGCTTCCAGCTTTATTGTTTTCTGCTAAGATTGCTTTGTTTTTTTTGAGGGGGGGGGGTCTTTTATGGTTCCATAACAGTTTGAAGATTGTTTGATCTATTTCTGTGAAAAACACCACTGGAATTTTTTAAATTTAAATTTTAGTTAATATACAGTTCAGTATTGGTTTCAGGAGTAGAATTCAATGATTCATCACTTACATAGAGCACCCAGTGCTCATCCCAACAAGTGCCCTCCTTAATACCCATCACCCATCAGCCAGCCCACCTCCCACCTACCTCTCTCTAGCAACACCATTGGAATTTTGACAGATTTCATTGAATCTGTAGATTATTTGGGTAATATGGATGTTATAACAGTATTAATTCTTCCAGTCCATGAGGAGAGAATATCTTTGCATTTATTTTTGGCTTCAATTTATTTCACCAATTTCTTACAATTTGTAGTGTATAGGTCTTTCATCCCTAGAGAGGTCATTCTAATTTGACAACTACCATGATAGGAGTTGAATACTCCTGTTTATCAATTTTACACACTGAGTTAGAGCATTTGGGAGCTGACCAACAGGATTGTTCAATGAATCTGAATATTTGCAATCAAACGTAGTCTTGATTTTATTACTAGATTATGAGGCCACATATTTATTTGTGCCTATACAAAAGTGAGAACATTATCAGAGCAGTTAAGCTCACAGGCTTTGGAGCTAGCTGGACCTAAAATCTGGTTCCACCATCCTCTAGTTAAGTGATCTTGAAAAAAAGTAAGTAGTCTCTCAAAACCTTAGTTGTATCAGATGGGACATAAGGAAAAGAACGCTCCCTATTTCACAGGGTATTTGTAGGGATTAAACAAGGACATTTAAAGTCATTAGGAGAGGCAGATGTGAGGGACAAAAGGATGTTGAAGTATTTTACACAGATATTGGGGAATGTCTACTGTAGGGCTGCTAGGGTGGCAAAGCCAAATACTTCAAGAAGGAAATGATTACATAGAATCCTATCATTCGTTCCATCCATCTTTTCCAACTCTGAATAGAGTGTTTCCTTGGGTGACTGAGAAGATAATGACTGAAGGAGAAGAGGCAGAAATCAGTCCCGATATTTTGATCCCCTTTTTTTCACTTTTACTTACTCGCTGTGTTCTTTTGTTTTGTCTTGACACAGACTAAGGAATATTTTTGGAGCCATAACCATGTGGATTTAGAAGTTAAAATTTAGACATGGTCCACATTTAAATCCAGTTTATATATGATTACTGATTTTAGTCTTGTATACATTAAACTGGACCACGTGTGCTGACTTTGTTCTGCTTGCCTGTGTTGTGAAAGAAAGGAACTATGAATGTAGAAACTCCACAAACTAGCTGTGTGGTCTGGGCTCAGTGGTCTTTGACTCCCCTTTCTCTCTGCAGAAATGCAGAGATTTGCTGAAAGTACTGTTATTTTCAGTTTGTTTGACATTCTGTTTATACCATAAATCTATATTCGATTGATTTCAATTTTCTTTTTATAGGCCTTTTTTGGGGGTAAGTTCTATTATTGTAAGAAGGTGAGCACAAGTAGTCAATTTCTGTGAGTTTGTTCAGCTGATCAGTTTGGCTAAGTGTTATACTGGATTTCTGTTTTGACATTTAAAATTCTCTTTTATAAATTTCATATAATTTGGAGAGTATAGAAAAGCACCAAGAAACACAACATGTTGGTAATTTCATTACTTCAGGTAAACATTTTGTGGTATTTCCTTGCAGTTTCTTTTATGTGCATTTTTCATGCAGTTGAGATTGTACTTTAACTGTGTAATTTCACACACTACTTGTTCTTAATCATTATATCAAGCATTTCCCTATGCATATCATTGTCATTCTGGCAGAAAACAGATGATACATACACCCGTGTGGGTAAGTTTTTTAAAACTTTATTTTATTTTATTTTATTTTATTTTATTTTATTTTATTTTATTTTATTTTATTATTTATTTATTTATTTATTTATTTATTTATTTATTTATTTATTTTGAAAGTCACAGTGTGTGAGCGGGAGAGGGCCAGAAAGAGAGAGAGGGAGAGAGAATCCCAAGCAGGTTCTGTGCTGTCAGCACAGTGGGGCCCAATCTTACAAACTGGGAGATCATGACCTGCGCCCAAATTAAGAGTCAGATGTTGAACTGACTGAGTCACCCATGCACCCCTACCTATGTGGGTAATTTGAGAAGACTTTAATAAAAGAACTATATACAAAGTTACGGAGAGAGAAAGGGAAACCGTAAGGAAAGGATAATATGGTATTGGAGACTTAAAATGTGTCTAGTCTGAATTCAGGGATGCTAAGTTTAATATATATACTGAATTCCTATGAGTGTGAAAACAGAAGAATGTAAAATGCCTCGTTAATAATGTTTTATATTGGTCACATGAGTTACTTGAATTGTATTTCTCTTAGTACTAGTATAGAGTATACTCTAAGCCTTAATAGGTCAGGGAATATTCCATGCAAAGATCAGCTGCTAGAAACCATGACTTTCCATAAGGGATTGTAACCAGTATACATTGACCCAGAAAGGAGTCAGTCTGGGGAATAAATTCTTTGCCCCCTTTTTCTTTCCCGATCCTTTCGCCTCAAGTTCCTGCCTATGTCTACCATAGGTTAAATCCAACAGGAAGCCAGTAGGTAAGGAAGTCCGTTGATGCAGTCCATGGAGGTTTGCCTACCTGGGCTCAAAACAGTATAGAAAAAGAGAGTGAATCTGGAAAAGCCTAATGAACATATGAAGCATAATAACTTATTAAAATGCTTTGCAAATCTAAGTTTCAAGGACTGCACATTCCACTTCATGTATTGTATTGCACTGTGAAAGTGTTGGGTAAAGTAATAATGTAATTGGATTATGGGAATTATCTTTGGTATATAATGTCATTTAATATAAATAAAAGATAAACTGAGTTTTTGGTTAGAACAGCAATCAAGCAATGTATGGATAAGAGTTTCTTAAAGTGTACTCAAGAATTTGAAAATTGATAGAATTTTGACAATGCCTATTTTATTTCCATTAAAAGTAACATTTTATGTAGGGTTAATTTTTTTCTCTCTTTAAAGTGATAGTGGGGCACACATCTTAGATGTATTCGGTGGAATTTCTTTAATTTGTTTACATTTATCGCTCTAATTCTGAGAGATTAACTGATAACAATTCATTTTAATGAAACTCAATATTCCCAAAATGATGAAATTAAGTAGTACATCGCATTTTGAAATGGGGGAGCATTTAAAAAATGTAATCTTACTCGTTAAAAGCACATGTAATCTGAGGCATTTGTTGGTAGGGTTTTGATAAATGGGAGATCTACAAGGTTATGGAAGACCTTTTCTTTTACTTACCTAAACAAGAATTGAATGTTAAATGCAGTATGAACATCGTATGATATCTGACTTCATGGTGACTGTACTAGCATGATCACATTCCTTTAGGTTCTCAAATGGTTGGAGCTATGCCTCTCATGATACACTGTTTGTTTTGTACTTCTCTCAGAGTTAAAACATAAACATGAGTTCTTAAACCCAATACACGTTTAGCATGAGTAGAATCCATTGCTTTTGTAGTGAAGTCTTTCAGAATTAAACATAGCCTGTGAAGGTTTCAGTGGGTGATGATTCTGGTCACCGATATATGTAAAAGACAAAAGTCAGCTGTAGTTTCTTTTGGGTTTAGTAGTGACTATGTAGAGTATACGGTTTAATAACATGGCTATTTACAAAGTTGGGGTGAGAGAAAGAGAAACCATAGGGGAAGGATCATAGTATTGACGACTCAAAACATTTTCTTTGAGTAAATACCAGCAGAGGAATTAATGGATCATTGAGTAGGTCTATTTTAATTTTTTGAAGTACCTCTATACTGTTTTCTACATTGCTGTACCAGTTGGCATTCCGACCAGCAATGCGAGAGTGTTTCCTTTTCTTCACATCCTCACCAACACTTGTTATTTGTTTTTGATTCTAGCCATTCTGACAGATGTAGGGTGATAACTCAAGGTTATAACCGATATAGCAAATGTCATTTTTCCATCACGATGAATAAATGGTAGTATTTACTTCATTGGATTTTAATATTTATAATCAGTTTATAAATTTATTTTGGTTTTATAAGCAACAGAGATTATACCCAATTTAATATTTGACTTATCGTAACCATCATTATGACAATATTTTTCACCACTCCAAATTATGAAAGAATTTATTTCTTTTTTTTTCTTTTTTTTTTTTTAATTTTTTTTCAACGTTTTTTATTTATTTTTGGGACAGAGAGAGACAGAGCATGAACGGGGGAGGGGCAGAGAGAGAGGGAGACACAGAATCGGAAACAGGCTCCAGGCTCTGAGCCATCAGCCCAGAGCCCGACGCGGGGCTCGAACTCACGGACCGCGAGATCGTGACCTGGCTGAAGTCGGACGCTTAACCGACTGCGCCACCCAGGCGCCCCGAGAATTTATTTCTTTAATAAAGGAATTAAGACTCAAATTTAAGCATCACTAAATTAAGTAAAAAAAAAACAGATGAATTTAAATCAGCTTGTAATGAAAAGTAGCTCCCTCCTCCCTTTTTTCTTACAGAATGGCTTCACACTGTGACTAGTTTATAATCAGGCCCCACAAACTTTTATATGTGTTTGAGGCCTTGAGGATCGTCTTTTGTTCCAGATCCCCATTGCACATTGCAAAATTATGCCCTAGGGGTGTGCGTGTGTGTTACATTTGCAAGAGCTAATGGGAAGTATGATCCAAATTCTGTTACATTTATGCATGCATTATCTCATACAACCTCTGGTGCTTAAATTGCTTCTATAGGAATGGAGGTATCTGTTCTGATTGCGTCTAAGTATTTTTTTTTTTTCATTTTTTAATCTTCATTTATTTTTGAGAGAGAGAGAGCGAGCGAGCAGGGTAGGGGCAGAGAGAGAGAGAGAGAGAGAGACAGACAGACAGACAGACAGATAGACAGACAGACAGGATCTGAAGCATGCTCCAGGCTCTGAGCTATCAGTACAGAGCCTGACGTGGGGCTCAAACCTACGAACCACGAGATCATGATCTAAGCCAAACTTGGACGCTTAACCAACTGAGCTGCCCAGATGCCCCATGATTTTGTCTAAGTATTAATGGATGACTTTATGTTCACATCAGGTTGGTATCATGGATATTAAATATTTTTATAACAGTTTTCTGGCTCTAAAAGGTATAGAAGCAGGCTCTTTAATTTTATAACTTACATGTTGGATGGCTCTGAAAAGTTAATGATTATTGAAATACATAGTAATTTAGTATCTCTTTGGTACTTTGATATTTGGAGAGGAAGCATTCAATAAATTACCTGAAGGTGAGTTGGTGGTAATGGAGAAATAGTCAATAGGGGAAAAATTAATTTAAAAAGGAGAAATATTGGTTTTAGGTAGCTTACTTTTTTCTTCGTTTGAGTATACGTTAGAAGAGGTTCTCTGGCCATTATATCTTCTAGGTCCATCCATGTTGTTGCAAATGGCAAGATCTCATTCTTTCTTTATGGCTGAGTAATACTGTATTGCATATCTTTGCCACGTCTTCTTACTCATTTATCTATTGGTGAATATTTTCATTGCTTTCTCAAAAAAATTAAAAATAGAAATAACATATAATCCAGAAATTCCACTACTGGGAACTCAAAGAAAAAAAAAACTAATGTGAGAAGATATATACACCCTATGTTTATTGCAACATTATTTATAATAGCCAAGATATGGTAGCAGTCTTTTATGTACTTGAAACTTGGTGTTCATTCAATCCTTGATTATATGAGAAACAGTGGATTGAAATCTTTGACTCACGTCTTTGCTCTTTAACCAATTTTCCCTTCTTACCTGTGCAATAAGGGAACATGGTAAAAGAAATATTTTATGGTGAGTGTGGACTGCTCCCTAACCTAACCATTTTTGTTATGGGTTATATGATATTAAATCTTTACAGCCAATAGAAGATCAACCCGTTTTTGAAACCCACCTTGATTCATATGCCATAATCCAGAACTTTAGACACTGTCACCATGTCTAGTCACAGTGATGAGGTGCCTATTATTTCAAAAGTTTAGAATGTGTTATCTTGTAACATCTCAACCACATACCTCTTATAATGACTTTTTTGCTGGAAATATAAGTTATCTTAATCTTCTGCATGAATAACTTAGGCTAGTTTGTGGAAATATTTCCTAAGGGAGAGGTTTATTAAACTCTGGAATCCTTTCCTTAGCAAGTCATTGGAGTGGCCCCTGTGGACATCTTCAGAAATGGAAGATCTTTGGGGCGCCTGGGTGGCGCAGTCGGTTAAGCGTCCGACTTCAGCCAGGTCACGATCTCGCGGTCCGTGAGTTCGAGCCCCGCGTCGGGCTCTGGGCTGATGGCTCGGAGCCTGGAGCCTGTTTCCGATTCTGTGTCTCCCTCTCTCTCTGCCCCTGCCCCGTTCATGCTCTGTCTCTCTCTGTCCCAAAAATAAATAAACGTTGAAAAAAAAAAAAAAGAAATGGAAGATCTTTGCTTTGAGATGCCTTAGGTATGATCTTGTGGGAAAGCATGGGGAGAGCCATCTGTAATTAAGGAGAAAATGGTGGCTAACATGAAAGTAAATCTTCCAGAAAAGAATATTCTAGCTATAGCTACATAATTAAGATAAAAGTAAAGATGAAGAAGGGAATTGAAACATAGGGTAAGGAAGGAATGGAAAAAAAAAACATGGAGAAAATTTTCATCAATATGATGACAAATTCTGAAGTTTTGAACATAATATTGTATGATAAAGGTGACACTTTGTGGGGAAAAAAAAAATCAATGAATGTATGTATTTAATGCTTCGAAGCATCCAGGAGGGAATTTCACCGTGTATGATCTTGTGGCTATCCTTTCCGTTGTGGACCCTGTTTTAGTTGTGAGAATAACAGGTGCACAGCTTCCTGAAGCACCTGAAAATGGGGTTTATAAATACCCACTTTTAGATGGGGAGGTATGTGTATAAGTTTCTGCTAAGTAATGAATTCACTCCTTTTTTTCCCTTTAACAGAACTGAAAGAAATCTCTGAATTTAGACAGACTTTAACATTTTATTTTGTTTTATTTTTAAAATTTTTTTTCTTGTGTTTTGAGAGCGCAAGCAGGGGAGGGGCAGAGAGAGAGGGAGACACAGAATCCAAAGCATGCTCCAGGCTCCGAGCTGTCAGCACAGAGCTCGACACGCGGCTTGAACCCACGAACCATGGGATCATGACCTGAGCCGAAGTCTGACGCTCAACTGACTGAGTCACCCTGGCTCCCCATACGTAGCCTTTAACATTTTAAAATTTAAATTTATAAAATTTTAATTGTTTGTGCATAAGGAAATTTAGAATATCTCAAATTATTTTTCTAATAAGTAGCCTGAGATTGCCAAAGTATTGGTCAGTAAAAATTATAGTTTCTATTAAAAATTCAGACTATTTTTAGCTGAATATTGGCATATGTGAGTGGGTCCTTAATTTCAGTATCTATCTAAAATTAATTTTTTTCTTTCTTGAGAAATGCTACTTTTTTGGCTGGCTTTATACTAAGTCCCAGTATAGAATTCTTAGGTAAAGAGGATGGAACAGTAGGCTTCAGGGACTGAGGTCTTCCTCTCCCTTCCTCTACCCCGTAACCAAATTATATGACATGGCAGAAACGTGATATTGTGAACTATACCATTTATTTACTGTACATATTCTAGTGTACCTAGCAACCGAAGTTAACAAGAGGCTAAAAATAGAGTGACACCATCTGGAAAGAAAGCTTATAGAAAACTCTTTTTGGTTTTATAAAATGTTTTACCAATGAAGTTTTGTTTAAAAAGCTTTATTGAGATATCATTCACATACCATACAATTCATCCACTGAAATTGTACAGTTCAGTGTGTTTTTATAGTGTTCTCAGAGTTGTGCACCTATCCCCGCAATCAGTTTTAGAACATTTTCATCACTCTCTAAAGAAACCTGGTAGCCATTAGCAGTCATTCTGCCTTTCCTCCTGAGCCTAGTCCCAGCTCTAGGCAGCTACTAATCTAATTTCTGTCTCTATAGATTTTCCTTTTCTGTACATGTCATGTAAATGGAATCATACAACTTGTGACCTTTATACTGGCTTCTTTCACTTAGTATGTTTTCATGTCTCATCCATGTTGTCGCACGTGTCACTA
Organism: Prionailurus viverrinus; assembly: GCF_022837055.1. NCBI lineage: Eukaryota > Metazoa > Chordata > Mammalia > Carnivora > Felidae > Prionailurus > Prionailurus viverrinus. The sequence goes on along the minus strand of NC_062561.1, from coordinate 132,376,588 downwards.
CGTCATTTGTTTTTATAGCTGAATAATACTCCATTGTATGGATGATAACACATTTTCTTATTGGCTCATCAGGTGATGGATATTTGAGTTGTTTCCACTTTGGGGCTATTTTTTGGGGGGGAATTTAGGTACAAGTGTTTGTGTGGATATATGTTTTCATTTCTCCTAGGTATATCTTTAGGAATAGAATTGGTGGGTCATATGGTACTTGTAATTTAACCATTGGAGAAACTGCTGGACTGTTTTCCAGAGTGGTGGTACCATTTTACATTCCCACCTAAGAGTATAAAGGTTTCGATTTCTCCACTTTCTTGTAACACTTGTCTTTTTGATGATCACCTTTCTAGTGGATATGAAGTGGGATCTCATTGTGGTTGGGATTTGCATTTCCTTGATGGCCCTTCATGTTGAGCATCTGTTCATGTGTTTATTGTCCTTTTGTTTATCTCCTTAGGAGAAGTCTACTTATATCCTTCGCCCTTTTAAACATTGGTTGTCTTTTTTTTTTTTTAAGTAATACCCTCTATTTTTTTTTTTTTAAGTTTATTTATTTTTTTGTGAGCGAGATAGATCATGCGCAGGGGAGGGGCAGAGAGAGGATCCCAAGCTGGCTCTGCACTGTCAGATCTGTGAAATCATGACCTGAGCTGAAATCAAGAGTCAGATGCTTAACTGACTGAGCCACCCAGGTGCCCCAGGTTGTCTTTCTATTATTGAGTTGTAGGAGTTTCTTGTATCACTCAGATAGAAGTCTCCTATCACATATATGATTTGTGAACATTTTCTCGCATTTTGTGGTTTGTCTTTTTACTCCCTTGATTGTGTTCGTTGAAGCACAAAAGTTTTTAATTTTTAAGAAGCCCACGTTCTTAAATATTCTTGTTGCTTGTGCTTTTGTTGTCATGTCTATGAAACTGATGCCCTAATGTAAGACCTTAGAGACTTATGCTTGTACTTTTTAAAGAGGGTTTTTGTTTTTTTAAACGGGTTTAGCTCTTACCTTTGGTTCTTTGATCCATGTTGAGTTAATTTTTTTGTATGGTGTAATAAACAGGTCCACCTTTGTTCTGTTGTGTGTGGATGTCATTTATTCCAGGAACGTTTGTTGAGAAGATTATTTTTCCTCATTAAACTGTCTTAACAGCCTTGTCTAGAATCATTTACTGTAAATGTAATGGTTTATTTCCTGCATCTCATTTGTGTTTCATTGATCTATACGTCTAACCTTATTCACAAAACCACGCTGTCTTGATTCCTGGAGCTTGGTAGGAAGTTCTGAAATTGGGTAGTGAGAGTCTTTGTTCTTGTCTTTGAAGTTTCTTTTGACTACTCTGGATCTCTTGTATTTGCATACAAACTTTAGAATTGGCTTGTCAAGTTTTGCAAAAAAGAGGGCTGAGATTTTTATATGGATTGCATTGAATCTGTAGAGAAATTTGGGGTAGTATTGCCATTTTAATGTTAATTCTTCCCGTCCATCGACACAGGATGTCTTACTATGTACTTAGTTCTTCAAAAGATGTTTTGTCATTTCAGGTTATAAATATCATACTTGTTTTGTTACATTTATTCCTCAGTATTTCATTCTTTTGGATGTGCTCATGAATGGAATTCTTTTCATTTCCTTTTTTGTATTCTTTATTGATAGTGTATAGAAACACAATTTTTTTTGTATGTTGAGTAAATTATGTTTTAACATCAAACCAATCTGATGCTAATGCAGAGAATAAACTTGAGAAACTTAAGATAATATAACTGGCTCTCTGTGTGTACAGTTTAAAGTGAAGGGCTTAGGAAGTGTTATAAGGGCCTTTTTTTTTCCCCCAAAGGTGGAAATGCTTATTTCCCACAATTAGTGTAGTTAAGAAGATGAAGCTAAGCCAGTTGTGTTGTCTTTTTAATACGTAGTTTATTTCTTGATATTAAGTGTTATGTAAATCCACAAAGCGATTTCCAACATGATTTTCATTGAGCCTAGATTTTAGACTTACTTTATATATGTTGTTGGTTTTTCTTTAACCTATAGTTTTATTACTTGACCTTGTAGCTTCCTATCATATGTTCTCCTTTCATGTTGGTCATTTGCTCCAGGAAAGTTTTACAGATGGGTGGATATAGAATTTATGAGGCTCCCATGTATATTCTGATCTTTAAGGCAATTTTTGAAAATTTTATAATTCCCCTGGTATAAAGTTATTCTGTATCATTTCTCTTTTTGAATGTTCATATACCAAAAACAGTATCTTGCACGCAGTAGGGCATTTTATAAATTCTTCATTAATTTTATAAGATAGTAGGAAATTAGGATTAGGTAGGAATTAATAATATTCTGACTTATTTTCCTGGAATAAAGACCTGGTGAAGGGAGGGCATAGCAGAAGCAGGGTAAAATTTTGGTCACAACTAAAAATGTTTTAGGGGCACTCAGGTGGCTTAGTCGGTTAAGCGTTCGACTTCGGCTCAGGTCATGATCTCATGGTTCATGAGTTTGAGTCCCACGTCAGGCTCCGTGCTGACAGCTCGGAGCCTGGAGCCTGGTTTGGATTGTGTCTACTTCTCTTTCTGCCCCTCTCTCACTCCTTCTCTGTCTCTCAAAAAAATAAAATAAATAAATAAAAATGTTTTAAAAATTATTGTATGCTATTTTAGACTTTACTTTTGTTGACTGGGTTTTAGTCAAATACTAATATGTTGATTTGGTAAGGTTAAAATGATATTAGGAAGGATGCAGCAGTAAAAAAAAAGGGGGGGGGGTAATTACACCTAGCGATGCTTTCCATTTCTTTATTTGGCATCTAATGGATGTTGTAGCAGTGAAACTAATCTGAAAGAGTTGCCAGGCGCTCTTGTTTGCCTGGAGGTCAGCTCACTTAAAAAGGCATCCTGGCTGTCAGCATTAATTGGGTTGGCAAGTAAGGAGATTGAGTCAAATGCCAAAATCAACTCAGCTTCAGGCATATGGCAGTACTTTGTTGGCTTTTCTCACTGAATAGCTATTGGACAAACATTTGCATGTGCCCTGTCTTAGGTAATTAAGAAATTTCTGTGTATGCAAATTCTTGTATTCTTCAGTGTAAAATATTATGTTTTAGGAACATCCTCAGTTATTGAGATCCCAGGTCTGTCACTAGGAAAAGCCAGATTTTTTCCTGCCAAGAGTTCCTACTGGAACTTAAATTTTACATTTTGGATGAAAACTTAGTAAAATGTACTAAAACGTACTGTGCACTTTTCTGCCTTCAAGTGTAATACTCGGGGCACCTGTGTGGCTCAGTCCATTAAGCATCTGACTTGGCTCAGGTCACGATCTCGTGGTTCATGAGTTCCAGCCCTGCTTTGGGCTCTGTGATGACAGGTCAGAGCCTGGACCTGCTTTGGATTCTGTGCCCCCTTCCCTCTCTCTGCCCCTCCTGTGCTCATTATCTCCCTCCCTCTCTCTCAAAAATAAATAAAACATTAAAAAAATTTAAATGTATTACTAAATTTGACCCTTCTTAATGACTCAAGGTCACCATTATTAACCTTGAGTAATGTGCCGAAGATATTAGGTGCAAACACAAATATCAGTGATGTAAGCCATCACAGAAAGAATTCGCCTGTGTTGAAAAAGGGTACCCACTTAGATTGAGGTGGTTTTTGTTTTGAAAAATTTCCATACATGAATTAAAAAATACTAGCTTTATTGAGGTGTAATTCATATAACATACAATTCACCCATTTAAAGTACACAACTGAATGATTTTTAGTGCTTCAGAGCTGGGTAATTGTCATGATCATCCATTTTAGAACCTTTTTTATCATCCCAAGAAGAAGCTCTGTGCCCATTTTCATTCACTCCTGGTTTTCCCTCACAATGCCTAGTCCTAGGCAACACCTGTCTACTTCTGTTTTGTATAAGTGGAATCATGTAATATGTGGCCTTTATGATTGGCTTGTTTCACACAGCAAGTATTTTCAAGATACATTCATCTGGTGGCATGCATCAGAATTTCATTTCTTTTTATTGATAATAATCCATTGTGCATGTGTAATATATTTTATTTATCCACCGGTTGATGAATATTTATTTCTGCTTTTCACCTATTTTAAGTGATGTATAATAAACATTCATGTACAAGTTTCTGTGTGCACTTATGTTTTAATTTTTCTTGGGCTTTTGTGTGTCTCTTGAGCATATATTTCCCTTGGGAGAGGATACATTTTTGTTGTTAATGCTTGCCTTTTTTCTCACCATGGTAGAATGAGACACAAACAAGGGTAAGACATTTTAGGTTGTATAGCATGTCTGCTTTTCGGTAAAATTAATTAACAAATCAAAGGCTGAAGCTTTTCATAAGTGATTTATTTCTTCTCCAGAATTTTCCTTTTTTTTTTTGTTTACTTTTTGTTGTTGTTGTTATTTGTTAGCACCATTTGAGAAGATTATCTAACTATAAAATTGAAAGTTCTGCATTGTACTTGCATGATGGATCGCTTCTCTCATCAAGTATCTTCATATTCTGAATAATGCCATTTTCCATAGATTGACTTCATGTGGTAGCATGGGGGACCAGGAAAATAGTAAAACCATTCCTAGTCACTAATACTACTCTGTAGTGAATTCTAGACTTGTGTTCTAAAAAAATAGCTTTGATATCCTGTGGTGAACCTATGATTTGAAAAGATCACTTAGTGGTTCTAAAAAAATAAGAAAATCAGTGATAACAATACCAATTATTAAGTTATTTTATTTATTACATATTTATTGAGTGGCTCCTGTGTTGTAGGCACTATTCTTGGGATTAAAAAATAGATAGGGCATGGTTTATAGCCAGGAGAAGCTTATAGTGTAGCAGGCTCTATATAGTTCTGCTACGTTGGGAGTTAATGAAGTGGTTTTTAGTAAATGGAGTAGCAGGAGTAGACACTGAATGTGAGAAAGTGGGATGAGTTTTGAAAGGCAAGATAGGGCCAACTTTGGGAAAATGTGTCCTAAATATTTGAGACCTTTCACTGTGGGTTAAGGGGAACTGTCATATAATTTCAAGCAGTGGAGTGACATGATCTGATACATATTTTAGAAGAATAACTCATGGCAGTGGCAGTAGAGAATATGTTCAGAGGGGCTGGAGAAGATGTATCCAGGACATATTTCTCAGCTATAATCAGCACCAGTTAAAATTGGATTTTGCTTGTATATAGAGATGTCATCAGAAATTTGTTTAGATTTGGATGCAGAGGTCTTGTCAGATATTCTTAAATTGCTTTGAGACAAGAAATACAATTATTTGGGGGGCATTTAAATCAGTCACTTAGTTACGGATTCAGTTGTTCTGCAGAATTTATTAGTCTTGCACTTAATTTACACTTCAGTGTATTCACATTCATTGCGTTTCCTAGATTTGACACGATGCTGTTTCTTTGTGAGTCTACTTATTTTCTTGAAAAATAACTTTCCCATCTCCAATTTAATGTATAATGTATAAGTAGACGAAAAATTACCATCTGAAGAGTGAATCTGCACACACGAGACAAGTCTGTGCTATGCCAATCGCAAGAGAGATGGTTGAGGTAAAGTCAAACGTCTTTGAGTAAATCCTATTGCCTGTAATTGAGACGAGAAACATGAAACAGGGTGAGCAAAAAAAGAATAAACAGTGGACAATTGCAAAGAACTCTTGAATTGTGTATGGTGAAATGTTCTAACTTTAAGGATTTTATTTTATAAGACTGCAGAGCACTAGCCCAAGGAAGAGTCGTCAACCTGTTTTAAACTTGTAGGGACTTGATTTAGTGGTACTTGCCAGACTGAAAGTTGTAAACCATCAAGAAAATAGATATGTTTCATCAGGACTGTAAAGTCTTTGAAGGTGTAGTTTGTGTTGAATCCTCTCACAACCTGAGTTAGATTGTATCATTTTTCTGCCTCAAAGTCTCCAGTGTTTTCCCATCTCATTCAGAGAAAAAGTCAAAGTCTTTTCATGCTTTGTTCTCTGTTACCTTTCTGACCCATCTTTCACCGCTCTCCTGATAATTATTTTGTTTTAGTGACCCAGGCCTCTTTGCCAGTATGATTACTGGAAAAAGAAATTCTGTTTGCTTCAGAGCATTTGCACTTGTTGTATTTCTGCTTAGAATACTGTGCTACATACACGGATGGCTTATTCTCTCACTTTATTCAAAGGTTTACTCAAAAGTTACCTTTTCATTGAGTCACCCTTTACAAAATGCAACTCTGACATTTCGTACCCCTTTCTTCCTCCCTAAGAATTTATCACTGTCCAACATGCAGTATATTTAATGTATTTATTTTATTGTCTGTCTCTTCCACTATTGTGGAAACTCTGAGGGCAAAGATTTTTATCTTTTATATTCCCAGCTCCTAGAATAACACTTGGTGTACACATTAGATATTCTTAAATATTTGTTTAAGGAAGGAAGGAAGGAGAGAAAAGGTGTAAATTCTTCGGTAATGCTATTAAATTTACTGACATAATTTTAATCAGTTATCAGGGTCTCTTCTGTTAATGGTCTCTGTCATTTTAAAATGTCAAAACCCAAAACCTAGAATGTAACACATGGCCCAAACAAATTACATTTGCTTATATGCATTTTTTTTCTTTTGATTTTTTAAATTGTCTTGGAATGAGAGGTAGGCACTGTGGCAGATTGAATTGTATTCCCCTGCCAAAATTCATGTTAAAGTCTTAATGCCCAGAACTTCTGAATGGGATTTTATTTAAAAATAATGTTGTTGTTGACATTATGTTAGAGTAGCATGGGCCATTCATCCAGTATGACTGTATCCTTATAAAAAAGGGAAATCTGAACACATAAATACACATGGGGAGAACATCATGTGAAGAGGCATGGAACTCAGGGACGTATTCTCCATCACTGCACTGCCAAGGACCCAATACTGAGGACACATTAACCTTGGACTTCTGGCCTTGAGAACTGTGAAAAAATAAGTTACTGTTGCTTAAGCTAGTCAGTTTATGGTATTTCGTTATGGCATCCCTAGTACATGAATACAGGCATTCTCACATCTCCTTGCTGAGAACCATTTTTAAAGAACAATAATCGATTGATTTGAATTTAAAGGTGCAATATATGTGGTAGTTTTTTTCTTAGCTATGTCTCTGAAAATGTTTTTAAAATACAGAAAAAATATTAAAGGAGAAAATAAGAGTCTATATGTAATATCTCAAATAGAAATGGTTATTTTTTTTCAGACTTGCTTTTAAAAAATATTTTACATACAATAGATTAACAGGAAGTTGCAAAAAGAGCACAGAGGGGTCCCTTATACCTTTTCTTCAGTTTTCCCCAAAGTTAAATCTTACATAATATAGTAAGGTTTATGATCAAAACCAGAAAATTGATATTGGTACAGTCTGTGCATGTGATTCTGTTTCACATTGTTTCACATGTAAATTCGAGTAACCCCCACCACATTCATGACATACCTACCACCACAAAGATCTCCCTCATGTCACCTCCTCCTCATAGTCAAACCCATTCCTCTCCCCCTCCCCATCCTTAATCCCCAGAAACCATTACTCTTCTCCCCATCTCTATAGCTTTTTCATTCCGATACTACAAAAATGGTAACCTAAATAATGTGACTTTTTGAGATTGGCTTTTTTACTTAGCATACTGCCCTTGAGACCTACCCAAGTTATTACATAGATCAGTGGTTCATTTCTTTTCGTTACTAAAGTAGCATTCCATGGTATAGATGAACCACAAGTTGTGTAACTGTTCACCAGTGAAAGACATCGTCGTCATTTCCAGCTTGGGGCTAACACAAATGAACCTGATATGAGAATTTGGGTATACGTGTTTGTGTGACTGTAGATTTTCAGTTCTCTGAGGTAAATGCGGGGAATGCAGTTGATAGAACATATGGTAAATGCATATTTACTTTCTTAAGAAACTGCCAAACTATTTTCTAAGTGGCTGTACAATTCCCACCAAAAGCATATAACAGATCACAGTTTCTCTGCATGCTCACCAACATTTCGTGTTACCATTTTTCATTTTATCTCTTCTAGTAGGTATGTAGTGATATTGTAGTTTTAATTTAATTTCTGTAATGGATAGTCATGTTGAAAATCTTTTGAAGTATTGATCTATTACTATATATATATCTTATATATATATATCCTATATATATCCTATATATATATCCTATATATATATATCCTATATATATATCCTATATATATATATATCCTATATATATATCCTATATATATATATATATATATCCTATATATATATCCTATATATCCTCTTTGGTAAGCTGTGTTTTCATGTGTTTTTTGGTGGGTGGGATCTTCTAATTGTGTTGTGCATTTTTTTACTGTTGAGTTTTGGAAGTTCTTCATATATTGTAAATCTGAGTCCTATCAGACAATGTGGTTTGCAAGTATTGTCTCTCTTTGATCAACAGCTTCCTATTTTCTCCACACCCCAGCCCCTGGCAACCACCATCCCACTCTCTTTTCCTGAATTCAGTGACTTGCTGTTATTTTTTAGTGCATATAATTGATACTGTATAGTATTTGTCTTTGTCTAGCTTATTTAACTTAGTATAAGGTCTCCCCGTTTCATATATACTGTTGCACATGGAAAGTGAGCCAAAAACCATGTGATCACCTTTTAATTAACAGGGAATGAATGGTAGCTAAGTTAGAGTAGTCAACTAACAGATAGTGAAAACATTCTTTGATGGAGTTCTTGTTTTTCAATAGATGCTACAATTATGTTTTAATGTGAAGCAGGCACATACATTCAGGTACGTGCCCACATTCACATACAATTTTCTTCTGACTATTTCAGACCCTTGGTGGCATTTATTGATAATTCATGAATTAGGTTTATTTTATCTGTTATATACAGGCATGATTTCATGTTGCTCTTTTTCATATTATCAGATTTTAAAATGTAGAACAGCCAAAATTTATGCTTATTAACACGGTTCTCTAAATGATTGGTAAACATAGCCAGACCTTTACATTTAGTGGTAAGTCAAAGAACACATTTAATGTTCATATTTTTAATATGTATTCATTATTAATGTCCTTTTTAGTTATGTACAATAAAACTTGGGTCACTAAAATCTGTGAGGACTATTAAGTTTAGCTCAGTGGGTTCTGGAATATGCAAGTCTAGAGCCGTGTTAGGGTAGTGGTAGGAGGCTTGTTAAAAGTGCAGGCTGTGGGGTCCCTCCAGTGAGAGCCATATAGTAGGTTTAAGATGGGATTTAGTCTAAACAGACCTCCCAACAGTTGGACTTCTGTAGCTATGTTTATGGACTGGTGGGAGCCTCTTCCTACAGCTGGTAGGCAGTAGAACCAAGAACAATGGAAATTTAAATTTTTTAAATTTAAATCCACGTTAGTTAACATGTGGTGTAATAATGACTTCAGAAATAGAATTTAGTGATTCATCACTTATATAGAACCCCCATTGCTCATCCCACCCAATGTCCTCCTTAATGCCCCTCGCCCATTTAGCCCATCCCACCACCCATCACCCTGCCATCAACCCTCAGTTTGTTCTTTGTATTTAAGAGTCTCTGAGGGTTTGTCTCCCTCTCTGTTTTTATCTAATTTTTCCTTCCTTTCCCTATGTTCATCTATTTTGTAACAGAAATTCCACGTGAGTGAAATCATATGATCACTCTCTGACTTATTTCACTAAGTGTAATACACTCTAGTTCCATCCATGATGTTGCAAATGGCAAGATTTGATTCATTTTCATCACTGAGTAATATTCCATTGTACAGATGCCACATCTTTATTCATTCATCTGTCTATGGGCATTTGGGCTCTTTCCATACTTTGGCTATTGTTGATAGTGCTATTATAAACATTGGGGTTCATGTGGCCCTGTGATTTAGGATTTTTGTATCCTTTGGATAAATACCTAGTAGTGTAGTTGCTGGGTCATAGGGTAGCTCTATTTTTAATTTTTTGAGGAAACTCCATACTGTTTACCAGTTTGCATTTCCACGAACAGTATAAGAGTGTTTGCTTGTATCCACATCCTTGCCAACATCTGTTGTTTCTTGTGTTGTTAATTTTAGCCCTTGTGACAGGTGAGAGGTGGTATCTCATTGTGGTTTTGATTTGTATTTCCCAGATACTGAGTGATGTTGAACATGCTTTCATGTGTCTGTTAGTCATCTGTATGTCTTCCTTGGAAAAGTATTCATGTCTTTTGCCCATTTCTCTACTGGATTGTTTTTTGGAGTATTGAGTTTGATAAATTCTTTATACGTTTTGGATACTCAACCTTTATTCGATAGGTCATTTGAAAATATCTTCTCCCATTCTTTCAGTTGCCTTTTAGTTTTGTTGATTGTTTCCTTTGCTGTGCAGAAGCTGTTTATCTTGATGAGGTTCCAATAGTTCATTTTTGCTTTTGTTTCCCTTGTATCCGAAGACATGTCAAGTAAGAAGTTGCTGAGGCTGAGCTCAAAGAGGTTGTTGCTTGTTTTCTCCTCTAGGATTTTGATGGTTTCCTGTCTTACATTTAGGCCTTTGATCCATTTTGAGTTTATTTTTGTGTATGGTGTAAGAAAGTGGTCCAGGTTCATTCTTCTGCATGTCGCTGTCCAGTTTTCCCAACACCATTTGCTAAAGAGATTTTTTTTTCAATTGGATATTCTTTCCTGCTTTGTCAAAGATTGGTTGGCCATACATTTGTGGGTCCATTCCTGGGTTCTCCTTTCTGTTCCATTGATCTTGTTTTTGTGCTAGTACCATAATGTCTTTTTTTTTTTTTTTAATTTTTTTTTTCAACGTTTATTTATTTTTGGGACAGAGAGAGAGACAGAGCATGAACGGGGGAGGGGCAGAGAGAGAGGGAGACACAGAATTGGAAACAGGCTCCAGGCTCCGAGCCATCAGCCCAGAGCCCGACGCGGGGCTCGAACTCACCGACCGCGAGATCGCGACCTGGCTGAAGTCGGACGCTTAACCGACTGCGCCACCCAGGCGCCCCAGTACCATAATGTCTTGATAACAGCTTTGTAATACAGCTTGAAGTCCGGAATTGTGATGTCTCCAGTTTTGGTTTTCCTTTTCAAGATTACTTTGACTATTTGGGGTCTTTTCTGGTTCCATACAAATTTTAGAATACCTCTTTTTCAAAATCATCTACTTCACCATTTTATCTTAACTACCTTTTGAGATTTTTTCCATGTCATTTCTATTGTGTACAAGCCATTCTAATTAGCTTAGTAAGTGTCCTATAAAACATCTTGCCTTTTCCTACCTAATAAACACTGTACTTTGGCATACAGACCTCATTTTGTTTGGTTTAGAAGTTTTATTTATTTAAAAAAGTTACTTAGCAATGATTTAACAACATTGGACTAAATTCATACGGGTTTTATCGTTGGTGGTTTGATAAAATAATTGCAATCCTATGTTACACTCAGTTTGTGAAAGTTATAAACTTATAATTTTGAAAGTGAAATGCACCATCTTTTAAACCAAGAATTAATATACTTAAAAATATATTTTTTTAAATGTTTATTTATTTTTGAGAGAGGGAGAGACAGAGTTCAAGTAGGGGAGGAGAAGAGAGAGAGAGAGAGGGAGGCATAGAATCTGGAGCAGGCTCCAGGCTCTGAGCTGTCAGCACAGACCCGATGTGGACCTCAAACCCACAAACTGTGAGATCATGACCTGAGCCGAAGTCAGACGCTTAACCGACTGAGCCACCCAGGCATCCCAAGAATTAATATACTTTTGATTATATTTGAACCTAGTAAATGTTTATTGATAATTTTTTTATTCATGATTTTATACCTGATTGTGGAGAATGACTACTCAGAGAAATTCTGTTTAAATTGTATGATTGATCTGAAATTCAATCATTGATCATAATAAACTTTTAGGTTTAATTTTACTTTGGAGAATTTACTTTGGAGACATCATGCATTTTATCCAGTTTTACTGGACTTACAGCTTTTGGGGAAAAATCAGATAGACCAGCAGCAGTAATTACAAGTACCCCGCAAAGAAGGACAAACTTGCCATATTTCTCGGAACATAAAACAACATTTGCACCAACTTAGAACTGCAAGAAAACAATGCGTCAGAATTTTTCTCATTATTAGTGATAATGGATGTAAAAATACTGATTCTGATTTCAATACTATATAGATCACATGTTTTGTTGTCATTGCCCAAATAAATCTGACAAAATTTTAGCATTGTTAAGTATATTATATAATTTTGGTTGTTTTGTATTGTTCTAGAATTAATTTTAATTCTGGGGATGTTGTTCTAAAAGCTCTTCTTTCATTTGATTCTTATCAAGTCATGTAACTCTTCAGTGTGTTATGCAGAAAACAATACATCTACATTCATAAGCATGTTTGTGATTTAAGTATATGCATTACATAATGTTTGCAGATTATGGTTCCATGCTCACCTTTTCACAGTACTTACTGATACTCTTTTTCCTCTTAGTCTTTCTTTGCTTACTTTTTCTGTCTGGATGTGATATGTATGTTCTTTTCCTCCCATTGCTGCTTTATTTTCACCCTCATTTATCAATCTGACTTCATTCAGAATAGGAAAAAAATAGATGAATATATATAACTCTGATCCTTACAAGAGTAAGTCTTTTTCTAGTAAATTTGATGATGAATCTATAAAGTATAGCAATGGGATATTAAATACTATAGTTTTAGAAGATCTGAGTTTTTCATCTGAATGAAATGGACAATATATATTTTTTATTGCAGTTTGTTTACCTGTTATTATCTTTTCATTTAAAACAGTTTTTCCTCTTCCCAGAGGAAAGGAAGGAATATTGCAGAATTTATCAATAAACCACGACAAAAAATTCACCTTGCAGTAATTTAAAATGAGATTGGGGGTACCTGGGTGGCTCAGTCAGTTAAGCATTCAACTTCACCTCAGGTCATGAGATCGTGGTTCATTCATGAGTTCGAGCCCTATACAGGGCTTTGGGCTGACTGCTCAGAACCTGGAGCATGGAGCCTGCTTCAGATTCTGTGTCTCCCTCTCTCTCTCTCTCTGCTCCTCCCCAATCATACTCTGTCTCTCTCTCTCAAAAATAAACAAACACTAAAAAAATAAAAAATAAATAAAATGAGAATGTGCCACATTTACATATGGTTTATAATTCAATTGATAAAATAACCACTCCCTAAATATACTTCTTCTCTGATTTAAATTTACAATTCATGAAAGTAAAATGTACCTCCTGCTTTTTCTCACCCTTAAGCTGTATGTGTATGTATATATATATACATGCTGTATATATATGCTGTATATATATATGCTTTACATACATATACATACATATATATGCACATATAGCATATATATGCATGCACACATATATGCATGTACATATATGTGCACATATATGCGCATACATATACACACATATGCACATATATACACATATACGTATGTACATATATACGTGCATATATATGCACACATATATACATATATACGTGCATATATATGCACATATGTATACATAGATACGTAGTACATATATACACATATGCGTACATATATATACACATATATATAGTTACAGGAAAGAGACATTTTTTTCTCCAGGGAGGTCATGTGTTTGTTTTCCTAGTTTGTAGAAGGAAAAAGACACAACTGATTAATGTCTGGATTAGGAGTATTGAATAGCAATGACCATGAGCTATGTATAGTAGCATTGTTAACCTAAGTGGTGCTTCATCTGGTAGAGGTGGTGCACATTTCACTTAATCTCCCTCTGCTTTTAGTCCTTGGAAGCTGAAATGCATGCGCTGCTATGCATATACTGATTATCTGTGATGAATGCATGGTGACAGAAAACAGACAGGGGGATAAAACTTTGCAGCACTAATTTTTAGCTTTCATGTGAATAATCAGATACCAGGTAGATTTCTGAATTCTATTTTTATTTATTTATTTGTTTGTTTATAAAAGTTTATTTAATTAATTTATTTTAGAGACAGAGTGTGCCTGCGCATGAGAGAAATTGTGGTGGGGGGTGGTGGTGGCAGAGGGGGAGAGAGAGAATTCCAAGCAAGCTCCATGTTCAGCACAGAGCCCAACGTGGGGCTCAATCCCACAAACTGAGATCATGACCTGAGCTGAAATTTGAGTGGGAAGCTTAACCGACTGAGTCACCTAGACACCCCAAACTCTTTTTTTAAATTAGGCGAAGTATATAGATCCCTAGGTAATAAAAATCTGAAATCCTCAGGATATGTGATTGGCATTTTAAGTGGAATTTAGATCTGGTCAAATTTGAATCGAACATCTTTTACAGAACAAGTGGGCGTTTATTCAATAAGTACTGACTCAGCATGTATTGTTTTTGTTTGTTGAATGCATGAGTGAATAAGGAGACCTTATATGTAACTAGGTGTTATTATTCAGTTTTACTGTGTGAATATGTACTTTTATTTTATTTTTATTTTTTTTAATGTTCATTTATTTTGTTTTTTTAAATTTTTTTATTTTTTAGTATATGAAATTTATTGTCAAATTGGTTTCCATACAACACCCAGGGCTCATCCCAAAAGATGCCCTCTTCAATACCTATCACCTCCCCTCCCCACCCTCCCACCCCCCATCAACCCTCAGTTTGTTCTCAGTTTTTTTTTTTTTTTATGAAATTTATTGACAAATTGGTTTCCATACAACACCCAGTGCTCATCCCAAAAGGTGCCCTCCTCACTACCCATCACCCACTCTCCCCTCCTTCCCACCCCCCATCATCCCTCAGTTTGTTCTCAGTTTTTAAGAGTCTCTTATGCTTTGGCTCTCTCCCTCTCTAACCTCTTTTTTTTTTTTTCCTTCCCCTCCCCCATGGGTTCCTGTTAAGTTTCTCAGGATCCACATAAGAGTGAAAACATACGGTGTCTATCTTTCTCTGTATAGCTTATTTCACTTAGCATAACACTCTCTAGTTCCATCCATGTTGTTACAAAGGGCCATATTCCATTCTTTCTCATTGCCACGTAGTACTCCATTGTGTATATAAACCACAATTTCTTTATCCATTCATCAGTTGATGGACATTTAGGCTCTTTCCATAATTTGGCTATTGTTGAGAGTGCTGTTATAAACATTGGGGTACAAGAGAGTGCTGTTATAAACATTGGGGTACAAGTGCCCCTATGTATCAGTACTCCTGTATCCCTTGGGGAATATGTACTATTTTATATGAAAGTTTTAGGAGTAGAGGGAAATGCATTCCAGGAGCTTAAAACCAAAGAGAGCTAATGCACAGAAAAAACTAGAAGAGTATCAGAAAGGATAAAAACAAAAGGTAGCATGTAGTGAAAAATGGAGTCTTACCTGGCTACACTCTAGCTTAGTCTTTTCTTTAAAAAAATTTTTTTTTCAACGTTTATTTATTTTTGGGACAGAGAGAGACAGAGCATGAACGGGGGAGGGGCAGAGAGAGAGGGAGACACAGAATCTGAAACAGGCTCCAGGCTCTGAGCCATCAGCCCAGAGCCTGACGCGGGGCTCGAACTCACGGACCGCAAGATCGTGACCTGGCTGAAGTCGGACGCTTTACCGACTGCGCCACCCAGGCGCCCCATAGCTTAGTATTTTCTTTAATAATTTATTGATATTAACTCTGAACCTTATATATTACATAATTTTAGCTGGGAAACATGGCAAATGTAAAATGGCTTTTCAGATTGTGTTAATAAAATAGGGTTTTTACAGTTAAAGTTATTTGCTTAGAAACGTAGCAGGTACGATGCTTTAAAAAGTATCTATTGATTTAAATGCATATTAATTTATACAAAGTTGATTAAGGACATATAACTTTATTTGGAAACCATTTATAAACCATGAAAATATATAGTACACAAATATGAGAGTTTAAAAAGCAAGAATATTTTAAGCCAGCTTCTCAAGCCATTTATATATTGACATGCTTATTATAGATCTTTAGTCTTTAAAACAGAAACTCAACTAGCTGAGCCACTTTGGGTTTTCCCTAATTATCTTGACATGATGAGGTTCATGGTAGTTGATAATTTTTATAGCCTTGGAATATTCCACTTTACTTACCTCAAGTTTTCTGTATTTCACTTTTTTCTCCCCTAGCAACCTACTTATTCATCATTTTCTGTCAGCCCTCAATTCAGCGTCCAAGTTAGTTTTACTTTACTGACAAGTAACATCCATAGGGGGCAGGGTCCCTATTGGGACCAGGGTGTGC
Source organism: Prionailurus viverrinus (assembly GCF_022837055.1). Classification (NCBI taxonomy): domain Eukaryota; kingdom Metazoa; phylum Chordata; class Mammalia; order Carnivora; family Felidae; genus Prionailurus; species Prionailurus viverrinus. Next base: position 132,360,351 of record NC_062561.1, on the reverse strand, counting down.
TGACAGAAACATTTATTTTTAGTTGTTTTTCTTTAATTGGATAATCAGGTTTTGTGCTGAAGTGAATAAGATCTGTATTAAGTAAGCCATTCAGGTGTCTTCAAAAAAGATTTAAAGACCAAAAGGTACAAAGGGGTACAGAATAGAAAGTGACACAAGATGATTAGTTCTCAAGTTTTGCCACATTTTCGATTTGACCTAGGGAACTTTTGAGAATTCCTATTTCTGTACCAATTAAATCAGAATATTCAGGGGTAGACCTAGGTATAAGTATTTTTTTAATTAAAAAAGTTTTTTTAATGTTTATTCATTTTTGAGAGAGAGAGAGAGAGACACCAAGTGTGAGTGGGGGAAGAGCAGAGAGAGATGGAGACACAGAACCCAAAGAAAGGTCCAGGCTCTGAGCTGTCAGCACAGAGCCCGACGCAGGGCTTGAACTCATGAGCTGTGAGATCATGACCTCAGCCAAAGTCAGATGCTTAACCGACTGAGCCACCAGGCACCCCTAGGTATGAGTATCTTGAAAGATATTCTCCAAGTGATTTTACTCTGCAGGCAAATTTGAAAACCAGTGACAGGGTTGGAAAGGATTCTTGGATTCATTTTGTTTTTTAATATGTGACAGATTGTACAGGTAGCCCAAAAGCCTAGAATATATACCATATTACTCTCTACAGAAAAAAAAGGGCTTATTGGCCCGTGATAAGAACTGTCATCATGTTTTCGTAGACAAGTAGCATTGGATCATATGAGAACTTGTTAGGAATACAGAATTTCAGGCCCTCAGACCTGCATTCTAACATGTTAACACCTAATCCATCGGTGATTCACATGGACAGTCAAGTCCATGTGTGAAAAGTGTGAAAAGCACTGATACACATCAGTTGATGATATTAAGTCTTAAGCCCCTTGATACTTTTCTTTACTGACATAGGCAGTCAAGAGTGATGACACAGTTGACACATTTTTTGATTTTATAATCCTTTTACCAAGGATTATTTTCACGTTTTTAAATCCCTACACCATGATTTCCTACAGTGATAGAATAATACTTGTTCCACCAAGAATCTAATTCCTCTTGCCTTGAATCTGGACAGTCGTAGTGACCTTCTTGATCAACAGGAAGCAGCAGAAATGTCATTCTGGGACTTCTGGTGACAAGCTGGTGATGAGCCACTTAGCAGTTTCTGCCTTGGGTTCATAAATACTCCCTCTGGGAGCTGGGAGCTCCCGTGTAGGCTGTCTGACCACCCTGAGACCGCTAGGCTAGAGAGCCACTGACGAATTCATTTGGGCCCGCCTTGCAGCTGTCCCTCCTGATTCCAGTGAGTGGAGCTGTCTTGGGCCCTCAGGAAGTCTCCCGCCAGCCAGGTATCACCGGCTGACTTCTGTTGACCCCACGGGGACAGAAGTATCCTCCATCTGAGCCCTGCCTGAACCCCTGATCCACAAAATTGTGAGACATAATAAAACGATTGTTTTCTTAAACATTAAATTGGGGGGGGGGGCGCCCCTGGGTGGCTCAGTCGGTTAAGCGTCTGACTTCGGCTCAGGTCATGATCTCATGGTCTGTGAGTTCGAGTCCTGCGTCGGGTTCTGTGCTGATGGCTCAGAGCATGGAGCCTGCTTCGGATTCTGTGCTTCCCTCTCTCTCTGCTCTTCCCCCACTCACACTTTGTCTCTGTCTCTCTCAAAACAAACAAAAATATTTATTTATTGATTTGTTTATTTATTAAAATTTGGGATAGTTTGTTGCCCAGCAGTAGATAAACAGACCACCTATGTAGAGCATTTAAATACTTTTATGGCACTGGAGAAGCATTATATTACCAGTTATGCTATAATCTTGAGTTTATCCTTATTTTACCATTGGTCATTTAATATAAATGGCCCAGAGATAAAATTTAGTGGAAGGGCAGTTAGTTCAGCATACTATTTGTGATGGCTTTGTGGTATGTCAGTTTGGCTATACTAAACTACATTTCCCAGAATTTTTTTTTTTTCCAGTAGGTTTCTGGATAAAGAATAAGAGGTATTGCTTTCTAAGAGTTGGAGGTTGGAAGGGAAATATCACCTGTTCCTAGCATATACACACTTTCTCTTAATGAGTCAATAAAACTTTAAATAATGCTGTAAAGAGATTTAACAAACACAAAGTCTGTGATCAGTCATTAGGAAAATTACCTGGGTGGGCCTGACTTAATCAGTTGAAAGTTCTGGCAAAGACCTTTCCTGGAGAAAGAAATAGAAGCTACCTGTAGTCAAGAGCTTTGACCAGTGTCTTTGCATTGCCAGTCTTCTTGTGTGATCTTGCATTTCTGACTGCCTGCCCTAATGGACTCTGGGTTTGCTTGACCAGTTCCTAAAACTGTACAATTCCTTGTTATGTGCATGTGTATATATACACACACACATATGTATTCTATGTATATATACATATATAGGATACATACAGATACGTAGATGCATATGTAGGAATGGCTAGATATCTCCTACTGGTTTTGCTTGTCTGGTTGAATGTTGACACATATTTTTTTTTTTCCGTTTCTTTTTTTTTTTTTCCAATAAATGAAGTTTATTGTGAAATTGGTTTCCATACAACACCCAGTGCTCATCCCAAAAGGTGCCCTCCTTGATACCCATCACCTCCCCTCCCCTCCCTCCCACCCCCCATCAACCCTCAGTTTGTTCTCAGTTTTTAACAGTCTCTTATGCTTTGGCTCTCTTCCACTCTAACCTCTTTTTTTTTTTTTTTTTCCTTCCCCCTCCCCCATGGGTTTCTGTTAAGTTTCTCAGGATCCACATAAGAGTGAAACATATGGTATCTGTCTTTCTCTGTATGGCTTATTTCACTTAGCATCACACTCTCCAGTTCCATCCACGTTGCTACAAAGGGCCATATTCCATTCTTTCTCATTGCCACGTAGTATTCCATTGTGTATATAAACCACAATTTCTTTATCCATTCATCAGTTGATGGACATTTAGACTCTTTCCATAATTTGGCTATTGTTGAGGGTGCTGTTATAAACATTGGGGTACAAGTGCCCCTATGCATCAGTATTCCTGTATTCTTGGGTAAATTCCTAGCAGTGCTATTGCTGGGTCATAGGGTAGGTCTATTTTTAACTTTTTGAGGAACCTCCACACTGTTTTCCAGAGCGGCTGCACCAATTTGCATTCCCACCAACAGTGCAAGAGGGTTCTGGTTTCTCCACATCCTCTCCAGCATCTATAGTCTCCTGATTTGTTCATTTTGGCCACTCTGACTGGCATGAGGTGGTATCTGAGTGTGGTTTTGATTTGTATTTCCCTGATGAGGAGTGACGTTGAGCATCTTTTCATGTGCCTGTTGGCCATCTGGATGTCTTCTTTATAGAAGTGTCTATTCATGTTTTCTGCCCATTTCTTCACTGGGTTATTTGTTTTTCGGGTGTGGAGTTTGGTGAGCTCTTTATAGATTTTGGATACTAGCCCTTTGTCCGACATGTCATTTGCAAATATCTTTTCCCATTCCGTTGGTTGCCTTTTAGTTCTGTTGGTTGTTTCCTTTGCTGTGCAGAAGCTTTTTATCTTCATAAGTTCCCAGTAATTCATTTCTGCTTTTAATTCCCTTGCCTTTGGGGATGTGTCAAGTAAGAAATTGCTACGGCTGAGGTCAGAGAGGTCTTTTCCTGCTTTCTCCTCTAAGGTTTTGATGGTTTCCTGTCTCACATTCAGGTCCTTTATCCATTTTGAGTTTATTTTTGTGAATGGTGTGAGAAAGTGGTCTAGTTTCAACCTTCTGCATGTTGCTGTCCAGTTCTCCCGGCACCATTTGTTAAAGAGACTGTTTTTTTCCATTGGATATTCTTTCCTGCTTTGTCAAAGATTAGTTGGCCATACGTTTGTGGGTGTAGTTCTGGAGTTTCTATTCTATTCCATTGGTCTATGTGTCTGTTTTGGTGCCAATACCATGCTGTCTTGATGATGACAGCTTTGTAGTAGAGGCTAAAGTCTGGGATTGTGATGCCTCCTGCTTTGGTCTTCTTCTTCAAAATTCCTTTGGCTATTCGGGGCCTTTTGTGGTTCCATATGAATTTTAGGATGGCTTGTTCTAGTTTCGAGAAGAATGCTGGTGCAATTTTGATTGGGATTGCATTGAATGTGTAGATAGCTTTGGGTAGTATTGCCATTTTGACAATATTTATTCTTCCAATCCATGAGCAGGGAATGTCTTTCCATTTCTTTATATCTTCTTCAATTACCTTCATAAGCTTTCTATAGTTTTCAGCATAGAGATCCTTTACATCTTTGGTTAGATTTATTCCTAGGTATTTTATGCTTCTTGGTGCAATTGTGATGGGATGAGTTTCTTTATTTGTCTTTCTGTTGCTTCATTATTAGTGTATAAGAATGCAACTGATTTCTGTACATTGACTTTGTATCCTGCAACTTTGCTAAATTCATCTATCGGTTCTAGCAGACTTCTGGTGTCACATATTTTGATACCAGTAGTGGTTCCAGGAGAACAGAGCTTAAGGCTTAAGGATGAGTTCTCTGAATAGGTTCTGAGTTTTTGGGATTGTTTCTGTAATCTGATAAGATTTAAAAGCACTGTTGAGCCTTTTCAGTGGTGAAAAGGGCATTGATTGTCCATGGTATGATGTGGCTAAAGAGCTGCTGAGGGGTACCTGGGGGGCTAAGTCGGTTAAGCATCTGACTTTGGCTCAGGTCATGAGCTCACGGTTTGTGGGTTCGAGCCCCGTATCAGGCTCTGTGCTGACAGCTTAGAGCCTGGAGCCTGCTTCAGATTCTGTGTCCTCCACCCACCCCTGCTCTGCCCCACCCCTGCTTGTGCTCTGTCTTTGTCTTTCAAAAATGAATAAACATTAAAAAAAATTTTTTTTAAGGGTTGTTGAAATCATCACGTTTGGATACTTCTGAGTATCTGCAGGAGGCTCAGGGTGCCTACGTGTGACCTCCCCTAGAACATTTTTGTCAAAATGAGGTGTATATTGGAGTTGGGTAACTACTCCTACCTGCCCAGAAGAAAGGGTACAATGAAAAAGATGAGCTTGGGGCTTTAAATTCCTAGCTCAAACTCTGAATGAATGACCTGAAAACGTCTGTAACTACCCTCAAAGAAGTCCTAGTCTGTAGCTGTACAGCCATTGCTGTAGGGGTTCTCTGAAAACTAAAGCCAGAGTGTCCACCTGGCAATTGAATTCCCAGCCATCTATTTGAAATGTTGGTTTCTGATTGTGAAGGAACGGGTTCCTCCAAACTGGAGTGAGAACGTATAGGTAGATTCTGGTAAAGCTAAGGATCTAAACCTCTCGGATAAAACGGAATCATCTTTGCCAACAGTAGCAGCTCTCCTGCCTCTGCCCGAGGGAAGTGTCATGGTTCATTCTGTGTGTCAATTTGACTGGGCCACGGGCTTCTTGGATATTTGATCAAACAGTATTCTAGGTGTTTCTGTAAGGGTGTTTTTGGGTGAGATGAAGATTTCAGTCAGTATAATGAGTAAAGCAGATTGTGCTTTATAATGTGGGTGGGCCTTGTCCAGTCCAGTGAAGGCCTGAATAGATCAAAAGGCTGACCCTCCTCTGGGTTAGAGAATTCTCCCACCTGACAGCCTGCAAACTTGGATATCACCTCTTCATGTTTCTTTAGCAGCCTGCTGGCCTTCAGACTCGAACTGGACATTGGCTCTTTCTGGTGCTACAGAAGCCTCTGGACTTGGGGCTCACACTGGGACAAGGGCTGTACAGATTTAGACCTTGCCAGCCCCCATAATCACATGAGCCAATTCCTTATAGTAATCTTTACAGTTATCCTATTGGTATGTTTCTCAGGAGAACTCAAACACAGGAAGATTTCCCCCTCTTACTTGAAGAACCTGGAATGGCTTCACCTGAGGTAGTTGCCTACAATGCACTCCTGACCCTCCTCAGGACCTATGACTTAATACCCCTTTTGTATTTCTAGATCTATAGCTAGATTCAAATCACAGCAACTCTCAAAAGATGAGGTGCTATTTGTGACTCAGGAAGAGGTGTAATGTAGAGGGTGTATGTAAGGAGGGATAGTGCCATCAAGGTGGAAGGGATGTAAAGTTAGATCATGTTCACTTTATTGACATAGGCTCCCTAATCAGGGATTCTGGACTCAGTGTTTCAGCTGAAAGAGTTTGGAAGGGCTCTAAATCATTGATTGGTTAGTCAGTTGGCTAGACCCAAAGTGTGACCCACATTAAATGAAGTCAAAATGCTTTATTATGTTGTAGAGGAAGGTATCCAAAGGCTTAAGGAGATTGTAATGTTGCAGTATATTTATTCTGTAAGACCTGCTCTCCAGCCATGGAAGGACACACCTTGTACGGTAGCTGTGAAAAAAAAAAATCATGGAGGGACCTCAGCCTCTTTAAAAAATTCTGTGGTCTCTCTTCTCAGTAGGTCAGAAATAGCAGAGGAAACCACTGCCATTGAATTAGGATCACTACACAGTGGAGGTAATGGGACACTGGGATGTCAGGGGTTAGCATAATGAACAGAAATCAGAACGGTAATCAGAATAGACTAACTTAGACTTATGGGTTTGGCCAGTTATTATGATGTCTCCAGAACAGAAATAGATGGCCAGTCTATTAAATTCTTTTTTTTTAATATGAAATTTATTGTCAAATTGGTTTCCATACAACACCCAGTGCTCATCCCAACAGGTGCCCTCCTCAATGTCCATGTATTAAATTCTTAATTGAGATGTATAAATAGAGGTGTCCTATGTCTACTGAACAGAAGTCTGACTTAGATCACCAAAACACAGAGTCACTGCCTTCTATAAATTCCAGATTTGAGCTGATTATAGACCCAGACCCCCATACCCTGCTACAATGCCAAAAATATATACTGTTAACCTTTCTCCCAGTCTTCCCCTAAAGGGACGTATAATCCTTTACCAGGCTAACTGTGCATTGGACAAAGAGAATTTGGGGGGTTGTAATTTGGCCTAGCCATGATGATATCCCACAAAGCCATCACAGTTTGCCCCTTGTCACTTTGGTAAACCATCTCATTAAACCATACTGCTTAACGTGGTCAGCTATTTCATATACCACCGCAAATATGCCAGGTCTTTCCAGAACAGGATAGAAAATCATTGGGGGACGTTCCTCTACTCCTTTGTAATTTAAATATGGAGATTAATTATCTTCAGTGCATCTTGTGATACAAAGTTAGCTATTATGAACACATCTTACGTTAGATGATGACAGGGTAAGGCCGAGATAAAACAACAATATTTGGTAATATTTATACAAACAATCTCATTTTAGAGCCAATTAAGCAGATTGACTTGTACCTTCTTACAGGAAAAATAAACAGCCTAGTGCACTGCCTGAAGTTGAGCACACTGGGAGAATTTCCCTTTCCCATTGCCTTTCAGGGATGACCAAAGTAAGGCTGTAGTTTTAGCTGTCCACCTTTGGTACGTGCAAATAACTCAGAACCCTTTGTAAATCAGCCCCGAGTCTTTCCTTCCTCAGTTGTCTGCTCTTAGACAGGAAGACATAGTTATGGGCTGAGAGGGTGGGGATAATAGAGCAGGAATAATGACCACGGACATTTGGTCTCCTTCCTCATGGAAGTCGTGTGGGCCTCCAGGGCTTTCTCAAGCCCAACTTTGTGTCTATCACTTCCATTTGATAATGAAATGCTGCTGGCTGTGTACACCTAACCTTATGGCTTGATGGACCAGACCACACCCAGTTCGTAATGGGTAGCTCGGGTATCATGGCAACTTGGTGGACCATGGTCAAATGCTCGGTCACGCACAAGGCCCGAAAGCTGTTTCTCAAAAGGAGAATAGTTACCCACAGGGATGGTGTCGCTTTCATGCAAACTCCTAAGGGTCTGTTCTGGCATTTATCTATTTACATTTGCCAGAAGTTTGACTGCATCCCCTCTGCTAGTGACCAAACACCTTTGGGTGTGCTGGATCAAACAGCTCAAATGACAGGGCAGTTTGCATGGCAGCAGGGACTTGAAGACCCTTCCCGTGTTCTAGTACCGCTCAACACTAGAAGGGGTATCTTGACATGCTACAAAATGCTGGACCTCTCAAAATTTCACTGAGGAGGAATGCCTGTGAATTGTTTTATTTTGTTACTGTTAAAGTCCCTACATTAGGAACTGCACTTCTTACCTGTAGGGAAAAGAAGACAGCCTCAAGAAATAGTCCTGTCTAGTTTCGGCTTTTGGCCGTTACACTTGGTAGCTGTGTGACTTGAGAAAAGTTGCCGAACCTCTTTTAGCTCTAGTTGTCTTTTCTGTACAGTGGATGTTGTAGTAGAAGTCTTCTAGGGTATCATCGAACAGACATTAGTTTCTCCTGCTATGTAGAATCACCTACACAAACGTTTGGGGAGCCTGTGATTTTCAGTTTAGAGCTGACTCTGTCATCAGTTGGGCCTAGATCACTGTGGTGCTTTTTACTGTGTCAACTTGGCTAAGCTGCAACTATGTTGCCCAAAGGCCCTTTTCTGTATGTTTCTGCTCTAGTGGTTTTGTACTACTCCTGTTTAGCCAAGTTCAAAATACCTTTCCCAGAATTTCCTTTCCTATATGGTTCCAGGTATAGTTGGCCAAAAGAGAAATTTTTTTTTAAATGTTTGTTTATTTTTGAGAGAGAGGGAATGGGGGGGAGGAGGGAGAGAGAAAGAGGGAGGGGGAGAGGGAGGGAGAGAAAGAGGGAGACACAGAATCCAAGGCAGGCTCCAGACTCTGACCTGTCAGCACAGAGCCCCACTCAGGGCTTGAACTCAGGACCTGTGAGATCATGACGTGAGCCAAAGTTGCATGCTTAACTGACTGAGCCACCCAGGCGCCTCAAAAAGAGAAATGTTCACGAGATTTGAAAAGGAGAAGCAAAACGCTTGCCATTACACTCGGAAGACCTTTCTGGTCTGAGGCATCCGGAAGCTGATGTAGAGGGGCCAGCAGGTTCCAGTTGGCCCTGTCGTCTCCTGATCTGCCTTCAGCTCTTCATGACTGCTGGTCCTTGGACCACGAAGGCGCTCCGGGCTCAGCACCTTTTCTTCGAAGAAATCCCTGCACAGGAATTTGTGGGCCCACTTTAAAGGCTGGATTGGCTTAGCTACCTCATTTCCCGGATACTTCTTTTTTTCTAATGTTTTAGGAAGATTTTTCGCAGATTTTCATTTCTCCTTTTTAGACCTCTACTTCCCCGGCTCTTCCCACAACTGTGGAAGGTCTAATTCCTAGATAAGTTCCTTATTCCATAATGCAACTCAGATCTTGATTTTTCTTCCCTGACTGGACCTTGATTGCTGCACTGATAAAAGCCTCTGCTGTCCAATACAGCGGCCACCTCTTAGTCACACGTGCCCGCTGAGCACTTGAAATGAGGCTAGTCTGAATTGAGATGTGCTATTTGGAACTAACACTGGATTTGAAGACTTAATACCAAAAACACTGTAAGTCTCTCATTATTTTTAATCTATTATATGTTAAAATGATACCATGTGGAATGTAATTAGATTAAGCGCACTCTAATGTTTCTTTTCACTTTTATGTGTGGCTGTTAGAATATTTACAATTACAGAGGGCTCGCATTATACATCTCTTTGACAGCACTAATCTCAGTCTCTTCTCATTTTTACATATTATATAGATAAGCTTTTTATGTGCTGGTGGCTACAAGGAGGGTTTTCCTTTCTTTATCCACCACCTTATCACATCTTGGGCAGGCGTTGATGTTGTATAAATACTTTCCAGGCGTCTAGAGCCACACTGGGGAAAACGCATGCTGTGGTGGTGGTTAGCTGGAGTTGACAAGCCGTACGAGTGCTGTACCTCTCGTACCTCATATAGGCTTATATGAGACTTTGTGGACTAACGTGGGAATTGAAATAGTACTACAATTCTTTTTTTTCCTATTCCAATTTCCAAGAAAAATAAACTTCGAAGATTTTGTGAAAACAACTTGTTCTTAGTTCAAGATTGGTACTATGTTAGGAAACGAAAACACTGTAGAATACGTTGTAAAATATTTAGTGCCTATAAAACATAAGCTTTGAACTGAATACAAAATATTAAAAAAATGGCCTTATTATTACATCAAGAATAGCCTTATGCGAAGAAATAGTTTAATTATAATCGAAAATGATAAGTTAGTCTATAAATCCTTTATTGTCTTTCCCATGTATGTATAAAATCTTTTTGAGAGGTGCCTGCGTGGCTCAGTCAGTTGAGAGTCTAAGGATTTTGGCTCAGGTCATGATCCCAGGGTTGTGAGACTGAGCCCATGTGGGGCTTTGCACAGAGCTTGGAGCCTACGTAAGATTCTCTCTCTCCCTTTCCCTCTGCCCCTATCTCCTGCTTGCCCTCTCTAAAATAAAATAATTAAAGGAGCGCCTGGGTGGCTTGGTCGGTTGGTTGGGCGTCCGACTTCAGCTCAGGTCATGATCTGGCGGTCCATGGGTTCAAGACCCGCGTCAGGCTCTGTGCTGACAGCTCAGAGCCTGGAGCCTGCCTCAGATTCTGTGTCTCCCTCTCTCTGCTCCTCCCCTGCTCACACTCTCTCTCCCAAAAATAAATAAACATTAAACAAATTTTTAAATAAAATAATGAAAATATTTTTGAAATAAATGTAGTAAGGGTTGTTTGATATTAAGGATACTTTGGCATGGTATTCTCAGGTTTATGACCCGAGATACAGCTCAGTGATGTACTCTGAGTAAATGTTACGATTTACTAGCTGGATTATTAAGTTTATAGTACTGTTACACAAAACTGTAAGTAAAATGAGACCCCCTTTCCTCTGAATTGGTATGGAATGGCTTGCTGTATCTAAAAGGTGCAAAAAATGAACAAGAGCACTGTTTGAGGATTGAGTTTATGGTAATAAAGTACTTTTACAAAATGCTACAAGAAGTGGCACAGTGATTCAAATTTTATAGGTAGATATCACTGGTATCATTTTCAGTGTTAAGAAACAAATGCCAAAATGATAAATATTTAGCCTAATTGCTTTAGGTTCTCAGTAAAATACTTTTCTTGGTGTGGCCATGTGCCATGATGCTACTAAGTCTTTGGTTCAAACAAAGTAGGGCCCATGAAGGAGGAGAAATAGCCCTACATTCCGGTGGCTAGAAAACTTGATTTAGAATTCAGTTTTGCCTAAGGGCCCACTTAATGACTCATTTTTTTCTATACTATGTTCTGTGGCTGTCAGCTTAAGGGAATGTTAGCTTTAGTTCGTGGCAATTAAGGAGGATAGTTGTGGGGCACCTGGCTGGCTCAGTCAGTAGAGCACGCAACTCTTGATCTCGGGGTTGTGAGTTCGAGCTCCACATTGGGTGTAGAGATCACTTAAAAATTAAAAAAAATATCTTTGAAAAAAAGATTGTGCATGAACAGCAATAAGGCATTTGTACCTTACTAATATCCTGTAAGAAAGAAAAACTTGCCTATGGCCTTTTTCAAAGTTAAGTTTTTAAATAAGGGAAAGGGAAAGTTTTTAAATAAGGGAAAGACACATTTACTGAGCGCTTGCTTTCACTAGCATTATCTCTTAATCCATAATGTTTTTTCTTTTTCTTTTTTATAAATGAAGAAACAAAATTAGATTGGTTAAATAACTTGCCTATTTCTAAATAATTGGTCTTTGCATAAACTGTTTCTCAAAGAACTTTTAGATCTGTTTCCTAATTTTCTCGTGAATTGAATTTTATCCCAGAGGAATCCTGTGAAGGTCTGTTTTATTCAGCATAGTTTTACAGGTGATGAAAATGAGGAAAGAAAGGTTAAGTAAATTTTAGTAGTGGAACCCAGGATGATAATGAGTTCTCTTGATTCTTGCAATTATAATGAATAGTAAGAATTTGAGGTAAGAAGAAATGTAACAGTATATTTTATATCTCCAGATATGCTATTATTAGTTATAAGGATACTCTCACATTTGTTCTATTCAAGTGGATTCTAGATAAAGATATGAAGGTCAAAGAGGGGGTAATGGGAGAAAATAGGGAAAAGAGGAGAAAGATTTTTTTCTAAAAAAAGGAGAAAAGTTTGATTTGTGGATTTTAAATAAACTACTGACATATTGCTGCCTCGACTTAAAAACCCACCGAGTAATTTCAGAAGCTTATTCAGTACTTATATAAAATTATTTACAGCACAATTCCTTATAATTCCCATATTATCAGATAACTGGTATAGTATAATTCTCAAATGCCAAAACAATGAGAAATTTATCTTTTGGGAACACTTTTTAGGTGACAGAAACGCAAGATTCATTACCTTCTTTTCATCTGCATTTTTTTAAGTTCCTTGTTTTTCTAAGTGTGGCTCATGGCGGATCTGTACTTCCTGGCAGCTTATCAGCAATGCAGAAACTCAAGCCTAATCCACACCTGAAAAATACGCGCTTTATCAAGATTTAATGTAGGTATATGAAGGTTTAAGAAGTAATGTTGAGGTTGACTTTTGGCCTAGGTTGATTGTTACACTCTACTTCTTACCTTTAGATATTGGGCTCAGAATACACATTACCAGCAACATCTATTTAGTTCTTCGGAACCTGTGAATCAGGACTGTATACTTTAAAAAATATATATTTTGATATTTCAGCATTTATTTTTGAGAGAGAGAGAGAGAATGCAAGTGGGGGAGGGGGAGAGAGAGGTTTGACACAGAATCTGTAGTGGGCTCCATGATCTGAGCTGTCAGCACAGAGCCTGATGTAGGGCTCGAACTCACGAACTGTGAGATCATGACCTGAGCCAAAGATGGATGCTTAACTGACTGAGCCACCCAGGCACCTCTATATACTATTTTTTTTTTTAATGATGGGTTAAAATTTCTCTGTATGAGAAAATTAAATCACATTGTGACTACACCATTATGTTTTAAAAATATATGTAATTCACAGCTAGGTACCTATTCTGTTTTAAGGCAAAATGAAAAGTAAAGGACTGTAGTTTACTATTATATTTCATATAACAGCATATATCATAATGTTATTAATTATAGTTACTTAGTTTCATTTTTCTTTTTCCCTCAACAAATGGTAAGGCCTGCTTCTAAAACCTAAATGCCTTTCTACCTCCTTATCCAAATACCTGACCTGGATCGATTCTTCCCCATCACTTTCCTCCTCCCTATTCGAGGGACAATGCCAGTGGATCAGAGCACTCTTTTCCTCACGGTGCCAAGATGTAACCTCAGAATCCTTCTAAGTAAAGGTAAGCACCATAAATCAATCTAAGTTGGCACACAGGATGAAAGCTTTTATCAAATATAGTACTGTGTATTGAATAGTGTCCTGCAGATACCAAGTTTTTCGTTAGTATAAGCAATGAAAATTGTTACAGACAAGGAGCAAGTAGTTCATTCCTGCATTCTTGATTTAGATAATCTCTTATTCCCAGTGCTCCTTTTGCAGTATTAATCACTTCTAAGTTTGTGTGACTTTGGTCACATTACTTCTCATCCTCATCTATAATAGAAGGTTAACATCATCCTTTTCAGAGTATTGAGGAGACAGGGTAATGTGACCAGCCAAGTATCTAAGAGTGGTTTCATAAATATATGTTATCTTTTCTCACTTGCCTTTTCCTCTTTATGGTTTTGTTGGTAGACAAGGTGATGCAGGTAAAGCAATTAAAATATTTGCCAGGTTCTTTCAAGAGCAGTATCATCTTTTCCTATGCTGTCAATAACAAAATGCATTTTATTGAGCAGTCTGTGTACTTACTATTCTTTGGATGAGGTTTAGACTTATAAAAATGTGAAAGAGGAAGAAAAAAACTAAGAGGACTCTGTCTTAACAGCACTTAATTTATTTACAGTTATGTATATAAGGAGAAGTAACCATAAACTTGGTGACAATGGTCCAAAAACTAATTTTAGAAGTGTTGAAATAAGACCAACAATTCTCAACATATATCTATTGCATGGTATGGGAGATCCTAAACAAAAGTGGGAATGTGAAAGAATTTGTTTTCTGACCCTGTAAAAGAAGCATGATTATAAGATAAATGCACATTGAAATAGATACATATTGTTCTCATAGGATGTTAAAACCATGGCCTAAAGGTACCTCTTAATGATGTTCATCATAAGATCTATGTAAAAACTGAAATGTATAAAAGCAATTCTTACTATAGGTGTTGTCTTCAACAAAAAAAGGAAAATAAATGCATCCTGGAGAAAAGCATACACTGATAGAACTTACTGAGTGCATACATTGAGAATTACTGAAAATCAGAAACTTTTCAAGAAAGTGAAAGTTGAGCATAAAATATTCAGAATCTTAGGAATACTGTGCTGTATGACAATGCCCTCTGCCTTCAACTGCAGAATTCTATGAAGAGTCAAAGACTAATTGTCATTGCATGTAATCAAAGTATTCTCTTTTCTAAGGCATTCCTTAAGAAATGATCCAGATAAAAATTAAGTTTTAAAAAACCTCTGTTTTCATTTAAACATACAGGACATTCAAGTGATAATTTCATTAAATGGCTTTTTTTTTCGTCATGCCATTCCAGGTATCTTGGAAGCAAGATTCTAAGGCAGAAACGAAAGTGATACTGGCTTTGTTGCTATATTTAGCTTTTAATACTAGAGTGGGTATTAGTAGTATAGCAGACTGAGAAATAGTAGGTTTTTGTTTTTTTTTTTTTTTCCTATTCTTGAATTTGGTGATTCAAAGTGATAGGGTCTTTGTATAACAAATTCTGTTCCTTTTACATTTTGTCTAATTTAGATTCCCCTCTCTTCTAATGAGTATAAAATGAACTGATCTTGGCATGTGAATTTTTCTTTTTTAATCAAGCAATAAATTACCTGCTGAAAGAATTAAAAAATGTAACTTAGGTTTGGCCATTTTTTTAAACGCATGTGTGAGAGTATTGAAAATTAACCTTCACAGTAATTGAGCTCAGTAGAAATAGAAATTGTTGAGAGACATAACTCAGAAAATTAAACCTATTAAATAATAATTAGGGCAAATGTTGTACTTGATTAGTTTTAGGATTTTTCTTCTTTCCCTTTGTTCTTTATTGGAAAATGAGTTTCTGTGTGATTGATACTGTGAAAGACACCAAACAAGAAGAACATAAAATTTGTTGTCACTCTAAAGCTCATACATGTATTTATTTATAAATTTATTAATAATCTATTGGTGGCTACTGTGTGATAGGTACTGGAAGAAAATGGTTTCTTTTCAACTCAGCTTTTATCTGGCTTCGAATAAACTGTAGCTGTAGGGAGCACTGCACTTAATACTTGGCAGCTTTTAGCTCCATTTGCATACAATTTAAATATCTTGAAGTAAAATTAGCAATTTATAATTTTCTAAATTTACTTTTAATTTTAATATGGCAAATGATGTAATTCTCAGATCAAGTTAATAACAGTCATATATAATCAGTCCATTTAGTGTGTTCCTCTAGACTATGGTTTCTTTTTTCTTTAAGGGTATTTATTATTTTTAAGGGTGTTATTTTTATTTGTATTTGGTTTGTAGATACAGATCTATAGACTTATTATCACTGAATGAATAAATACATATTGGGAATCGAATCTGTTCCTCTGATAAATCTGTATCTTTTACACTACCTACTTTGCTTCACATATAATTAGAATCAACTTTTAAGTTTAGGAGAAATGAAGGCTTATTTGCTAGGGATGGTAAGCCAGGAGTTGCTTGGGAAATGGCTGGAATTTATTTTAAACTTACTAAAATACCGCCCCCCTCATAGGTGTTTTGTTAATTTGCCTTCACTTTGAGCAATACATTAGTGATTATAAATACCGATTTTTATTTCTGTAAGGTAATACTGAGCTTTGTCAAAGACATCTTTTACCAAGATACTAGTTATATGTCACTAGGCTAACAGCATAACTTACTTACATATTTTAATACATGAGCAAAAAATTGATGGTTCTAAACTGTATGTAGTTTACTGCTTTCTAAATTTGATAATGTCTTATGTACATTGTTGTTTTCTTTCACTGTATCATTCTATCCCATTTCCCAGAACACCACATACCATCAGATAGCTGTTTTTACTCAAATACAGTCAGTAGTAATTAGGCCGAATTTGGACTTTCCCTAGACTGAACTCTCGAAGCCTTGTCAGCCACAGTTTGGATGGTTATATTATTTTTTAAGTGCCATGACAGGTTCACTTACCTTGTGTAAAATATGCGTATTGCATGATCAGAAATGTGATGACATAGCGTAGGAATGCTGGCTGAGTGGTTCCTGTGTTCTCATAGGCTACACAAAGACCACGTGAGTGACTGAAATAAGGAAGCTTATTTCTTTGTGCTTTAGTTTTCTCATTTTTGAAACTGAGATGCTTGCCCTAATTGTTTCCTCTACTGGGACAGTTCAGATTTCCTTTTTTTTTTTTTTAATTAAGGGAAAAACTAATTCCAAGGCTTATGGTACAATACCGTAACAATAAAAAGAAATGCCAGGTTTTCTTCGTATATGTCATAAGCCTATTAACAACAGTTCTTTATTCCAGATATTAAATCACCTTAAACAATGAAAAAAAATTTAAAAGCCACTCTTTATTGCACATTTACAGTATATTTGACAATCTCTGCGTTAAATTACTAAATTAGATACATTTTGGACATGCACTGCTCTTTTAGACTACTGAAAATTGGTAAATTTTTTATATCCTCAAATGAGTAATCCTGCAATTTGGAGAGTTAATATATTTCTCTTTCTGTTGGTGGGGATCAGTCTCAGATTTTTTGCATTTACTATTCTGTTCTTATACTAATAAAACATGTTGTACTAATGCTAGCTATTATTAGGTCTATGTAAAAAAACAGCCAGCTTTCCTGATAACAGAATGGGAAATAAGCAGAGATAATTGGAAACCAAAACTGAGTATACCCTGCTAGATTAGTTCCCAGGAAATATAACTTATCTTTAATGCACATAATTTGCCTAAGAATAAGTGGTGATTGGCTAAATATTTTGTCAATAAAGATACTATCTACCCAGATTATAATTTTGTTTTGTATTTTTACAAGGAGGGGAAACCTCAGTCTTTACAATTAAGTATAAAACTGGTATTGTAAAATTAGAGCCCATAAATCCTAAACCAAGAGGAACTAGGAAATCAATAGTGCATCACTGCTAAGTGCTAGACAGACTAGTTCCTGAATAAACCTTAGTTTGTTACATGAAAAACATTAATAAATAAGTCCATTGTTCTCAGAATTTCTGTAAACACCAACAATTTATACAATGCACCATTATAAAATCTCATTTTAAAAATGTTTAATTGTTATCTACATCATTTGTGATTGTTCAACTGTAGTCAAGTATGAAAATTCCTAAAATGGAAAGAAAAAATAGCAAAGAAAGCAAAAAACAATGAATCCAATGACCCAGTTCACTGAATAAATATAGATGATCACCATATCCATGTCAAACCACCATCCGCGGCTGTCATCCTCAAAGTGCAGATAATCCATTCTATGTGCACCATGTGGGAACTGCCTCCTTGTAACTGGGGCTGCACGTCTGTGGAAACCTAGAAGATGTATGAACACATCTTAATGCTCACTGAATTCAGACAAATGCTCAGAAAGGAAGCTGCATTATGAATACTGGTACCATGAACAGAGGGTATCTTGATTCCATTGAGTGGTAGATTGTATTCCTGACATTCCCCGCCCTGTCGCCTGGCCCCCGCCAATGATAAGAACTAGGAGAAGTCTCTTCTAGTTAAGGGTTTTTAGGGCAGGAACAGTAAAATTAGCAGAGTATGGGATATGGAGTCAGGAGACAAGCCTTGTTCTGTCACTTTCTTGGGCAAGTTATTTGATCACTTCGGGTCTCCCAGTTTCTCATCTACACCATCTAATAACTTGATTACCTTTGATCCTCACAGATTTTTAATTTTTTTTTCACATGAGAGCATTTTCTAAGTTTAAACTTGTTCAGGTTTTATTTTCACAAGTGCTCTCTGTAACTTCTGGTCACTAACTTAACCTTTTATCTCTATTTATTTATTTATTTATTTATTTATTTATTTTTGGGACAGAGAGAGACAGAGCATGAACGGGGCAGGGGCAGAGAGAGAGGGAGACACAGAATCGTAAACAGGCTCCAGGCTCCGAGCCATCATCAGCCCAGAGCCCGACGCGGGGCTCGAACTCCCGGACCGCGAGATCGTGACCTGGCTGAAGTCGGACGCTTAACCGACTGCGCCACCCAGGCGCCCCAACCTTTTATCTCTTACTGTAAGAAGTTCATTGTTATTTGAGCAAAATTCGATGAAAAAAATGTCTCATTTCAGCAGTGAATAAACTGCGCAGACAAAACAGTAGGCCTTTGAAGAAATTTAGCTTTAATTTTTATAAATTTTGAAGCGTGGGCCTACTTAAGGAAACTGGTATATAAAAAGGAAAACTCAAAAGTAAGTGATAATGTAGCAACCACCTTGAAGAAAATACATGGGAGACGTGAATGTGGAACGTCTGGGCTAAATCGAGATGCTACCAGGTACTTGTGCAGTGGACGTGATTCTATTCCCAGTCTGAGAGTGAGTGAGGCCTCCCTACTTTTCACTTATAGAAAATAGTTGGTTCTTTGTTAGATTCCATTACTTTGTGTATTGATTGGCTCTACCTGGGTTTTCATGCTCTTGACTGCTCTTTGCAGGGTACCTCAAGAGAGATGTGAGCTCTAAAATGAAAGCACTGCTTAAGAACATGGGAGAAGGAAAAGACAATTCCGATAACATGGGAGTGCATAAAGAAAATCATATAAATGAAAACAACGGAAACAGGAAGTACCATTTTACATCTCATTAAAAGGTATTTTAAAAATATAACCTCCTTATATGGTTAAAGTCACATCAGTGGTTGAAAGGAAGACTGGATGAAAAATGCAACCAGTCAGTTATTTTAGTGAACTCCAAGTGCTAGCAAATTATAAAACTAACCAACCATCAAACATACAAAAAAATACAAACAGACCAAAAATCCCCTACTATATCCTTTTGCCTCCCAGGGCTCTGAAAGTGAACTATTTGCACTATAAGAAGACAACTGGATCTAAACAAAAGTGTTTGGTAAAGGGACTAATTATACCAGGAATTAAATACAGTCAATTAGCATTTAATAATGGTAGGTGTGAGCGTGTTTGTATGTGACTGTGTGTTTGTCAGTGCTTATGTGTTTCGGTTCCAGAAAAACCACTGGCTTTAGCTAAAGAAAACATCATCTGTATAAATAAAGGGACCATCTAATAGAAACACCATGGGATCTTTCCCAGGCAGTTGGTGGCTCTTCGATTTCAGTTTTCAGCTGGCATTGTTTGAGAGCTACCTTACAGCATAAGGAAACATGTGTGCAGGGGGACTTGACACAGAGTGCATTAGACCTTCTTTCGGGGGTGGGGTCCTAAATGCAGAGCATTTTGGGAAAGCATAAACTGCCCAAGATGGTCCAAGTGCTGAGTCCCAATTTTAGCTGATCAGGCCAAATGGTCATTTGCATTGTGATGTGTTTATTTTGTGGATCTTTTTTGTCCGTCCATTGAAGGCAGTTGCCAGGCAGTGCCTGAGGTCGAACATCACTAAGACTGCAACACCCTACGAGCGCCAGGAGAATGTCTTGTAGACAGGTGGATCCTGGTTCCTAATTCTCAGGTCAAGGTGATGAGAGGGTGACAGGATCATTTTGTGGCAGCCTGGTGTTTGTACCGTTGGGTGAGGATATCCTTGTAGATCAAAGCCCCTGGGGCCTCAGCCTCAAACGCAACTACCAACAACCCACTATCCAGCAAAGTTCCACCAGGGAACCAAGCCAGGGACCCCGAAAGCTCACAGATATGTATGGCACAGGCCACCCATTGACAGTACAGGCTCCTGGACTTGAGATTCCTCTGGGGTGGCTGGTGGTGGACTCCAGTGTGGCTGCAGCCCCATTTCTAGCTCTGTGTAATACACACAGAAGTGCCGTCCCCAAGGGTACAGAGACCTTCCAAACACTCTGACACAGCCTTCCTCCTACTTTATTAAGGGAGCCATTCTTCCACATGGCTCCCTAGACAACGCTAAAGTCCCATTTGTTCTGAGGCCACCCTGGCCAGGCATGTTTCAGACATTATAGCCCACTATGTTCAGGCAGTGTAATAGACACTTGCACTCTGTCTACAGAAGCTTTGGGTAGATCTGTACCTATAGAGATCTGAAAGAAGGACAGGGTAGGGCAAGGGAGCTGTGGAAGGATTTTAGGACTAGATCTATATCTACAGAGAGATACATGCAATAGACCTCAAGGGAGGGCCTCAAATAAGGAAATCTAAAATTTCTAATCTCCCAGGGTACAACATTAATATTTTGAGGCGGAATGAAAAACCAAGGAAATAAACTGCCAGTACCCACCTTAAAAAAGTGATAGTTCTTTTATGACTAAATGAAATATATATCTTAGAATTATTGTATCTCCTTGTGAAATGTTGTCCTTTTTCTTTTTAATATGTGCATGGTAATTATTTACAGCTTGAATATTTTGGTAGTTGCTAGTAACTCTGGTGATAAAGGTTTTCTTAGTCTCAAGCTTGAAGCAGATTGTGGTTCACCATTCTTAACAATGGAAGAAATGTTAAAAATTAGGCTCTAGATCAGGCTGCTTATTCTGATGGCAAGGTTACACTCACTTGGGTATTAGTACAGTTATTTAAAGTCAAATTTCTTGGATGATGGACAATTCTAGATTACTGTTTATAGGTTTTATTTTACATTTTAAAATAAAAATTGTACATATTTAAGTTGTAAGACATATTCCATATAAAGGCACGTAAAAGCCTACTCTACTGGCGAATTTCCAGTGTCTCTTCTCAGATGTATGATCTGCAAATATTTTCTCCCACTGTAGTGGTTGCCTTTTCATTTTTGTTGTTTCTTTTGCTATGGAAAAACTTTTTAGTTTGAGGTAGTCCCACTTGTTTATTTTTCATTTTTTTCCCTGAGTTTTGTGGTTATAACCAAAAATCATTGCCACAGCTCATGTCAGGGAACTTAGCCTCAATGTTTTCTTGCAGACTTTTACGGTTCCAGATCTATTTAACTTTTTTTGAGTAGATTTTTGTGTATGGTACAAGATAGGGGTCCAATTTCATTCTTTTGCATGTGGCAATCCAGTTTTCCCAGCAACATTTATTAAAGAGACTATTGTTTCCTCATTGTGTATCCCCGGCACCCTTACTGAAAGTTAGCTGGTGGTATAGGTGTCTATTTTTATGCCAGTACCACACTGTTTTGATTACTATAGCTTTGCGATAAAATTTGAAATCAGGAATTTTCTTTCTCAAGATTGCTTTGACTATTTGGGATTCTTTTATGGTTCCATAAGAATTTTAGGATTGTTTTTTTCTATTTCTGTGAAAATGCCCTTGGTATTTTGATAGGGATTGTGCTGAATCTTTATATTGCTTTGAGTAGCATGGACTTCTTAATATTAAGTTTTCTAACCAATGAACATGGAATAGCCTTCTATTTAGTTGTGTCTTTTCCAGTCACTTTTAATATTTTCAGTGTTGATTTATAAATTATATTTACTTGCATTATGTGGATTATAAACATAAAATTTTAAAGGATGAGATAAAGGTGAAATGATATTTTAGAATAAATTAGAGGACCATAGTTCAAATATATTTTTAATAATTTATGTTTTTTGGCTAACTTCCTATAATATTTTATATTATAATTAATTTTTATAGCTGAGAAAATGTTTACACTAGGATGATGTGTCATCCCCTCTACTTTTTTTGTTTGCCTTATTAGTATTATCTCTAATCTGATTTCTTAATAGAATTTTTTAATATTTATTTTTGAGAGAGAGAGACAGAGAGAGAGAGAGAGTGAGCATATGAGCAGGGGAGGAGCAGAGAGAGAGAGACAGAATCCAAAGCAGGCTCCAGGCTCTAAGCGGTCAGCACAGAACTTGACACAGTGCTCGAACCCACAAACTGCGAGATCATGACCTGAGCTGAAGTTGGACATCCAATCGATTGAGCCACCTAGGTACCCCTTAATAGAATTCTTTTTAATTAAGGCTCTTGTCTACTTTGTGCTAGTAGTTTATCTGAAACTATATATATATATATATATATATATATATATATATATATATACACATACATACATACTGTAAATCCATTTAACTGGGCATATGCAATTTTCAACATATTGTAACACATAGAAAACAAACTAATGAAATCAATCTTTCTGTGTTACCAGACTTCCAGTTTTCCTCAGTTAACATTACATACCATCATAACATGTTGGTATAGGATAGAGGGGAAGTGGGAAGAGTTTTTCTCACATTCAAAAATTATCCTAACACATAACCCAAATATTCCTAAAGTAGTTTATATACGTTTTCAAAAACTTCTTCACAAATAGAGGCTGGAGAACAGGTAACGTTGTTAATGGAAATTATTATTATATGTAAAAAATAAGTGATTTTTCTGACCTAAAGGATTATTTATAAACCTTAGATGTTTCAGATTCAAGTTTCACTTGTTTGGGTCAAAGGAATAATGGTATTAATGGAATAGCTACAGAAAAAAGTAGAGCTAAGAGTAGACATGGCATGAAAGATGAGTAGAGAGATCATCTATGCTATTCTCCAGGACAGTGTCTGTTTACCCTTGTTGTCAGGATATAACTACTAATAGTTCCCCTTTCATTCTTCAGGTAGCCTCATTTGTGCTAATTTCCAGCTTTGAATACCAGAAGGTGATGGTGACCCAAGATGGCTCAGGGCAGTAAGTTCTTTAGGTATGGTGGATAATGATCATTTCTTGTTTAATATTAATTTCTTAAAATTTTTTAAGTGGAGAGTTAGTGAGTAGGTCTTTATAACAATTTTGGAATTTCCAACGCTATAAATTAGATGAGATAATTGCAATTTTCTCAATCAAAATCTGACGAAAAGAAGATCAAATTATAGATATTGTTACTTGGTAAGTATTAGGTACATTATGACATTAGAAAAGTTGCCATTATACTAACCAGTGATTAATTACTGATTCCACTGTAAAATGATCATAATGAGAGGGCCTAATTCATTGGGCTATTTTGAGGATTAGGTGAATTAACATACATAAAGCATAGGCCTGGTCCACTATGAAGGCCTGGTTCAATGACTGGTAGATTTTTTTCTTCTTGTTAGGTTGTTATTATTATTATTACTCTGGCTATTACTCTTCTTAGGAGAAAGAAGCTACCTTTTGTTGCTAGAGCTTGTTCTTCATATTACATCTATCTTTTCTGATTCAATCACTGATGGTTCGAACAAAATGGTTTCTATTTCCTTCAAGTATGAGTTGATTTTCTTAAGGCAGTGGCTAACTTTAAATAGAATGTCAGAATATCAGATACTGAAACTCTGAGATCTAGTCAATATTTATAGAGTGTGTATTTACTATCTGTTAGTGGCTGAGGGTTTAAAGATATTTTAAGACATAATTCCTGTTTTAAAAAACAATGAGTCTTTTTAAAAATGTTTCTCAAGCTTCGTTTTTAAATTATCACCTCCATAAGGGGAAAAATAAATTAAATTTAAATTCTAATCAATAAATTAAATTAACTTAAATCTGATTTCTCCCTAATGAGAGAAATTACATAGGAATGAATACATTTTGTCAGGTGGAGTTGAGATTTTGAGGGCCACAAACTAATGCATTATCTAGGATTTTTTGGTGCCCCCCAAACCAATTTTTGCCCTCATTTAACATGCATAGCCTAGAAGATAATACACCTAAAACCATTTTGACAATACTCAATGTAAATGTTGTAATATAGACAACTACTTTATTCCAAGAAAGTTTGGATTGGGATTAATAGCCTGAGAGGCTTCTGCACCAGGAATTCACTTTTACATGAACTTAACCACAACCTACCACTGGTGATAAACCAGTAATGATTAGTTTGGTATTAGACATGGTTTAAAGAGTATCTAATAATATTACTACCTTCTAACTATGCTATTTTTAAAGTAAAAAAACACAATAAAGACATAAACTTCAACTCTTCCCCCCCCACCCCGATATTATAGTGGGGGAAAAAAAAGCACAGTGCAGGGAAAGTCATTCTTATCAAGAAATCAGAAAATTTGGATTCTTGTGCCAATATTAAACATACTCGTTTAGTCAAGTCAAAATAGCTTTCCTGTATCTTTCAAGATATTCATATGGTTTTCTTCTTTAATCTGTTAATGTGATGAATTCACACAGATTTTTTTAAATGTTGAATAATTTTAAAAAATCTACTGAAGTGATAAAGTGATAGATTTTCTAATGTTTCATCCTTCCTTTCATACCTAGATAAATTCCTTATATTCATGATATTTGTTTCTGTACACTGATGAATTCAGCTTTATGTATTTTATATGGAGTTTTCATGCGTATGTTTGTAAGGATGATTGGTGTATAATTTTATGTTTTATGTTATGTTTGCCTGGTTTATCATGATTTTATTGGCTTCATAAAATGTCTTGGCAAACAGGTGACAATTTTACATGGGTCTCTGTGTATCTGCATATCTTGCAAACAGAAGTAATAACTGCCTTTGTTCTGTACTATTTTTTGAAAGATATTCCTATAGCAAACAGTTTTGGCAGATAGTATGTCTCCCTCTGGGAAGGTGTGATTTGTAGCCTTAGAATAT
Source organism: Prionailurus viverrinus (assembly GCF_022837055.1). Lineage (NCBI taxonomy): Eukaryota > Metazoa > Chordata > Mammalia > Carnivora > Felidae > Prionailurus > Prionailurus viverrinus. The sequence goes on along the minus strand of NC_062561.1, from coordinate 132,335,630 downwards.
AGCATATTTAATGCTGTTATAAAAGAATTGAATTTTATAAGCTCGGAGCTCCATGTAACACACTCCACTTTGTGTGTAGTTATCGCCTGGGCCTACCTATATGCTCTGTGAGAAAGAGGGCTCAGGTGCCCACCACAAATTCTGCTGTTTTGGCTACTTCTCTGAGTAATAGACCATCCTTTGTTTCTGACCCAGAAATCTTATGCTTTTTGCAGGCATCCATGAAACTGGAAGACTAACCTGTTAGCTTGCAAATAGGGTAAATCTTAGACCCTTAAGGGTTCTCAACATTGACAATTTTGTGCCCTTTTTACTGTCTGAAACAATGTGCATAAAATTAAAATCTTGATGGTTTGGTAAATACAGCCTGTAAAATGATTTGGGTCCACTGTCTTTTTAGGTGTAGGGGTAAATTTTTAAATACCAATTCTTTATTAGTTGGATCAATTTATTAGTTGCTGGTCTGTTCATGTTTTCTAAGTTTTTCTTGAGTTGGTTTTGGAACTTTTATGTGACATTTTCCATTTTATCCCAGTTTTCAAATGTATTGGACTAAAATTTGCACAACTGTGGTGCATTTAGGGCTCTTCACAAATAATCTGGTCTCCTTCTGAGTACGTGGTTTATTGTGCACTTCCCTGCCCCTTAGAAGTTAGGCATGGCCGTGAAACATTACCAATGAAAATGATTGCTCAAACAAAATACTGTGCATCACTTCGGGGTACAGCATTTATCAGTTTGAGAGGCTGCATCAGTCTTTTTTCCTCCTCCACAGCAGCCACCAATATACCAGACAGAGGCTGCTCAGCTGTCCTAGGTCCTAAAGCTTAAGATTATGTCCAGCAGAGTTCTCAAGGGGAAAATATTTCAACATTACTATCAATTCTAATTGAAAATCACAGAGTAACCCTTAAAGCTACCAAAAAGAGAAAAAGGGTAATAATCACAAGAGTTGAATCTGACTTCTTTTCTTTTTTTTTTCCTACACATGGAAAAGTCCCCTTGGAGAAATGTCAAACTGTTTAAAATAGTGAGAAAGGACTGTGAAGAAAATCTGCAAGTCACAATCAGGTTGAGCAAGTGTATAAAGAAGAACTAGGATTTCTGAATCTCAAACAGGTACTTCTGCCACTTTATAAACTCTACTTTATAAAAACAGTTTTACCCCAGAAGGATTTCTCCCATGTCCTAGAAGATAAAGGCTATCACTTCCTGCCTCCCCCCAAATAAGTTTCAAATTTACATTCAACATCAAAGACCATAAAGTAGGTTCCATTATTTTGAAGATTCTTTCAGAGACATAAAGACTGTGAACAATTATCTCATACATCTTTTTCAATTTTCAGCAACTTTCACAGTGCTTATACTGGGCACTAAATATGTTTGTTGAATGGATGGATGAGTGAGTGCCTGTATATAAGGAAACACATCAGAAAATAGAATGAATAATTAGCCTATTTTTTTGAGAATGGCTCAAATCAAGACTCCCAAATATATTTTTAGCTGGAATGGAATATTATTAGGAATGTATTTGAGATACATTTTGTAGTTCTTAAGAAAAAATATCCTTTAGAGGTTACTTCAGAGAGCTTTGAAATTAGTATGTGTTCTGCACAGAAGTTGTTTGTGTGACTTGTCATGTATTTCTGCCCAGAGCTGCACATAGACAATCAGGGGGCACTTGGTTGGTTTGTACTCTGTATCTGGCCTTGGGATCAGAACTGGTCCTTCTGTTCCTGATATCAAGAGGGATTAACTTGTCATCACCTCCTTGAGCCAGACCAGGCTGGCCCCGTGGGATGCATCAGGGAGGGAAGAGAAATGTGCACATGCCCAGGCTCCTAAGACTGTGAGATACGTAAGAGAAACAGAGAGAAATTAAAAAAAAAAAATCCAGCTCCCTCAGGACTGCAGTTAGGCAAACTTAATGACTAATCACAAATCATACATAGGTAGTATATATATAATGCCCTGGAGGAATAGTTGGTTGGAAGTCTCACCTGAGGGGAGGCCAGTCTGCCAAGCACCCTCAGTGGGGACTCCAACCTGGCTGTTCACCACGGGGCTTCTGCAGCCAGAAGGCTGGATGCTGTGAGTACCTGATTTGATGCATTAGACAAAGCCTTCTTTGTTCTTCTCTCCCTCTTATGTTTACTATAATTGTTTAATTCCTTTTATTCCCTTTCCCTTGTAATTAATAAAGCTTTCCTCCATGAAACCAAAAGTGCGGCCATCATGAATTACTATTACTCAGAGCAGTATTTAAAAAGGAAAAAAAATCATCTGTCATATGCCAAGCATTGGGTTAAGCCCTCAGATAAATCGGTAAGCTAGATGGACACACTGCATGCTCAGAGTTCAATGCTCAGAGTTCATGCTGACTTATTGGTTCTTACTTCACTGCAGTAAGCACTGAATTCATCAACACTTTACAAATAAGGAAATTAAGGTTTATGGAGGTAAAGTAATTTATATTAAGATTTGAACCTAGTTCTTTCTCTCTCATTTGGGGACAGCTTGAGTCCCAGTTCTGCTAGTTAACAACTATGTGATCCTGAGCAAGTTACTTCACCTTTCTTACTGAGTTTCTGGAGTTGAAGAATGAGGACAGTAAGATACCTTCCAGCTTCACCCATCTTACATCTTACCCATCCTACAGCTTACATGTAGTTAGATGCTTTAAAAAAAAAGATATGTGTGCTATCCTTCATGTGTGATGGGACAGACAAAAGGTTGAAGCACGGTATTTTACTGCTCTGTATTATCCTATTACATAAGACGTTTGTAGTGTCAAGTTGATTGATATAAATAGGCCTTAGCAGAGGTGGAGTGATATTTTTATAGTCAAAGTTGGTATAGAGTTACTCTGTTAATATACTTGAAAAGCTAATACACAATGGGTTTCAAATGTCATCTTTATCTCCTATATTTTTTTAGGATACCAGAGTCAAATGTATAAATCCTGCAGAATCAATTATTTTTCTATTGAATAAGTTAAAGTACACTGTGGATTACTTATAATTCTGTAACACTGGTTTGATTTTCAGTATACAGTTGATCCTGTATATAGTTGATCATATACATGGATGTGAGCTGTGTAGGGCCACTTCCAAGTGGATTTTTTTTTCCAATAACTATACATATAGGCATGTATTTTTTAAAATATTTTTTTAATTCTCAAGTTAGTTAACATACAGTATCGTCTTGGCTTCTTGAGTAGAACCAGTGATTCATCTCTTACATATGACATGCAGTGCTCATCTGAAGAGTGCCCTCCTTCATGCCTGTCACCCATTTAACCCACCCCTCCACCCCAATCAACCCTCATTTTATTCTCTGTATTTAAGAGCCACTTATGGTTTGCCTCCCTCTCTGTTTTTATCTTATTTTTCCTTCCCTTATGTTCATCTGTTAAGTTTCTCAAATTCCACATATGAGTGAAATCATATGATATCTTTCTCTGACTAACTTACTTTGTGTAGCATAATGTAAGTGTATTTTCTTTTCCTAATGATTTTCTCTTGCTTACTTTACAGTATGAATACAAGATAGAATACATATACAAAATACGTGTTAATAGATTGTTCATGTTATCATCAAGGCTTCTAGTCAACAGGTTATTAGTAGTCTGGAGGAGTCAAAAGTTAAACACACATTTTCAACTGCATTTTCAAATGTTCAAGGGTCAACTTACCAAACCAAATCATAAAAATATTTAAGTTTTTGTTTCTGTTAACCAGGTAAAAATGAATACCATGATTCCTTTTTAAAAATATTTTTTATTGTGGTAAAAAATATATAGAACATAAAATTTTCCATTTTAACCATTTTTTACTATACAACTCAATAGCACTAATTACATTCACAAAATTGTTCAACCATTATCACAAAGGGAAACTTTGTAGTCACTGAGGAATAATCTCCCAATTTCCTATTCTTCTCAGTCCCTACTAACCTCTATTCTGCTTTTTGTCTCTATGAATTTGCCAACCCTAAATATCTCATATGAATCAGATCATAGAATATTCATATTCTGTATCTGGTTCTTTCATCCAGCATGTTTTCAAGGTTCACTGATATTGCAGCATGTATCATAACTTCATTTCTTTTCATGGCTAAATAATATTCCCTTTTATGTATATACCACATTTTGTTTATCCATTAATTTGTTTATAGATACTGGGTTACTTCCCTGTTTTGGCTATCATAAATAGTAAGCACTGAGATACAAATATCTATTCAAATCCCTTCTTTCATTTCTTTTGGGTGTATATCCAGGAACTGAAGTCATGGTAATTCTGTATTTAGCTTTTTGAGGAAACTCCAAAGTGTTTTCACAGTGGGATGCTTCATTTTACATCCCTACTAGCAATCTATGAGGATTCTTATCTCTCTATATCCTTCTCAACACTTATAATTTTGTGTTAAAATTTTTTTATCATAGCTAGTCTAGTATGTGTGATTTCATTGTGGTTTTCATTTGCATTCATTCTCTTAGTGACTAATGATGTTGAGCATCTTTTAATGTAGTTACAGATTATTTGTACATCTTTGGAGAAATGTCCATTCAAGTCTGCTGCCCTTTTTAAAACTGGGTTGTCTTCTTGAGTTCTATATATATTCTGGGTATTAAGACCTTATGAGGTAAAAGATGTGCAAATATTTTCTATTTAGGTTGCCTGTGTACCTTCTTGATAATCCTTTGATGCACAATATTTTTAATTTTAATGAAGTTCAATTAATTTTATTATAGTGTTCATGCTGTTGGTATCATATGTAAGAATTCAATAGTCATGAAGATTTACTCCTATATTTTCTTTAAGAGCTCTAAGGTTTTAGCTCTTATATTTAGGCTCTTGATCCCTTTTGAGTTATTTTTTTGTATATTATATGAGGCAGAGGTCCAGTTTTATTCTTTTGCATAGGGAAATCTAGTTGTCTTAGCACTATTCACTGCAGAAGCTACTCTTTCCCCATTTAATGGACTTAGTTTCGCACCCTTGTCAAGAGCCAACTGGTCACAGACAAAAGGGTTTATTTCTAGATTTTATGTTCCACTGATCTCTATGTCCTTATGCCAGTATCACAGTGTGTCGATCACTCTAACCTTGCAATACGTTTTGGAATTGGGAAGTGAGAATCCTACCAAATTGTACTTGTCTTTTAGGATTTTATTTTTTGTTGTTGTTATTCAGGGCCCCTTGAATGCAAATGAAAACCACACTAGGATCACACCTACTACAATAGCTCTAAAAAGTGCTATTATAATCTTGGTAGGGATTGCACTGAATCAATAGATAGTTGTGGGTAGTAGTGATATCTTAATATTAAGTTCTCTAATCCATGAGCATGAGATAACTTTCCATCTATTTATGCCATTTTTTTTTTTATTTCACCAGTGTTTTGTAATTTTTAGTGTACACATTTTCCACAGCTTTGGTTAAAATTTTACATATTTAGTCTTTAAAAAATTTTTTTTTTCAACATTTTTAATTTATTTTTGGGACAGAGAGAGACAGAGCATGAACGGGGGAGGGGCAGAGAGAGAGGGAGACACGGAATCGGAAACAGGCTCCAGGCTCCGAGCCATCAGCCCAGAGCCTGACGCGGGGCTCGAACTCACGGACCGCGAGATCGTGACCTGGCTGAAGTCGGATGCTCAACCGACTGCGCCACCCAGGCGCCCCGAAAATTTTACATATTTAGTCTTTTAAAAGGATGCTTACAATAGTGTGAAATTACTTTCTTAATATCCTTTCAGATTGTTCACTGTTGATGAACACAACTGATATTTGTGTGTTGATCTTGTAACTTGCAGCTTTGCTGAATTTTTTATTAGCTCTATAACTTTCTTTTAGATTCTTTGGGATTTTCTATCTATAGGATTATTTCATTGCTGAGTAGAGATAAATATAATTTGTCCTTTCCAATTTGGAAGTCATTTATTTCTTTTTCTTACCTAATTGCTCTGGCTAGAATTTCTAGCACAATATTGAATAGCAGTGGTGAAAGCAGGCATCCTTGTCTTGTTCTTGATCTTAGTGAGAAGGCTTTCAGTCTTTTGCCTTCAGTTTGATGTTACTTATGAGTATTTCATGTATGCCCTTTGTTATGTTTAGAAAGTTACCTTCTATTCCTAGTTTTCTGAGTTCCTTTAAAAAAAAGATGTTTGAGGAGAAGGAGTTCGTTAACATGGCAGAGAAGCAGGGGGACCCTGGGCTTTTCTAGTTCCTCAAACACAGCTGTATTGAGGTAAGATCACTTCGAAGATCCAGGAGATTGATCTGTGGACTGGGCGAAGGAGCTCCATGGTTGGAGGGAGAGAACATGGGAGGTGCAAGGTGCATGGAAGTGAACTGGGGGAGAGAAAATCAGCAGAGCTGTGGAGGGGAGGGAACACTTTCACGGAGAGACAAAAGGGAGAGAAGGGGAGACGGGCTAAAAGAGTGCAGCATTGGGTTTGCACAAGTGAAAAACCTCTCTGGATCATGGACTGGGGAGCAAGGAGTACTGAGTGTTGCAGGGGTTTTTGCAACGAGCATTTGGAGCTCAAACTCTGATGTTTTCGAAGTATGTGACTTTGAGTTTCTCTGGAGTGTTGCTGTGGCATGTGCTCCTGGGGAGGAGGGACTGGTGGCCCTGGAGTGCATTGGTGGGGTGTAGAGATCTCCGGGGTGCACTGGGAGAGAACACTCCCCTTCTTGGAGTACTTTTGTAAGAGGGTCTATTTCCTCCCCAAGGACATAAGACCCTGTAGGCACCAGCAAAAAGCCTTTCATCAGCAGAGGATAGGCACACACAGAGGAAATATAAACTTTGCAGCTTTTAGTGCTACTACCCCATAGACCGTGCACACTGTGCAGGTGTGGGACTGTTGCTCAGGGACAAAGGACTTCAGACACAGTGTGAAGAGGCTCTGCGTCAGAGAAGGGGGTGCATCCTTTAAGACTTGAAGTTTTGAAATCCAGCTGCATGCCACAGAAAAAACGCAGACTTGTGGCACAGGGTGAGCTGCCTGCCCTTGTTAGTCTGTGAAGGCTGCCAAACAGCAGGGGGGGTGATGTCTAGGAATGAGAGATTGGAGTGGTGCTATTTCCTCTCAACACCAACATGGGGGGACTTCAGAGAGCAATGCAGAAGCCCGACTCGCTTACACCAAACCCTCCCCGCCCTCCCCATGCCTGGCAACTGCTTATTTACTGGGGCAAGGCTGACTCTGAGCCAACACAGCAGGCCTCTCTTCTAGAACACCAGCACAGCCAGAACCCTGCACGCACCAAGTATACTGAGAATCAAGTGCTTCAAAACGACACCTGCATTTCTGGTGGAAATAGGACTGGGTTGACTTTTTTTTCTTTTTTAGTCTGAAATCAGGCTCATAGTTTGTTGTCTTTCTCATTTCCTTTTCTCTTTTTGGAGGGGATCAGTCTTCTTTATTCTGTTTCTTTGGAATTAGCCTTCAAGTTTTTTGATTCTCTGTTTTTTGTTACCATCCTTTTCTCTTTTTTTGGGATAAGAGTTTTTCTCCCTTTTTTTCCAGGCTTATTTTAACAAACAAATCAAAGCACACCTAGTAAAACATCTGAACACTCCCCATTGCAAACAAGGAAGAACTCTGCAGAGGATGGACCAGTGGGAAAGAGCAGCCAAAACGCAATAGCAGAGTGCACACAGCATACACCAGAAACACTTCCTGAAGTTCCAGACACTGGACAGTTTGTGACTCCTTTTTAATACAGCATTCCTCTCAGGTATAGGAAACACAGCAAGGAATTCTCCCCAAAAGAAAGGTCAAAAAGAAATCACAGCCAGGGATTTGCTCAAAATAGATGTAAGTAATATATCTGAACAAGAATTTAGAGTAACAGTCATAAGATTACTAGCTGGGCTTGAAAAAAAGCATAGAAAACACCAGAGAAAGCCTTGATATAAAGATTAAAGACCTGGAAACTAGTCAGGCTGGATTAAAAAATGCTATAACTAGGGGCGCCTGGGTGGCTCAGTCGGTTAAGCGGCCGACTTTGGCTCAGGTCACGATCTCGTGGTCTGTGAGTTCGAGCCCCGCGTCGGGCTCTGTGCTGACAGTTCAGAGCCTGGAGCCTGTTTCAGATTCTGTGTCTCCCTCTCTCTGACCCTCCCCTGTTCATGCTCTGTCTCTCTCTGTCTCAAAAATAAACATTAAAAAAAATTTGAAAAAATGCTATAACTGAGATGCAAAACCGACTAGATACAGTCACAATGAGGACTGGAGAGGAGAGAAGAGGTGATACAGAAGATAAAATTATAGAAAATAACGAAGTTGAAAAGAAGAGGGAAAGGAAACTATTAGATCATGAGGGGAGACTTAGAGAATTTCATGATTCCATAAAATGAGACAATATCCATATCCTAGGAGTCCCAAAAGAAGAGCGGGGGAAAAAGAGGCAGAAGGTTTATTTGAACAGATTACAGCTGAGAACTTCCCTAATCTGGGGAAAGAAACAGACATCCAAATCCAGGAAGCACAGAGAACTCCCATCAAAATCAACAAAAACAGGTCAACACCCTGACATATCATAGTAAAACTTTCAAAATACAAAGATAGAGGATTCTGAAAGCAGCCAGGGACAAAAAAAAATTCTTAACCTAGGGGTAGACACACATAAGGTTAGCAGCAGACCTGTCCACTGGAACTTGGCAGGCCAGAAGGGAGTGGCAGGAAATATTCAACGTGCTGAATGGGAAAAATATGCAGCCAAGAATTCTTTATCCATCAAGGCTGTCATTCAGAATAGAAGGCGAGATAGTGTTTCCCAGACAAACAAAAACTAAAGGAATTCGTGACCACTAAACTAGCCCTGCAAGAAATTTTTTTTGTTTTTTACTTCGGAGAGAGAGTATGTGAGTGATGGAGAGGCAGAGAGAGAGAAGGAGACAAAATCCCAAGGAGGCTCCACACTGTCAGCGCAGAGCCTGACGCAGAGGTCGAACCCATGAACTCTGAGATCGTGACCTGAGCCAAAATCACGAGTCGGATGTTTGAGCCACCCAGGAGCCCCAGTCCTGAAAGAAATTTTAAGGAGGACAGTTTGCGTAGTGAAAAAAAAAAAAGTCCAAAGCAACAAAGACTACAAAGGACCAGAGACGTTCACCAGCAAGACCAACTCTACAGGTAACACAACGGCACTAAATTCTTATCTTCAATAATCACTCTGAATGTAAATGGACTAAATGCTCCTATCAAAAGACAGAGGGTATCAGAATGGATAAAAAAAAATAAGATCCATCTATATGCTGCCTATAAGAGACTCATTTTAGACCTAAAGACACTTCTAGATTGAAAGGTAGGAGATGGTGAACCATCTATCATGCTAATGGATGTCAAAAGAAAGCCAGAGTAGCCATGCTTATATCAGACAAACTAGATTTTAAAACAAAGCCTGTAACAAGAGATGATGAAGGGCATTATATCATAATGAAGGGGTATATCCATCAATAAGATCTAACAATTGTAAATATTTATGCCCCCGGCTTGGAGATTATGACATGAGATACCACCTTATACCTGTCAGAATGGCTAAAATTAACTCAGGAAACAACAGATGTTGGCAAGGATTGTGGAGAAAGGGGAGCCCTTTTGCACTGTTGGTGGGAATGCAAGCTGGTGCAGCCTCTATGGAAAACAGATGGTGGTTCGTCAAAGAATTAAAAATAGTACAGCTGCTGGGTTGTAGGGTAGTTCTACTAGGTATTTATCTGAAGGATTCAAAATGCTGATTTGAAGGGGAAAATACACTCCACTGTTTATAGCAGCGCTATCAAGAATAGCCAAATTATGCAAAGAGCCCATATGTCCATCGACTGATGAATGGATAAAGATGATGTGGTATATACGTATATAATATACACACATATACATGTACACATATATATATATGTACACACATTTATATATATACATGTATATGCACAATGGAATATTACTTGGCAATCAAAAGAATGAAATCTTGCCATTTGCAACAATGTGGATGGAAGGAGAGCGTATTATGCTAAGTGAAGTAAGCCAGAGAAAGAAAAATACCATATGATTTCACTCATATGTGGAATTTAAGAAACAAGACAGATGAACATACGAGAAGGGAAGGAAAAATAAGATAAAAACAGAGAAGGAGGCAAACATAAGAGACCCTTAAATTGAGAACTCAGGGTTGCTGGAGGGGTATTGGATGGGGGATGGGCTATATGGATAATGGCATATAAGGAGGCATTAAGGAGGGCACTTGTTGGGATGAGCACTAGTTGTTATATGTAAGTGATGAATCCCTGCGTTCTACTCTTGAATAGAGTAGAATGTCCAATACTTTTTATCCATCAATCAAGTTAGTATTTCCCCCCCTTCATTTTGTTAATATGGTATGTTACATTAATTTTCTTTGAATCACTGAACCACATTCCTAGGATAAATACCATTTTGTCACAGTCTGTAATTACTTTTCCAGTACTTTTTGGAGGAGTTTTGCATCTATATTTATGTGAGATACTGGTATACTCTTCTTGTGATGTCTCTACCTGGTTTTCATATTTGGGTAATGCTGGCCTCAGAATGAGATGGAAAAGTGTTCACTTCTCTTCATTTTTCCAAAACAGCTTCAGAAGGATTGATGTTACTTCTACAAATTTTGGTAGATATAACAGTAATGTCATTTGGTCCTAGACTTTTCTTTGTTGAGATGGTTTTGATTATAGCTTCAGTTTCTTTACTTGTTATAATTCCGTTGAGATTCTTCTATTAATCTTTGAGGGAGTTTGGTTAATTTTTTTCTATGAATTTGTCCATTTCAAGCAAGTTATCTAATTTCCTAGCATACACTTGCTTATAAATTCTCATAATCCTTTTTATTTCTCTAAGGTTGGTAGTAATATCTCTATTTTCATTTCTGATTTAGAACCACACTTTTTTTTATTGATTCTCTATTGCTTTACTATTCTGTATTTCATTTACCTCCATTCTAATATTTACTGTTTGCTTCCTTCTGCTAGCTTTGGGTTTATATTGCTCTTAGTTTTCTAGTTCTTCAAGATGCCAAATTGTATTACTGATTTGAGATCTTTCATTTTTTTAAAAATGTAGTTGTATAGCTATAAATTTCCCTTTGAGTACTGCTTTTTTTTATCTTCAACTTGAGGTTTTTTTTTTGTTTTTTTAAATTGAATATATTTGATATACACACATGTATATAAAACGTGTAAATTTAAGATGTATAATGTGTTAATTTGATGTTTATATATTGTAATATAATTGCAGCTGTATTTAGCACCTCTATAATATAATTATCTTTTTTAATGGTTGTGATAATTTTTAGATGCTTAACAGAGTTTGATGATGATGATTATTTTCCTTATGCTGTGTATTGGATTTGTATGGCTTATTTACTATTCATTGCAAGTTTGTACTCTTAAGCAACTTCAGCCTTATCCATCCCCCATCCCCTGGTTACCATCCTTTTACTGTTCTTGGTACATTTGACTTTTTCAGTTTCTATATATGTAAGTGATATCATACAATACTTTTTGTCTGACTTATCTTACTTGGAATAATATTCTTCTTTCTCATTGCTAAATAATATATATAATGTACATAATATATAATAATATACACACACATATATCTTTTTTATTCATTTTATTCATTCACCCACTGGTGAGCATTTAGGTTGTTTTCATATCTTGGCTGCTGTGAATAATGCTGCAGTAAACATGGGTGTGCCTATTATTTCTTCAAATTCCCGTTTTCATTCCCTTTGGATATATACCTAGAAGAATTCCTGGATTGTATGTAAAAATTGCTTATTTTTACTTTTTTGAGGAACCTCCACATTGCTTTCCATAGTTATTACACCAGTTTACATTCTCTTGAACAGTATGTAAGGATTTCTTTTTCACCACATCCTTGTAGTCTCTTGTCTTGATGACATTACCTCACACTTGTTAGAATGGCTATCTCATGGTGGTTTTGATTTACTATTCTGGGATAATTAGTAATGTTGAGCATCTGTCCTTAAGTCTGTTGGCCATTTTGATGGTCTTTTTGGAAAACTATTTAGTTCTTCTGCCCATTTGCTATATGAGTTCCTTATATATTTTGGACATTAGCCCCTTATCCAATATATGTTTGAAAAATTTTCTCCCATTCTGTAGGTTCTCCTTTCATTTGGTGTGCAAAAGCTTTTTAGTTTGATGTAGTCTCTTTTGTTGATTTTTGTTTTTGTTGTCTGTGTTTCTGGTGTCCTATCAAAAAATCACTGCCTAGGCCAATGATGAGAAGGTACTTCTCTACATTTTCTTCAAGGAGCTTTACGATTTCAGGTCTTAAATTTAAGTCTTTAATCCATTTAATTTTTATGAGTGGTGTGAGACAGGGGCCTAATTTCATTGTTCTGCATTTGTTTCTCTAGACTTCTCAGCACTATTTATTGAAGAGACTGTCCTTTCCCCATTGGGTATTCCTGGCTCCCTTGATGAATATTAGTTGACTCTGTATGCTGGGATTTTATTCTGGCCTTTCTCTTTTATCCCATTTGTCTATATGATCAGCACCACACTGATTTTATTACCCTAGTTTTATATTATAGTTTGAAATCAGGAAGTATGATATCTCCAGGTTGGTTCTTTTTTTTCCCTCAGAAATGTTTTGGCTACTTGCGGTCTTCTGTGGTTCCACACAAAGTTTATGATTACTTCTATTATATGTTAAGAACGTCTTCGGTATTGGGGTGCTTGGGTGCCTAAGTCAGTTGAGTGCCCGACTTCAGCTTGGGTCAGAATTTCATAGTTTGTGGGGTTGAGCCTCACATCAGACTCTGTGCTGATAGTGTGGAGCCTGCTTGGGATTCTGTCTCCCTCTCTCTCTACCCCTCCCCACTCTTTCTCTCTCAAAAATAAATAAACATTAAAAAAAGAATGCCTTTGGTATTTTGATGCGTATTGCATTGAATCTGTAGATGGCTTTAGGTAGTATGATGGGTATTGCATTCAATCTGTAGATGGCTTTAGGTAGTATGGACTTAAAAATTTTTTTCTTAATGTTTATTTATTTTTGAGAGAGAAAGACTGAGCTCACACAAGTGGGGGAGGGGCAGAGACACAGAATCTGAGGCTGTCTTTGAGCTGTCAGCACAGAGCCTGAGGTGGGGCTCGGACCCACAAACCGTGAAATAATGACCTGAGCCGAAGTCAGTCACTCAACCAACTGAGCCACCCAGGTGCCCCAGGGACTTTTTAACAATATTAATTCTTCTGATCCATGAACATGGAATGGCTTTCCATTTGTTTGAGTCTTCTTCCATTTTAGCAAAATTTTGTAGTTTTCATTGTACATTTCACGTCCTTAGTTAAATTTATTCCTAAGTATTTTATTATTTTTGATGCTACTGTAAAAGGGATAGTTTTTTTTTTTTTTCAGGTGTTTCCCCTTTTAGTGAAAAGGAACACAACTGATTTCTCTATGTTGATTTAGAGAATCTAAATCTAAAACTGAAATTATTGACTAGTTCCAACAGTTTTTTTGGTTGATCCTTTGGGATTTTCTGTACCTAAGATCATACCATCCGTAAAGAGCAACAGTTTATTCCTGACAGTAGAGGAAAAATTTTCAATTTTTATCCATTGAGTGTAATGTGAATTTTATGTTTCATCTTACTGATATGTTGTATTACACCAACTGATTTGCATATGTTGAATCATCCTTGCATCTCAGGGATAAATCACATTTGGTCATGGTGTATAACTCTTTTGCTATGTTCTTGAATTCAGTTGGCTAATATTTGGTTGAGAATTTTTTTAAATTTATATTCATCAGGGATATTATAGGTCTATAGTTTTCTTGTGGTATACTTACCTGGTTTTGTTATCAGGGTAATGCCAGGCTTGTCGTATGAATTTGGAAGAGATTGAGGAGGATTGGTATTCTTCTTCTGATGTTTGGTAGGAGTCACCAATGGAGCCGACTAGTCATGGGTTTTCTGTGTTAAGAGGTTTTTGTTGATTCAGTTTAGGGAGGTTGTGTGTTTCTAGAAATTTATCCATTTCTTTTAGGTTTCATAATTTTTGATATAATTGTTCACAGTAATCTCTTAACCTATTTATTTTGGTAGTATCAGTTGTAATGTCTCCTGTTTTATGTATTTATTCTGAGAGAGAGAGAGAAAGAAAGAGAGAGAGAGAGAGAGAAAGAAATATCCCAAGCAGGCTCTGTGCTGTGAATGCAACCATCAGATAATGACTTGAGCTGAAATCAAGAGTTGGATGCTTAACTGACTGAGCCATCTAGTCACTCATCTCCTGTTTTATTTATTTTGGGAGAGAAAGAGAGAGAACACAACTGGGGAAGCAGCAGAGAGAGGGAGAAAGAGAATCACAAGCAGATTCCACACTGTCAGCACAGAGCCCGATGCAGGACTGGAACTCACAAACTGTGAGATCATAACCTGAGCTGAAATCAAGAGTTGGACACACAACCGACTGAGCCACCCAGTTTCCTCTCCTGTTTTAGTTTTAATTTTGAGTTTGTTTTCTCTTGGTAAGTCTAGCTAAAGGTTTGTCAATTTTATAATTTTGAACAACCATTTCTTAGTTTTAATGATCCTTTGTTTTGATTCTCTGGTCTCTATTTCATTTATTTCACTCTGATCTTATTTCCTTATCTCTGCTAAGTTTGCACTTAATTTGGTCTTTTTTTTCTAGTTTCTTGAGGTGTAAAGCTAAGTTGTCTGAGATATAATTTTGTATGTGTTTATTACTATAAACTTTTCTCTCAGAACTGCATTTGCTGTACCTCATATGATTGATATGTTGAAAAAATGCAAGTACAGCCTAATTTTTATAATTCTCTTCTGATTTCTTCCTTGGGTCATTCATTGTTCAGAAATTTATTGTTTAGTTTCCATATATTTGTAGATATTTTCACTTTCTTCTTGTTGATTTCTAGTTTCATAGACAATTAGTATAATTTCAATCAAAATTTGTTAAGATTTATCTGAATAATGTTCCATGTGCACTTGGAAAATGTATATTCTGCTGCTGCTGGATAGATTATTCTATTTACATTTAAAATGCAAAAGTGTAGTTGAATACCAATGTTTCCTTGTTGATTTTTTGTCTAGATGACCTATCCATTGCTGATAGCTGCTGCAGTACCCTATTTTTATTGTGTTGCTGTCTTTTTATCCCTTTTAGACCTGTTAATATTTACTTAATATATTTTGGTGCTCTAGTGTTGAGAGTATATGTATTTATGATTGTTATATCTTCTTGATTTATTTTGACCCTTTTATAATTATATAATGACCTTTTTTTCTTGTTACTGTTAGTTTTTTTTTTCTGATACAAGTATGGCTACATCCATTTGCTTTTTGCTTGCTTGGAATATCATCTTTTTTTTTCACTTTTTATTTATACGTATATATAGAGCTGAAGTGAGTCATCTGAGGTTATGTTGGGTCTTTTTTTTTTTTTAATTCATCCAGCTCCTTGATGCCACTTGCCGGTGAGTTTACTCTGTGTAGAAAGCAAGCACCTAATTCAGAAACCCCAAAGAACTTTTATCAGTGACATCTACCAAACGATAGCCAAGTAAAGAAGCAATTTTTAATAGGCATGTTAGCACTGCCATGGCTATCCCTTCAAAGCTTGAGGCAGAGGGAACACAAAAAATGAGGCACCTCTCAGTCCTTCCCCTCAGAAAAAGTAATAACTGAAATGGATAATAAACAATATGCTTGGTAAAGAATTTAAAGTAATGATCATGAAGATGCTCAACGGACTGGAGATAAGAGTGCAAGGACTCAGAACTTCAACAAGGAGAAAAAAATACTTAAAAAATCATATTTGAAACACACAATAACTAAAATGAAAAATACACTACAAGGAATTAACAGATTATAGGATGCCAACGAATGGATCATAGGAAGCACCCAAACTTAAACGGCACACACTCAAAAAAAAAGGGAGTGGGATCAGTTAAGGCATCTGTTGGACAACATCAAGCAAACAAAAATTCACATTATAGGGTCTCAGAAGAAGAAGAGATAGAGTTCCAAACAAGAGGAACCCCAGGCAGTCCATACCACAATACATAATACTTAAAATGTTAAAGGATAAAGAAGAGGATATTATGCTCAACACCACTCATCATCAGGGAAATACAAATGAAAACCACAATGATAGCACCTCATATCTGTCAGAATGGCTAAATTAACAACACAAGAAACAACAGGTGTGAGAAATCAAATAGTGATGTCCTGGGTTAGGAAATTATAGGGTACACATTGCAAAGCAGAACACTGCTTTCTGGCCTTGCTGAAAACAGTGGGCCATGTTTTGCTTACCTAGTTAATGTGTATCTAAGGGGGCACACCTTGTGTTGCTTATCTAGTTAATGTAGATCTAGGGGTTGGCTCCTGCCTATGCTCATAAATTCCTTAGACCATGTTACCATACAGATTATTTTATCTTGTTTTCCATCTTGTTTTCTACATCTGCTCTTTTGTAGTTTGGGGAATGCCTTAACTTGTTTTTCTGCATGCTTTCAATATGTTCTTACTGGCATATAGCCCACTGACGTATTGCACAATGTTTCCTTAAATGTATTAATAAATACGGGAGCTTGACAGCAGCTTGGGGAGACTTCCCTTAGCCTTCCTCTCACCTCTCTTGACTTGCATAGAGTCTTGAGTAATCCTTTCTGCTGCCCTTGGTTTTGCTGGATAAAGTTGAAAGCTGAACCCAGAAATAGGTCATGGTGAGGATGTGGAGAAAGAGGAACCCTCTTGCACTGCTGGTGGGAATGCAAACTGGTGCAGTCACTCTGGAGAACAGTATGGAGGTTCCTCAAAAAAATAATAGAGCTACCCTGCATCCTAGCAATTGCGCTATCAGGTGTTTACCCAAAGGTTACAAAAATACAGATTCAAAGGAGTACACGTACTGCAATGTTTATAGCAGCATTATCAACAATAGCCAAACTATGCAGAGAGCCCAAATGTCCATCAATTGATGACACACACACAATTGAGTATTACTCAGCCATCAAAAAGAATGAAGTCGCGGGATTTACAATGATGTGGATAGAGCTAGAATGTATTATGCTAAGCGAAATAAGCCAACTGGAGAAAGACAAATACTATATAATTTCACTCATATGTGGAATTTAAGAAATAAAACAGGTGAACACATGGAAAGGAGGGGGAAGAGAAGAGAGGGAAACAAACCACAAGAGACTCTTAATGATAGAGAACAAACTGAGGGTTGACTGAAGGAGGGGGGTGGGAGAGACACTAAGTGGGTGATGGCTATTAAGGAGGGCATTTGTTGTGATGAGTGCCAGGTGCTGTAAATAAGTGATGAATCACTGAATTCTACTCCTAAAACCAATATAGCACAGTATAGCAACTAAAATTTTAAAAACTGTCTCATGAAAAAAAAGAGAATCTTAAAAGCAGCAAGAGAAAAAACTAGCCCCTTATGACTATAAGCAGATTTTTCAGAAGCTACCTTGTAAGTCAGAAGGAAGAAACATGATATACTCAAAGTGCTAGATGGAAAAACCTACACCCAAGAATACTGTACCTGGCAAGGTCATCATTCAGAAATGAAGGAGAGGTCAAGAGTTTTCCAAAGAAAAGTTAAAGGAGCAAACTCGTCACTAAATTGGACTTACAAGAAATGCTAAAGGGACTTCTTTAAGGAGAAAAGGCCCTAATTAGGAACATGAAAATTATAAATATAAACATGTAAAATATTACAACATATGTATAAAACTTGGAAAGGGGAGTAAAAAAGTTCTTTTAGAATGTGTTCAAACCTAAGTGACTATCAACTTAATATGGACTGCTATATGCATAGAATGTTATTTTTATACACATAGGATGTTAAATATGAACCTTATGGTAACCACAAACTCAAACTGGTAATAGATATCCAAAAAAAAATAATAAAAAGAAAGAAAGCCAATCATAAAATTCCAGAAAGTATCAACAACAAGGTAAGGGAGCAAGAGGAGGAAGAGAAGGACTACAAAAACAACCAGAAAACTACTAAAAAAACGATACACCTATCATTATTTTGAGAGTAAATAGCTTAAATGCTCCAATCAAGTCACAGGTGACCAAATGCAAATAACAAAACAAAACAAAACACCAAACTATAAGCTGCCTACAAGAGACTCACTTCAGACCTAAAGGCACATACAGCCACATATAGTAAAGGAAGGGAAACTTTTATCAGACAAAAAAAGACTTTGAAACAAATAGTGCAACAAGAGACAAAGGCATTACATAATGATAAAATAATGAATCAATTAGGGGAACATAACAATTTTAAATATATATGTATCCAAGATTGGAGCACCAAAAATAAAGGAAGCAAATATAAACAGACTAAAGGGAGAATTTGACAGTAATATGTTAGTAGTAAGGGACTTTGACATGCCATTTACATCAGTGGATACCATCCAGGCAGAAAATCATTAAGAAAACAGTTTTTGAATGACACATTATGTTCATCTGGTCTAACAGATATATATAAGACATTCCATTCAAGGGGCACCTGGGTGGCTCAGTCGGTTAAGTGTCAATTCTTGGTTTCAGTTCAGGTCACGAGCTCACAACTTGTGAGTTCGAGTCCTGCATCAGGTTCTGTGCTGACAGCATGGAGCCTGCTTGGGATTCTCTCCATCTCTCTCTCTCTCTTTGCTCCTCTCCCAGTTGTTCTGTCTCTGTCTCTCTCAAAATAAATAAACTTAAAAAAATGTAAAAAATTAAAAAAAATAAAACATTCCATTCAAAAACAGGGTATTCTTTTCAAGTGCATGTGGAGCATTCTCTAGGATAGATATGCTACACCACAAAACAAGTCTTAATAAATTCAACACTATTGAAATCTTATGATGTACCTCTTCTGACAATAACAGTATGAAACTAGAAATCAATCACAAGAAAAAAACTGGAATAACCACAAATATATGGAGGTGAAACAACATGCTACTAAGCAGCCAACAGGTCAATGAATATATCAAAGAGGAAATAAAAAATGGGGACAAATGAATATGAAACCACATGATCTAAAATCTTTGGAATGCAATGAAAGCAGTTCTTAGAGGGAAATATATAGCAATACAGGCTTATGTCAAGAAACAAGAAAAATCTCAAACTATCAAAGGACAAGGATAGTAGAAGGAATGAAATAATAAAGATCAGAGCAGAAATAAAATAGGGACTAAAGAAAACAACAGAAAAGATCAATAAAACCAAGAAAAAATTTGTTTGAAGCAAACAAAATTGGCAAACCTTAGCCAGGCTCATCAAGAAGGAGAAGACACCAATAAAATAAAAAATGAAAGAGAAGTAACAACTGATACCACAGAAATAGACTGGATTTTAAAAGAGTACTACATAAAATTATATGCTAGGAAATTGAACAACCTGTGTCAGCAAGAAGTAGAGAATTTGAGTAGACCAATTAAAAGTGAAAGAATTGAATTGGTAATCAAAAAACTCCCAGGAACAAACGTCCAAGACCAGATGGATTCACAGGTGATTCTACTACACATTTAAAGAAGATTAATCAATACCTATTCGCCTAAAACCTATTCTCCCAAAAGTATTCCAAAAAATAGAAGAGTAAAGAAAACTTCAAAATACTTTCTACAAAAAAAGAAAACTACAGGCCAATATGCCCAATGAACAAAATTATGGCAAAAATCCTCAAGAAAATAATAGCAAACTACATTCAACAATACATTAAAAGGATCTCTCATCAGAGTGAAGTGGGATTTGTCTGAGGAATGCAAAGATGGTTCAATATTCACAAATCAATTAATGTGATATATCACATTAACAAAATGAAGGATAAATATATGATTATTACAATAGATGCAAAAAACCATTTAAACAATTTAACATGTGTTCATGATAAAAACTTTCAAGTTGAACATACTTCAACATCATAAAGGCCATATATGACAAACCCACAGCTAACATTATACTGAATGATGAAAAAGTTATGGTGAAAATGGTGAGACCTTTTTCTCTAAGATAGAAAAAACAAGGAGGTCCACTTTCACCACTTGTATTCAACATAATACTGTGGGTTCTAGCTGTAACAATTGGACAAGAAAATAAAAGGTACCCAAATAACTAAGAAAGAAGATAAGCTGTCACTATTTTCAGATGAAATGATATTATACATAGAAAACCCTTTGACAACCAAAAATTGTAGGAATTTTGAATTCAGTAAGGTTGGAGGATGCAAAATTAATACTGAGAACTTGGTCGCATTTCTATACACTAATAATGAAGTAGCAGAAAGGAAAATAAGAAAACAATTCCATTTACAATTTCATCAAAAACAACAAAAAACATAAGACCTAATCAAGGAGGTGAAAGACTTATACTCTGAAATCTATAAAACATTGATGAAAGAAATTCAAGAGTATGCAAAAAGGGGAAGATATTACATGCATATAGGTTGGAAGAACAAACACCGTTAAAATGTATACTACCCAAAGCAATCTATACATTTAATGCAAACTTTATCAAAATAACAACAGCATTTTTCACAGAACTAGAACAAGCCTCACATTTGTATGAAACCCAAAAAGACCTTGAATAGCAGAAGCAATCTTGAAAGAGAAAAAGCAAAACTGGAGGCATCACAATTTCAGATAGCAAGTTACATTACAAAGTGCTAGTAATTAAAACATTATGGTACTGACATAAAAACAGACACATAGATCAAGGAATAGAACAGAAAACCCAGAAATAAGCCCATAGTTACATGGTCAATAATCTTTGACAAAGGAAGAATGAATATGCAATGAGTAAAGGCAATCTCTTCATCAAATGGTGTTGGGAAAACTGGAGAGCCACATAAAAAGAATGAAATTGGACCACTTTCTTTCACCATACACAAAAATGGATTAGCGGTGCCTGGGTGGCTCAGTTGGTTAAGTGTCCAACTCTTAACTTTGGCTCAGGTCATGATCTCATGGTTTGTGGGTTTGGACCCTGCAATGGGCTCTGTGTTGACACTCTCCCCCTGACCCCCCGCTTGCATGCATGCTCTCTCTTTCAAAATAAGTAAGGTCTAAAAAATGTATTAAAAAAAAGGATTAAAGACCTAAACATGAAATTTGAAACCATAAAAATCCTTGAAGAGAGCACAGGCAGTAATCTCTCTGACATTAGCCATAGCAATATTTTTGTAGATAGGTCTCTTAAGGTAAGGGAAATAAAAGCAAAAATAAATTATTGGGACTATATAAAAAGTTTCTGCACAGGGAAGGAAACAAGCAACAAAACTAAAACGTAACCTAATGAACAGGAGAAGATATTTGCAAATGACACAGCTGGTAAAGGGTTAATATCCCAAATGTATAAAGAACTGGTACAACACCCAAAAACAAAATAATCCAATTTAAAATGCAATCTCTATCAAAATACCAATAGCATTTTTCATAGAAGTAGAACAAATATTGTTAAAATGTGAAGGGAACCAGAAAAGATGCTGAATAGCCAAAGCAATGGTGAGGAAGAGGAACAAAGCTGAAAGTATTACAATCCCAATTTCAAAATACACTATAAAGCTGTGGTAATCAAAACAGTATGATACTGGCACAAACAGAGACACATAAACCAAGGAAACAGAATGGAAAGCCAAGAAATAAACCCATGCTTATTGCTCAACTGATCTACAAGAAAGGAACCAAGAGTATACAACAGGGAAGACAATCTCTTCAACAAATGGAACTGGGAAAACAGGACAGCTACACGCAAAAGAATGAAACTGGACCACTTTCTTACACTACACACAAAAATAAACTCAAAATGGATTAATGACCTAAAACCATAGAACTCCTAGAAGAAAACACAAGCATCTCTTTGACATCAGCCTTAGCAACATTTTTCTAGATGTCTCTTCAGGCAAGGAGGAGACAAAATAGTATAATTATAATAGGAAAAGTAAAGTATATTATAGCAAAAATCAACTATTGGGATATGTGAAAATAATAAGCTTTTGCAGAGCAAAGGAAACCATCAACAAAATAAAAAGGAAAGCTAATGAATGGGAAAGGATACGTGCAAGTGATATATCCAGAGAGGGGTTAATATCAACATGTATAAAAAACTGTATACAACTCAACAACAAAAATCCAAAAATTCGCTTTAAAAAGGGTGGAGGACATTAACAGATATTTTTTCAACGAAGATACACAAGTGGCAAACACAAATTAAAAGATGCTCAGCATCACTAATCATTAGGGAAATGCAAATCAAAGCCACAATGAGTTATCACCTTACATCTGTGTCAGAATAGCTAAAGACAAGAAGTAGCAAGGGTTGACAAGAATGTGTAGAAAAGGGAACCTCATGTACTATTGGTATGAATGTCAACTGTCAGAGCCACTGTTGAAAGCAGTATAGTTTCCTCAAAAATTAAAAACTGAGAATACCATATGATCCAATAATTCAACTACTGGGTATTTAGCCAAAGAAAAGGAAAACACTAATTCAAGAAGATTCATGAATCCCTCTGTTTACAACAGCCAAGATACGGAAGCAACCCAAGTGTCTACGGATAGATGAATGAATAAAGAAGATATTGTATGTATGTATGCATGTGTGTGTGTGTGTGTGTGTGTGTGTGTGTATGGAATATGGTAATATTCATAAAAAATGAGATCTTGTGATTTGTGACAACATGAACAAACCTAGAGGGTAGTATTCTAAGTGAAATAAGACAGAGAAAGACAAAAAAACCCGTATGATTGCACTTATATGTGGAATCTAACAAATCAAATAAAAGGTAGAGAGAATAAATAGAACATAAAGAGAACAAAATGATGGTTACCAGAGGGGAAGTGGGTGGGAGGATGGGCAAAATCAGTGAAACGGTATGGGAGATACAGGCTTCCAGTTACGGATGAACAACTCTTAGGGATAAAAGATTCAACATAGAGAATATAGTCAGCGGTACTCTAATAGTGTTGTACAGTGACAGACGATAGTTACACTTGTGATAAACACAGCATAACATAGAAACTTGTGAAGTCACTATGCTGTATACAAAAACAAACGTTACATTGTTTGTCAACTATACTTCAGTTAAAAAAAAATCAAAACCAAAAACCCCACCAAAATAAAACAGAGAGTATAAAAGTGGTTGCACTGGGCTGAGGGGTGTGGGAAACAGAGAGAGACTGGTAAAAGGGTACAAACTTTCTGTTATAAAATGAATTAAGTCTGTAGATTTAATATATAACATGGTAATTACAGTTGCTAACACTGTATTGTATAATTGAAATTTACTAAGAGAGTAGAACTTAAATGTTCTCATCGAAAAAAAAAAAAAAACCGGTGAGGTGATGGCTGCATAAATTGTTGGTGGGTTGTGAATCCTTTCACAATGTATATATTTATCAAATTATCACATTTTACCCTAAATATTTTATAGTTTTTTGTCAATAATGTCAGTAATGCTGAAGAAAACAGAGCAACCTTTCTTGTTTGAATCTAGATTTAGCCTCCATGGGGTGATGTTGGGGGACATTTGAAAATATTTGAGGGCATTTCTGTTATAATAAATGTGAGGATCAACTTCTGGTCAGGTGTCCTGTTCAGTGGTGTTGACTTAGTCTTATACAGTGAGGAACTGTCCTGACCAAATGACCAATGGGAGTCCTTGTAAGAAACACTAGAGGGGTCACTCATTTGGCAATCTAACTTTTTGAAACAAAATAAGGAGTTAGGAAAATGACCCATGGGTGATTAAATTCAGAACTAAAGTTTGCTATTAAAGTTACCTTCTCAGATCACAGTTCAGACAGGGCATGATTTAAATAGCACTATCTATATTGTACAAACAATTATTATTTCTAAGCCTACAAATATAAATGATTAGAATTACTTGGTTATTTATTCTATGAGTTACATCATTCGGTAAATCAGTTTTATAAATACGTATGGTCACTTAAGCAAATAAAAAGGGATATATTTTCTAATTTTTGATTTACATAGAAATACTAGTTGTTAAATATTTTGAAGATCATCCTGATAGAAAATGTTTAGCAAAGTCAGACTCCATTAACTTAATGAAAACTCAATTTGGGAAAACGTTTTATCTGCTTGGGAAATTATTTTCCTTATGAGAATTAGAAAAAGCACTATTGCTTCTGATTCATCTTACCTTTTCATGGCTCTGCTAGTATTCCTGACAAATCAGTACCGATTTGACAGGAAGTCATACCAAATTAGCTTGCAAAGCTTCATATTTGGCCACTACATGTTTGTATAAGCTCTCTTAAAAATGAACTAGTAACCTTATTATTTTTTGTTCTGTGAGAACTCTTAGGACATACCACATAAGCAATGCAGAATAAAAACCTGAAAGCGTAATACCTATTTCTGAGTGAACTCAGTTTCTAGTTATTTAATCAGTCTCTTTAAATTTATTTTGGCATATTTTGAGAAATTATCCTTAGAGTCTTTCATTTTTGCAGACCAGAAAAAGCAACAAAAGAAAAAGCAGTCCCTGTGCCATATTATTATTTCCTCTCTTTTCTATTTTAGGGAAAAGGATATTTAAATGTAATAATGAAAAAAATGACAGGATAGAAACCAAATCTTTTTAGATTATCAGATCCTACTACAAAATCTATAATTTATAGACAACCTTGCATTGTATTTACTCTACCTATCAAGTATTTCAGCCCATCAGAAATGCAGGAGAGCATATATTTTAAGTGATAACATCATACAGCAAGCACCTCTATGGTATTACCAAGATAAGAGAAATATTCACAAAACAGTACCTAAAATATCTCCATCCAACCTTGAATCATTTCAGTGCAATCCTAGAAAAGTTAAAGCATGTATGTAGAGGAGGACTTGCCTAATAAAAACTATTTCACTACCATTACAGTTGTGAAGTTTTTCACTTTCAAATATCTCAAGCTGCTTTGGTTAATTGTAACATGAACCTGATTGTGGTAAAGGAAAAATTTGAAGTTTTATTCTGTTCAGGCATTTGAAAGTTTTCAATATCCAATTATAAATCCGGAAACATTACAATGTTTTCATATTATCCTATTAATTTTAATGAGCTAATACTCTAATAGCTGTTAAAATTTGTAGGTGTATCTCTCATTTAATATTAACCTATTTTAGGCCATAATAAGTAAGTCCTTCTACTTCATGTGCACTGCCACAATAAAAGACGCAGCTACAGCTCCTATGGTATAGTAAATCATGGCAGTTGTTTCACCAGCTGGCAAAAGCGATCTGGAACTTTCAAGCTTATCTTCAGGTTATTAGCATACTCATCATGTCCCCAAAGGAACAAATTAGAACGTCCCTAGAAATTTTTTTTTCTCATTCAGGAATTTGTTTTCTCATTTGAGACTACCTTGATAGCCAATTCAACCCAATTTCATCTTTTAACAAGCATATTTTTTAAACATATATATGTATATATATGTATTTTTACAGATGAACAAACGAATAGACTTAGTGCCTTGGATACAATATGGAAGCATTAAACTACTTTATGGTATCCCCAAATGCCATGGCATTTTCCTCAAAGAAATGCTCTCAACATATTGGCTAAACTCTAATTTGTGCAATTACTTGCAGATTTCTTTAATATGCACTGTAGTTTCAGTTGTTTGTATTTGCTATCAAAAACAAATGGACAGCTGCCATGGGCTATTAAACTATCAGTACAATATGCCAGAGTTAATGTCATTTCAGTGTAAGACAAACACCATTCATCTCCTTTATTTATAGCACTGTATGCCATCTAATTAATCTACTCTTCATAATGTTATGAATATGTTACTGCTTGGAAGCCAGAAAATAAATAAAAGGACCTTTTTAGATATCTTTCCATTCTGAGTCCATAAGTCGGTACTGCTATATAGCTACAAGTCCTGGCAGTTTCTAGAGCAATGGACCTCAACTTTGGTGCTTTGGCTGCACATTGGATTCTCCTGGGGAGCCTTAAATATCAATATTTAAGATCCATCTCCAGAGATTCTGATTTAATTAGTCTGGGAAATGGCTAGGGCAGCAGGATTTGTTCAAGGTCATAGTTCAAGAAACTAATACCAGAGACTGTTTTGCTTCCCAAAACAAAGCAAAACCTTAGCTCTTCTCTTCCTTCACACACACAAAAATTATTTTTCATCTGTCCAAGTCCGTTGACGACCTGGGGATTTTCCTAGATGAGAAGTTCTGTTTCATAATAATGGTCTTATTTTGTAGTTGGTCTATTTTAAATAGCCCAATTCCTGAAATTCTCTGTTAAGATTACGAATGCTGATGGTTAGCTCTTTTGCAAGTTCTTTTTTATTAGTACAATCAAGCTAAATACTCACTTGACAGACTGAAATGAGTATTACTAGTTTGCAGGTTACTTTCTCCATGCAATACATGATACAAACAAAATCCCCTATAAGTTGGTTATTTTATGTCATTTTGAAAAAAAAATATTTGTCTATGCAAATATAATACTCTGCAAAAAGAAAAAAACACAAAAATTCCTTCCATAACTTCAGAATTTTTGTTAGTCTGAAATAAAGTTTATAAGATTTCTATACACTTAAAATAACTTAAGAACCATGGAGGGCTTTTGGTCAGTAAACATGAGTAATGGTAGATAGTTACACAATCGTATATGAGGAAAAGCAAACTGTTTATAATTTGTTCTATTTTGCATCTGTCATGACAGGTGGTATGAATGTTCTTGGTTGGATGTGCCCCAATTTTACAGAGAAATTCTACTTTTCAAATCATTTATAGCTGAGCAGTGAGCATAAATTCATTAAGGAATTGTTGAGACTCTAGATTCTATCTCTTCAATCCATCTTAAGCAATTAATACATTTTAAATTAATTGTATTTAATGAGCACTTTCTTGTTACTTTATTTTTCTCTAGGTTATTATGGTCCTTTTAATAAAGTTATGCTTGGAGGCTTAAGTATACACAGGCATGAAATACTCTTGTGGATAGTTATCTTTCTCATTGGAGAGACTGTCCTAAGGGTCAAGCAGCCATAAGTGTAAGTATAAGCCCTGTTTATCATGAAAAGACACAAGATAGGAAGTGGCTACACATGTCCACTTATGCTGTGCACTGCAGAACTCCAGGGAGCACCCTTCCAAAACACAACCACATAAAAGGTGCTTCTTGGGGTTCTGCAACGTGGCATTCCTGATTTCAAAGCTCTGACTGCTTTCCTAACTTAGAAGTGTGGAGGAGGTAAACTCAGGTAGATGATCCTCTATGGGGAGGTGTGTGAAGATGAAGATGAGTAAGCTATGCTTTGTAAATTATATTATCTAGATTCTGGTGAATGGATCACTAGCCAAATGAGAAATACAACATGGCTTCATTAATACAATCGCCAGGCAATTTCATAAATCCGGGGCTATATAAACTGGATTAAAGAAAAATGGGCTTCTTGTTTCTTCCTCTTGTCTTCAACTTGGGATCTGGGATCTGTACACAGACTAAGATGCAGAACTAAGGCTATAGACTGATCTCTTAGGCCACTTAATCAGCCCAGATGCATGGATGAAGTAGAACTCAAAGAAGTATACCAGGTTTGTATCATAAAACCTATAAAAGTTAGAAAGAATGAGTATAGTGGATTGGTTAAATAGGTCCTCCTTGGGTTCTGAGATAGAATGCAAGGGCACCCATTATATTTGAGTGCAGGAAGCAGAAGTGGAAGGAAAATAGAATATGCCCATCCAAGGCAATGACTGTGAGACCTGGGCCACTGATAACATATGGCTTAGTGATAGTCCATTCCCAGTGTCTTTTTTTTTTTTTTTTAACATTTATTTATTTTTGAGAGATAGAGAGGGAGGGAGGGAGAGAGAGACTGTGGGGGGAGGGAAAGTGAAGGAGGGGCAGGGGCAGAGAGAGGGAGACACAGAATCCAAAGCAGGCTCCAGGCTCTGAGCTGTCAGTACAGACCCCAACGAGGGGCTCTAACCCACAAGCCACGAGACCATGACCTGAGCCACCCAGGCTCCTCCCACAGTGTCTTTTTTATTGTTTTTTAAAGCTTCCATTTTCTACTGAAAATGTCTACTTTTTTTTTTTTTTTTGAGAGAGCGAGCATGCATGTGTGAGTGGGGGAGGAGCAAAAGGAGAGGCAGGGAGAGAATCTCAAACAGGCTCCACACTCAGCTCAGAGCCTGACATGGTGCTCAATCCCATGACTGTGAGATCATGACCTGAGCTAAAAACAAGAGTGGCACACTTAACTGATTGAGCCACCCAGGCCCATTGGTTTAAAAGTCCTAGTCTGCTAATTCCAACATTAGATCATTGGGGATCTACTCCTTTTTTCTTGCTTCATCTCTTGATCATTGGTCACAGTTTCCTAACCTTTGCATGTCTCATAATTCTTTTCTTTTTTTTTCATAATTCTTTTTGTATAAATGATTCATGGAGACTGAAGTAGATAGAGTTTCCATCCCAAGAGGGTTGACTCTCTTGTCAGGCAGATAGGGTGAGGGGCTGATCACCGGAACCCAATAGTTAATAAGCTGGAGTGGAGGTGAAGTTAGGTTGCAGCTTTCACATATAGTCTCCCTCTGATTTCGAATGGCTTAAGGGCAAGGCCTATCCTACTTTTTTTTTTTTTTTGTATGCTGAGTCCTTTAATGGGACTTTATCTCCTAAGCCCCAAGATTACAGGAGATTTGTACTTTTTTTTTCAGGTCACTCCTCCTTAAGCATGGTCCTCTGGTATTTTAGTTAAGAGTTCAGTAGGTCTCCATCTCTGCTAACCTGAAAGGTCTGCTTTTCAGAGGTTGTAAATGGAACTCTTTAGACTTTTCCCCTAAAATGTTTAAAATAAGGGAAGTGTCAGACTTCTGGGGAAGATGGTGGAGTAGGAGGAGCCTAAGCTCACCTCATCGCACAAATACAACTAAAAATAACACCTCAGAGTAAATAATCCAGAAAATGGCAGAAGAGACTCTCCACAGTTAAACATAGAAACGAGGCCACATCAAAGAGGGTAGGAAAGGTGGAGGTATGGGGGAAAGCTAAACAGACCTGTGGGACTGTGGGAGTGTGGGATGCTGCAGGTCCAGAGTGGGGAAAGAAACGGACCTTCACACCAGACACCCTAGATACAGGGAACTTGCATGAGGAAGGCAAATCTCCCCAACATTTGCATCTGAAAGCCAGAGGGGCATAATTTCATGAGTTCTTACAATCGTTAGGGCTTAAGCCCTGGGACTTTAAAAATCAGTGGGCTCAGCTCTTGGAGAGCTGGGAGGGGTAGAGGAAAAGGAGTCCTCACTCCTAAAGAGACAGCAAAACAAACAGCCCCACTGAGATACAGCATAGAAGCAGCAGTTTTGAAAACCCATGGGCTATATGGGAGGGAGGTGTGTTTACTAACCTCAGAGCATGTATGGAAGGGGCAGGGATCTTTGGGAGACTTCTCCAACAACAAAAGACCTGGCGGGTGCTCTTTACCTCCCTGCAGCCTCGATACACTGACACCTGCGGGAACTGGCACAGTGCAAACACTGTCCATGTAGCTTACTAACTACCAGAGTGGACTGCCCCTGTGCATGTCTGCAGATCTACCCCTCCAACCCAGGTGGCCTCAGCAGGAGATCTGTGCAGCTGCAGGTGCCCTCTCCTAGTAGACCCTGTTGGCATTGTGTGCCCTGCCCCCACACTCTCCTGCACACTCACCCCCTCCTGCCTTGCCACTTTAGGAGTCTACTAAAGCTACTCCAAGTCCCCTCCCACAGCAGACCCACACAAACCCTGCTAACACCACAGGCCCTATCCTTATGTTCTCCTGTGGACCTGACCCCTTCAATACTTCCTTGGCCAGAGCCCACCCAAAGCAGTCCTACAAACCTGGCAGTGTGCCAGTAGCTCTGACAGAAGCCAGCACCGCTCCAAAGTGACTCCTGCCTCAGGGAGTGGGGGAGACAGGCACATGCACCAGTTTAACTGCAGCCCCAGCAGAGGGCTGGGGACATCTGGTCAGACCGCAGGCCCCACCAACACAGGGAAAGCACTCTGTAGTTAGTTGCTACCAGCTCTCTGGCAAATGCCTGGGCTGACGCAACTCAAGCCCAGTGTGGCCCAAGACAGGCCCACTAACAACACAGGGACCAGACACTGCCCACAACAGGCATACAGAGCCATTGCAGACCGAAGCCACATTACTAGGACACACAGAACACAGACAGGAGACACCCTTGAAGCACCAGGTTCTGGTGAACAGGGCACACTGCATGGCAGGGCACTCCAGGACCTCTTCATAAGCTCAATACTTTCAACAGCAAGAGATGTAGCGGACTTTCCTAACACACAGAACACACATACAGAGAATTAGACAAATAAGAAGACAGAGGAATGTATCTCAGATGAGAGAACAGGATAAAACCATAGCAACAGAGCTAAATAAAACAGTGATAAGTAATATACTCAATTGAGAATTTAAAATAGTTGTCATTAAGATACTTGTTGGACTTGAGAAAAATGTGGAGGATATCAATGAGATAGAAGACATAATAAAGACATAGAAGACATAAAAAAGAACTAGAGATGAGAACTCAATAACTGAAATTTAGAATACACTGGATGGAATAAATAGATTAGAGGAACCAAAGAATGGCTAAGTGACCTGGAGAAGACAGTAAAGGAAAGCAATCAAGCTGACAGGTGAGAGAAAAAAAAAATAGTAAGTTAAGGAACTCAGTGAAACTATCAAACATAATAACATTCACATTCTATAGAGATTTCTTGAGGAGAAGAGAGAGAAAAGGGGTCAGAAAACTTATTTGAAGAAATAATAGGTAAAAACATGTCAAATCTGGAGAAAGAACATAAATCCAGATCCCACAGGCACAGAGCGCTCTCAACAAAATCAACCCAAAGAGTTCCACACCAAGACATATAGTAATTGAAATGGCAAAAAGTAGTGATAAAGAGATTTTTAAAAAGAACAAGAGACAACTAGTGACTTTTTCAGCAAGAACTCTGCAGGTCAGAAGGGAATGACATGATATATTCAGAATGCTGCAAGAAAAAAACCCTGAAACCAAGAATATTCTATCTACCAAGACTATAATTCAGAATAGGAGGTAAGAGAAAGAATTTCCCAAACAAAAGTTAAGACAATTCACCACCACTAAATCAGCCCTACAAGAACTATTAAAGGGGATTCTTTGAGTAGATAGGAAAGACCATAAGAAGGAATAAGAAGGGTAGGAGGAAGAAAAACCGTAAAATTAGGGGTACTTACAAAAATCAGTCAAGGAATTCACAAAATAAAAAGATGTAAAGTATGACACTATATACCTAGAACGTGGGAGAAAAGTCAGAATGGGTTCAAACTTAAGTGACCATCAACTTAATATTGACTGCTATATGTATATTATATACAAACCTAATGGTAACCATAAAAGAAAAACCAGTAACAGATATGCAAAAAATAAAAAGGAATCAGGTATTTCACTAAGGAAAGCCCACAAACCATGAGAGAAGAGAGTAACAGACATATATATGGAGACAAATCAAAATGAAAACACAGTGGTCCAAAGTCTTTGGGTTTCAGCAAATGGTGTCCTAAGAGAGATGTTTATAGCAATACAGGTCTACCTCAAAAATAGTACAGAGGATACAAACCATATGATCAGTTTAACAGATGCAGAAAAAGGATCTGACAAATTATAGCATCCATTCATGATAAAAAACCTTAACAAAGTAGGTTTTGAGGGAACATACCTCATCCTAATAAAGGCCATATATGAAAAACCCACAGCTAACATCATACTCAATGGTAAAAACTGAGAACTTTTCTCTTACAATCAGGAGCAAGACAAGGATTTCCACTCCAAACACTTTTATTCATCATAGTACTTGGAATGGGAAAAAGACTATCTCTTCAACAAATGGTATTGGGAAAAATGGACAACTATATCCAAAAGAATGAAACTGGACCACTTTCTTACGTCATACCCAAAAATAAATTCCAAATGGATTGAAGATCTAAATGTGAGACCTCAATCCATAAAATGCTATAAAAGGGCACAGGCAGTAATTTCTCTGTCATTGGCCATAGCAACATTTTTCTGAATATGTCTCCTGAGGCAAGGGAAACAAAAGCAAAATACACTATTGGGATTACATCAAAATAAAAAGCTTCTGCACAGAAAGCAAACTGTCAACAAAACTAAAAGAAAACCTACTGAATGGGATAACCTCTATGCAAATGACATATCTGATAAAGGATTAGTATCCAAAATATATAAAAAAACTGATACAACTCAACATCCCCAGACCAAACAATCTAATTAAAAAATGGGCAGAAATCATGAAGAGACATTTCTTCATAGAAGACATACAGATGGCTAAAAGATACATGAAGAGATGCTTAACATCACTCATCATTAGGGAAATGCAAATCAAAACCACAAGGAGATATCACCTCACACTTCTCAGAATGGCTAAAATAAAAAACAAAGAAACAACAAGTGCTGGCAAGAATGTGGAGAAAAAGGAACCCGTGTGCACTGTTGGTGGAAATGCAAATTGGTGCAGACACTGTGGAACACAGTGTGGAGGTTCTTCAAAAATTTAAAACTAGGATTACAATTTGATCCAGTAATTCCACTACCAGGTATTTACCCAAAGAATATAAAAACACTCATTTGAAAAAATATATATGCATCTGTATACTTACTGCAGAATTATTTACAATATCTTAATTATGGAAGCAACTCAAGTGTCTATGGAAAGATGAATGGATAAAGATGCAGTATACATATACAGTGGAATATTACTCAGCCATTAAAGGGAATGAAATCTTGCCATTTACAATAATGTGCAAAGAGCTAGAGAGTATAATACTCAGTGAAACAAGTCAGTCAGAGAAAGACAAATACCATATGATTTCACTCATGTGGAATTTAAGAAAGAAGAATGAACAAAGAAACAAAAGACAAGCGAAAAAACCCAGACTCCGAACTATGAGGAACTGACGGTTACCAGAGGGGAGGTAGAAGGGGGTGGATGAAATAGGTAAAGGGGATCAAGAGTAGGGCATGTATCGTGAGGAGCACTGTACGGTACTGAAGAATTACTATACTGTGCACCTGAAACTAATATAACACGTATGCTAACTAGGCTGGAATTACAACTAAAATAAAATCAATAAAATAAAATAAAATAAAATAAAATAAAATAAAATAAAATAAAATAAGGGAAATGTCTTAAAGAGAATTCTTATTATGGATTTGTTGCAGATCCCTTTCTATATTATGACTCGATTGTTAAACTCTAAAACTGCAGGAAATTGCTTTTTGGGGCCAACGACTTTGTCTCTAGTACTGCCACAGCTCTTAGCAAATGGATCATGGGGAAAACTGGCCATATGTTTGGACTTTTCTTCCATTCTGACATGTCAGTCCATATGGTTATCAAAACCTCTGCTCATTTCTCTTACTCCTAGTAGAGCCCTCCTCTGCCTATGGCAAGACTGATCCTGAGGTAATGCCCAGACTTAGGAAATATTCCCAGTCATGCAAATAGTTGGCAATATTAGCTTTCTTGGGGGACTTTGTCCACAGTGGAATTTTAATTGTTTGCTTTCTTAAATTCCATAGCTCTCTGATTTATTAATATGATTTTTGTAATTTATCATTCCTACCCCCCAAGATGCTGTCAGTGAGGCTGATTCTTCCCATCATTTATTATTTTTTACTATACCTTCTTATATCTTCTGTATCCTAGAAGAAGAAATATCCACTGCTGTCATTACCAGAAATAATAAACTTGACTTGTATCTATTCCTGCTATTTTTCAGGGTTCTACGGCTGTTTTCTCATTGTTGCAGTCTGAATCTGGTCCCACATACCCCTCTAATCTGGTATTCTCATCTGTCACATCCATTTTTTTGCTTATGATCAAATGAGCTTGCTATTCTTCCAGTGCTGAACCAAGAGAGAATAACCCTGCATCCTCTTTTGTCACTGTATCTCAAATATGTGACAGGTCTATAAAACAGTAGAGGTTTACTAAGATTTTTCACATTTTCTGATCATTTGGGATAAAAGGTGTAATAAAACACAAACAATAACCTGCAGCCACTGCACTGACCCAGAATCCTCAGAGTACCTTTAAGTTCTCTGCCTACCTCTGTCGTCACTCATAAGACTATGCCACACACCGTGATCATAGAATAGGTTAAAGTGATCACTAGGTATCTCAATGATGGATTAAGTTTTCCATTACCACTCTTAAGGTCCATCTCCTTAATCTTCATTTTTTATTCCAAAATTGACCACAGATTCCCAGGATGATTCACAGTCAATACATATATTGCCCATTGCCCCAACAAAGCAGTCATCCAGTGGTCAAACACTGTAACACTTCAACATTGCTGAAATCTTTTTTTATAATCAAATAAACCATTTATTGGACATTGACAATCCAGTTTGAATTTGGCTGTGCTAAGTTCCTTTACTTCCTCTCTAGCTTAATCAGAGGTTCAAAAATCTAGTGTCCATCCAGTACCAGAATCATCTTACTTCATGTTTCAGCAGTTTAACTTCTTGTCATATATTCTGCATGGTAGTTATGGAATGCATTGGTATTAGGGAAAGCATTTAAAATTGTCAGATCAGGGCCAAGGTTAGGTGCAGCAACCACCATTTGTCTCTAGTGCTAATTTCAGGTGTCCCGTGGTCTTTGGGGGTAGGTTTTAAATGTTTGTGAATATGTATACATTAATGTTATATATCCAAGTGTTTGTAAATGAAGGTAGTATTGTCTGCCAACATCCAACTTCACAGGGAATTAAAGCAAGTTCTGTATATGCAAAATGATAAACAGGATGAAATTTGTGTGTGTGCATGTGAGAGAGGTGAGACAGAGTGAGAGAATGAAAGTGCTGGTAGTTTTCAAAATAAGAACTATGAAATGGTGGTGTTTGAACAAAATGTACAATTTGTATTTTAATTAATTTGGATTGTTAATTTAATACAGAAGTAAAAGATGTTCTAATTTTGATTTCAATGCCAAAGTGAACTATTTTGCCTTACATAGAGACCATGGATTCATTGACCCAACAGCAGAATAATACTGGGTCACGTGAAAAGGATGGAAGTATTCTAAATAATCATGAGTGAGCACTTTACATCTCTTATCAAGTAGTAGTTTTACTTACGATTCTGTCGATCTTAGTTCCTTCCCCTGAAAAAACTACTACCTCTAGATACTTCATCCTCAGTTTATTTTATTAGTATCTAGTTTCCAAAGGGCATAGTTTCCAGTTCTGTTACTATCTCTGAAACAAGCAACTAGGACCTAGAAACCAGGTTCCATGAGGAAGCTGAAGGAATGTGAATATTTCATGTGTGGAATGAAGACTAGCAAACAACATCAAATGTGTCTTTGTATAGTTTAAGAACAGTTCCATGAAGAAAGATTGAGACAGACCTGAACCAATAAAAGAAAACTGTGAGAAGGCAGATTTTATTCAACAAAGGGATTTGTCTGATAGAGTTGGTAAAATGTACAAACTTCCTTTGACAGGTAGTGAGCTCCCTATCACTGCCTATGAGAAGCAAAGTACAGAAGTCATCTCTGAGTGTGACTGTTGAGGTCATTTTGTACTGGCTGGAGCAGTTACATTATGTATCCTCTCTAACTCCTTATAATCTATAATTTACATTTTAATGGGAATGTATATAGCTAGTTATTTTTAAAGTAGTTTACGATACTGTCAGGCTTTGACACTTTGCTGGCTTCTGAAATAAATTTTAAACTCATAAGTAAATCTACAGCAAAAACAGGGTCTGATTCTGCCACTGGAAAATAAACAGAAAGGAAAAGATACTTTGGATGTAAGATCTTTCAAAAAATTACCTTGTGAATAAAATTATTCCAGTTTCAGAGGAAATGTAAAGGTTAGTGCACTTTCTGCTAAAAGGCAGCACCAAGTCTGTAGCCTATTTTAAAATTTCTCTGACTTAACTCCAACTTTCTGAGAAAGAAGATTTCTGGGTTATATTGAAACTCCTGCTGCTGGAGCATGTATTGTTTTGTTTTCTATTCGAGATAAGCATTCTTTTCCATGTGGATATTCCTTCATTTATATTGAGCATGTGTAGACTTGCAGAATTATTCTAACACCATCAGATAAAATTATGACCAAATAAAACAATTCCCCAGGCTTTTACAAGAAATGGATGAATTTGTCATAAATAGATCCCCAGGCTTTTACAAGAAATGGATCAATTTGTCATAGAGAGATCTCAGACACCTGAATTTCAGCTCCATGTTTTTATTACTGCCAGAGAGATTGAGACATAGAGTTTTATGCCATGACTTTTTTTTTTCCATTTCTTTGACTTGAGTATACCAAGAAAAAAATGAGCATGGAAATTTTGTTTTTTGGCAAAAGATCTTGGTAAAACCTCTTAGCTAGTTAGCATTACATGTATATTTATGCAAAAGTGGTTTCTTAGGGAACCAGGCAACACGGCATGGCTGGAAATCATGCCAACCGGATAAGATAAACTGAGGATGCAATGCATGCAAATGGTAGACACTTCAGCTAAGAGAACAATGAGTGACAGTCATCACTACAACCGGTACCTGACAGCAGATATAAAGTGCTAGCTTTATATTATCTAGAATACTTCCATTCCTTTCCACGTTACCCATTTTATGTATACATGCATAAAATATGACATGTAAGAAAAAAAAAACATTTAAAACATGTTAGCGTAACTCATCAATATTTCCAAGACACTACTTGATAGGGTAAAAAGGAACGGGTCTACTCTATTAAGTGTGAGTTAGCGATACGGCTGAATGAATTCAGTAAGAGTTTATATGAACTTTATTGATTAGTAAATCTAAAATTATGTTAAAATGTTTTATTTTTGTGGAAACAACACGAATTCTGTGGATCCAGAGGCATCTTTGGGAATGTGTATTCTTTGACATAAGATCCCTCTCCCACCTTACTTCCTCTTACTGATCTCAGAAAACTAGGCTCAAGAGTCTTAGGGAAACCATTAACATGGCAAGGATGGCATGGTACATTGAGGAGGGTGGTATAACTATGGGAATCACAGACCCCAATTTTCAAATATGATCCTAATGTATAGGATCACTGAGAAGGAAATTTGTGGCCTTAAACAATAATTCTTAAAAAGTAAAAAGGATAGGTGGGTGGCTCAGGTGATTTAAGCATCTGACTCAGCCCAAGTCATGATCTCATGGTTCGTGGGTTCAAGCCCTGCATCAGGCTCTGTGCTGACAGCTCAGAGCCTGGAACCTGCTTCGGGTTATGTGTCTCCCTTCCTCTCTGCTCCTCCTGCTTGTTCTCTCTCTCTCTCTCTCTCTCTCTCTCTCTCTCTCTCTCTCAAAAATAAACATTAAAAAAATTTTAAAGTAAAAAGGATACAAATTAATGACCTAAAAAGCCACCTTAATATGTCATAAAAAGGATAGAATAAATCCAAAGATAGCAGCAATAAGGATGTAATAAAGAGCAAAGATTAATGAAGGGGAAAGTAAAGATACAGTAGAGTCAATTTTAAAAATTTGTTGTTTAAAAAGAATAATAAAATTTGAAAATTATCTGGCAAGATTGGGGAAAAAAAAAAGAAAAAAACCCAGGGCATGAGCAAATAATAATAATACAAAGAAAACAACTTTAGATATAGGAGAGATGAAAAGATATAAATAACTTTTTGTTAACAAATGTTAAAACAAAAAATGGACAAATTTCTGTCAAAAAGATAAATTATATAAAATGACTCAAGAAGAAATTGACAAACTTTTTTCAATATTTATTTTTGAGAGAGAGAAAGAGAGACAGAGTACAAGTGGGGGAGGGGCAGAGAGAGAGAAAGGAAGAGAGACAGAATCCCAAGCAGGCTGCACCCTGTCTGCACAGAGCCAGATGTGAGACTCCAACTCACAAACCGTGAGATCATGACATGAGCTGAAGTCGGACGCTTAACTGACTGAGCCAACCAGGCGCCCTGACAAACATATTCTGAAAATGGAAACAGAGGCAATCTTACTCATAAATATAG
Source organism: Prionailurus viverrinus (assembly GCF_022837055.1). Taxonomy (NCBI): domain Eukaryota; kingdom Metazoa; phylum Chordata; class Mammalia; order Carnivora; family Felidae; genus Prionailurus; species Prionailurus viverrinus. The sequence continues at coordinate 132,297,492 of NC_062561.1, read as the reverse complement.
ATGTAAAAATCTCAGGCCAAAATCTTAGCAAACCAATTCTAGCAATGCACAAAAATGATCATATTGCGTTACCCCTGGAATACACCAGCAGCTTCACATTAGAAAACTTATTAAAATCTACTAATGTAATCCAATGCATTAACAGATTGATGAAGTGAAGCCATTATAATCATTTCAAGAAATGCTGAAAAAAATCACAAAATTAAAAATCTATTCAAGACAAAATTATTAGCAAATTCGGAATAGATGGTAAATTTCTTAAAACCTAATATAGAGTATCCACCAAAACCAAAGAGCAACATTCTATTTACTGGTAAATATTAAAAGTGCATACTTTAACATCAGAAATGCTGCTATCACTTTTCCTATTAAAAATCAAACAGAGGTGCTATCTCAGAAAGTATGGTAAGATAAAAGAGAAAAAAGTATATTAGACTGAAAGGTACAAAGTTGTCTTTATTTACAGATAAGACAGATATGATTGTCTTCACTGAAAGCTCTCCAAACCCTGTAATGAGAGTGAACATAATTTAGGAAGGTTGTTAAATATGAAGTCAATATCCCACACAATTGCATTTTTATACAACAATAATTATGGAATAATTTTTAAAAACCCAGCACCACTGTGTAATATTCAGAAAAGTGAGATATTATTTAAAGAAAGATAGAACACTCTGTAACACAATGTAAGAGGTGGATTCTATATAAAGACCTAAATGAGGAGGTAAAACTATAAAGTTAATATATATGTAAAAAAAAAAACCTTAAGAGGAAACATTTGTGATGTGGGAACTTCAAAACACAGTAAGACAAAAGTAGGGTGGTTTTAATTGCATCAAAGTATTTCTTTCAATAAAGGACAACATAAATAATACACAGATAATAAAATGGGATAAAAATCTGTAATGTCTAAAGTTGATCAGGGATTAATACCTAGAATCTGCAAGAAATTTGGGAAAAATGATAAAGGCAAAAACCCCCTTAGAAAAATGAGGAAAGCATTTTAAAAACAAGCATCCAAAAGACAAGCATTTGAAGTGATTTCAACTTATCAGAGATCAGATAAATAAAAATTAAAATAATGAGGGTTCCTAAGTTTTACTCTGCTAACATTTGTCATTTTCCAGAGTTCTAATTTTTCCCGACCCTCACACACTGTTAACAGATATGTATGTTGGTCACTTGGGAGAACTGTTGGCACTATTTACTCTAGTTAGGTGTATTTATATTCTATGATGCAGATATTCTGCTCCTAATTCTACATACTAAATAAATATTCACATGGTTCACATTAGGATATTCATTAAAGTTATATGCAGTGGCAGGGAGTAGAAAGTATTCTGTATTCCAGTCAGTGAATAGATAAAATGTGGTAGATGCACACCTTAGGAGAGCATGAATTAGAACCCATGGATTAGAGGTACACATAGCCACGGGGATGGATCTAAAAGCTTGGTATAAAAAAAGAAATAGAATGCAATATATAATACCATCTCCATTAATTAAAATATATGAACAAAAATAACATAACATTATATAAAAGTACAAACAAAAAGGTAAACCAAACTTAATGGGAAGTAGAATATGGGGATAAAAGGAAACCAATGAATGTGGTCTAGTGATGACGGTATGCTGTTAATTAAGAAGTACAACTGGTCCAACTCTGCACTCAAGGTTCAGAAAAGGAGAAGACAACAACACAGCAAGTACATAGAAATAAATCTAACCAAAAGATGTCTAAGACATTTGTAAAGAAAATTATAAAGTTTTATCATATGGTATTAAAGATTTAGAAGATCTAAATAAAAGAAGATTACAAACTAGTTAGTAGACAGGGAGAGCTGTTTATTGCTATAAGATGTCAATTCTTTACAAATTGACCCATACATTGAATAAGACATCTCTCCTTCAATCCAATGTAATTTTACATAGAACTTGGCAAGATAATTCTAAAATTCAAAGAGCCAAACAAAACAAAACAAAACAAAACAAAACAAAACAAAAAACAAAAAAACCCAAAAAACAAGACAAAACAAAACCCCACAAAAAGCCCACACAAAAAACAAGACACTCTTCCAGCATAACAAGTTTGAAAGGGGACATCAGGACTTACTATAAAGCTTTAGTAACTAACACAGTACAGTACTGACGTTTTGGAAAAATGGTGGAGAAAGAATCCTGAGCTCAGGGGCGCCTGGGTGGCTCAGTTGGTTAAGCGTCCAGCTTCGGCTCAGGTCATGATCTCACGGTTTATGGGTTCAAGCCCTGCATCAGGCTCTGTGCTGACACCTCAGAGGCTGGAGCCTGCTTCAGATTCAGGGTCTCCCTCTCTCTCTTTGCCCCTCCCCCACTAGCGCTCTCTCTCTGTCTTTCAAAAAAAAAAGAAAAAAAAGAATCCTGAGCTCACCTTGTTCCATGGACATGATGAGATAACAACTGCATCTGTGCAGCTAACCCTGAAAACAACCTGAGGACTAGCAGAATAGACCTTCCAGAGCTAAACCTAGAAAGATGGTCACACTGAAAAGGATAGGAGGGGTGGACATTGTTGGGAACTAAAGTCCCTGCATGACCAGCCACACATGGAAGGGACATCACAAGCATAGAGAAGTAAGAGGATCAGACCCCATGCCAGGCAACCTAGGCACTGGGGTCCTGCACTGAGAAGATGACTCCCTATAATATTTAGTTTTAAAAACTAGCAGGGCTTAAATATGACAGCTTTAAAAATCAGTGTGGGCTTAACTCCCCCAGAGAGCCAGAGGGTGATAGAAAACTGAGTCCCCACCCTTAAAGGGCCAGCAAACTAAATCATTTACCCTGAGACACAGCACAGAAGCAGCAGTTTGAAAAGTGCTTGGGGTATACATGAAGAAGTTTTATCGACTAATCTTAGAATGTGTGCCAGAGGGGCAGGGATCTGTGGATTTGTCAGGGAACAGAAGTACTGGTGGTCACCATTTCTCTTCCTCTCCACCAGTCTAAATAGGTGGAACACCAGTGGTGATACTCTTGATCTACCTTGATTGCACTGTGTGCCCTGCCGTAGCGTTCCCCTGCCAACCTGTCCAATCCAACTCATCTGCCTTGGCAGGCATTCGTCCAAAGCAGCTCCAGCCCTAACACATCCTGCAGGCGGCCCCTGCCAAAATGGTGCCACTCCGAAAGGCATCCTGCCCTGGAAAGGGAGGGAGATAACCCCATATGCCACTATGCCTGCACTGTCTGCCACTGGGCCTCTTAGCTGGCTCTACAGGGAATAAACCCTGCCCTCCAGTAGGCCTGCAGCTATGGCAGAGAGGCTAACCGTAGATGGCTAGGCTGTGTGCTAACCGACCTCCCAATAAGCTCCCTGTTCGGCACATGGGCCTCTCAACCACTCAAGGAGCAAACCCTGCCCAGTGTGCCTACAGCAAGCAAAGCTGGTCGTTGCAGCTGGCTGAAGATAATCATAGCTCAGACATAATAGGAAGGCACATGCAGCCCACACAAGAGACACTCCTGGAGTGCCTGGCTGTGGTGACCAGGGGGAATTGCATTATAGGGCATCATGGAACCTCTTCCACACAAGGCCACTACTTTCCTTATCATGAGACAGGTGAACTACCTAATACACAGAAACAAACATAGAGAGTGAGACAAAAAGAGACAGAAGAATATATCCCAAATGAAAGAACAATAAATAAAATCACAGTAAAAGAGCTAAATTAATCAGAGATAAGCAGTACTTCTGATTAAGAATTAAAAGTAATGGTCACACATTAACACACATTTCTGCAAAGAAGACATAAAGATGGCCAAAAGAAACCTGAAAAGATGCTCAATATCACTCATCATCAAGGAAAGGTAAGATAAAACTACAATGAGATATCACCTCACACCTGTAAGAAAGGCAAAAACCAAAAACTTAAGAAAAAAATAATGGTAAGGATATGGAGAGAAAGGAACCTTTTGTACTATTGGTGGGAATGCCAACTGGTGCTGCTACTGTGCAAAACAGTATGGAGGTTCCTCAGAAAGTTAAAAACAGAACTCCCCTATGATCCAGTAATTGCACTACTGGGTATCAACCCCCAAAATACAAAAACACTAATTCAAAGGAATACATGCACCCTTATGTTTATGGCAGTATTATTTACAATGGCCAAATTAGGGAAGCAGCCCAAAGTCCATCGATAGATGAATGAAGAAGATGTGGTTGGTATATATATACAATGGAATATTATTTAGCCATAAAAAAAGAATTAAAGCTTGCCATTTGCAACAACATGGATGCAGTTAGAGAGTATAATGCTAAGTGAAACAAGTCAGAGAAAGACAAATACCATACGATTTCACTCATATGTAGAATTTAGGAAACAAATGAGCAAAAGCAAAAAAAAAAAAACAACAGAAGATAGAGACAAACAAGAAACAGACTCTTAACTGTAGAGAACTGATGGTTACTAGATGGAATATGGGTGGGGGATGGGTGAAATGGGGGATGGGTATTAAGGGGGGTACTTGTTGAGATGAGCACTTGGGTGACACAGGGAATTGCTGAATCACTATATTGTACACATGCACCTCATATAACACTGTATGTTAACTACACTGGAATTAAAATAAAATACTTAATAAAAAAATTAATGGTCTTAAAGATACTCATTGGACTTGAGACACAAGTGGATGAAATCATTGAGAAATTATACAGAGACAAACAATATTAAAAACACCAGTCAGAGCTGATGAGTTCAATAATGAATTCAATAAAATACATACTAGAGGGCATCAACAGCAGATTAGTTAATGCAGAAGAACGGATCACCAATCTGGAAGACTGGGTACTGGAAAGCAATGAAGCTGACTGGCAGAAAGAGGGAGAACAGATTAAAGAAACTGTGACCTTATCAAGAATAATAACATTTGCACTACAGAGATCCCAGAAGGAGAAGAGAGAGAGAAAGAGGAATAAGAAAAAAATACCTGAGAACTTCTCAACCGATATCCCAGTCCAGAAAGCACAGAGCCCCTAACAAGATGAACCACAAGGTCTACACCAAGACACATTAATAAAAATGGCAAAAAGTGATGATTAAGAGAGAATTTTAAAAGCAATAAGAGAAAAGAAAACAGTTATATACAAGGGAAACCCCATAAGGCTATCATCTGACTTTTTAGCAAAAACTTTACAAGCCAAAAGAGAATAGCATGATGTATTTAAAGTGCAAAGGAAAAAGACAACCAAGAGCAGAACTGTCAAATCAATATGTTATACACCTGAAACTAACATAACATTGTATTTCAATTATACTTAATAAAAAGTATGGTTTTGGCCAAGAATTAGACAAAAAGACCAACAGAACCGAATAAAGACCTCAGAAATAGACCCACATACATGGAAATTTAATATATGACAGACTAGCAATGTGCATCAGTGGGGAAATGATGAATTATTTTCAACAAATGGTAGCTAAAGTAAATAGGAAAAAAGGCCAAAGTTACTGAATCCCTATCTACAATATAGCAAAACAAACAAAAACCCTCACAGAACTTAGAAAACAACAATACAAGTCAATTCCAAATACCTTTAGACTATTTGAAAAATATACAGGAAGATACCTGTATGACACTGGGGATAGAGAAGAATTTCATAAGGCAGATAATACAGACTGGAAAGATCATGAAGCAAATGTGAAGCCACAATTTACTAAAGAGATCATAATGAGAAAATACAAACCACAACTGGGAAATGATAGCTGCTATTCATATTATTAAGAGAAAAAGGAGTCTGCTCTGAAAATATTTTAAAACTTTCAAAAATTAACAGGAAAAATACCATCAATAGGAAAATGGACAAAATTTATATAGGCTCTCACAGAAGAAAAAACTCAATTGTCAATATGCATATAAAGCTATGTTTATTCTCCATTAGTAATCAGGAAATTGAAATTAGAACCCCAATGAGATACCATTTTATACCTATCAGACTGGTAAAATCTCAAGGACTGAAAACACCGAATGTGGGAGACAAAGGTGATGATAAATCAGTATCGGCATTTAGGAAAATGATTTGGTTTAGGTAATCAAGGTAAAAATGTTGCTTTTTTTACCACCCAGAAGTATTCTACCCACATTTATTCTAGAGGAACTCTCATGCTCCAGTAGACAAGAAAAGAAAGTTTATAGCAGCTGTTTATAATAAAGAACTGGCTAACTCTATTGTTGATCAACAGGACAATGGGTAGATTGTGCCACATTCATATAATGGACTGAAATGGATGGATCCAAGAAATATAATGCTGAGTGACAAAGCAAATGTGGAGGAATTTATATATACTGTTACCACTACAAAGTTAAAAAAACAAGCAAAAGTAAATAGCATTGATTAAATATACATGTGTGTACTTGTATAAAGAAATAATGCAAAATTCAGAGGAACACGAAGTAAACAAAAAGGACAGAAGGTGATTCAGGAATACAGACAAATAAGGAGTCTGGTTTATGATTAAAATCCTATGAATGGTTTTTCAGGCCTGACCATAAGCAAACACAGAAGCTTTACCTGACAGACCTTACAGGACAAACTGCCCTTAGGTCTCCCTGGCCAGTGATGCTCTTTTACATATTTACATCCCTAGGCCCAACACCGGCATTCCTAGGTTCTTTCTATGAGGCCTTGGGCAGAAGGCTTGTTCAGGTGCCTCTAATGGGACCCCTTTAAAAGGGGTAGAACAGGGAAACTGGAAGACACTTCGCCCCCCCGCCCCCTTAAGTAGCACCCAGTGCTTTTCTGCTTTTAGCTGACTGCCACCCCTCCACCCTCCCCCTACGTACACCTTCAGGGCTAAAACTGCCACTGCCTTTTGTTTAGGGACCCCTCATTAGTCAGATGATCTCGACATGTGTGCTGCTCTGCCTGAATCTGGATCAGTGCACTGTTCCAAAATGGAATTGAAGTAAGGAGAATCAGCATCTCCTCCAGTTTTAGACTCCTGTTTATACCACTGCACCAAGTGATCAAAGGCTTAACTCTTTCAATTTTGGCTGAGCCTGACAGCTCAACTCTTGTTTAGCTCCACAGACCCTTGACAGTAATGTATTTCTTTCTTTTTTTTTTTTTTTGATAGTAATATATTTCTTAAGTTGGGTTGTATAACAAAGCTACTTTGAACCTCCTCCGTAAAAACTTTTAACAACTTAAGTTCAGTGGAACTCTTATGGGGAGGACAAATATAATGAAATCACAAAGAAGGTAGTGTTTAAATTACAGCATCAGTATCTCGGGATACACAAAGGTGAAGGAAATTGTGGGGTTATCAGAAAGGTGCTTCATTCTTTTTAAAATTTGTGTGCACAGGAGTATGTAGGACCCAAAGGAATCTTTTAAAGCATACAAGTTATCCTTTAAATTTTCTCTTCTTTGGGATGAGATCTTTCAAGAAAATTCATTTTCTATTTGCTTTCATATGTCTAAATGTGTCTATACCAAATTTGTGGATGAGTTTCTACAGTTACTACTTTATAAAATAGCATACGTGTGTAAAATGTCCTTCAACTATTTTCTTCATTCAGACTCTCTATAAAATTATATTTGTCCTTAAACTACTTTCTTCGTACCTCAGGGATTTCATAAATCAATTTATTTTTTGCCTCAACCATACAGGCTCCATTTCTATCTCCTTTTGGTTTATGTTGTGGGGTACTGATTTTTTAGGTCTTATTGTAGAAGCTCCCTGGCTCCATTCCTTGACGATCATATCTGGAGCTTTCCAAACAGATCCCATAATATCACAAGTGTTAAATACTAAAACCACACAGTATTTTATGCTCTGGCCATCGTTTTATTAAAGGAGAAATTATATTTTATGTCCATATTGTATGATTATCATTCTACGGTAACAAATTCTCAAAGGTAAAAAAGGTTTCAGAAATTTCCTTGCCCTTATTTTGCTAATTTCTTCTACCTGTAGTATAGTTATAATTTAGAATGTGCTTTCCCATTCGCTCTTTTGATCCTTACAACTATACTAATTCAGTTGCACACATATATATACTCCCATTTTACATATGAGAAAATCAAAACAAAAGAAGAGGTTATTATGACACCTCTGAGGTCACTCAGCTAGTTAAACCTGAACCCAGAAACTGGTATTCCTATTCCACTGTGTACCTGTGAGACACTCTGTACACCAAGGCTCTGCTATTTGCTACTTGTCATAAACTTGTGGGACAACTGTAAAATAATAAAACTAAATCAACTTACCTGTGATAATGAATTATTCAGGATCTTTATAAAGAATACTAGTGCTTTTGTCAAATACAGCTTTTGTCAAATCTGTTACTTTTGAGATGAATTTCATTCATCTATTAAACATCATATTAAACGTTATTGACAGCAAGGCAAAGTACTTTAATCATGTGTTTTTCTCAAATTTTGCTCTTACACAGTTTCTATTTTCTATTTTCTTCATATATTATTATTATTATTATTATTATTATTATTATTATATTTAATGCTTTCAGCAAGAAGATACTTGGCAAAATCCTTACTTAAACCTGACCAATGCAGAACTGTTTCCCCTAACATTTTAGTTAGGAAAAAATCGCTTTAAAAAGAGACATTAGACAAAGTTACCAAACATTTTTGCATTAGTTTCCTTACCTCCAAAAAGATGGAAGGCTTTCCTGCAGCTTGGGAGCGGCCATTTTGCAGAGCTGGATTTCTGAAAGCTTTGTTTTATTTTCAAATACTCTTTAGTAAAGAATGTTTTTGTGGCATTGTTCAGTTCTAGAGTAAAGCAAAAGAAAACAGTAGTTTTAGACGTTAATTTGACTAAAATGGCAAGAGCATGAAAAATTGTTACAGTATTTTGACAACAAATTTAGATCTCTTTAAGAAAGAAAACAAAAGTAAACTTTTTAATTTGAATTCAAGCGAACATAATTCCCTCAAATTCACATTAGATGCAAGTTTGATGTGTCTACACATACAGTATACATCTACTGGGAATCTCCTATGTCAGTTATTATGCCATAGGCAGCAAAGAGAAAAACCCAGTCCTTGCACTCAATAAGACTCAAGATTAAAAGATAGAAACAGGGGCACCTGGGTGGCTCAGTTAAGTGACTGACTCTTGGTTTCGTCTCAGGTCATGATCACACGGTGGTTTTGTGAGTTTGAGCCCTGCATCAGTCTCCGTGCTGACAGTGTGGAGCCTGCTTGGGATTCTCAGTCTCCCTCTCTCTCTGCCCCTCCCTGACTTGCACTGTCTCTGTGTCTCTCAAAATAAATAAATAAACTTTAAAAAAAAAAAAGGTAGAAATAAACAGGTAGACAAAAAAGGGAAAAATGTGTTACAGGTGTAGCAAGAGAATAACCAGAGTACAATCCTGGCTCAGGAGAGAGGATAAAAGGGAAAAATCTTCTACAATTTTTCCTACTGCATCATCTCTTTAGTTCATTCTATATGTGATGGTCAAGAATTTACTGAATCTAATGCTGCTGACTGGATAAAGTTTAAAAAAAATGCAGAATCAGGGGGGGCTCAGTCGGTTAAGCGTCTGACTTCGGCTCAGGTCATGATCTCATGGTCCGTGAGTTCGAGCCCCGTGTCGGGCTCTGTGCTGACAGCTCAGAGCCTGGAGCCCATTTCAGATTCTGTGTCTCCCCCTCTCTCTGCCCCTCCCCTGTTCATACTCTGTCTCTCTCTGTCTCAAAAATAAAACGTTAAAAAAAAATGCAGAATCAAATTCTCAACCTTTCAGAGACTTCCTTATGAGTGAAAAAGAAAATATTCATTGGAAGTAAACACAGACCAATCAGAGAACAGATGTGATGATATTCACTTTAAATTCTAGAAAGTACTTGAACTCTCTCTTATATGAGCCATGGAAAGCCTAAGCACATAGAGAAAAAAATGCTCACCTCTAAAGGGAACAATACAAGTTAGGGGAAAAGATAAGCTGCTATCACAGCCTGCATTCAGTAGAATAGGACTAGTTTGAATCAAAGAAATACAGTAATATAAATCTCTTCAGGCCTCGCAGGTTCTCACCCTGGGTGGCTGTAAGGTCTACTAGTAAGTTCATGCCCTATAGAATTTGGGGTCCAGAAAAGCTCTGCATGCTGGGAAGGGAGGCCAACCAGGAATACCTCATCCAGCACTGATGAGTATTTATCTGTGTGTCCTCGGAAAATAAATTAAAACCTCATTTTCATATTCTTTACTCATAAGCTGTTCAAAGCTAAAAATCTTGCTTAGGAAGTCCCATTTTCCAGCTAAATATGCACCATGATGGCAGAGGCATATAGAACAGGGACAAAACCAAACCCAAAATTCTAAATATGATACTGTTGAAATGGAGTTACAGATTTTACAATATGTGAATCATTATAATTATACAATTTATGCTGAACTGAGGTTAATATTTAGGAGTTCCTATTTTAATATCTAGGTAAGCCATAATTAATGACTTATCCATTTTAATTTAGTGAGTCCATTTAGTATTTGCTACAATATTTTGTTCTCATAATTTTATACCAGAATAATGAAAAAGTAATTATCATCATTTTTAACCCTTCAGGCCCAGGAGAAATCTGCTACTATTATGACTTTCTCAGGGGAGAGCATTTATCCAAGCTTTCACCTCAAGCAGCTGTGATCACTTTATACTTACTGATGTCCTTTAATGACTTTGGAGCACTCAAGAATCATTTCAGTAACTGTTTCATCACCCAAGAATAGCTAGTTTACCCTCTGCTAGAGGAATTATAAGACTAAGAGGTGATCTATTAAATTAAGCCCAGTTTACCCACAATATTTACCGAGGTCTTGCTAAGATAAAGACAAAGTGTTAAGTACTTTATACTGTGATGATGCATCCTGTTATTATTTTGTACGTAAAGTTACATTTCAAGATTTAGAAAAAGGCTTTTGAAATCCTAGGGATAGGGATATATTACTAGATCCTCAAAAGGTTATCACAGCATCCATCCTTGCCTTCGAAGAATCTATAATTCTGTCTTCTGTGTGAAAAAAGACTCTTAAATACTGAGAACAAACTGAGAGTTGACAGGGGGGTGGGGGAGACGGGAAAGTGGGTGATGGGCATTGTGGAGGACACTTGTTGGGATGAGCACTGGGTGTTGTATGGAAAACAGTTTGACAATAAATTATATTTAAAAGAAAGGGAAAGAAAGAAAGAAAGAAACGAAAGAAAGAAAGAAAAAGAAAGAAAAGAAGGAAAGAAGGAAGGAAGGAAGGAAGGAAGGAAGGAAGGAAGAAAGAAAGAAAGAAAGAAAGAAAGAAAGAAAGAAAGAAAGAAATTCCATCTTCCCTGTGCACCACATCATAGCCAATGATGCAGTTTGGTTTATTACTTTTAAAACTGTCAAAGTCACATATAGCTCTGGTTTAAAAAATCCAACAGCACAGAAGGGCAAAACGAAACAAAAAACAAAATGACAATGATTTGTTCTACTTCTTATTTCTACCTCCCCTCCCAATCCCCAGGGACTATTTAAGCATTCCTGTTTTTGTTTTTGTTTTCTGGAGATTAACCTCTGTAAGAATAAGTCATTGGTGTTCAAGAGTTGGTTTGCAAAACACTAGCAACATGTGAAATGATTTTGGGTGACACTGAATGAAAATGTTTAAACATTTAAAAGTTACCTATTTAATGTACATTAGAAAAAAATGTATATTAAGTAGAGCATCTAACACATACATTCACAAATACATTGCTAAGGATGAAGCTAATATAAGTATTTAAGAAAAAAGGTGTGTTGATATGAGGAAACTTCTTAAAAAAATAATTCAGGTGGTACACAGATACAGTAAAAATTGTAAAGGTGGTACCACAGGGGTACAAAATGAGTTTCACCAGGAAAGTTAAGGCCCCTGGCAAATGGCACTTTCTTGCCCCTCTTACACAGGTGCAAAGTAAGCATTGCCTTTTAATCCCTGAAGATTTTAAGACAGTTTGTGGGTTTTCACTGACACAGTTTGAGAAACACTGCTCTAAATATTATGCTTACTTTGATATTTCTTTTTTTATAATAAAAATAATCCACAAATTAAAGCTTGAGAATGACTGCACTGGAAGACAAAATTAGGTACTCTTACTGATAAAAAGAATGAGTTTGGATTTCAGGCTTAGTGACTATTCTGTACAAAATGAACAGAAGAACAAAAGAGGCATGGATGGACACAAGAACAAAACCATTATTAGCATAAGAATTAACAGACCAGACTCAGTGGTAGAGAATAAGAGAAAGGGTGAAATGCTCTTAATAGGGATAATAGACCATGACCAATTAATTATAGACTGTCACAGTAGATAAAAAGAGGAAGTGAGATATTCTTTGGGATGAGTTATCTGTTCTGGACAAATTCCAGCAGGACATGACGAAATCAGACAGAACACAGAATAATTCTTCACTGTGCAGGACTGGCCCAAACACTCTAGGATATCTGTCATCCCTGTCCCTAGTGACTAGATGCCAGTAACATCCCCCATTTATTGAGTCAGCCAAAATATCCCTGGTGAAAACATCATAGGCCTCTTCCATGCTTAAAATTCTATATTAGCTTAAATGTCATTTCCTTATTTAGTTAGGGACTTCTATACATAAGGTAAAGACTTACGTATTTCCTTTTCCTATTTCCAGTGGAGTTCACTGGGATATCTGCTCATCAGCACCTAATTCTGCCAGGTAAAGGCACAAGAGTAGTGGGTATGGGGTTGTGTGTGGTTAAAATGGAGACGGAGTTTGAATGGAGGAAAATGGTGGAACAAGAGTGGAAATCATTCTTGTTGAGGTATGAGTGCATCTGAATGGGGAGGGGGGACAGGAGTGAGTCATTTCATAGTTGGGAAGTAGGATACACTCACTCTGTGGCACCCTTTGCAATACCTGGGACACTCCCATCTACTATATAACCATGGGTTGGGATCCTGGATCAATGGATACTGGGTCTGTAGTAGGACTGCCTACAGGAAGATCATTCACTGTCAGTCCACAATAGGGGAAGTGACACGCTTGGTTTGAAGGCTTCAGTCAGATAGTCAATTCAAGAAAATATGACACCTTCCCATGATATCCTTGGCTGAGGGATTTCTCCTCTCTCACCTGGATGACTCCTACCCCACATAATGCTTATATACCATGGCCTTTTCCTGTCTTTGGCCTGCTGATTTTAGGTGGCCTGTAGATCCTCTTATGTGGCATGTAGCACCTCCCTGTAGAGACCTAGAGTTGGGGTGCTGATGTGGGAGCTCTTGGTCTGAAAGGATTAAACCTGCTTACACTGGTGTCATTCTCACCTTCAAGACAAAAGGACTCTAATTAATTTGGGACACACCAGAACTTTCCCAATCTCCTAAGCAAACTTAGAATCTGCCATGTCCGGACTTATCCTACTGTTTCCCAAAGTGACTTCACCATTTTATATTTTAACAAACATATATATGAGTCTCAATTTCTCCATATCCTTGTCAATATTTATTACTATCTTTTTGATTATCATACCCTTTGAGGCACACAAGCTTTCAACTTTGATAAAGTCTAATTTATCTGTTTTTTTCTTTGGTTGTGTTTTAGGTGCAACACTTAAGAACCCATTGCCTAATCCACTTTCAAAAAGTTTACACCTATGTTTTCTCTAAGAGGTTATATTCTTATCTCTTACATTTAGGTCTTTGTTCCATTTTAATTAGCGTGTGTGCATGTGTGTGTGTGTGTGTGTATGTTTGTGTATGTGTAAACAGTGTAAGGTGTGGCTCCAAAGTCACCCTTCTTTTGCATGTGGATATCCAAATGCTACAAGGTCTTGATGGTAAAACCTTTTACAAGAATAGTGGTATAGTGGTATCAGTTAAATAGCTGTTTTACTGGAGTAAAGATTGAGCCTCTCATGCAACCATTCCAGAAACCTCTTTACTATTTATTATCTTTAAATATTATTGATGTCCTTCCAAGAGGATTTAAGTCTTTTTAAACTATCTTTTAACCTCTCAAAATGTTGTGAATCATATCATTTTTAGTTTCCTTGTTGACTACCTTTTATTAGTATGCTTTTATTGGTTAGGATGCTCTTGGTTGAAACTAACAGAAAATTTACTCAAACTGTGTTAGTTAATTAGTAAATTTAGTATTTAATGGAACAGGAAATCCAAAGGTAGTGTGGGCTTCAAAGCTGGCTGACTCAGTGGTTAAATGAGGTTATCAAGAACTCATGTTCTTTTCTTTTTAAAAAAAATCTTTTTTTAAATGTTTTTATTTATTTTGAGACAGAGAGAGACAGAGCATGAGCAGGGGAGGGGAGAGAGAGAGAGATACAGAATCCAAAGCAGGCTCCAGGCTCTCAGCTGTCAGCACAGACAGCCCGACGTGGGGCTCGAACTCACAGAGGGCAAGATCGTGACCTGAGCTGAAGTCGGACGCCTAACCAACTGAGCCACCCAGGCACCCCAAGACCTCATGTTCTTTTCTTTCCTTCGTTGTGCTCTCAATAATAAAGGCTTTGTACCAAGCGGGTTCCCCACTTATTCATAAGATGGCTGCCAAAAACTATCTCTGTTACACACTTTCTTGTTTATGTCCAATGGGAGAGAGAATGGCTTTTCTATCTCATGTCTTAAGAGTAAAGACAAACTTTCTTCTCATGTCATTGGTCAAAACTGGACCACATGCAGATTTGTAAACCAATCACTGGCAAAGGAAGCCAAGGATGGGGTCTGCTACCCAGGAGCCACCTGGTCTATGCTGGGAGAGTTGAATACTTGAGAATAAAACTCAGAGTTATATTAGAAAAGAAGGATGTAATGGTACTAATTAGCAACCAAGAGCGTCTGCTACAACTTTTTTTCGATCAACTTTCAACAGTATATCTTGACTTATCTTAAAAAAATAGGTATCAACTCCTTCTACCCTTTCTTCTACTTATCCTTTCCCACTTCCTCTTCTCAACTTCTCATGTGTTAACTACTTTATCAAGATCACATCCAATACTGTTAATTTAAGCACAATTGCCTAACCAGTGAATGTTACAGTACAAGTTTAAAATCATTTTGCTGAGGTACAGTCTATGGAATAAATCTGGGGGGAATTTCATTATTATCTCTATCCACTGAGTTACTGTAACAGAATTATGTTAGAACCAACCCCTAAAACATTGGCCAAATATCTTGAGTTCCTTTAGGAAATGACAGCTTTCCCACTCTGACCTTTGACAGTAATTATCCCTTTTTGTTCGCAACTGGAATGCTGACATTAAGTAACTGAGAGTATTCATTCACTTAATAAGTAACTGTCAGGGTTCAGTAAGGTTAAGAGAATACTCTAAGACTGTAAACTAACTTCTCCAAAGTATCACCAAAAGCATTTGAAACCAGAAGAGGAAAAAAAAATCATTTACAATAGCAACAACAAAAAATATACAGGCAGAAAACTAATAAGAATTGTGCAGAGCCTTTAGGAAGGAAATTGCAGAAATTTATTAAGATGACATCCAATAACAATCACCCAATATATAAATGTCAATTAAAAACTATGAATTATCTCCAAATAACTTATAATTTTAATTCACTTGTGAGTTATTAAAACACAGTCTAGAATAATTTTAAGAGGTATAGGGCAAGATAGAAATATGAATGGAAAAGAAAAAGGTGTCAAGAAACACACTTACATTGTAGTAATTATTATTACTTTTTAAAGAATGACAATTCAACTAGAATAGGAAAAAAGGATTGTTCAGCAAATGATACTAGGATAAATGTCTAAGGATATGGAAGAAAATGGACTCCGTTCTTTTTTTTTAAATGTTTGTTTGTTTGTTTGAGAGAGCTTGCATGAGCAGGAGAGAGGCAGAGAGGGAGGGAGAGAAAAAGAATCCCAAGCAGGCTCCCCCTGTTGGCTTGGAGCCCAATGCAGGGCTTGAGATCCCATGAGATCATGACCTGAGCCAAAAAAAAAAGTCAGATGTTCAACCAAATGAGTTACCCAGGTGCCCCAAAAGTACTCCATTCTTACTCAAACCATGCATCATACAAGATGCTAAATGGAGTTAAATATGGGATAGGAGGACAAAGTGTAAACCTAAAATAAATGTGGATAAAGAGAATTTTTATATAATTCTGTAGTTAATAGGTAAGGCCTTTTAATTCCTAACGTTAAAATTAGAAATATTAAAGACCTATGTTGCTACATGAGACCACATAAAAGTTCTGCACATCCATAAAATACAAACATAACTAAAATACAAATGACAAAACAGGAAAATGATTTACCCCATAGGACAAAAGCTGACACTAATTAAAAAAAAAATCTTGTTAATAAGCAAGAAAAAGATGAACAAACCATAAGAAAAATCAGCAAAGGTCATGGCCAAGAAAAACAAATGCCCTGAATGTGGAGAAAATAAGCTCTTGTATAATACTGCTTATAACAGTTTTTGAGCACAGTTTGGCAACATACACATAGCTTTAAAACACATAACAGCTTTAATTACCAGTTCTACTTCTTGAAATCCCTCGCAAAGAAATGCTCAGAGATGTGTGCAAATATTTATCTCCATATATCAGCAATTAAGTAAATGACAAATAACTAAATGTCCCATAATATTGGTAGTTTAAGTAGATCATGATATAATCACAAGAGTTTTAAGTAAATCCAAGCAGGTTAAAAGCCTTACGTACAATATAGTCACATTTTTTTCTGTAAGAAAAATAATTAAGTACATGTATGTAAAATATTGTGGAAGTATACTCACTCACTGTGGTCTTTAAATGTTAGGACTATAGAGGATTTTTGAGCTTAGAACTTTAACTGGATGTTCTGATTTTTCCCATAATGAAATTGTATTACTTCTATAATTTAAAAAGTTATTTCTATAAGAAAATTAGACCATAACGTTTTGGCTACTAGCAATGTCACTTTCCCTGATTTATACTCTGGTATTTCCTGAGCTTTTATCAAAGTATACCAGAAGATGTCAGGAAACCTGATATGCCACTTGCTCTGAAGATGTTTTTGAGGACACTGCCTACTCCACTTCTTAGTATGCCCTGGAAGAGAAATCACATAAAAAATTCCCTTTCAAGCGCCAGAAAAACCTTTGCTTACTCTGGGGAAGTAGGATACTTCTTTTAATGAATCATGAGAATCATTTAATTGTGTCCTTACTTTTATTTTAACTCAGGTGGCAGAATATTTAAAACCAAATACTTCACCTAATTATAGTTACTAGGTAGCATCATCTGGCTTGTGTATCTGTTCATCCACCCTCACCTGCAGAACATGGAGATAGCATTTTTTCCTGTGATGGGTAGCACAGAGTAGTGCCCTCCATAAATATTAGCTCTACTTACTTCTATGCTTCTTCCCTTTTTCCTTAGCAATTCTTGACGTTCCACATTCATTAGTTTTTCCTGTCTCCATTAGTATGTTTTTGTAATGTGTTTATTTATTTTTGAGAGAGAGCAAGAGAGACACAGAGTGCGAGCAGGGAATGGGGCAGAGAGAGAGGGAGACAGAATCTGAAGCAGGCTCCAGGCTCCGAGCTGTCAGCACAGAGCCCGACGCGGGGCTCGAACTCATGAAATGAGAGATCATGCCCTGAGTTGAAGTTGGACAGTTAACTGACTGAGCCGCTCAGGCGCCCCTCCATTAGTATGTTTTAAAAATTATATTTCATCTTTACTGATAATTAGTTAAACAAATCCTTGCTCCAATTTTGCTTCTTCTCATTCAAGAAGAAAAACCTTAAGAATAAGGATGTTGAAAAGACATGGAGGGTGGGGGGAAAGGCATGAGTTTTCCTCAGATATTTACAGAATTATTCTCAAAGACTCCAGAGGAAATAACAAGGCCCAAAGAATGAGTAGCAGTAAAAGGCAGATATGAGGAATAAATAATCAACAGGGCTGCTTCAAGTTTTAATGAAATGCCCTTGCCATTAGCAATGTCCAAGCCAAGGGGCGCCAGGGTGGCTCAGTCGGTTGGGCGACCGACTTCGGCTCAGGTCATGATCTCACGGTTTGTGAGTTCGAGCCCCGCGTCGGGCTCTGTGCTGACAGCTCAGAGCCTGGAGCCTGCTTCTGATTCTGTGTCTCCCTCTCTCTCTGCCCGTCCCCCACTCATGCTCTCTCTCTGTCTCAGAAATAAACATTGAAAAAAAATTAAAAAAAAAAAAAAAAAGAAATGTCCAAGCCAAGACTGAACAACTGGTTAGAATATCTTAGAAAAGATCTCAGCATAAAGTAGGAGATTAGACATGAGAACTTCTTTTCATCTAGGATTCTATGATTTTCACACAGTTCTATGAGTTGGGCAAGCACTGTTTTTTAGAGTAGAGAATAAGAAATCATCCTGTATATGATTTTCAATAATGTTCTATAATCATTTATAAAGTACCTTAAGAATGAGAACAAAGCTGTAGTCAGCACAATCAGGCAATCGTGTTAGTGAAAGAGAACAGTTACCTGTCTGGAAAAAGACTCTGGAAATAATTGTCCGGCACAACGGGCAGGGAGTGCTTGCAGGATTGTCTTTGGCAAGAGTCCGTAAGCAGGGCTCACAGAAGATGTGGTGGCAAGGGTAACACATGTATGGGTTGAAATAAACATCCAGACATACTGCACAGATGTAACTTTCCTTTTCTTCTGCATATTCATTGTCATCATCTGTACTCATCTCATTATTCAAAGTCTGTAAAACATAAGCAAAAATAATTTCTCTCAGTTCAGTATGAGATTGGTTTCCTTGAGAAAGAGAAACTGCCTTTACATTTTGTTAAAATGAATAAAAATATTTATGAGAAGCACATAATATCTCTCTCTGTGACATATTTCAAGTGACAGAAAGGCTATCTTGCAAAGTGACAAGAAACTCAAAACGCACACGAAAAATCCAGAAGTCTTAATTATTCTCTTAAAAGGTACTTTTCGTATTTTTATATAATACTAAATGCTAAAATCTGTCCAAACATACTGAAGTAACCCCTATCTCTATTTAACCAGTACTAGTTAAGTATGTGTCAGGTATACTAGTCCCAGGACTACAGATTCCCCATTGATCCTACTCCCACCACAGCAAATAAAGTGATTGTCACAAGGTTATAGATAGAGCCTTATATGGGCATCTGCATATGATAAAAAGGACAAGAGGATACCATATATGCTTCATCCCCAGACCAGGCATGCACTGTCTATTCTACACTTTGTCCCTTCGTGGACCCCAAGGCCAAGAAACGGCCAAAGACTAACATATGTCAGGAAATAGACAAGGCAAAGAGACTTGTAGCAATTTGGGGATCAGCCTTGTAGCTGAGAAATGGGATGAGTCCCTTCCCTCCTCCCAAAAAAGAATAGTTAAGAAAGCTGTAGTTAGGAAAGAGGCAGCTCAGAGGTTAGCAGCGTGAGGCCTGGTAACAGAATGCCTGTTACTTAGGCTCACGATTTCCCCATCTGTGAGGATGACGTGAGGATTAAATGAGGTAATCCACTAGATATCAAGCATTCTGTGAAATCTCATATAACATAAACAAAGTTTAAAACAGGACATGAAGTAAAAGTCTCTCTCCAAAAGAAAGCTTGCAGCTAGGACCTGCACAATAATAAAGAAAAATCTGTAGGAAAGGCAACAAAATCCATAATTTTTTGTTCATTTTTGATACATGAATATTCTTTCCTAAACTGAAAAGATATTTGCAAAATGAAAGGTATAAGTAAATGATTAGTAGTGAACTGGGCACCCCAGATAAAAACATCTATGGACCTAGATGCTGACTTACCTAAATTTTATTTCATAATGCCAGCTTATTCTGCTTGCATTATACTCTCAGGACTGTGCCTTGAGATTTGAACTAATTAACCTTAAAGAAACCCATGGCATAAAAAAACCCCATCATTTGTGGAACCTCTTGAAGCATTTCAAATTGTGACCCAAATATTTGTGCAGAATTTTATTTCTATAAAGTACTTTACATATCCAACAAAAGTAACTAGACCACATTAAAATACACAAGGAAATAAAAGCTTTGCTCTTTAAAAACACAGTATTTTGCAAATAAACTTGATGTGAGTTTGAAAATAGAAAATGAGGT
This sequence comes from Prionailurus viverrinus, assembly GCF_022837055.1. Taxonomy (NCBI): domain Eukaryota; kingdom Metazoa; phylum Chordata; class Mammalia; order Carnivora; family Felidae; genus Prionailurus; species Prionailurus viverrinus. Next base: position 132,277,405 of record NC_062561.1, on the reverse strand, counting down.
TGGAACTATTCATCTATTATTTGATCTAAGTGAATCAATCCTCAAAACAGAAATAACGTATATAAAATTCACTACGTTTTAGGGAGTTAAATTCATTAACCAGAAAACTGCACCTGTCTGGTTTTCATTAATCCAGAAAACTGCACCTGTCTGGTAATAAATACTGTTATACAAAAAGACAAACAAATTATCTCAAGGATAGAATACCAGTGGGTATTTTTCCAAATTGAAGCGATGGAGGGTTGTATAATAGTAAATTTGCTGTTGGATGGGAAGTTACATTTTTAAGTTTTTATTTAAATTCCAGTTAGTTGAACAATTATATTTTAAAAATACTCATTAATGGATCACTGCCAACATAGAAAGAGGTTTTTAATAGGTATGTCTAAGAACTCATATTCGTCTCCTCAATATTTCAATGGTCATAGATGAAGACCCCAGAAATGCTTATCAGAAATGTAAGGAAGGGGACAGGAAAGATAGCTGGCTAATTAAGGACCAAATCCTTTCTGGAATAAGGTATGCCATTAGCAAATAATATAAAAATGTACACTAGGCTAAACCAGTTGGCAGAGTCAAGATTTTTAAAAAGTCTCAATAGGTAGCTGGGCTGAAATCAAGATTGAATTTAACAGATACATACAAATTCCTAATTGAAGACTCTAAAAGAAACTGCACACCTATACGATGAATAAAATTTAGCTAAAGCAATTTATGTGAAGAAGAGCTAGGGATTTTATCTGGATTTTAACTGACTTAACTAAGCTCAGTGTATGATGTAGTTACTTAAAAAGCCAATCAAACCTCAAGTGCAGTGTAGTGTGGGTTTATGCGTCTCTCACTGTACAACGATCACAACACGTTTGTAGCTACTCTAAGGAACACAGACAAATGAGAGTCATCCACAGAAACACCGAAGGCCAGAGCAGCATGGGTTCTGAAACCACCTCCTAGAAAGTACAGTTAAAACATGATATTCATTCAGAAAAATAGTGACAGGAGATGAGATAAACAAACAAGCATTGGTATGACAAAGATCCTGATTTTCCTCTGTGGAGTTTTTATGATTAGATCTAAAAGCAAATGGATGTGAAGAGGCGACAGATTGTAAGAGAAATACCTATTTATAAACCCAAACGACATGAGCACAGCCTAAAATGGCCACTCTTATACAGTACACCTGTCATGGAGCTCACCATTTATCTTATGCTCCCCATGAAATACTGTGAGGCTTAGAAATAAGAGAATTAAAGTTGTATACATTAACTAATTTCCTTAACACAAAACCCCTATGAAGCAGGTACTACTACTATCATCATCTTTTAGAATAAAGAAAACTGAGAAATTGAGAGTTCACTAACTCTAGTGGTGAAGGTGGCATTTGAAAAAAAGCTAGTATATGGACCTAGGGCAGTGCTCTTCACTACCACACTCTTACGTGAGTCAGTGTACTTCAAAACATACTAGCGGGGCGCCTGGGTGGCGCAGTCGGTTAAGCGTCCGACTTCAGCCAGGTCACGATCTCGCGATCCGTGAGTTCGAGCCCCGCGTCGGGCTCTGGGCTGATGGCTCAGAGCCTGGAGCCTGTTTTCGATTCTGTGTCTCCCTCTCTCTCTGCCCCTCCCCCGTTCATGCTCTGTCTCTCTCTGTCCCAAAAAATAAAATAAACGTTTAAAAAAAAAAAACATACTAGCAAATAATAAATGTTAGCTGGAGATGATTATGACGTAGGTTTAAAGAAAAAGACAAATTTAGTTAGGATCTACAGGGAAGTAAAATTTCAAGGCATTGTTATCAAAATTAGCAGATGAATATATAGGTGCCCAATGTACAACTACTTTTGACCCCATGGAAACTGTCCTACAAAGAACAAACACACTCAGTCTCTCACATTCCTTTCCAGGGGCTTCCAGTCTCAGAAGAGGAGAAAATAAACTGCTAAATAATATAAAACAATAAGCTTCAAAAAAATTCAGGAAAAAACTAGCATAAAAATTAACAGACCAAGAGTTTTTATTAGTAATAACAAAGCAGCAGTGCCATTTAGCTCATTTACAATATTGTGATTACTGCTATATTTGGCCTTATTCCTCTAACTTACTATTTTTTAATAGGTGCTAGTAGGGCAGTGAATAGGAGCAAGACTCCAGAGCCTGTTTGGGCTCTGACACTATTGCCTGTGTGACCTTATGCAAATTACTTAACTCCCTGGAGTATCACTTTTCTCATTTCTAAGGTGGAGATACTAACAGTACCGAGCTCACAGTTGTTGAAGAAAGAGTTAATACGTATACAAAACATTCCGAACAATACCTGGAATGTAAATGTTTGCTGCTGTCATTGTATTCAATCATATTTATTATTAAATATTGGCTTTTTTGAGAGTGGTTTTATGTTTACAGAAAAATTGTACAGAAAATAGACAATCCCCCCATACCTCCTTACACACACACACACACACACACACACACACACACACACACAGTTTAACCTTTTGTTACCATTATTATGGTACATTTTTTAAGTTAATAACCAATATTGATACATTACTATTAACTGAGTCCCATAGTTTGCATTAGGGTTTATTCTTGGTTTTGTACATTCTATGGATTTTAACAAATAGATAATGTCAGGTATCCACAATTGCAGTATCATATAGAATAGTTTCACTGCACTATTGAATGAAATCCCCTGTGCTCCACTTATTCATCCATTTTACCTCTTCCCCAACCCCTGTCAACTACTGATCTGTCTGTATATAGCTTTCCTTTTCCAGAAAGTCATATAATAGGAGTTACACAGTATGTAGTCTTTTCAGACTAGCTTCTTTCACCTACCGATACGCATTGAGGTTCCTTCTAATTGATCTTGAAGTTACTCCAGGTCTCTAATGAGAACTGCTCTTAATTCTATATCAGTTTATTCCCTGGCCTTTAAAAAACAATTAATTTGCTTCATTTCTAAATAAATTCAAATTGCCTTCTACCCTTAGATATTCCTGAAATGTTGTGGCCCATTCAAGTTATGCAGTCTTATTTTCCAGCAGTGTTACATATTTATTCTTTTTAAAGATATATTTTTTTATAATTCTACTTTATTTAAAAGTATAAGTTGACGTTAATATTATAATTTTATTTTACTTAAAATTGTCTCCAAAGGAAGCAATGAATATAATTACAGTAAGTTAAACTTTATACCTAATTTTAGCGTGTGTGTGTGTGTGTGTGTGTGTGTGTGTGTGTGTGTGTCTATGTGTATTCCACCACATGCAGAGACAGAAAAAAAAAAAAAAAACAAAAGTCAATTTCTGCTAAGAATGCCCTTGGGGTGCCTGGGTGGCTCACTCGGTTAATCATTTGACTTCAGCTCAGGTCATGGTCTGGCAGTCCATGGGTTCGAGCCCCATATTGGGCCCTATGCTGACAGCTTAGAGCCTGGAGCCTGCTTCTGATTATGTTTTCCTCTCTGCCCCTCTCCTGCTTATGCTCTCTTTCTCTCTCTCAAAAATAAAAAAAATTAAAAATTAAAAATTAAAAAAAACCAGAATGCCCTTGATGAAGCAGGAAAAAGATTAACTTTGACTAATTGAATATTTATCTTATAATGCTCCATGTGAGAGAAACAGGAAGTACACAGAATGCATTTCTGTTGCATTCCAAAGCATAATGGTTATTTTAAGAAAAAGAACCTTTGTTAATGTTTTAGTTGTGAGCTGAACTAGCTGGTTTTTCCATGGAAAAATATCATCTTTATGTAATGAACAATGGCCAGGAAAACTGAGTATTCAGAATTGGTTATTTGGCAGACATTTTCACAAAAATGAACAAAGCAAATCTGTCACTTCAAGGCAAACAAATAGTGTCTGTCACCAAATAAAATGATAAAATTTTAGCTTTCAAGCAACAAAATCAAAATTTTGTAAAACTTCTATATACTTATAGCTTCCCAGTATTTACAGACTTTTCTGAAAAGATGGTATTAGCAGTTTTTTTGCTAGTGCTTAATGAAATATGACAAGAGTTAGGAGAGCTAGGTAATTCAGTGAACCAGGAGTTTCCAAATGTCTAATGCAGGATATTATAAAATGATGCATACATGATATTACAAAATTATGCATGAGTAAATGAACCACTCAAATTGTAAAAACAGACTAACGGATTTTAATGTAACAGAGTATTTAACATTCACATCAAGTGTCAGATTTCATATTGTAATAGACTTTAATAATCTAGCACTTGTCAAGTTTTGGTATAGTATCAAAGACAACTATCCAAAATTATCTTGAAAAGCTATTATAATACTATTCCCTTTTCTGACTATGTGTCTGGCTGGATTTTCTTCACATACTTCAGTCAAAACAGCATATGGCAACAGATTGTATGCAGAAGCAGACGTGAGAATACATCTTTTGATTATTAGGCCAAATATTAAAGATATTTGAAAGAATGAAACAAATGCCATTCATCTCAATTTTTGTTTTGATTAAATTATTTTCATAATATATGTCATGATTACATATAATGGTTTATTATTATCTTTGTATGAATTAATATTTAAATTTTTTCTGTTTAATTTATAATATGGTAAATATTTATAATCCACATACACAAAAGCTCTTTAGGGTTCTCAATAACTTTTAATATTTTACAGGGATTTTGAGACCAGAAGTATGAGAATTAATATAGTAGGAGATAGAAAGCAAAGGTGATTTGGGCCGTAGGCCTATAGTAGATACTATATTGAAGTATGCAAGTATTTAGTAAATTGGCAATATTGACAATAATCTCATCAGTGATTATACTAAGCAAGACAATTTAGGGGAAAAAATAATGAGAAGCGTCTAAATTATGGCAAGTTCTCATTTACTTGGGATCCAAAGAAATAAAAGCTCTAAGGACTACTAACAACAACAACAACAAAAAAGGCACACTGTAAAGAAGGAGAGAGGGAGATTAACATTTCCTTCAAAAAGTCACATCTAGATACATCATAGTATCAATATAAAAATCAATCAGCTTAATATTTAAAGTTCTATTAGATAATAACTAACTTTATTTAAAATGAAAAGCAAGAGGGGTGCCTGGGTGACTCAGTTGGTTGAGTGTCTGACTTTGGCTCAGGTCATGATCTCATGGCTCATGAGTTCGAGCCCCGCTGACAGCTCAGAGCCTGGAAACTGCTTCGGATTCTGTGTCTCCCTCTCTCTTTGCCCCTCCCCTACTTGTGCTCTTTCTCTCCAAAAAAATAAATAAACATTAAAAAAAATTTTTTTAAATGAAAGCAAGAGCTACTATAATACTCTGAGGTGACCTCTAAAGCATCAAGGAAAGATTAAAGATCTTCAATAGAGCTACAGGTGTATTTTCTACATTAAAATTATTTGATAGTTGGTGATTCATATGGGGTTCTTTAATACAAATATTCAACTAATTAAAACATCTCATTAATAAGCTATTCTAGATAGACTGATAATTACTATATCTGAATTGTTTTTTACATCAATCACTTTTCAAGACAGAAATACAGCTTTAGATTAGAGTTAGCTCTAGGATCTATGCCAAAATGATCTAGTTGTCCTGGCCTGAGTGTTTGTTTTACTTAAAAAAAAATCTAAAATAACACCCCAAGGTCTTGAGTACATGTGTCAGTAGTTAGTAGCTATCAAAGGAGAAACACACTACAGGGCACCTGGGTGGCTCAGTCGGTTAAGCATCTGACTTCAGCTTAAGGTCAAGATCTCACAGTCTGATTTCGAGCCCTGTGCTGACAGCTCAGAGCCTGTAGCCTGTTTTGTATTCTCTGTCTCCCTCTCTCTCTGCCCCTTCCCCGCTCGCACTCTGTCTGTCTCTCTCTCTCAAAAATAAAGATTACAAGACATTAAAAAATATATATATAAGAAGAAACACACTAAATCCCTACAACCCATGGTAAAGGAAAAAACATAATTCATGGGGTCTCAAACGAAGACTGGGGTCGTGAAGTTCAAAAATTTGAGGGGAAACTTCCCAATATTTATTCCTATAATTTACTAACATACTTAGAGAAAGGAAGAGACTAAAGGAAGATTTTACATGCCTCTAGGAGGTAACCAAAACTGCTGAGAATATTTTTTTCCACTCATCATCATCCTTCTCTGTATGTTTGCAGGTTAATATAATACTCAGTATTGCCCAGGCCATCAGATACAGAGTTATTCAGAAACCATTGATTCACTATGTTGCTTGATAAATAAAATCCCTTCAGGGCTCCACTGTATTTATTGATGAATGTATGAAATGAAAAATTCTCAAAAAGTACATAATATCATTTTCTCTATACTGACCATTGGAAGAATTCTATTTATCCCATTAAAAGCTCTGGGGAATGCAACTTTCCACAACTTATTTGCTTTCCTAATCAATACGAATATTAAACCAAAATGATAATCAGTTTACTTCTAAAATACAAAAATCAAGTTAAATAAAGTAAAAAATTAAGGAAACAGTTCTTACCCTGAAAGAACTGAAAATGATCCACATTCACAGCGAATAATTCCAAATGCTCAGGCTAGAATTTATAAATTTTTGCAAATAAGTTTGGTTTTGGCTAAAAGCAATTAATTAGAATGAAAACCTTTCCTCAGCAAAATTTAAAGAGTATATTTCTGCCATTTCTGGCTATCTTTAGAGTACATATGAGCTCTAAAATTTACCGTTTTTTATAGAAAATCTTATGACTTTTGCTTTACATAAGTTGTATTGCTCACCACCCCCATTTTTGGCATTTGAAATAAAATGTTTGCAATATTTTGTAGTGATGGTCATTTTTTGAGAATATCTTCTGGTTTTGGTTTGAAAACCAAGGATGTGCTAGCGCTTATTTTTAAAATTTTACATGTTCTACACAAGTTATTAGATCTTTATAAAATGATAAATGATGCAGCATATTTTTGTACAAACATTTAAATTTAATAATCACATACACTAAAAATATTACTATTCTGTCTGAAAGGAAGACTGTCTTGCTTTGTAATACTTCTAACACATTAGTAATTCTGGGAAATTTTCACTTTATTTGTAAAAGCTTCTGCCATGTTTACTTAAGGGAAGAAAAATGGGAATTCCAATTCAATGGTTAGCTCCAAAAGGAAAATATTAAGACATAATATCTTTATTTATGCTTATGTTGCTTATACACGACCACATTGTTAAAAGGCACTAGTCACCATGTTCTTAAAGACTACAAAACGCAATTATTCTATGGAAGACATTTTGCTTTGTTGGAAAGACAGAAAGGTGGGGGGGAGGATGAACTTCCCTTTGTCTTTTCTGGCTTCACTGTAACTGCCCATCTGATTTATCTACCTTTTTCTCTAAGTATGTCTTGTGTATATTTTCCGCCTATTACTGACTTTTTTTGACATATAATTCACATACCCTAAAATTCACCATTTTAAAGTATACAATTCAGTGGTTTTGGGATATTCATAAGGTGGTACAGCTATTACCACCATCTAATATTAAAAAAAATCCATCACTCCAAAAAGAAATTTCATTCCCATTGTCAGTCACTTCCCATTTCCCTCTTCCCTCCTTCCACACCCCACCCTTGGCAACAACAAATCTACTTTCTGTCTCTACAGATTTGCCTGTTCTGAACATTTCATATAAGCAAAATCATACATGGCCTGTTGTATCTGGCTTCTTACTGTTTTCAAAGATTATCTCTGTTATAGTATGTATCTGCACTTCATTCCTTTTTATAAATGAATAACAGTTGATTGTATGGATATATCACATTTTGTTTATTGCTACTTACTTCTTATATATGCATTTCTCTGTCTAATGTCCTTTCAGTAATGGTGTTTACAGAAATTGTCTTCTGCACTTTCTACTTCCCTAGGTGTACTTTCCCTTTCTTACTGTCCTCGGTATCTATTCCCTTCATGCTGATGCCACCAAAATCTTGGTTTAATCTTATTATCCTTCTTCTAATCTCCAAATACAAATTTATAACTGCCTTTTGTAAATCACCATACTAGGACTCCAATCTTAATATATTCTAACTTGAATTCATTTCTCCCCCAGATCTGATTCCTTCTCCTCACCTCCCACATCTAATCCTTGCCAAGTTTAGCTCTTCAACTGTTCCAATGTTCCCCTGTACTTCCTTAGCCATGATTCCTTTTATTTTTGTTGCTACTTCCTCATTCAGGTTTTTATCCCTGTGTTCAATCAACAAATATTTATTGAGCACCTACTATGTACCAGTCGCTTTCCCAGGCTCTGAGGATATAGTATGGAGCTTTTGGTCTTGTGGAAGAGAATAAAAGGTTGCTAAGAAAGCATAAAACAGAGGAACTCAAATTAGTCTGGGGTACAGAAAGGCTTCTTTGAGGCAGCGACATTTAAGTCAAGATCTTGTAAGAAATCTTTTTGTTACAAGTGAAAGAAAACCCAATTCAAAGTGTCTCAAAAATTAAAATGAAATATGCTGGTATCAGTAGTTGAAAAATCTAGAAGAACATCTAGCTTGAGGGAAGAACTGACTCAGTACCCTAAACGACACCTCTAAAACCTATCCTTTTCTCTTTCTTAATTATACCAAATTCCTCACCGGTTTTGGAACTTTTGCATAACCTGTTCCTTCTGCCTAACATATCCCTTTACCTCTGTTCTTCCCCTAATACCTACACACCATTCAGATCTGATATGGTCTGGTTTAGTGGACACTTCTGGGGAAACCTCTCCAGCATCCACTCCTATCTTCTGCCAACAACTTACTGATTTTTAATTGGGAAATTCACCTATCGTCCACTTGTAGACATAACTATGTATTCCAATGGGGTTTAAGTGATTCAAGGGAAACAGTATGGGATGAGTACCAGGGGGCTAATCCTGATATGCCACTCGGCCAACTTGAGAGATTGCACTTCCTGTGAACCAAAGTGTCCTCCAGATTCTCTCTACAGAACATCTATTATCCACTTCCAAGTCCTTGTCATAGGAATCTAAAATAGCCTGTGGTCACATTAGGTATAAAGGTCTTTGAATCTAAAATTATTACAAATATACCAATATTCATGTTTCTAAAAATACTATTATTTCTGCTATTGTCAGAGCAAAACAATGGAAGCAAGGTAACAGAGGTGACTAGAAATGGCTAATCAATAGCCTTCAAACCATTTCTATGTAACTTCTGGCCATCAAAAAGGAATCAAGAACATTATGTTTAACCACTGTATTCCATTACGTAGAAGAAGGCTTGGCATGTAGAAGATGGTCAGTAAATATGACTTAAGTGAGAGAATAGGAAGATTGGTAAAAGAGAAAATGTACTTGCCATACTAGAAAGACACCAGAGAAACACTTCAGGTCAACACAAGGAAAAAGATTAAAAATAACATCAACCTCTACATACAGGATGCATTAACTGGGATTATCCAGAATCCAAACTATGGCAGAAGTTTATTTTCTATTACTTTATTAGAGACTGCAATTGTGAGAGAAAAAGAGAGCAAATAAGATAAAGAGGAAGAAAAAATATCAGAGGACAGACTTCTGAGTAGGCCTTGAACTAGTATTGAGTACGGTCTTAGGAGAGGGCTCTGAACTACATACAGTGTCCCAACTACATATAGTGTGATCTATAGTCTGCTGAAGGACGAAGGGAGAAAAATCTATCTGCTGGTGCCCATCTCCTATTGATCCAAAATGTGCCCCACTGGGCATTAACACCCTCTCACTTCCAGGTTCACACATGAGAACCAAGTGGGCTTCACTGCATCTGATGCTTCAGTAACAATAGAAAAGCCCCATGAGACAATGCTATTAATCTTCTTGCTGGAGTCGTTGGTGGCACAAGTAAATGTACGTTAGTATATTCATATACTAAAATGGAATACCATTCAGCAATAAAAAGAAATAAATTACCTATATATAAAACATCATGAATAAAACTGTTCATGTTTATTAGAATACTGTCTAATAAAAAAAGCCTTACATCAAAGAGTGCACAGCACATAATTCTATTTTTTTACAATTCTAGAATAAGTGTAATTACACTATGATTGAAAAAAATCAGAATACTACTTGCCTCTGGCACATAAGAGAGAAATTAGTGGGGAAGGGGAACAAGGAAGCGTTTCAGAATGATGTAATATCCTACATCTTAGTGCAGATTGTAAACACAGGTGTGTGCATCTGTTAAAATAGTAAATGAACATCTAAGATTTGTATATTTTACTGTATATAAAATTCGTATCAGAAGAAAAATTACAAACAAAAATGTGGAAATGGAATATGATTCAACAGGAACAAACTAATGTGGCACAATTTAATACAGCATAATACCACTTTTACAGAAATAACACAGGCAGAACAATGCCACATATTTTATATGGATATATATTTCTAGATATGTATCTTTCTATATATATTTCTAGACATTTATCTTTCTAGATATATATGTCTATATATGTTATTACTCTATATATGTACATACACACATGTATAAGTATGATGTGCATATCTGTGTGTGTGTGTATACACACACACACACACATATAAATATATATATTTTTTCTTTAAAAGGCCAAGGTCAAGTTTATAAAAGAAACTCCTAAGGATGATCCCTTCTGTGGGTAATGGAAAATGATTTAGACTGGGAGTACTGGCTAAAAGGTCTTTAGCTTTTTATGGTTTTTATAAAATGTTTTAATTTTTTTAAGTTAAAAAATGAACTAAGGCAGTATTTACATTAATCATTCAAAAACAAACATAAAAGCAATATATGCTTCCTATAGAAAATATAAAAATGAGATTAAATCGTAAAAAGATCCAAATTCAATGTGGCAATGTATGTCCCAAACTATTTTTACTTTTTTGTCTGAAACACAAAATTTTAAAAAATGTCACTGGTTAGGAATAAACAAACAAAACAATTTTGAAACTGTTGGCAGGTGGTTATGAGAGGTCTACAAATTTTGGAACTCTCTCCACTTAACACCTCCAGGTGGTGTGAAGTATGGAGATGCATACATGATGCACATATAGCTACCATCTTATTTTCTTAAATGTATTTATTTTTTAAATGTTTATTTCTTTATTTTTGAGAGACAGAGGGACAGAGAGCATGAGTGGAGCAGAAAGAGATGGAGAGAGAGAATCCCAAGTGGGGCTTGATCTCATGAACCTGTGAGATCATGACCTCAGCTGAAATCAAGAGTTGGATGCTTAACCAACTGAGCCATCCAGGTGCCCCTTAAATGTATTTATAAGACCAGTATGAGCATGTTTAATATTAGAAGTTTTTACAAAATATGCAAGGGATGATTCTTTGGTAGCAATATGATACTTAACCTTTCTAATATAGTCACTTTTCAGAAATTATATTCATGACACACCAATATTTAACTGAATTTCAATATTCAGGATAATGCTGTTTTTGATGAAAGATGTTTGAGAACTTTCTTTGAAACGAAGTTGGGAAATAACATGCAGAAAATGTGTAAAATAATGGCAAGTAGATCAGCAATAAATCACCGATGACTCCACTTCTCAAATAAAATTCTGATATTACGTATGCTTTCTTTTATATTTTTCTTTTAATTTAAAATAATCTTTCTAATTATATGGTATTAAAATTATGATTGTACATTCTCATGTGCTATGATAGATTAAAAATTCCCATAATACTAAATCTCACAATAAACAATATATTGAAAGGCTGTAAGTAATGCAACTCTATGTTTTGCTTACATAAGCTCCAGTTATTAGCTATTTAGAGCAGTTGCCTTTCTCTTTTTAACTGTTTCACGTAATCTCATGCTTGCTATTTGCTCTTCCTCAAGTGCTCTCTTCTCTTGTCTCTGTGAATGGCTGGTGTTCTTCTCTTATTTCTTTATGTCTCAGCTCACATATTACTTCCCAGAGTCCTTCCCAGAAGATGCTATCTAAATGAAAGCATCTCCCAATGCACACACCAAATGTAACACTTTATCAATGACTTTAGAAAATAATAGGCTAACTACTTAAGTTTCATCTTCTGTTTGTATAAATAAGTAATAGTTTTTTTTTCCCTAATCTGCTTCTCAATGTGCTCATAGGTATTATAACATTATATATAATACCTAAAAAGGTTTGGTGATCTAAAAATATTTGTATTAGTCTAGCATGTTATTATAATGTTTTTATGGAAGGTAACACACACACACACACACACACACACACACACACACACACACACACACCCCGTTTCTGTCCAGCAGGGTTGAGGACAAAAACATCTCTAACCCAGCTTTGCTTGTTCTTGATACTTTAGCTTCTAAGTAAATTCCTGCTCCTGGCAATCAGAACAGTCTGAGATTCATCATTAAAAGATATGAGGTCAACAGCTTGGTCCAGCCTTTATCTCCATGGAAAGTTGTACCAGTAGATGAAATGAATAAAAAAAAAATTTATTTGCTGCCCACAACAGACTCACTTCAGACCTAAAGTTGCAAATAGACTGAAAGTGAAGGGATGGAAAACGTTCATCATGCAAACCAAAGCCAAAGCCAAACACACAAGCAAACAAACAAAAAAACAACAAAAAACCAAAAATCCAAAACCAATAGCTGGGAGAGCAATAATTCTATTAGACAAAATACACTACAACAAAGACTGTAAGAAGAGAAAAGGGCATTACATAATGATAAAGGGATGGATGCAACACAATGATATAACAAGTGTACATATCTATGTACCCAACATAAGTGCACCTAAATACATAAAGTAACTATTAACAAAGGTAGTTAATAATGGTAGGAAACTTTAACACCCCACTTAAATCAATAATAATGGTAGGAAACTTTAACACCCCACTTACAACCCCAGATACAATCAATCTCTCTGATCATACAGACAGAAAATCAGTCACAATGGCTTTAAGGCAACAGATAAGCTTAAAATATATATTTAGAGCATTCCATCCAAAAAAGTAGAATATACATTCTTTTCAACTGCACATGGAACGTTCTCTAGAATAGACCCATGTTAGATCACAAAACAAGTATCAATAAATTCAGAAAGACTAAAATCATATCATGCATCTTTTCTGACCATGACGGTATAAAACTAGACATCAATTATAGGAAAAAAAAAAACCAGGATAGAACATCAATACATGGAGGCTAAAAACATGCTACTAAATAACCAACAGGTCAACCAAGGAATCAAAGAGGAAATTAAAAAAAAAAACAAAAACATGGAGACAAATGAAAATGAGAACACAACAGCTCAAAATCTGGGATGCAGCAAAAGCTGTATTAAGAAGGAAGATTAGAGCAATACAGGCTTATCCCAAGCAACAAGAAAAATATCAAATAAACAACTTAAACTTATACCTAAAGGAGCTAGAAAAACAAGAACAAAGCCCAAAGCTAGTAGAAGGAAGAAAATAATACAGATTAGAGCAGAAATAAATAAATTAGAGATAAAAAACAATAGAACAGACCAAGAAAACCAGGACCTGGTTCTTCGAAAAGATAAAGAAAATTGATAAACCTTGAGCCTGAGTCATCAGGAAAAAGAGAGGACCAAAATAGGTAAAACAGAAGTGAAAGAGAAGTAGCAACTAACACTTACAGAAATACAAAGGATTATGAGACAACTAGGAACAATTATATACTGACAAACTGGACAACCCAGAAGAAATCAGTAATTTCCTAGAAACATACAATCTTTTGAAACTGAATTAGGAAGACAAAGAAAATCTGAATAGACCAATTACTAATAACAATACTGAATCAGTAATCAGAACACTTCCAACAAATCAAGTCCAGACCCACAATGGTGAATTCTACCGAACACTTAAAGAAGAATACCTATTCTTCTCAATGTATTCCAAAAACTAGATGAGGAAGGGAAGCTTCCAAATGCATTCTACAATACTAGCATTACTCTTGTACCAAAACCAGACAAAGACACTACAAGAAAAAACAAAAACCTACAGGCCAATATCCATAATAAATACAGATGCATATATCTTCAAAAAATATTAACAAAGTACATTCAACAACACACTGAAAGGATCATTCACCATAATCAAGTTGGATTTATTCCAGGGATACAAGGATGGCTCAATACGTGCAAATCAATCAGCATGATACACCACATCAAAAAAACAAGAAGTAAAAATCGTATGATCATTTCAGTAGACTCATACAAAGCATTCAACAAAATTCAACATCCCCTTCGTGAAAAAAAAAATAAGTATCAACAAAGTGGGTTTAGAGGAACATAACCTCAACATAATAAAGTCCATAGATGACAAACCCACAGCTAATATATTCATTGATAAAAACTGAGAACTTTTCCTCTGAGATCCAGAGCAAAACAAAATTGTCTACATTCACCAATTTTATTCAACATGGTATTGGAAGACCTAGCCATAAGAAGCAGATAAGAAAAATAAATAGAAGGCCTATAAATTGGCCATAAAGAAGTAACCCTCTCAGTATTTGCAGGTCATGAGACTATGTATAAAGTCCTCAAGATTCCCACCAAAAAGCTAGAGAAGTACTACTGAACTGAATAAAGTTGTAGGATACAAAATCAATATATAGAAATTGGTTGCAGTTCTAACACTAACAAAAAAGTAACAGAAAAAGAAACTAAAAAAACCAATTTAACTTACTTTTTCATTTAATAATTTAAAAGTTTATTTATTTTTGAGAGAGAGACAAAGTGCGAGCAGGGAAGGGGCAGAGAGAGAGGGAGACACAGAATCTGAAGCAGCTCCATGCTCTGAGCTGTCAGCACAGAGCCCAACGTGGGACTCAAACTCACGAACCATGAGATCATGACGTGAGCTGAAGTTGTATGCCTAACTGACTGAGCCACCCAGGCACCCTCAACAATATCAGTTAAAATTGTGCCAAAGAGAAGAAAATACTTAGCAATAAATGTAACCAAGGAGGTGAAAGACTAGTACTCTGACAACTGTAAAACAGTAACAAAAGAAACTGAAGATGATGGAAAGACCTACCATGATCATAGATGAGAAGAATATCAACATGAATCACTGATTTCTACTCATGGAAGCAATATTACACTGTATGTTAACTAACTAGAATTTAAATAAAAATTTGAAAATGAAAAAAAGAAGATCAACAGCATTTTTCACAGATAGAATAATCCTAATGTTAGTATGAAACCACAAAAGACCCCAAATAGCTAAACTAATCTTGAACAAGAACAAAGCTGGAGGTACCACAATCTCAGATTTCAAGATGTACTACAAAGCTATAACAGTCAAATCAGAATGGTACTGGCACAAAAAACAGACAGGTAGATCACTGGAACAAAATAGCCCAGAAATAAGCTCATGCTTATATGGTCAATTAATTTATGACAAAGGAGGCAAGAGTGGGAAAAGATAATCTCTTCAATAAGTGGTAATGGGAAAACTGGACAGCTAGACACAAAAGAATGAAACTGGGCCAGTTTCTTACACCAGAAACAAAAATAAACTCAAAATCTGGAGTGCCTGGGTGGCTCAGTCAGTTAAGCATCTGACTCTTGATTTCAGCTCAGGTCATGGTCTCCTGGTTCCTGAGTTGAAACCCTGCATCAGGCTCTGAGATGACAACACAGAGCCTACTTTGGATTCTCTCTCTCTGCCCCTCCCCTGCTTGTGATCTTCTCTTTCTCTCTTTCTCTCTCTCTCTCTCTGTCTCTCTCAAAATAAATAAATAAACTTAAAAAAGCCCTCAAAATTCATTAAATACCTAAATGTAAGATACGTAATGTAAAACCCTTAGAAGAAAACATATGTAGTATTCTCTTATACATTGGCTTTACCAACAGTTTTCTACATATGCCTCCTGAGGCAAGGGAAATAAATAAAAAATAAACTATTGGGACTATAACAATATTAAAAAAAAAGCATTTGTGCAGTGAAGGAAACCACCCACATAATGAAAAGGCAACTTACTAAATGGGAGAAGATATTTATAAATGATGTATCTGATAAGGGGTCAGTAGCTAAAATATATAAAGAACTTACATAATTCAACAATAAAAACAAAATAATCAGATTACAAATGGACAAGAGGACCTGAACAGACATTCTTCCAAAGAGGATATACACATTGCCAAAAGACATATGAAAAGAAGCTCAACATCAGTAATCATCAAGGAAATGCAAATCACAACCACAATGAGATACTCACAGCACTTGGAATGACTAGAATCTAGAAGCAAAAGGAAATAAGTGTCGGTGAGGATGTGGAGAAAAAGGAACCCTGTGCACTTTGGCAGGAATGTAAACTGATACAGCCACTGTGGAAAAGGATGGATGTTCCTTAAAAAATTAAAAATAGAAATAATGCATGATAGTAATTCCACTATTAGGTATTTACCCAAGAAAATAAAAAGATAGATGCAACCTATGTTTACTGCTGCATTATTTACAAGAGCCAAGATATGGAAGCAATCTAAATGTCCGTCGATAGATGGACGGATAAAGAAGACGTAGCATATAATATATACATTGTATACAACACAGTATAACTCAGCAAGAAACAAGAAAGGGATCTTGCCATTTGAGACAATAGGAATGGATGTAGAGGATATTATGCTAAGTGAAATAAGTCAGACTTAAAAGATAAATTCCAAATAATTTCACTTAACATGTGGAATCTAAAAAATAAGCAAACACACAAAAAAGGCAGACACAGACCCATATCTACAGAATACAAACTGAGAGTTGCCAGAGGGGAAGTGGATTTGGGGGTGGGTAAAATGGGTGAAGTCAAGTGGGAGGTATAGGCTTCCAGTTATGGAATGAGTAAGTCACAGGGATGAAAAGTACAGCACAGGAAATGCAGTCAATGGTACTGTAATAGCATTGTAGGGGGACAGAAGTTACCCTGTTACATCTGTGGTAAACACAGCATAATGTACAGAGTTGTGGAATTACTGTGTTGTACACCTAAAACCAATGAAACACTGTATGTCTACTTCAAAAAACAATCTCTACCAACAAAGAACTTTTTGCATTATGATTTAAAAATCATATTCATGTACTCAATAGTGTGGCTGGTAATTTAGCTTTTTAGTGTAAATATCATGGAGCAATAATTATAATTTAAATATATTCAAAATTAAATTTTCCTATAGTTTCTAGAAAGTACTATAAAATTTATACCTACTTCACAAATGTCTTCATTTGCAAAATGTGGGATAAGAACTAAGTAACATTTAAGCAGTATTTGCATTCTGGTATTGAAAATATCTATCATTCTATTTTATATGGATATGAAACATTTCTGTAATTGTTGACTGTGTACGGAATGAATAATGCACTTACTACTCTCATTATTTACATCTTTACTATCCAGGTGAAAAGAAGTTATCTCGTTTTAATAGAAAGTAGCATTAGAAAGACATTACACGAATCAGTGAAATGTAAATAAAATGTTATAATTATTTTTAAATCAGATGGACCCTTCAAAAAATAGTAGACAGGTAGCGCCTGGGTGGCTCAGACAGTTAAGCATCCGACTTCGGCTAAGGTCATGATCTCGTGGTTTGCGAGTTCAAGCCCACATCAGACTCTGGCCTATCAGCTCAGAGCCTGCTTTGGATTCTCTGTCGTCTTCTCTCTCTGCCCCTCCCCTGCTCGCACTCTGTCTCTCTCAAAAATAAGTAACATTAAAAAAAATTAAAAAAAATAGAGGACATGTATCCTGCTTTCTGGGAACTAGAAAATATATTAATAGATTATTATCTTATGAAATTTTCCACCATTCAGGATTATAATAAGTCCCTTATATCTCAACTTTTCAAATTTCTACTTTCTAAATAAAAGGCATTTCTGATAAAAAAAAAAAAAGGCAGTTGTGGCATTTCAGAGATTTCACATATTTGAGGTAAGCCTCTAGACAAGGTAGGGACAAGGTGAAAGCATCTGACAGCCAGAAGGAAGGGAGAAAAGAGAGCTACGAAGTTATTTCAGCACCAGCTAAGTGAATCAGAGCTCCAGTCCAAGCTGAAACATGACTAGAAACAAGGAAGGCCACAGGCCATACTTGGTAGCAGGACGATTTCTGACCTATCCTGTGGTACCTCCTAAATTAACAAGTAGGTAAGATTGGTTCAGATGACATGTGAGAATGAGTTTGGCAAAGCTGGGGCAGGCAATGATTTACAGGATCTATGTGTGACTATGTATATCTTTTATTGTGATTTGGTTTCTCTTGGCATTTTAACATTTCTCAAATTCATATGTAATTTTATCCAGATACACACAGGTCTTTAATTTGAAAATCTTCCCACCTCTTTCCAAAGATTTATTAATTAAACTGACTGTCAATCCATGGTGTCTTAAAAATTCAAGAAAAAAGTCAAATTTACCTCTAAGTAAAATAATAATAATAATAATAATAATAATAATAATAATAAACATAAACTAATCAGCTGTTATGGAATAATAACATTCATTTTGTATTTACTATGTGCTAGGCATAGTGCTTAGTGCTTTTATATACATATAATACCGTACTTAATGCTCAAAACAATGATTATCTTCCATGTTATGGTCTGAATGGTAGTGTCCCCCCAGTATTCATATGTTGAAGCTTTAACCCTCAATATGATAACAATTGGAGATGGGGCCTTTGAGAAGTTTAGGTGACATCATGAGGGTGGGAACTTCTCATGATGGGCTTAGTATCCCTATAAGAAGAGGAAGACTGAGACAGAATTTATCTCTCTGTGCAGAAGCACCAATGAAACACCATGTCGACACACAGCAAGAAGGTGACTGTCTACAACCAATTCCTGGGGGAATTCACCAGGAATCAAATCTGCTGGCACTTTGATCTAGGACTTCCTAGCCACCCAAACTGTGAGAAAGCAATGTCTGCTGTTCAAACTACCAAGTCTATGTATGGTATTTTGTTACTGCAGCCCAAGCAGACTGAGATAATCCCCACTGCAGAGATTAGGAAACTGAGGCTCAGAGTGACTAAGGCTAAGAAGACTTATGTCAGCCACAGCTCTGTTTAGCCTACAAACTCCAACTCCGAACCACTTCTTTATATTGCAATGCACGAAGTTGAATACTGTGCATTGAATCACAATTTTTCTTCTCTAGAAGTTTTTCCTATAGTTTTCATACAATACACGTTCTTCATCCTGGTTTGAGGCACAATCATCTTTTGCCTGGATTGCTGTAACAGCCTCCTACTAGTTCTCCCTCCTTCTGCTTGATACACACATTTTCTCTTTCCTCCCTCTTTATTTCCTATAGTTTATCTTAACACAGAAACTAGGGGGTCATTTTAAAATGTCACACCATGTTACAAGACTGTTCAAATTGACAACGTTATAAAACCACTTGGAATAAAAACTACAGTCTTTACAATGGCCTATAGGTCCTGCATGAACCTTCCCAATAACCCTTACTTCTCTGATCTCATCTTCTACCAGTACCTTCCTCTCACCATGCTCCAGTCACAGTGACCTGCTTGTTGGTCCTATTATTATCTTGGATCACTTTTAGAACACTCTTGCGTTACGATTTCTACATTTACTGTTATGTCCAGAATGCTTTTTTCAGATAGTTTTCTCACCTCCTTCAAGTCTCTGATCAATTCTCATGTTCTCAATATGATCTACCTTAACTAACACTTTTTAATACCACAGCATGATCCCCATCTTCTGACATCCCTATTTTGCTCTACTTTTTCCATGACATTTATCAACTTCAAATATAAACACAATTTTATCTACTATGTTTATGGTTTGACCTCTATGCTAGAATGTAAGATCTGAGAGAGCAAGAGCCTTTGTCTGTTTCACTCACTAATAGAACCCCACGTACCCAAAACGGTGCTTCACATGTAGCAGGACACAATAAATATTGGTTGAATGAATGAACTGTGAAAGATTACTCATCACTAGGGGACAGACTATATTTAGATGAGATACTAACAACAGACTCAGTCAACTCCTCATTAATTTACCAACAGAATGTAGAAGTAACAGTTTAGGAGTTTAGATAATTCTAAATGTTCTCAAATATGTTTGAAGTCTCAATATTTATTGTGGAAAATCAAGAAAAATGTTGTGGAAAATAAAGAAAAACACATAGTAAAACTGAAAACCAACCATTAGCCATAATAATTACTAATACTATAGATATAACTAGTATTTTTTCCTATGTATAAACATACCTTTAAATTTTTCTTAAAAAAATAAGATTAGGGCACTTCGGTGACTCAGTCATTTAGGCATCTGACTCAATTTAAGTTCAGGTAATGATCTCAGAGTTCATGAGTTCAGACCCTGCATTGGGCTCTGCTCTGATGGTGTGGAGCCTGGTTGGAATTCTCTCTCTCACCCTCTCTCTCTCCCCGTCCCCCCATTTTCTTTCTCACAAAATAAATAAATTTTATTTTAAAAAGTAAGATTATCCTCTCTCCACATGTTCTTTCCTAAAGGAGATACACATACAGAAATCTCTTCCATTAAAAACAACTGAAAAACCTCTTCTTTGATGCTACATTTCCATCTGGCTACAATCACTTCTCTCTTTCCCTTCAGAGTCAAGTTCCTGGAAAGAAAAGAATATCGGTTCTGTCTATTCTCTTTCACTAACCCACTATTAGACTAGAACTGCTGTAACCAAAGGTCATCTAAGACCCAATTATGACATCCAATGGATTATTTTTAGTTCTCATTATACACGATAATTCCACAGCATTTCACATTCTCAGCCAATTCCTTCCCTTAAAAATTGTCATTTTCAAGAATGCCACTTGAATGGAGGCTCAAATTTCTCACCCTAGTTCCTTTTCTGGCTTTTCTTCCATTGGCCCACCCACTAAATATTGGTATTCAGTAGTTTCCAGGCTTGGATTTTTTCTTTTTTAACAGTACCTTTTCCTCTTAAGCAATCTCATCTTTCATTTTTACAGTTTCAGCTACTGGTATATTGACTCAATCATCTCTAGCTTTAGCCTAGATCACTCTCCTGGATGCCCAATCTGTTAGTCTATGGATATACACTAGTCTATCAGACATCCATCTCTCTGTGGATTTGCCACCTAGGCATAGGAAAACATGTTGTGTTCAAAGGCAATTTAACTCTTTCCTTAAACCTGTACCTCACTCAAAATCTTAGTGACTGTTACCATAATCCAATTGTTATTTATCCAAAAACGAAATTTAGCATTTTAGATTCTTCCTTTATCTTCATCTTCTACATCTTTCAATCAAATAATATCAATCAATTTATATAGGTTGCTTCAAAACTTTATATTTTATTCCCCTTTTCTTTTCCCATTGTTAATGTCTCAGTTCAGGTCTCATAATCTTTTGCCTGGACTTAGAGTCTACCCCTCTTTCATGACCGCTACAGTTCCATGCGCTATACTGCTGCCAGACAGATCTTTCTAAATGGAATCTAGAATACATTGCTATCTGTGTTCCTTACAGGGAAGAGAAATTTTCACCATCCTTTTCAGTCCAGAGGAACCTACATCTAGCTTCAGGTAAAGAATACACAAATCAGGTAAATCACTTTAGAGATAACTGATCAAACCATGATCAGAACTGGTGGATAAGGTTACTATGTTAAGAATACAAGCCCTGCCACCATCTTTTCCATTTTCAGAGGATACTACAATGCTCAGAAATATGACACTTTTAGGTTGAGAGGCCAGCTTGGTGGCTGGTGGCAAGTATGAATTTGGAGCTTTATTTTCTAATTATAAAAGGAATACATGCTTATGGTTAACAAATGAAACAAGACAATATAATAACTCAGGCAGGCAAAGCAAATTAGGGAAGATACTACTGGTTGGATAACCCAATACTTTTCTCAAACCTCTTCTCCTTTTTAAGTGCTGTTCTCCATTATAGGAGCCAGAAAGCTTAAATAGTTGTTTATCTAGGCTTTCTTATAACTCGAGTTGGCCCAGCTTTGGCCAATGAAACATAAGGAAAGTATGCTGAAAATTCCCAGTAAAGCTTTGCATTTCTGGATGAAAAGGGCAGAAATAGCTGATACTGTCTGTTTCCTTTCCTTGAACATGATGATCCTAGGATTTGGATCTTGTCAGCTCTCTTACAACATGAGGCAACATGCATGGAAACAGAAGTGGAGCAAAATTACAATCTATATCCTTGATTGCAGAAACTATATTTAGATTTTTTATATGAGAAAACAAACAAACAGTGACCTGTCAAGCTGCTGTCAAGTTTATTTTATTTACAGACATAATCTCAATAACAATCTCTATTCTGCCTGCCCACTCCCTGTCTTCCAGATGCAACCACCCCCAAGGCAACACTGGTGAATCCTTTCAGGACTTATGTTGGCTCACACAAAATATAAAAGCACACGTACATATAAATACTCTGCTGGCACTTTTTTTCACTTACCAACATATCATGTTAGTACATCATGATTTTTATTTTCCTCTTATTTTTTAACCTAAATACATACATATTTTACATAAATACTATGATCCCCTGACTGCTTTTTATATTTCAGACTTGTTCTGCTCCTTTTTTGCTTGCCTTCCCACTCCCTGCCCTCTGTAGTCTTGATCCTCTGTCCCATCTGCCCATCTCATTTCCTGCAGCATTCCATCTTGTACCTCATCATTTCCTCTGTGAGGCCTGATCATTGTCATTTTACTACTCTACCCTTTGTAAAATGTTCCCATTCCTTTGTGTCCTTACTATTCTCTTTATACCTTCCATAATACCTATATTGACTGTCTACATGTCTCCCTCTATGACATTTCTAAGACCCTTGTTGACATGGACCACTGCTACTGGACAGGAATGGGCAACTACAACCTACGGGCCAAATATGGCCTGTGCTGCCCGTTTTTATAAATAAAATTTCTCTGGAACACAACCATGGTCATTTGTCTAGGTACTGTGTAGGGCTGCTAAGTAGATGTGACAGAGACTGTTTGCTCAGCAAAGTCTACAGTCCAGGCCATTACCTGACAGGCTAAGAAGTCTCATCATGTTTCTGAATGTAATATACTAATATCCACAAAAACCAAAAAATATTTGTTGAGTCAGCTGAGCTCTGGAGATTTTCTTAGTCAGCTTGGGCTATGATAAAATAGCATTAACTGGACGGCTTAAATACAGCTGTTTATTTATCACAGTTCTGGAGGCTGGGAATCCAAGGTCAGGGTACCAGCATAGTTAGGTTCAGGTGACGGCTCTCTCCCTGCCTTGCAGATGGTTGCCTTCTTGCCTTGTGCTCATAAGACCTTTCCTTTATGTGTGTGTGGAACAAAATCTCTCTCCTCCTTTACATATAAGGCCACCAATCCTATTGGATCAGAACTCCACCTTTATAACCATTTAGCCTTACACACATCCAAAAAACCAATCTCCAAACATAGTCACATTGGGAGTTAGGGTTTCAACATATGGATGGGGGAGGGGCAAAATTTAGCCCACAGTAGGGGTACACAAGACACTAGAGATGCTGCTGTGAAATTACCAAGCAAGACCTAGTAAGTAATTTTTTAAAAAAGAAGTGTCAAGAGGAGGTATTTTCAAGAACATGAGTGCTAAGTGGCAGAAAGAGGGAAAAGTTAAGGAATGAGGTATCAAGGACCTGAACTAGAGTGGGTGCACCGGAAATTTAAGACATTTTTTTAAAATTTAAGACCTAATTTTCATTTGAGTGGAGGAATATACATTGGTTTGATAATGAACAAGTCTGATTTTTTTTTCCTTGAAAACCTTAAAATAATCCTATCTTTTGAGTTCACATTCTTATTTTGATTTGCATTCCCTATTTCCTTTGAACATTTTTAAAAAGAGGTCCAGGATATTATTTTCTGACTTTCAGGCATGTGAGAAGTCCCATTAAGCTACCACTGAGAGAGAACACAGCTCTGTAACAAAAGCCATGTTTCAGCCTCCAGCAACAATCCTGACACCTGCCAGTCAGGTCCAGATCCACTGAATCCAGCTAATCCTAAATCACAGCATCTCACATTTTACTTTAGAGAGTAAAGAGGTCTTTCACTCTTCTCTCTACTAAGCCACTTGGGCTTCTTTTTCTTATTTTGTTCTCCCTTATTTTGTTTCTTTGTAGCAGAAAAAAAATTTATGTATTAACCATATTTTTTGTTCTCAGTTCTCTTTATCCATGACCCTTCTTCTCCATTCAGGCAGAAACTGTTCCTTCCCTGCTTCAAGGAATGGATGACACAGCAGGATGTACACAACAAATAAATTTACTTATTAAATTTTTGGCATTTGATCTATAAAAGACTAGTATCCTAAGTGTAAATGATAGATTTGGAAGATTTTTTTTTTTTTCCTGCTCCTCCTATCCCTTTTCCCTTGTGCTCAAGATATACTAGACAAAGATTCTAAGAGACTGGGCCAAGAATGTGGTGGGTCTCTGAGAAGGTACTTTGCAACATATTTGCCCAGGCTTAAAACTGGTGGGAGGATGATGGACAGGAAAGAAAATCCCATCAGGTTTAGGGTTTTGATTACAGGGAAGCCTACAATCCCCAATCTCCAGAAAAGAGTCTGAGGAGGAAGTAAGGTCTCAGAATTCTTTCCTGGTTAGCATGGTAAGGGAGCAGAAATGGTTGGCATTTATTTGGCAGAGTGGGTAGTGAAGATTTTTCAGTCAATACGAAGTGAGCAGGTAGACAGCTCAATAGGTACCAACCAGGCCAAATATCCATCCCATCTGCCAGCATGCTGATACTTGGAAGACTAGAAATTTAGGATGCAGACCTAGGGGGATAGGAGGGGAGACAATCCTGTATTGATTAGGATTTAGTTACTCAGCAATCAAAAAGAATGAAATCTTGCCATTCGCAACTACGTGGATAGAACTAGAGTGTATTATGCTAAGCGAAATTAGTCAGAGAAAGACAAATATCATATGACTTCACTCATATGAGGACTTTAAAACACAGAACAAATTAACATCAGGGAAGAGAAGCAAAACTAATATAAAAACAGGGAGGGGGATAGAAAGAAGAGACTCATAAATATGGAGAACTGAGGATTACTGGAGGGGTTGTGGGAGGGGGGATGGGCTAAATGGGTAAGGGGCATTAAGGAATCTACTCCTGAAATCATTGTTGAACTATATGCTAAGTTGGATGTAAATGAAAAAACTAAATTAAATAAAAATTAAAAAAAAGAGTTTGTAGCTTCCAAGAGAAAAGGCTCAAAATAGAAATTAAATTCATTCATACATTCATCTATTCAATAAATACCCACTGTACTTATCATATACGAACAACTTTTATTTAAAAATAAGGAAAATTAAATTTCCTGAATATCTGACTTTGTAGATTATGATTCAATCCTAGAATAAATTCTTCCCTCTCTCTTCTTTTCATTATATCATTCAATCTCTTCTCATAAAATTGAAGTATGCCTAACTTTCTCTAAATCTTATTCTCTTGCATTTTTCTTACGCCTGACACAAAGTCCATGCTATATTACTGAAAAATTTTAGTTATTAAGGTTATCCAGAAAATAGTGATTAAGAAATGAAACATGGAAGTTACTTTAAATATACAGACACATATATTACAGACCCTTTTTCTGATTCTTAAGGAAATACAAACTTTTATAAATGTCACTGTTGTGTCATAGGAATCTGTATGTCTAGTCTCAAAATATGACTTCAAATTTGCATAAATACATATTCCAAATTTGACAGTTTTGAATTTCTAACATATGCTAGCTTCCATATCAGTCATCAAAAATATATTTTAAGAAACAACTGGAAAAGATTTTTATATTGCCAAAAAAGATTTTTGGTCAACATGGGGAACCAAGCCAAGGCAGTAAGCCTCCCTCTAGTGCTAATTAAATTTAAAAAGCTAGATAAAATGTTCAAAAACCTAATCTATATGTTGAGGATATAGGTTAGGAGTCAAAACCCTAGGCTCTATATATAGCAAGCAAGCTAGAATGGCTGTCTGGTCTGTGGAATGTGGTACAAAGCCAGCTACTCTGGACAAGGAGTCAGCAGAAGGAGACCAGAGGATATTCAAGCCTGCATTATTGGTTGTTCTGAGGTCTCAATCAGCACTTCCCAAGAAGCTTGGAAACCGTGAATAGATCAAATAATATTAAGTCCTACACTAGTGAAAACTGTAAGATCACAACAAAGCCAAACACAAAACTAGCCTCAAGGGGTTTCTTCCACAATTCAGAGCACCTGAGATTCACAAAGAACCCACCCCTACTGAGGGCCGTCTACAGTCAAAAATTACTAAGTATGCCATAAAACAAACTGCTAACTAAAAGTAGATGTATTAATGGAAGAATTAACTGGATCAACTACATATCACCGAGAAATATATAAGAAAATAAGTGCATTCAAAAGAGATTTCAAAAGTAGAATATAATCAAAAAGGCCAAGAACAGGAAAAGCAAATCTGAAATTGAACCTAAATGGAGATAGTATATATGAAAAGGTAAGGTTAAAAAAGATAAAATTAGGGGGCACCTTGGTGGCTCAGTTAGTTGAGCATCCCACTCTTGATTCTGGCTCAGGTCATGATCTCAGTCGTGAGACTGAGCCCCGTATCAGGCTCCATATTGAGCATGGAGCCTGCTTAGGATTCTCTCTCCCCACCCCACCCCCCGCCCCTCTCCCACTCATATGCTCTCTCTCTCTCACTCTCAAAATAAATAAATAAACATTTAAAAAAAGATAAAACTAGTAAAGTGATAAAACATTGCTAAAAGAAACCTACAGAACAATTAATATTTAAGACTCTCAGCTTATTTTGGAGAAGGCAGAGACTTCCTTGAACTCCTCCAAGCAGAAGAGAGGGCTATAAGGAATTTTAGAAAATAACCTAATTCAATACTAGAATCAAGGCTCTTCTAGAAATTTCTTTTAAATAATCCTCCATACATTTTTCAAGTAATTAAACTGCATTATACTCTTCAGTTTGGCAGTGTCCAATGCCACTGTCAAATCTGTGGGAACAGTTCTAATATATGTATTATTTTTTCCTAGCTAACTTAGACTAAGTCACAGATAGGCTCTCTCATGTGACTCTTCTAAAACCTTCACCATTCCTTTCAACTCTTCCTGGATCTACCATTTCTCTTTCTCTAACGGCTTCTCACATTAAACACACACATACACTGACACACACACACTACCACCCTCCCCCTCTTCTTCTGGTCACAGCACAACCTTAAAAAGCTGCCTGTTTGTTTTCTAAATTTTCTGCAATACTCTTCAACCCATTTCTGGTGGGTTACTGTTACTAGATCCAATAAATATTTTTCACTTTTCATCTTTCTTGATCTCTCAGCTACATTTGACAGTATTGATTATTCTCTTCTTAAGCGTTTTTTAAAACAGAGTTTGTTCATTTATTTTGAGAGACAGAGAGAGAGCATGCACGCAAGAGCAGGAGAGTGGCAGAGAGAGGGAGAGAAAGAATTCCAGGCAGGCTCTGTGATGACAGTGCAGAGCCTGATGCAGGGTTTGATCCCACAAAGAGACATGAGATCATGACCTGAGCTGAAATCATGAGTTGGAGGCTTAACCAACTAAGCCACCCAGGCACCCCTGTTCTTAAACATTTTTAAATGCCTTGAAATATCTATCACTTCTCTTGATTTTTATAAAACAACATTCTTACACCTGAAACTAATAGAACACTGTATGTTAACTGGAATGAAGTAAAATAAAAACAAAAAAATAAAAAATATAATACAACATTCTTTTTCTTACCTGTTTGTTCTTCAAGAGCATCTTCCTCTTTACTCCCACAAAGTTGGGAGTTCCTTAATGTTTAGTCCTAAGCTGCCTTCTGTTTTTTCTTTTCAATCTATATAATTTCCCTAGGCAATGGACCTAAAGTCTCTGCTAATATCTGTATATAGATGATTTTCAGATTCATAGCTCTGTCCTAGCCTCTCTTTTGAGTTCTAATCTATATATCTAGTGTCCATCTGGTATTTTTGTTGTGATGTCTTAAAGCACCTCAATTCAATATGCCTCAAATTCACACACTTTTCTCTGTAATCAAGCCAATTCTAATTTTCTTTAACCTGCTGAATCCATCCAGCTTCATTAGTACTGTAGCTGTTATCCTTGATATTTCTTCCTAATTTATCAGTAAATCCTATTGATTCTAGTCCTTGAATTTCTCTTGAATCCATTTCTATTTCAGAAAGATAAAGATAGAATTCTTTACAATTCTTCAGCTGGACTACTTCAATAAACTACTAACTGGTCCTTACATCCTTTTTTTTTTTTTTTCATCTTAACAAGTTTTGCATACTTTGCCAAAATGATTTTTCAGATTGCCATTCTTATCACACCACACTATGGTTTGAAAACTTCCAATGGTTTCCTTTTACTTTAAGGCTAAAGAACCAACATCTATACCATGGTCCCTCCTACTCCATCCCACCTCACCAACTTCAACCCTCACCATTCAGGTTATTGCTCTCTGAGCTCTATCTAGTCTGTCCTTTTACTTCCTTAAATGGACCTCCTCCTTCGAGAAACAAATCTTGGCACAAGTTGGTTTGTTTATTTGGAATGTTGTGCCCCCTTATCTTTTTACCTAGTTAATTCCTATTCACTTATTAGATCTTGGCTAAAAAGATACTTTTTTTCAGGAAAGCTCTGGCTCCTTAATCTAAAACAGGTTCCTCAATTACATACTCTCATATCACACGTATTTGTGTATGAGAGTTTGATTAAGGTGTGCCACTGCCACTAGACTTTCACCTCTGTGTCTAATATATTGCCTGTTATGTACTAACTAATCAATCAATATCTGTTGAATATTACATCTGTAATAAATTATCAGTGTTTTTAAATAGTTTAGTTTTTTTAAATAGTTTAGTTTTTAAATTCCTTATTTCTCATCTATTGCATTTCATTATCCCTGCACTCTAAATCTATGTGCATTCTGGTTTTCTTTCTTGACTGGGGAAAAAGAGGAATGATTATAGGTGGGGAGTTGAGAGCTATGTATAAACCTGGAAATGTTCTTTTTTTTTTTTCAACGTTTATTTATTTTTGGGACAGAGAGAGACAGAGCATGAACGGGGGAGGGGCAGAGAGAGAGGGAGACACAGAATCGGAAACAGGCTCCAGGCTCTGAGCCATCAGCCCAGAGCCTGACGCGGGGCTCGAACTTACGGACCGCGAGATCGTGACCTGGCTGAAGTTGGACGCTTAACCGACTGCGCCACCCAGGCGCCCCGAAATGTTCTTTAGAATACGTGTGAAATTCTCCTTCATTTGTGTCCCAGTAAGGGGGAACACATGCGTGTGTGCGTGCGCGCGCACACACACACACACACACACACACACACACACACCTTAGGACTGCTGTTCTAGACTCCCATTTAATAAACTGTTTGCTTCTCAAAATAAACCTTAAAGGTCTATAAAGAATAGAAATAATCTTAAGACATCTTAGGGCATGCCTCTAGGCTAGTCAGCAACATGTGACTAAGGAAAGTCACATTTTATTTACTCTGTTGTGTCCACTGTGTGGTGTCCTACTTTTAACCTCCCCTCTGGGAATAAGCAAGTTTTTCTGATAAGTAACTATAAGAGGCAGAAAGTAGAACAATCCAGTTCTCCAAAACAGTGCTTCAAGTTTACAGGATATTATGTTCCTTATCCAGACGGTAACACAAAAGAAGAAATTATCAGTCACTTGCGTTATTCCAGTTGCACGGACATCAATAAAAATCCAGGTCACATACAATATTTACTTCAGCTCTTCAAGCATGATGCTGTGTGTAATATTCTAAGTTAAATTTTCAAATGTTGGCCTATCTATGGAAACTACTATATATTATAGAATGTTTGTGTACTCCTCAAATTCATATGTTGAATCCTAATCCTAATCAACGTGATGGTATTTGGAGGGGAGACCAGTGGGAGGTGCTTAACCCATGAGGGTGGAGCCCTCATGAATGGGATTACTGTCTCTATATAAAGAACCCAGAGAGCTCCCTTGCCCTTTCCCACACATGAGAACACAATGAGAAGATGGCCTTCTATCAACAGGAAGTGGGCTGGCTCTCAACAGACACAGCATCTGCTTGTGCCTTGGTCTTGGACCTCCCAGCCTCCAGAACTGTGAGAAATAAATGCTTGTCTCATCCATCTGTCTACGGTATTTTTGTTGTAGCAGTGCGAGCAGACTAAGACATCATATCATCCGTTTAAAGGCTGAATTTAATATAAAGTAAATTATTGTTCTAATTAAAAGGGCGATAAATGAGGGGTGCCTGGGTGGCTCAGTTGGTTAAGTGTCTGACTCTTGATTTCGGCTCAGGTCATGATCTCACACTTGTGAGATCGAGTCCCACTTTGGTGGACCCAGTGTGGAGCCTGTCAAAGATTCTCTCTCTCCACCTTGTGTGTATTCTCTCTCTCCGTCAAAACAACAAAAACAAAAACAAACGAACACAGAAATAAGGTTAATAAATGAAAGAAAACCACAAAGGAAATACAACCTCAAATAACACTTTTTTCTTGACAACCAGGATAAATATGGGTAATATTTTATTATTTGAATTTTGGCTTTGGTGTGGGTATGTATGATTTTTCACAAAAATAAGATCATGATATACATATTTTCCCATGGTGGACATTTTGCAAACTTGGATTCTTTTCTAACCTTCATAATGGATGCAAAACACTCCAGGGTAGTAGTTATTAACTGGCATAATTTTTTGGGACACTGGGCAATGTCTGAAAATAGTTTTTATTGTCATAACTGGATGACTGGGGACATGTGAGTGCTACTAGTGCCTGTGAATCTGGTGTGGAGAGTGTAGGAACGCTGCTAAATATCCAAGAATGTACAGGCAGCCACCTTAACAAAATCATCCAGCCCAAAATGTCAAGCGAGAAGGTTGAGAAACCCTATTTTAGTGCACAGTGCATTTTAAATGCTGCCATCAATGGAAAGTGAAATCAAATCTTACATTACATTGTCATTAATTTCTGAAGAAATATTACCAAATCTCCATTGTATTTTGTCTGTGGGATACATAAGGTCTCTTTTAATATTCCTAAAGTTCTTTGTGATGTATTCCCATTGGGTAGCTTTTGAAAAGCAAAGAAAAATCTTTCACACAATGCTTAAACATTCAGTCACAGAAATATAAATTCTTAACTCAGCAATTACAGTTCTCACAGCACTCTGAATCTCTTCTTCTTAGAATTTATTACAGTGTAATTTTACATCAATTTATGTATCTCCTCCACTAAATTATAACTTCCACAAAGTCAAGGACCCTGTCTGTCTTATCATTATATTACCTAGCACAAGGCCTTGCACATAGTAAACTTAAATGTTGATTTAATGAATGAATAGCAGTAGTTACCAGTGAAGTAATTACTTTTTATACTTGGTTACAAAAAGAAACTATAAATATAACTAAAATGAAAGTCATGTGTATCAATTGCAATTAATATTCAAAAGGAGCATACACATTCATTATATCAGATGTTCAATATTAAAAGCATAGTTAAAATGGCAGAAAACACCAATAGCATGTATTCATACACCTTATACTTTGTGATTTTTTTTTATGAAAGATACCACACAATAATCTAGTTCATACCCAGTAATAGTTTAATTTCTCCTTTCACTAATCCAACTATTTACTCTTTTTTTTTTAATTTTTAAATATTGTTTAATGTTTATTTATTTTTGAGAGAGAGAGAGAGAGAGAGAGACAGAGCTTGAGAGGGGAAGGGCTAGAGAGAGAGGGAAACACAGAATCCGAAGCAGGCTCCACGCTCCGAGCTGTGAGCACAGAGCCCGATGAGAGGCTTGAACTCATGGACTGAGAGATCATGACCTGAGCCAA
The DNA here is from genome assembly GCF_022837055.1 of Prionailurus viverrinus. Taxonomy (NCBI): domain Eukaryota; kingdom Metazoa; phylum Chordata; class Mammalia; order Carnivora; family Felidae; genus Prionailurus; species Prionailurus viverrinus. The sequence continues at coordinate 132,245,531 of NC_062561.1, read as the reverse complement.
AGTCGGATGCTTAACTGACTGAGCCACCCAGGTGGCCCTCTTTTTTTTTTTAAGAGACAGAGAGCATGTGAGTGGGGGAAAAGGACAGAGAGGGAAGGAGGAGGGAGGGAGGGAGAGAGAGAGAGAGGGAGGGGGGCGGGAGGGGCAGAGAGAGAGAGAGAGAGAGAGAGAGAGAGAGAGAGAGAAAATATCCTAAGCAGGCTCCATGCTCAGGACAGAGCCCAACATAGGACTCAATCCCATGATCTTGAGATCATGACCTGAGTCAAAATCAAGAGTTGGGTGTTCAACTGAGTCACCCAGGCAACACTCCCCCCCGCTTTTTAAAATTATTTGCCTTTTATTTCAGATTATTACATAAGTGTAGAAAGCCAAGCACATGAAATATCATAGTTCTTCAAATTAAGCATTTTATTGCCTAATTTGGCTCTGTCTCTTTCAACTCCAGTAGGGATCAAAGATCAGAAATTAAATTTAAAGAAGTCAATTGAAAGTATCCACAAGACTATTAGTTGAGATCTCAATGGGACAAGATCAACCAAAAAATACATCAGTTATTTTGTGGTCACATCTTAAGCTCTTCCTTATATTAATCAAAATCATCTGAACTTACCTTCACATGATCTTTTTGCACGAACAAGACTTCTAAATTAAAACCTTTCCCCAGTAGCTCAAAATTGAATTTGGGGAAGCAAAAAAGACAAAGAGCTGAAAAGGAAACTGATTACAGCTAATATATAGCATTTTTTAAATTGAAAAAGCTATGCTTCAGAAAAGCATAAGTTTAATTATTTAATTAATTATTATTTATAATTAAATATTTATAAATATATTTATATAAATATATAAATCATTATGTTTATAATTATTATTAATAATTATTTCATTATTTAATTAATTTTGCCACTTGATGTATTTTGTGATCACAGATAAATTACTTAAGTTCTCCGAGGCTCAGTTTACTCATCTGCACAGTGAAAATAATGACTCTTACCCCACAGATTTGTTGTAAACATTAAGTGAGCTCTTACACATAAAGTACCCAATAAAGACCCTAATACATGAGCACATTAAATAAATGACCCCTTTACAGCCATTGGCACACTCAGCAAATATAAGTCAGAATATGACCTCAAATTCTTAGGCAAGAAAGAAAAGAAGATTTTGCTATAATTTGCTTACTAGTTAGATGGGTGTACACGGAAATGAAGAGTGCATTTACTTGGTCAAGTTCCCTTTTCCTTGCCCAGCTATTTACTGTCGAATTGAAGAGAGAAGCATATGCTGATTTGGTGCTATAACACTGGTTTATTTTCTCCTTAGTTGGGCAGGGCTGGTTACCAATACTAGCACTCCCCTCTAAAATGTGATAAATACAGGTAAGACAAATGTAGTAGTTTACCCATTTATTTCAGACATCTTTTTAAAACTCTGTGAAATATATTACTTCCTTAAAACAAAACACAAAAAACAACACTAGAGAAGTCTTTTGTTTTTGTGCCTGTATTCTAAACGGGAGAGGAGAGAGGAAGAAACTCACGTCAGCACGTCACTGTGGCGGGCAGGGCTTATGGCCCATGTGAATGCATGTAAGAAGTGAAGAGTGAAAGGTGCCTCTAAGTTCCAAAGTCAAGTTTTAAAAGTAGGTCATTACTTCACATATATGACAAAAACCATTCATGCTCCATTGGAAAATCAGCTTAATTTCAAAAATAGATTTAGAAGTTAGAAAATAAGTCAGAGGTGAACAACTGTGACACTAATCCCAATTTCCAAAGGCACATGTGATGTACTCTGATACCCCATGGCTTAGTTGGACAGTAGCTTATTAGAAGAGCAATTTATCTCAGACAAACACATCAGGGCCTTTAGTAAGAATTTTTCAAAATCATTTTCAATTTTACTTAGAAAGGAACACACAAAAATTTTCAGGCCCCTACCTGGGCACATAAGAATACTAAAGACAGACTGTAGCGTGCTCTGAGGCACAAAAAACACAGAAAAGGTATCTCCGATTTGTTAAGTGTGGGCTGGTGCCAGCTATGACAGACTATCACAGGGAAAATTTTGGGAAAAACAAAACCACCATACATTTCCTCTTAAAAATTGTGACAGAGGGGTATGATATTTTCAATAAGTAGTAGTGATACACAAATAAAGACAGCATGAAAAGAGTAAATAAAGCATGTCCAGAAAATGACTAGAGTAGGATGGAGTTAATTTAACAGTGTTTCACTGGATGGGTTGTTTGAAATCATCCCTCAAAGGATCTGAAAGGTATCACCTACTGAAGAAAGGTGAGAAAGGGCACATGAGAGATAAGGAATGGCCATGAGCAGACTATGGGCCTGGGAATGAGTAATCTGGACACAGGTATGCAACAACAGGTAAAGATATTAGAGAAAGCAACACGAGATGGCTGTGGGTTGGCGGTTTCCTGATAGAGGATTTTGAGGCTGTGCTGTGAATCAGGACAGGTTTGGAGGAATGGTTCTTGTGACAGAGAGGAGTGCTTAAGGAAGAGGGAGCAGCTCTGCATGTAAGTGACAGAAGCTAAGAGGGACTAAAGGCAGGGCACTTTCCCCAGGGCTGTTGCTGCAGTCCAAATATAAGATGACAACAGGCTGGACCAAGTTTTTGGCTGTAGCGTTACAGACAAATGGGCAACAGCAGATGATACATTTTTCTCAGCCAGTAAATCAGAATACATTAGTTCTTTTGGAATTAATCAGATGCTTCTCTGAAGTTGAAAATTACAAAATCTTACTTTGGTATGCTCTTCTCCGTCATGTATAAGATGCTCTTTGATTTTAAAGGCTAAAAAGTCACTGAGATGGTAGTACTAGAAATGTCAAAGTTGAAATGTCAGCACAGGATATACAGATTGTTTTTTTCCCACCCATGAAGATTCTATCTAAGACATTTGGAAGTTTATAACAGAAAAGGAAAAATAGCGCAATGTCCTGTACACTAAGAAAAAAGGACAGTCTTTAATACAAATATTGCATTGCTTCCTAATTTACAACGTGCCTGGAGGAGGAAAAACTCTAAGAACTAGTACTATAGTTAGAATTAAACCTCTAAATAACAAACACTCAGATGTTTTGTCTTTTGTGTAAAAAAAAAAAAACCTCCTCAAAATAAAGTATGAACTTTAAAAAATAATGCGAGGTGAGGATGAGGAGAGAGAGGATCTCTTCGGCACAGCTGGTGCGAATGCATACTGGTGTAGCCACTCTGGAAAACAGTATGGAGGTTCCTCAAAAAATTAAAAATAGAGCTATCCTATGACCCAGCAATGACACTACTAGGAATTCATCCCAGGGATACAGGTGTGCTGTTTCGAAGGGACACATGCACCCCCATGTTTATAGCAGCAATATCAAAAATAGCCAAAGTATGGAAAGAGCCCAAATGTCCATCGATGCATTCATAGATAAAGAAGAAGTGATATATATATATATATATATATATATATACACACACACACACACACACACACACACACACACACACACACACACACACACACAATGGAGTATTACTTGGCAATCAAAAAGAATGAAATCTTGCCATTTGCAACTACATGGATGGAACTAGAGGGTATTATGCTAAGTGAAATTAGTCAGCCAGAGAGAGACAAATATCATATGACTTCACTCATATGAGAAATTTAAGATACAAAACAGATGAACCTAAGGGAGAAGAAGCAAAAATAATACAAAAACGATGGGGGGTGGGGGGCAAAACATAAGAGACTCTTAAATATAGTGAACAAACAGGGTTGCTGGAGGTGTTGTGGGAGGGAGGATGGGTTAAATGGGTAAGGGGCTTAAGGAATCTACTCCTGAAATCATTGTTGCACCATGTGCTAACTTGGATGTAAATTATAAAAAATAAACAAAAAAATTATAGACAGTAAAAAAATAAATAATGCCAGCTGAAGGTAAAGGCACGATGTAAATTCCAGCTTCATCATCTCGTGAACCTAAATGAATTGACATGGAAAACAAATAAGGAAGACAGTAAAATTAATGGTGAATGGTACTTGTAATCAAGGTTTCTCAAACTGTGATCCATGGATAGAATGATGGGGGTTGACAACATGAAGTAGGATGGGGCATGAATTAAATACCTATTTTCTCTAACCTGTATTTTAAATTTGTCATTTCCTTCAATGAACGTAGAAGACAAATATCAGCAGTATTAGTAGTACCTGCGTCATTGTCACCAAGAGAAATCAAAGATATTTTGACATGACATTACAGTTATTACAAATATCCCCAAATATCATTTATACTTATTACTGTGATGACTTTACATTAACATTTAGGCACACTGTTAGATTCTGTTATTTAATGCCTTAATAAAGAAGCATATATATTACTATATCACAAATTTGTATCATTTGGTAACTTTTTAAATATATCTACTTTGTTGTCCATGTGCTTTATGAATCTGGAACATTCTTTTAGAGAAAGTGTCTACAGGCTTTACCAGTTTACCAAACAGGTCCATGGCACAAGAAAGGTTAAGATCTTACCCACGGTCTAAATATAAAGTAAAGCAATTCATTTTACCACAGCTCACAATCCATTAATAGAATCCTTTGGGAAAGATATGATTAAGAACTCAGACTTCTAAAAAGGTGGAGAAACCGCATGTAATGTGCCAGCATGGTCCAGGTCATCTTGGAATCAAAATACTAATATTTCTCCAGCAAAACAGATGAAAATTTACACCAAGTGGAACAAATAAAAACAATAAATGGTTCTCCACTACTTCAAGCCAGGTTCTACTGTCAAATGCATTCTAATCAGGACAGGTTTTGTGACCAAATGAATTATGAAAACAAAATAAAAAACTGTGGTTTCCAGAGTTTGTTGAATCTGGAATTGTGATCAGGAATTGCGGTCCTATTTTTGTATGGGTAAATATTTATCTGCTCTTTCTCCGTATGTACATCTATTCCTCCACTCCGTGATTTTGAATTAATAACGTTTTTCTTTTACTCTTAAGTTTTGATTGTTAGTGTTGTCTTAGAGGTTTGGTTATAACATTTAAACTTGTAGTAGAAAACCATTTTAGATCTTTCTCTACAATTCAGAGAAATCAGGTGGTGAAATTTTGACAACAGATAATTGCTCTGAGAGAGCAACACCCTCTTTAGTGAGGACTGTGGTGTTTCTGGCTGCTGGTCACCTCTAATATTCTGGGCACGTTCCCTCGGCAACAAAGTATTCATTCAGTTACATATCATACATACACATTATAATCATAATCATAACTTTATAAAGGAGGAGGAGCTAGTCTGTTATAACTATTCTAGTTATAATAATTCTTAACCAACTTGAGGCTGAAATCTGAACTCTAAGTATAGCTATTAATAGAACTTTTTTTGGAACCATGATAGAATCTTCAGAACATTTTTCTTCTGTGTGGCACTAACACATTAAGTTGCTCTAGTGATGTGTGACCCATTTTGGGGAAAACACATTCACTTACCAAAGAATACAGATATTGGAAAGAAGAAGCGAGAATAGAAAAGAGAAGACATTTCACAACTCATCAATTTGTGAAAAGAGGCATGTAAAATAAACAAAGCATGATGTGCTTGCTCTGCTGGGAAATTAAACTACTATACTAATAATGATGTTAACTACGTATGGCAAACTCTGAGTAAAAGGTATGTAGATTTATACCATAAAAATGAATAAACTATATTAGAAAAAAATAAAGGTGAATCTTAGTAATGCAAAGTTAAATCAAAACATTAATTTCAGAACATTAAGATCTTTATATAAAACTCAAAAATAAATAAAACTAAATAAGATACTGATTGCACATCTGTGTGTATACACGTGCGTGCACGTGTGTGTGATAAAACTAAAACAAACCTATGTTTTATATGTAACAGAGGACATTCTAGTTGTGGGTCGGGCAGTGCGTTCATGAAAATTCATCAAATCATAAATACCTAGAAAAACCCCAAAGAGGTAAAATAAAGCAACTAAATGTTGTGCATAAATCGATGATGGTTTGTCATATTCTACAAAAAAAATCCAATTTTGAGCAACTGAGAAGAAATGTTTTACATCAAAAAAAAGTTAACAGGTCTTCATGAAGCTACTCTATCAATTGATTTTTCACTTCAAAGCTGTTAAAAATATGACAAAAATAAAAATATACAGGATAAATTAGGAAAGGTCAGTGGTTAAAAGGTTCTTTACCTAGTCCAAATACATGATGTACTAGAATCAGCTCAAAGGGCCAAATGTTCATATCTCTTTCCAATTCTTCATTCACTGATTTCACATAGGTTGCTTGAAATCACCCATGGTAAGAGTATTTATACCATGGAAATTGACAAATGCCACAAGTCAGGGCTCCTCCATCCCCCACTCACAGCGCAGAAAAGTATTTAACAGCACAGTATTAAAATTTTACTTTAACTTAACTCGCATAGAGAAAATTCATAAAAGCACCATGAATTCTAACAAACTGAAAACACCCGTATAAACCACTGTCGAGGTGAAGAAAAAGAACATTACTAACACCCTGAAATACCTCTCATGCTTCCACCCAGAAAATTGATTCTCAAGCAGGTAACTTATCCAAAGTCACAGAGAGAGGAAGTTTCAAAGCCAAGACTTAACTATAGTGCTCTTATACAATGTCATTGTCATTGCCTTCATATCTATTTCCCAGTTTTACATCTTGTTAGGACTCCCATAGCATAGGATATTTGAAGCAGCAGCTGATACAGAAGCACTTATTTTGCAGTGGGAGTTTTGGTTGGGCAGAGACATCATTGTAAGTGGATCACAAATACTCCTTTGGAGAACCTAAAAAAGGTCAGAGGTTAAAAAAATAACTGCTGTTCACAAAAATGTTACAGGACCATTTTTAAGGGCTTTGATGCTAAAAATAAATCACTCAAGGCTAAAATGAACTTTCTATATGACAGGTAAGAAATAAACAAAAATCCTTTGCTACTCATGAAAAGGCCTCTGAAAAGAGTTCATGTTTCTCAATGCCATTGTGTTTCTAAAAATCAATGCTATTTAAGTATTCCGGTATTTAAGAAATATGACGCAATTAACTGAGACTTTGTTACTGGTAAACTATGTATTTAAAATTCACATTCACTGGGGGTGCCTGCATGGCTCAGTCGTTTAAGCGTCTGACTTCAGCTCAGGACATAATCTCACGGTTCCTGGGTGTGAACCCCATATCGGGGTCTGTGCTGACAGTGCAGAGCCTGGAGCCTGCTTCAGATTCTGTACCTCCCTCTCTCTCTGCTCCGCTTGCAATGTGTGTGTCTCTCTCTCAAAAAATAAAAAATAAACATTAAAAAAATTAAAACTCACATTCATTGCTTGTTTGGGCTTTCTGGCATGGTAATAGGAATGGGTCATCAATTTCTACTACTACCTCAGAGTGGGGGTGCTAGTTCGGCCATTCAATTTTGAAACCTGAAAAGAGCAATATATAAGTAAGTTGGGTTTATTTGGGCATACAGCACAGCGCCCAGCACACAGGTGGCACGCAGTAAATGATGGTCCTGTTTTCATTCCCCCAAGACTGATTTTACTTATTTATGTATAAAACAAAGGGGAAAAGGTAATCTTAAAGAATACATTATTCAACAACCTTATATTTAGCTTTGAAATAAATGTATCAGTTTTCCCTTTATCTTTCTATTTATTAGATTCAAATAGTTTGTGTCACCTTGGTGACACTACTGCAAGTAAAGGAAGATTGCAGGGGGATCTAATAGCTGCTAATGTAACCTAAGTGCAGTACATTTTTAAGAATAATAAAATGACAATTCAAAAGATGTTCTTGAGAATACCAATAAAACTGGCTGTGAGGTCAATAACAATATGGTTTCGCAGTAAGACTCTCAAATTGCATCAATTAAGTAGTGTAATCCTATTGTCAAGCAGTATAAATACATCAAGCAAAAAAGAGCCAAGCTTCCAGAGTTCAAGTTTTGGTTCCACCACTACCAAATGAGTAACTCTGAACAATGACTTAACTTCTTTATGCCTATGTTTTGTACCTGCAAAAGAAGAAACATAAAAGGACCTTCCCTATAGGAAGGTTTCGAGGTTAAATTAGCTAATATTCATATGGTGTTTAGATGACTGCCCAGAAGTCAGAAAAGGCTGCATGTGCTGTTATTTTTACTTCATGATATTGCAATATTCATATTTATGGATAATGCCTTAAACTTGGCAAGAATATGTTAATCATTATGTGCTTAAATCACAATGTCCTTTACTTTTTATTGTTCACTATATGTACCCAGCTACCAATCTCTCTGAAAAATATGAAGAATTTATTTTAATATTTAACATTGATAATAATGGAATACATATCTTGCTAATTTATATTTTCACTATATTAAGTGATATCAAAATATATCTAAAAGTACTACTTACAGTATGAAGTAGCAACCCACCATCTACAGTATCAGTCCTTGAAATCAGACAATTATCTATATGAACCAGTCCAGAAAGCCAAGCAAGAACCCTTGAAACAATTGGCCCCAAACGGCCAGAGCTTGATTAATAACAGCTTCCCTAATTTTTGCCTCCACTTCTAATTTAGGACAAACTGAAGAAAGCCAAATATTCACTTCTAACCAATAGATTTGAGATACACTGCTTTTAGTCAGCCCACCTACAGCTTCTCCATGCCAACAAATTCCAGTCAGGATACAGCTGAAGTCTTCAATTTTTTCCACTATAAAGATTTCCCATTCACCTGTCTGCCTTTGAGTCTGCCAAATACAAGTAATGATGGCCAACCCCTGGACTGTAGCCAGTTTAGAATAAAGAGCCTTTACTTATTCACATTTAGATAATCTTTGGTTATTTCCATGTGGTATTCATTAACAAGAAACCCAAAAGAAATTGCTATTTAAAGCATAAGTTTATAATATATAATCAGATAATGGCACTTTAAGAAAGAAACCAAACAGGAGAGGGGGGCAGGGAAGGACACTCAATGAGGTTACTGTGCGTAGAAAGGTGTTTTGTTTCAGAAAAAAGGGAAAAACCCTATAATCTCATGTAAGTACTATATTTTGAGAACCAATGAATAAAGAATATTGGTATTAGAAGTATGTATAAGAACACAATTAAAAAATAAAGTCCCTTCTATCCAAAGTTGCTCTTGTGGGCAGAAGCATGGTATGCTAAGTGATGAAATGATTTCTGGGCTTACAACAGAACCACTAAAACGCCAAAACTGTTATATCTGCTATTTCTGAATGTACCTAAATAAAACCATTATGCAACAATTATATATATATATGTATGTATGTATGTATATATTTTTTAATGTATGAGGAAACTAAGGCTCAGAGATGAGATGATAAACAAACGTGACTTAGTCCTACAGCTACTCGCTTGTGGAACCAGGGCTCAATCTTAAAATGATATGATTCCAAAGGAAGACACTGAAGAATTAAATTAATAGATAATTAAATTAATAGATAATTTTACAAATGAGATAAGTGAAGCCAGAGAAGTGTTATGACCTACTCAGATAACGTTAGTAGAACCCAAGGCTCTTAACCAAACATTGCAGAAATTAATTTTTTTCTTACTTAAATACAAAGTAATTCACTTCAAAAGAAAGACTATTCTTTCATAAATAACTCTTCAAAATCAATTAAGTCATACTGAGAATGATAAATACCATATGATTTCACCCATATATAGAATCTAATAAAACAAAAGAGCAAACAAAAAGCAGGATCAGAGAATAAGCTGATGGTTGCCAGAGAAAAGGGTGTTGGGGCGGGGGGAGGGGGGGAATGGCCCAAAGTGGTGAAGGGGTATGGGAGATAAAGGCTTCCAGTTACAGAAAAAATAAGTCATAGGAATAAAAGGGACAGCATAGGGACTATAGTCAATCATAATAATAGTGTTGTGTGGTGACAGGTGGTAGTTACACTTGTGGTGAGCACAGCATAATAAAGACAAGTTGAATCACTATGTTGTATACATAAAATTAATGTAATATTGTATGTCAACTATACCCACCCCCCCCAAAAAAAACCACGTCTGAAATCAGTTACAATAAAACACCAGAAAGCAATAAAACTACATGGACAGGGGAATGACTAAAGAAATTATGGCATGACTGTTCAATGGAATATATATTTTTTTAATTTTCTTTTTTAACATTTATTTATTTTTTGAGACAGAGAGAGACAGAGCATGAACGGGGGGAGGGCCAGAGAGAGAGGGAGACACAGCATCCGAAGCGGGCTCCAGGCTCTGAGCTGTCAGCACAGAGCCTGATGCGGGGCTCGAACTCACGGACCGTGAGATCATGACCTGAGCGAAGTCGGACGCTCAACCGACTGAGCCACCCAGGCGCCCCTCAATGGAATATTTTGTAGCCACTAAAAATGAGAATGTAGGTCCCAGACCCAGAAAAACTGTCATGAAGTTAAGTGAGGGAAAAAGCAGTTTAAAAGACTCTATGCAGAGTTAGTCTTTTTGGCAAAATGTCTATATACATAAAGTCTACATGTATAAATATACATATTTCATAATATGTGCATACAGACACAATACTATATTCATGTATTTATTTATTGTGTTTATTAAACTGTACATGTGTAAACTCTGTAAGAGGTAAGGATAATCTTAAAATGTTACGAGTAACTGTTTTTTGGTTGTAAAGATAGGATTATAAAAGATTTTTATTCTTTTCCCAGTGCCTGAATTTTTACAATGAGCACAGAGAACCCTTATAATCATAAATGAAGCAAAATAGAAATTTAATTAAAAATTTATTTAATCTTTTTAATTATTTTTTGAAAGAGACAGAAGAAGAGAGAGGGAGAGACAGGGAATGATAGGGTGAGGGGCAGAGAGAGAAGGGGACAGAGGATCTGAAGTGGGCTCCTTGCTGACAGCAGCGAGCCTGATGCGAGGCTTGAAGTTACAAACCACGAGATCATGACCTGAGCAGAAGTTGGACGCTCAACCGACTGATCTACCCAGGAGCCGCAGACATTTAACTTTAAAGAAACAAATTATAGGTATGTTCAAAAGTCAAACAATAGGACTAGATCTCTAAGAAGCTTTGGTGAGTGTTATGAGCCAAGGTGAGTATCTGCAATGTTAAACATCACAAGATGGATACCTGAGTGGACTAGTTTAAGTTTTCTTAGGACCAAGAAAATCTCTCTAAATCAAAGTAGGCTTCAAGAAAAGTATTCTGCTCCTCTAGATATCGATCTCTTGCAAACACCCTCATCCCGTGTGCTCTGTCTCCAGTACATTCCTTTACTGTGGTTCTCCCATAGAATGCTCCTAATATGTCCTCCCCATCACACAAGGACTAAGGCCTTCTCAGCCTCTTCACAAATTTACAGATACCTCCTTCCTTGCCTGAACTTTTCTTCGCCAGCACATCACTTCTACAGCTTTCTCATGATAGCCTGCTCTTCCTATAGCACATTCCTCCCAGGAAGAAGAATCCTCTTTTAGATTATTGCTCTTCTACTTCTGAGAAGAACAAACAAGCAAACAAAACTCCTGCTAATACACTCACATGTGGCTACAGAAGCTTCTTCTACTCACTGCTGTCCTCTTTGCTCCCTCACTTACGAATACCTACCTCTGTTCTTTCACATTCAAAAAGCCCATTCTGACAAGCACCACATCCCTTAATGAAGATGTTTTTCTAGTTGCACGTATGCTTTTCCCTGATATTTTACCCACTTTTAGTGAAACTAGTCTCCCAGATATAATCAATTACCTAAAATGATGTTTTTGAAACTATCTCAGCCCAAAGATATTTTTTAAACTCAAACATGTATCACCATATATATATATAAAATCAACTACTGAATTCATCTGCCTATATATATTCCACACACGTCAGTCTCCACGTGTCTACCTATTCTACCTCACTCCCCTTTCTAAACTTGCCCCTTAACTAACTTCATTTATGGTTCAAGGAAATTGCATCTTCAATTCATCCACCACCAAACCTTTATTCTTCCTCTTTCACCAAGTTCTCAAGTTAGTTCTCAAGTCCTATTGGCACTCAGTCTCTCTAAAATTTGTTGATATCCAATGTCATTTAAATTCCCTTACCAGGATTTCTGTAATAACCTCCTAACTATTTTCTCTGATTATTACCCTTTCTAAATCTTATCTACCTTTAGTCTCCCAATCGCTCTCCACACTTCTGTTATACTGATGTCTAAAACATAACCTTATGAGGTCATTTTTAATCTTGTTTTCAAGTTCCTACCAAGGCATAAAACTGTCTTTTTATGCTGGCCTCTACACACTTTTCCATGTTGGACCCTATACAGAAATGTTCCCATTTACACCCTTCTTCCAACATTGCCGTTTTCTCGTCTTAGTTTCTGAATAGGCCATGTGCTCTCCTTTCGCTCTTCTCTGCTTCACCTCCTACTCAACTCCTAAATGACTGTCCTACAAAACTTCATGCAAGGATTCCCCGGTGAAAATATCTTTTTTTTTTTTTTTTTTTTTTAAGAAGGTTCCATGCCCAGCATGGAGCCCAACTCGGGGCTTGAACTCATGACCCTAAAATCAAGAGTCAGACACTTAAGTAACTGAGCCACCCAGACGCCCCTCTAGATGAAACTATCTTCTGACTCTTTATCTTTCCTGTGCAGAGTTGCGTGTTTTTCCAATATTCTGTTTATATTTCTTGTACGGCACTTGACAACGTTATAATGTCATCACTGCCTTATATCCATCTCAGCTATTAGACTGTGAGTTCCTGGAGGGCAAGCCCTATGTCTTTTCCTTAACTATTTTCCTAGCCCTAAGAGAGTATTCTGCACACAGAAAGGGTTCAGTATTAGTAAATAAATGTATCAAAAAACTTGGGACTTGTCAACCTGTTTTACTTTTTAGATGAATGGTTTAAGATTTTTTTTTTTCAATAAAGATCCGTAACTCACGTAGTGGCTGCTTAATTTTTTTCAGAAATGTTTTTTTTTTCTGTTTTTAACTTAGTTCAAACAATTGTGATCTTTCTTTAGAAATATGGAAAGCATGATTTATTTGTGGGAAAAATGTAGTAAAGAACAGTAGCAGCTGACTTCTGATAGTGTGGGTTCTTTTCCCCTAAATATCAAGATATCAGATATCATTTCAGACGGTTCAGATATACTTACCGAATGACTTTCTAAGGTTCCTTATATGAATCCAGGGTAGAAAATGAATTAATGTCTGGGGAAAACATAGGAATTAAATTTTCTTCACTAATGTTCTCTACATTTTCTTAGGCATTTTGTTGTATGCAATATGCTTGAAGCTTGCCATATTCTATAGTTAGCTAAGTCCATTACGGTGTTCAATATCCAAACAAAGAGATTATATAAGAAGGATGGATGATCAGAAGAGACTGTCCTATATTTTTACTTATGGCTTTCTTCATGACTGCATCATTTCAAAACCCAGTTTTATTTAATAAGTTTATTTATAAATTCATTTTCCTCCAGCTCAAACTCTCCTAAATGCTTTCTGTAACATGACACGTTATAAAAGCACAATGCAAAATGCCAGAGATTTTCTGATGTCCCCAAGGTATAAAATTCTTTATTGCTTTTTAAAAAAAAGAAGAAATAAAGTAAACAATTCCAGTTTGCAGAGCTGTACATTACCAGAAACAAGACAGCAATAGGGGTCTGTCAGTCCCTGAGGAAAAGGAATCATTAGATGAAACCGTCTCTACAATTTCCATCTTCATCTCGTCATCAGGCCCTATTTATCGCCATTCTGATCCCGCCTCTTAAATAGCAACTTCCTAGAAAATAGCTAAAGATGGACTTCACAAGGGTTTGGTTCTCCAAAGGTTTTAGCTGCTTAAGGTATTACCTCTCCTTAAGCTTAGAAGTGACTACCTTCATAATCTTGATTTTTATAGAAAATCGATATATATATAAAACATATCTATAGATCTATAAAGAGATCTATAAATATACATAATCTGTCTATATTTATATATTTCATTTAACTGAACAGAATTTTTAAATGTTTCCATTTATCAAAGTGAAGTGATAAAATTTGGGCTGTTTTCAGGCTCAGAATGACCAAATGTTAATTTGACTTTTTAGAATAACATTGGTGTAAGTATTAAGAATATGATAAAGTCCAAGAAGAGAAGATCCACCCCTAATGGTAAGGGCAAATTTACTATAAAAAATAACTTTAAATAATAATACCTGACATTTATCAAATGCTTACTATATGCAAAACACATTTAAATATAGTAGATTCAAATGTATTATCTCATTTAATCCCCACAATAACCTGAGGAGGTGGGTACTATTATCTCTAATTTATAGACAAGGGCACTGAAGTCCAGAGACTGTTGAGTTACTTGACAGTTATTAACAGGAAGAACCAGGACTTAGCAAAACTGTTCTGATTCCAGAGCCCAGGTTCTGGGCTGGCACTATGCTAAGCTGATTAACCTCTTAGATTCCTAACCATGTGATACATAATTTAAAAAAAATGGGTGAAGGTAGTAAAACGGCACAAACTTCCAGTTACAAAATAAATAAGTGCTGGGGACATAATGTACAGCATTGGCTATAGTTAATAACATTGACTGTATGTTTGAAAGTTGCTGAGAGAATGTATTTTGAAAGTTCTCATCACAAAAAAGTAAGTTTTAACTATACACAGTGATGAATATTGAGATAAATGCTCTGAAAGAAATATGATCCCTGAGGCAAATTACAAAGGAACCTGATCTAATTTGGTGGATGCAGAAAGATTTCCAAGGAAGGGATCCTTTAGCTGACTTATGAAGGATGAGCAGGATTCAAAAGGCAAAACGGGGAAGGAGGTGGTAAGGGGTCCAGGCAGAGGTTAAAAAGGCCCAGGGGAAGGAACAGGGATCTAGTGGAGAGTGCAACAGGGTGATGCTAGAGAGGCACATGGATGTTTACCAGGCTGTGCTTCTCTAGCCATGTTAGATATTCATCCTAAGAGAAATAAATCTATGGAAGGTTTCTAAGGGAGTAGGTTTCTCTGTTTTGTAAAGATCACCCTGGCTGCAGCATGGAGCCTGGCAGCATGGAGACTGGCAGGCCAAGAGGTTTCCCAGGTAAGCATGCTATGCTCACTAACGTATTACTCAATGTGAAAAAAAGAAAAAGATATTTATAAAGTAAATAGCACTAAATTTTTTTTAATGTTTATTTTTGAGAGAGAGAGAGACAGAGCATGAGTGGGAGGGGGCAGGCAGAAAGGGAGACACAGAATCTGAAGCAGTCTCCAGGCTCTGATGCAGGGTCTGAACCTACAAACAGTGAGATCATGAACTGAGCTGAAGTCGGATGCTTAACCGACTGAGCCACCCAGGCACCCCATTAAATAACCAATAGACTTTATGCTTAATGCTTTTTCAATGGTTTGATTTATAATCAGTACTTGACATATTTTTTCTCTTTTCAGCTACATACCCAGAACTTACTCATTCAATTAATATTTATTAGGCCGGGCACTATAAGGAGTCAGGCAAAGTTCTATGCACTAGGGTTACAGGAGCAAAAAATATAATAATTCTCTGCCACAAAGCTTACCTTCTAATGGAAAGGAGAGGTAATATACAAGTAAACAAATGAAAAAGTAAGATACTTGCAAGTAAAGATAGGTATTATCAAGAAAAGAAAACCGAGAGTTGAGAGCTATGAGTGGTTAGAAAAGGCCTCTCTGAGAATGCAGCAGTTGACAAAAACAAGCAGAGCCAGCCAGGTAGAGAACGATAAAGGGCAGAGGAAAAGTCTGAAGGTGGGGCTATGTTTGAACATAACTAGGAAACATCGAGAAGGCTAGGGTAGTCAAAATGAAGTAAGCAAGCTTTGGGGGAGTCAAGAACTCAAGCTAGAGTAGGGGCAAATCACTAGAGTCCTCACACTGTGATGAGGAATTCTTATTTTCTTCTATGGCATTGCCATTATATGGCAATGGGAAGCCATAGGACATTTTGATACAGGGGAGAAACATGATCTGAGTCATCTGGCTACTATGATGTTGGGCAGGGAGTGGATAGCAGGGAAGGGCAGCAAGAACAGTAGCAGGAAGATAAAGTGAGTTGGCGCGGTGGACGAGGCAAGTGAAATGATGTTTCATTACTGCTGGAAGATGAAAAAGAATGGATTCAGGACATATAAAGACAACTATACTTGGTAAGATGAAGACAACTATACTTGGTTGACAGAAAATGTCTATTTTCGTTAGGTTACAAAAGTTTGCTATTTCAAGGAAACCTATAGGAAATACTTAAGCAAAAGAAAAAAAATTGCCCTTATTTCAGCCATAATATAAATTCAGATTCTGATATATCAAATTTGTTTAAAAGTCAAATATGTCTGTATTATTGTAACTCGGGGTTTCTCCCTCCTTTTATAAGTGCACACAGGGGTTATGAGGAAAGCTTCTCTTAATAAAAGCACTTTGAAGATAGAGAGGAGAGAAAAGTGAAAGATCCGCCAGTACTAACTACAACTTTTACTCTACGATCTTACAGATTTTCATTTTACCCTGTCTATGTAACTTCTAGGACTCAACTGCATTTGCCAGGTTCATGGAAGAAATAAAACACATTAGAGTCCTCAGTCAGAGAGTATTTTTCACAGATTGAAAAACTGCACCCTGAGTAATATCTTAGTAACAAAAATGTTAAACCCTAGGGGATCAAATTTTACCTTATTTCCTCAAAAGTACAAGAGTTACCTGCGAAAATGTCAAATTTTTAACTTTTTTCTTGAAGAAAAAGAAATATTAGTATTCCAGTAATTTAACAGAGAATATTACTTCAGTTATGATAGCTAAATGACAAGGCGGATATAAATGATGTAAAAAATTTATACGAAGTGAAAGTTCAAATGCAAATTTATCATAAAAAATTCTACAGGACACTTAAAATCCACTGACATACCTTAAACTCTTGGCATTAAGAAAGAAAAACTTCTAGAATAGAAGTGTAGAGCTTCATGTTTATAGTCTAGCAAGTATAAATTTCAAGGTCACCAAATTCATATGGACAAAAAACACAATGCTTTCGAAGCAAGTGAATCTAACCTGTCTATTTAGCTCTCATTTCCTCTGTGTAGACTAGGACAATGATCAGGGCAAATCATTCATCTCCAGTTTAAGGCTCAGTTTCTTGTGGCCAAGAGTCAGGATTCTGTCCTTATATCATGTCTTTCTCTTCTTTCAGTCTTGATCCCTCAGAGGACTTAGGGAGTCTCAGAGCTCACGTGAATCAGGGAATCTTAGTGGGAGGGGAGCCAATACTGGCTCCGGGTGGGGAGGGCAGGTCTCCTTCCCCTAATATAAGGAAGATTTTTATCTGCTAAGTGTAAGAAAAGCTTCTATATCAGTTTCCATTTCAATCAATTGTTTATGGCATAAAGTTGATGTTTAACTCCTTTAAGACTATTCTTTGGATTCTCTCAAAACTCTTTTTCTGTCAAGAAGCCTAGTTCTTATAATTCAAGAACATTTGCTTTCAAAACTATGGTTTTTTCAAAGAATTAAAAGCAAAGTATCACTATAAACAATAAAACAAATAAACAAGCAAAAAACCCAGAAAATCTACTTCATTGATTTTTTTTTTTTCTGAATTGTTTGCCCTCTAGTTGTGGACAATGCATCGACAGAAAGCAGCCAGCTGAACAGTGTTGGAAAAATAAGGAGGGGCACAGAGGAGGAGAGGCTCAGTAAACAGTTCATAAGATTACCTGTTGCAGTGAGACTTTTGTACTTCTTAAATTATGTAACTGATAACTACAGCTCTAGGAAAGAAAAACTAATTTTTTTTACAACCTTAATTAACAATGTAGTATAACACTGAAGATAAGAATATCAAATTCATTAGGTGGTTAAAAATATTTAGAGTGTGACTGTTCCTCAGCCTTAATATTCAAAGGCATAAATTAATGTAATAAAAGTTGCTTCAGAATCATGTATGTGTGTCAGGCAATGAACTTCCTTACCTTCTTCATGCAGATTTTGTATGAGGTAAGCAACCTTATCATATGTAATAAACAGAATAACTGTTTAACAAACACTAAGAAGTCTGAAAGTGTGGGTTGCAAGATGGTTTCCCCAGCTCTAGGCACTGTGTTCTTAAGACAGGAAGGAGAAGTGTCTAGAGCAGACACATTGGTCCCTTGTGGACACAAAAAAGCGCTTTTCCTAGAGGTCTTGGAAGAATCTGCTTATTTTCCATTGATCTGAATTATGCCACACAGTCCTAGTTACAGGGGAGATGGCAGAGTTTGTTTCTAGGGTTTGTTTTATTTTGGGGGTCCTCCATAGGAAAGGCAGGCAAGGAAGAAGGTGGCTGGAAACAGGTGCTAAATTACCGAACTAACAATGTCTGCCACAATTGCATTTGATATAGTTCCAAAATTATATGTCTGATGTTAAAAATAAACTGGGAGAGGCCCAAATAGAAATCTATTTCTACATACTTGGTAAAATAACATGCATTTGTTCATTCTTATTGAATTCCTATGTGTACAACAATAAACGCAACCTAAAAAGACCTTTTTCTTGTGGAGCTTATAATCTAGGGGGTAACTGAAACAATAAAATAAATATATATCAGGCGACGGTAAGTACCACAAAAAAAATAAACTTTAAGAAAATAGAGTTATGTATACGTGGTGTAGGCAGGTCACTTAGGGTAATCAAATAGGTCTCTCTCAGGAAGTGACATTTGAGTAGAGTTATGAAAGAGATCACAGACTCATGTGGTTACCTGAGGGCAGACTCTTCCAGGCAGAAGGAACAAGCACTTGGTGTGCACAAGAGACGATAAAGCAAACAGTGTGGCTATAGCTGAGTGAACGAGGGCACAAGTGATCAGTGATGCCATCAGAGAGAAGGCAGAATATCAGGGTGGGGTGTTAGAGTAGATCTCACTTTTAGTGAATAATCACTGGCTGAGGTAGCCCTGTCACCAAGTTTCCACTGGAAATATAAAACCAGTGACAGTATATCAGGCACTCCAATACACGTCAGTATTTTTAACTCAAAACTGAGTTTACAAATGAGGGATCTGAGGCTCCTACTGGTTAAGGCTCTCACAGTCTCTAATCTAAACACAATATGGCCTCATCATTTTGGCATATGGCCCGTTGGTCCTTGTCATTTAGCATGTTAGCAATATTGGCTTAAGCAAGATTTAACACACACTTATTTCATAGAGGATCCATCCAGACTGATCTATATTTTGAGCGTCCAAAAAGAGGGCACAATTTAGAGTATTTCTATATTTAATATACTATAGAAACAGAGGTTAACATTTTGTGGAAAGCTAACTGTCAAAGACTTCTAAATATTATAATCCTATGTGCATTTAATGTGTAAGAAGGATACAAGAATCACTTGCTATTCAAACCTATGTGGCTCCTGAGTTCAGATAGTGAGGAATGAAAGAAAATACACAAAGAAAATATAGATCTCCAAAAAATGTGTTCAAAGCTATTTGTTTCCTGAGGTTAAACAGTGAGGAATACCTGTATGTTCTGATGGATGAATAGTACTTTAGGAGTTTCATCTAAGGTTTGAAAAGATAACATCTAAAAACATTTTATTATACTCAGCAGAAAATTGTAATCTCAAGTAAAACTTTTATCATGTTTCTTATTTTAAATGTACATTTGTTGTCCTTGAAACAATGAATTTGCAAAGTAAGCCCAGATAAATATAATGCTTGTTTTTAAGATGACTGTTATTTATTTATATCCAGGCAGATACATTATAAAATATTCATTAGCACTAGCATATCTTTAAGAGAAAGATAACAGTTCTATGAAAGAGGGCACCATGTTTCATAAGATCTCAGATTTTAAAATGTTTCTGTTAGCCAAATGAAGCCAAATTAATAATTCAGTTTGCTCTAAAATGCCACAATCAATACAATAGCTTCTAACTCAAGTGAGGAACAATACTTTAAAAGACAATTGCCTTATAAAATAGATTCTATTCTTGTTTTGAGCCAGACACATAAAAAAGAAAGGGCAGTATTTTCTAGCAGACAGGAAAATGCAACATACAGCAAAAGCAATTAGTATGAGGAGCAAAGTGAGTTCTCTATAAGTGACAAGTGAGAGCTGGGTACAAAACAGCCTAAAGCAAAGAATCTCAAACCTGTGTGGCTTGAACACAAGAATCACCTGGGGGAACTAATTAAAATGCAGATTCTGATTGAGTAGGAAGAGTGGGGTCTAGGATAGTATACTTTTAACAAGTTCTCAGGTGAGGCTGATGCTACTTGTTCGTAGATTCCACTTCTATGGCAAACCCTAACACACATCGTTTTATAAATTCCCTACCCCTACAATGCTGTTATGAGAACTACATTACAAGGGTCAGGAGAGTACTCAGATATTTTCTGTAAAACATACTGTTGAGGCACCTGGATGGCTCAGTCGGTTGAGTGTCTGACTCTTGGTTTCAGCGCAGGTCATGATGTCACAGTTCGTGAGATCGAGCCACACATTGGGGCTCTGCACTGACAGCATGAAGCCTGCTTAGGATTCTGCCTCTCCCTCTTTCTCTGCCCCTCCACCACTCATGTTCGCTCACTCTCTCTCAAAAGAAATACACTAAAAAAATTTTTTTTAAAACATACTGTTACATTTAACTGTCAGGAGAAGCAATAGTAAATTCTTTTTTTAAAATTTTAAAAAAACATTTGTTTATTTTTGAGAGAGACAGACAGACAGACAGACAGACATTAGTGTAAGCTGGGGAGAAGCAGAGAAAGAGGGAGACACAGAATCCGAAGCAGGCTCCAGGCTCTGAGCTGTCAGCACAGAGCCCAACGCAGGTCTCTAATTCACAAACCGTAAGACCATGACCTCAGCTGAAGTTGGATGCTTAACCAACTCAGCCACCCAGGCGCCCCAAGAAAATGTGTAAACAATCTAAGTTTTCAACAATGGGACATGGCTGAAAAAACATTTAATGTATCTGAATAAGAACTCAAGACAGACTAGAAACTCAATGTTATTTTAAAGGTTTTGAATATAATATGCATAGACCAGTCTGGAGGAACTTGATATTTGAAAGAAAAATAAAGATTTAATATTTAAAAAGAAAATTTCCTGTCAGTTATATTCCCTGTATCTGAGTATCTAGGAAACAGTTTATACCCTCAAATAAAGGTATAAACGAAACTGTATTTATCTGGGTCTTTACTCAGGCTCATTCAGGATATATATACAGCAACTGTAAGAAAACATCTAAAAATCAAGCTGTTAGATTTCCTTACAGTGACACATGCTGTACTATTTCCTATACTTGAAAAGCAATAATGCATTTTACTTTTCTCAAAAGTGACATTCCACTGCCTTTCAAGTATTCTTCTCCTTTACCAGATGTGATTAATATTTATTTAGGTCCTGGGGCGCCTGGGTGGCTCAGTTGGTTAAGGGTCTGACTTCAGCTCAGGTCACGATCTCGCGGTCCGTGAGTTGGAGCCCCGCGTCGGGCTCTGGGCTGATGGCTCGGAGCCTGGAGCCTGCTTCCAATTCTGTGTCTCCCTCTCTCTCTGCCCCTCCCCCGTTCATGCTCTGTCTCTCTCTGTCTCAAAAATAAATAAACATTAAAAAAATTTTAAAAATATATTTATTTAGGTCCTAATAGAGGCCAGGTAAAAACATGAATGAAAAAATAGTCACTGGCTGCAAGGAGCTGTCGTGCATATCATAATAAATGATGCCACTCCATGGTGGCTCAGACCAGGCATTTATATACAGGAAACGGAGAAGACGCCAAGTAATTCTTCTGTTTGTTTTTATAAAATGAAACCAAATGTTTGTTATGTACACTCTACAATGATACAAATTAAGTTTACTTTCTGTTTTTTTTTTAAGTTTATTTATTTTGAGAGAGCACGGGCGAGAGAGCATGACCAGGAGAGGGGCAGAGATAAGGAGAGACAGAATCCCAAGCAGGCTCCACATACAGTCAGTGCAGAAGCTTGACATGGGGTTCAACCCCACTAACTGTGAGGTCATGATCTGAGCCAAAATCAAGAGTTAGACACCTAACTGACTGAGCCACCAGGCGCCCCTTAAGTTTACCATCTACATGTAAATTTCAAAACATAATTTAGAACACATATATATTAAATAATTTAAATGTAAATAGTAGACTTCATGATCTCAAATTAATTACTCTAATCACTTCACTTTTTTTTTTCATATTAGGGAGAAGGAGTATATTTAGGCATTTCCTCCCTCAAGAGTCCCTCTCTTGGTTAGACTCCTTCTGAAGTATTATCACATTGCTCAAGATAGTGGTTAAGGGCAAATTCCCTATAAATGCTTTCTCTCAGACAATCAAAACAAACATTTACTTAAAAAGTAAAAAGTCTTAAAGCAAGAATATTGGGAGCTACTTATCATTAAGGATTATTATTGGTTCTCCATTATTATATTATACTGATTATATTATATTGGTTACCTATTGCTATTATAGCTAACTTTATGTGTTGTTTTTTTTTTTTTAAGTTTATTTATTTTGAGAGAGGGAGAAAGCATGTGCACAGTGGGGGAGGAGCAGAGAGAGAGAGAGAGAGAGAGAGAAAGAGGGAAAGAGAGAATCCCAAGCAAGCTCCACATTCTCAGTGTGGAGCCTGACCCGGGGCTTGAACTCACCAACTGTGAAATCATGACCTGAGCTGAAGTCAGATGCTTAACCAACTGAGTCACCAAGATGCCCCTATTGTTGTTTCTTTTTTTCTTTAAGTGTTTGATCCAACTGCTTCACATTTATTAGCTCATGAAATCCTCACAGCCACTGTATAAGAGGGGTAGTATTAATAACCCAATTTTAGCAAAGAAAGGGAGTCACACAGAGAAGCTGGTTAAACAATAGATGATAAGGTAAGATTAAAAGCCAAAGTCAGGTCCAGATCCCATGCTTATCACCATTACTTTATTCTGACCTCCAAAAACTAGAACTAGAGGTCATTCTTTAAAATTTGAAAGACATAAATTGAAGTATGAATAAATTAACATACTTAAAGTATAACAAGCATATGGAACCATCAGGAGCCAAAAATGTAAGCTTAAAATATTTAGGTAAATAGATGTTTGTTCAGAAACGAACTGTTAGGAAAACTAGCATGTACTGAAAAAAGTACGACCTCAATCTATTGAGAATGAACTAAAGAGAGTCATCAATTGCTTTTCCTGGGGCCAAATACTGACCTTTACTGAACAAGCAGCTCCCACCCACTGTAGTTCCCACAATGCCTATTACCAATGCTACACCAACTAGCCTGAGCCAAAGGCAGATCCAATGAAATGACAGTACCTATAAAAAATCAGAGCAGGACCCAGCACAGAAGGGCACAGGAGATCTAACAATTATCATCATCATTATTGCCATTTACATATACTACTAATGTTATGGTATACATAAAGCATTTAACACCAATTGCACAAGGACCACTTTTGCTTCTCTAGGGATTCTATCTATACTCTTAGTGGTATTTTTGTGCAAACCAAGTGAAAGAGATCCGTGAATTTTCCCGTTTTTTGGGTCTAGTGAATTAGATTTAGTGTGTTTCCAAAGTCTTCAAATCAATATGTCTGGATGCAAAGGTTGTAACAGCAATTTACACTGTTTGGTGTTACTTGGGAGATGGAAAAAAAAAGGGGGGGGGGGCAAAACCAAAGAAAACTGGTAACATTTGCCTTTCTTTTAAATTTTTTAAAGATGTTTAAAAAAAAGTTTATTTATTTTGAGAGAGAGAAAGAGAGAGAGTACGAGCAGGGGAGGGGCAGAAAGAGTGAGACAGAGAAAATCCCAAGAACAGAGCCCTACATCGGGCTCAAACTCATGAACCTGTGAGGTCACAACGTGAGCTGAAATCCAGAGTTAGACACTAAACCAAATGAGCCACCCAGGAGCCCCAACACTTGCCTTTCAAACTCAATCCCTAGCATTCTATACCCCTCTCAACTGTCTGGGGCTTACTAAAAATTTGTTACTTTCGCTTTTTCAACAGTAACTACTGAAGGCCTTGACTGGACAGGGCATATATCATTTAATCACTTGAACAATGCTGTGAGGCAGTTACTCTGCACTTATCTATTGAAGAGACACAGACCCAGAAATTGGACAGATTTGGTTTGGAATCATAGCTTTACCATATAGCAATAGTAGGACATTGAGCACATTTTAAATCTCTTTGTATTCCAGTTGTTTCATATGTAAATGAGGAATAAATGCAGAATACTACAAAATTAGAAATACCATTTATAGGATAGGCATTGTATAAATAAGCTTATGCCACACAGTTTTTATACTTCCAAGAATTCTGATTTCTGTGAATGTCATTTTAATGATTTTTGATCACTGCACCCTAGTTAGCTTTACTTTCTAGTATTATCTTTTTTTTTTTTTTAATAAATTTTTTTTTCATTTTTTATTTATTTTTGGGACAGAGAGAGACAGAGCATGAACGGGGGAGGGGCAGAGAGAGAGGGAGACACAGAATCGGAAACAGGCTCCAGGCTCTGAGCCATCAGCCCAGAGCCTGACGCGGGGCTCGAACTCACGGATCGCGAGATCGTGACCTGGCTGAAGTCGGACGCTTAACCGACTGCGCCACCCAGGCGCCCCTCTAGTATTATCTTAAAATGGCATTGCTTCACCAAATGGGAAGACTTAAAATGTTTTAATAGTTCATAGTCTATAAGATACTTCATGTAGTTAGAGCGCATATGACAATCTTTCCACAAGGCAATTCAGTGGTAAGTATCAACAGCCTTACAATTTTGAGAGACAGAAAATATGCTCACGAACAGGGGAGTGGGGAGAGGTAGAGGGGGAGAGGAAGAGGGAGATTATCTATAGAGAGAGTCCCAAGTGGGGCTTGACCTCACAAACTGTGAGATAATGACCTGAGTTGAAATCAAGAGTCAGATGCTTAACTGACTGAGCCACCCAGGCACCACAAAATTCTGCAGATTTCTGAGGCATCATTTTACTTCTACAATGTAATCTAAGGAAACAATCCTTGACACACAGAGTAACTTGAGGTAGAAGTATGTCATTTAAATATGCTCAAACATTGCCCAAAAATTAAATATATTTTGATATGCTTTGACATTTTAATACTATTCAGTTATTTAAAAAACGTTATAGAGTATATGTACCAACATGAAAAGATACGTTATAATTACCAAAAGAAAAACAGTTTTAAAAATAACATGCAATTTAACTTCATTTTGTACAAAGGTGTGACAGAAAATGTACAAAAAAGTGAAGTGATAGGAAATGTATAAAGATGTTAACAGCAGTAGGAATGAGGGATATACACTCACCATAACCCTGGCTCTAACCCTAATCCTAACAAAAACCCTAACCCTAACCACTAACCACAAACTCCTTACCTAACCATAATCCTCAGCTTATCCCTCTGGAGAGGTCTCTGATTGAAGGATAATAGGCACATACCCTTACCCTGGTCCTAACCCTAAACCTTCTTCTAGCCATAAACCAAACCCTAATCCTAGTGTGTGTGTGTGCATACACACACACACACACACACACACACACACACACACACACACACACACACAGCAGAATGTTACTCAGCCACAAAAAACAGATTGAAATCTTGCCATTTGCAACTACATGGAGGGAGCTAGAGAGTATCATTCAAAGTAAACTAAGCCAGAAAAAGATAAATACCGTAAGATTTCACTCCTATGTGGAATTTAAAAAACAAAAGAAATGAGCAAATGGAAAGAAAAAAAAAAAACAGAGAGGCAAACCAAGAAATAGACTCTTAACTATAGAAAACAAACTGATAGTCACCAGGATGGGGGTGGGGGGGAGGGAGAATGAGTTAAATAGTAAATAGGTGATGGGGATTAAGGAATGCACTTGCTGTGATGAGCACCCGGTGTTGTATGGAAGTGTTATATCACTATGCTGTACATCAGAATCCAATATTACAATGTATATTAACTAACTGGAATTAAAATAAATACTTAACAAAAAAAAGTATTTGTTGTATTTCTGAAAATGGATGTGAAAACAGAGATCAAAACAGACTGATGGAGTATCCATTTAAAGAGCATTTAGACACCAAAACCCCTCTTTACTACAGGATACTTTCTACTTACTATGTTTATTCTCACCCCGACAGAAGTCTGAGGTTTTATTCGCTGGGCAGGTATCTGAAGTACAGGAAGCCAAGCATAAACACTTAACCCTAACCCTAATCTTAACTCTGAGCCTAACCTAACACTACCCCTAACCAGAAACCCTCAATTAAGCTCTACCCCTAATTCTAACTCTAAACTGAAACCTAACTTCTGGAGACGTCTCTGAACTGCAGGATATGAGGCATATATCCTCACCATAACTCTAACCCTAGCTTTAAACCTAATCCTACCCAAACTCCTAACTGTTAACAACTACTCTCTAACCCTAACTGTAAGCCTAACCCTAAACTTAACCTCTGGAGAGATCTCTGAACTTCAGGACAATAGGCATATAGCTTCACCCTGGCCCTAATCCTAAAATTAACCCTTATCCTAGCCCTAAACCAAACCCTAATCCTAGATCTGATGGAAAAAAGATTTGCTATACATACATAATATTTCAGTATATATATGAATATTATTCAGCCATAAAAAATATAGATCAAAATCTTGCCATTTGCAAAGACATGGATGGAGCTAGAGAGTGTGATTCTAAGCGAAATAAGCCAGTCAGAGAAAGACAAATACCATTTGATTTCACTCCTGTGTGGAATTTAAAAACAAAACAAAACAAAACAAAACAAAACAAAACAAAACAAAACAAGCAAATGGAAAGAAAAAAAGAAACAGAGAGGCAAACCAAGCAACAGACTCTTACCTACAGAGAACAAACTGATGGTCACCAGAAGGAGGTGGGGGGGGGGGGGTGTTGAAAAGGTGATGAGGATTAAGGAGTGCACTTGCTGTGGTGAGTACTGGCTGTTGTATGGAAATGTTAAATCACTACATTGTACATCAGGATCTAATGGTACAGTGTATGTTAAGTAATTGGAATTAAAAACAAAAACTTAAAATATGTTAATAGCAGCTATTACCAGTGTGAACACAGTTGATTTCTATTTTTTTTTTGCTATCTCTTTAACAATAAGCCCACGTTTTTGCTGTATTGTAATAAAAACCAAATAGTTACGTTTATCTACATAAAGCTAGTTACAGAGAAATATATAAATGAATTGGTAGCTATTATATAGATATTAGGGAGAAAGAGCCTAAGAGAGAAAAGGTATGCATATACTCGAAAGGCACCCACGTAGGAAGTTTAAACGCAAACTGGTGTTAAGAAAAGAATGGGAGAAGGAAGGAGGAGAAAAGCAGTTAACAGTAAACCAAGGCAGAAAAGTATGATGAGGTAAACACCATATAACTAGTACCATCTGTGCTGCTTCATGTTGCCTGTTCCTGGTTAACTGCCATTTAGATATGCCTGCCTCACTAGATCTGCCCTTTAAATAGTTATGGTCTTTAGAACAAATGGAAACAAGGCACACTGTTCTGATACTAGGAGAGCCTTAAATTTCCCTTCTATAAAATAAGGACTGGTAGAGAATGTATTCTGAGAATAGATGAAAACATTGAAAGGTACCTTAAAAGATGAGATTACTTGATCACACATCGCCATTACTATTTATCCCATTTTAAACTAATCAAAATTAATTATCGTACTGGGGTCCTACCTCCAGCTTGGCTGACTATTAAACATTAAAGCCCATAGACTTTTGTTTAATTGGTAACTAGAATATCAGCAAGAGTGTGTAATCTTGAACTCCCTGGCACTTTCTGCTCGCAACATTTTTTCTTCTCTACTGGTTAACACCGCATCCTTCAGGACAACAACGCTTCCTCAGGGATCTGCTGGGACCCCTAAACTCCATTGCTATATGTAAACAGGCACCCCACCCTCCCTCATTATAGCATTCTTCGTGCCATATAATACATGCCTGTTTACTACCTTTACTAATCGACTGTGAGCTCCATCAAGGGCAGGGAGCATGTCTGATCTGTGCTCTGTTGTATTCCCAGTGTTTACTACATAACCGGACGTAATGCAGGGACTCAAACACTATGTGAATGAGTGGATGGGAGCTATACATGTTGATAGTACTTTGGTTCCTTGTTGATCCAGCATGAGGCTATGGACTTTTATTAAGGCTCATTATAAAACATCTCTTCCAAATTTATTTTTCTACTTACTACAAGGAGAGCTACTGAGAACACGGTTCACCACTTCAAATATTCTCTTTGTGAGGAGCTTAAGGGAGATGATTTTGCACCAGTGCGAAAAATATTAGTTTTCCAAGCAGTTTTTACTTCATGGGCACTATGTATTGTGTACCTAGTCATTTCCCTCTTTGTACCAGCTGGGTCAATTTTATGTACTAACTTCACTCACAGCTTCATGTTATTTAGTTATTTGTGCTTGTCGTTCTCTATCTTTCCTTACTTAAAAATGTATTTTGTATGCCTTAAATCTTTCTAGGAACAAATCAGATGATACAAACATATTAGTAATATCAAACTCAGAGAAAATTATAATAATGTGTGGCTGAGACAATTACCCTGGTAATATGGTGCTTGAATGGATTCTAAGGATGATCAATTTTCAGTTCCTAGTATACTCAATTAGTATGCATTTGGATAATTCAAGTTTGAAATATGTGTCTTCAGTAGGACATTTCTTAAATTCTACCTTGGTTTTTTTTTTTTTTTCTCTGCCATTTCTTTTACATTTCTCCTCATCCCTACCGATACTGTCTTATTTAAAGCCCTCACCAGATTATTTGACTATTCCTCTTTCTGAGCTCCTGGTTTCCAGACAACTTGTGTCAGTCTCCACAACGTACCCTGAAGAGTAATCTCACTAAAATGTAAACTGTTGTCACTGCCTCCTATTGCAGAAAGGTCTCCTCAGCGTCACCTGGAAGTCTGTCATTGAATCCCCACCCCCCCCCCAACCTCCCACCATCAACCTTACCAGTCTTTTTCTAGTCACACTGAACTATGGAGGTTCAGAGAAAGAGCTAGGTTAATTCATTTCTCTGTACTTTTCTTTAAATTACTCTTACTGCCTAGACTGTTCTTTACCACCTTCAATAACCAGCAAAAACCTTTCATCTTCCAAGATAACTTAATATCCACTCATCTTACTAGACAGCTCAAGCGTCATATCTCCTGTGAAATATTTTCAGATTTTTTCAGGTAGAACAGATTATACTTTCTCCTCTGTACGCACAATACAGCCGATAAAACACCCATCATTATTTTATTTCCATTCTTCTCCCTTCATTAACCTAGGTTCTCCAAGAAAAAAGTCATGTGTAACTTGTTCCCATATCCTCTCTGCCTAGTATAGTGCCTGACAAATGGCAGGAGATCACTCAACAAACCTGTGTTGAACTGAATCCCTCGCTTCAACTATGTTTATTTTTCTCTTCTTTGTTCTTTGTGACGATTCTACTGAGAAAGGTTGCTGTGCAAGGCTGAGGAAAAGCAGCAGTAGCAGTAGACAAATCAGAGGGCTCTCAACACTCACAAACTGTCTCATTTTGAACAGGGGGTACAGGCTCCAAGATGAAGAGGCAAAGTTACTATCCATCACCTTCAAAAGCAGTGTTTTTCAAACTGTGGGTTTTGACTCATTAGGGAGTCAAGAACTCAATTTAGTGGGTCAAAACAGTTTGGAGTGTTCTGAAAAACAATGCTGACAGTGATCATGTATCCTCAAGGCATTAAAAAAACTGTTCCTTTTATTTTAGACATTTTTATGCATGTGGGATACAAGAATACCTTCAAGCCCTGAGCTAAGAGCCATACTAATTTATGACTACAATAAAAAAATCACTTAAATCAACAGGTTGGGCTCTTACATGTATTCCAGTTGTAAGTGGGGCCATGATCCATTTTCCTCCCACTGCTATCTGTCAGCATCCTTACTGAACTTGTTGGACATATCAGATGTTGCCTTGTTCTTCACAATCTTCTTGGGAAAGGGAGTCCTAGGACTAAAACCTGAGTCCTTCCTGTTGGACTCTGGTTCCTTCCCTGACCTTAACCTCACTCACTCCTCTGCAACCCAGCTTTTTCCCCCAAGTTCCATCCCTACCCCCTTGTAACTATTTTTCTGGACCTTTGTCATTAGTGGATCACATGCCAGGTTGGGTTACTTCTGGCCTTCAACCCAGCCTCGCCTGTTGAAGAGACTGTCTAGACAGCCAGGCACTTCACATGGATTCTGCCATTCCCTGGTTTGGGGCACGGGGTATAAGCCTCAGCTATGTCAGTCTACTCATTGGATGCACTTTTCTTCAAGTACTTTCTAACCTTTTTCTATTAAATTCCACCAGTATAAAGGATGAGTATTTATTAATTTTGGTCCTCTAGGAACTAACAAAAGATCTGCAACTGTTCCAAATATTACAATTAATTTAGTTGCAAAATAGAATAAAGCTATACTCTAAAACCTATGATGAACCTGATTTTCTTTATAAAAGTGAGTAGTTGATAGTAGTTAGAATTTTATGCTGTACGGACACTACCTGGTAAACACTTCATAGAAAATGCCCCTATTTGCTACTTGCATAAAAAGTATGTTTACATAGACATGCATACAATACACATATATATTTGATGCCTTTAATTTTGTAACCTTTAGCTGCCCCTTAATAGTGCTTTCAAGCTTTCCTTTCTGAACAATTAATTTTTATGCAAACTTCACCTTCCTGAGACAGTCTTAATTTTATACATCACTGAATATTTTTATTTTAATGAGTAGAAGCACTGATTGCCATTTTAACAGCAATAACAAAAAGCTCACATTATTCAGTCATCCAAATGTTACCTTTCACAATCAAAGTCACCTTGCTACTTTCAACACAGTCTTAGCTGCTTTTAAGAAAGAACAAACTCGTTCCCTCGTTCCCGAGGAAATGACAAAATATGGAAACAAGCCTAATAATGGCACTTATCTTAATAAATTCTGGAACTATGAAAAAAGAATTACGTGAAAGTAGAATTTGGAAGAGTACTTGTTCTTCAGTATGTTTTTTGCTTCTTTAGCAGTAAAAATAAATGTATTTGATGAGATGTGAACAAAGTAAATTATTATTTACATGACACACAGTGACCTAAAAAGAAAATACTTTATAAAATCAGAACATCAGAAAAATGGGAACGGTCAGAAACTCTTACATATACATTGCTGATCCATAAATAAAGATATGCAGATACAAGAAAGTATCTTTAAAAACATGTAATATATAAACATCTTCTTTGAGTCCAAATATAAGCAACCCAAAGGAGGACACATACTAGCAGTTAGTAGATGAAAGACGGACCCTTGCTAAGTGTCAGCCTACTGGCACTAAGTGCATTGGGAAGGGTCAATCAGTGTGCGTGTGAGGAGGGGCAGGGGGTGGGGGGTGGGGGGGAATGGTGGCTGGATTAAAAAAATTGATAATGAATTTATAGATAAGAATCTAATTTTATAGACTAGTGTTTGGGAAAAATGTTGACTGCTCATTTGTAGATTATGTCAATAATAATAGTTTTAATATGTCATAGTTAAAGCATTATTCAACTGCATCATACTGTTAAATTAAACATTACTTTTTTGTGATTATTTTAAAACATTAACAGTTCTTTTGTATCTCAGCACTACCAAATACTTGTTACATGACTTGCCTCACACTCTTCTCTTTTTAATCACAGAGCTTATAATCACTAATTTCAGAATTTAGGGGTTTGAATGTAGTCAAAAGCAAAATTATTACCATTAGTACAAGTACAATAATGTTCTAAGTCTTAATACTGGTTTTGAAATACAGAACTTTACAAGGTGGAATTTTTTATGTGATAGAACTAAGAGAATATATTCCATTTAAGAAAACTCTCCCCCCCACTTCAATATGCATACTCTCAACTACCCTTGTTCTCAGTTGTTATTTTTCATTATTTGAACATTTAAGATTTGTGACTGATCTTTAACCAACTATTCTGATTCAGTCATGAAAGAAGAGGAGAAGGAGGAAATTTTATATCTACTTTTATATCCACTTTATATCACATTCACCAAACAATTAGTATCTGACTATCCAATGGTTGAACCTACTAATAAGCATCAAGATGAAAGGCACAAAGGCCTTGCCCATTAAAGGCTCAGAGTCTAGTCTGAGCATGTATGCAAATCTTACAGCATGCTACATGTTATAAGTGAGGTGCTTTTAAAAAGCCTAGGAGGTAGGGAAGCAGCTAAGTTTGCTGGGGCAAACTGATGAAAGGTTCATATTTGAAAGGAGGTTTGAAGCATGAGTAGGATGAAAAAAGAACCATAGAGTGGGAGCAAACTGTGAGTGAGCTTGGACATTATCTTCATAAACAAGGATTCACAGATTTTTAGGTAAGAGAATGTCGTGACCAGGTATGTTTTAGCTATCATTCATGAAGAAGGTAATAAGGGCTTGAAACAGGGCTTCACACAGTGGGAGTAGAAAAAAAGTTTAAAGGAAGAAGGAATCAACTTAAATAACCAATTATGAGTGTGATAACCAATAATACATGTGTAATGAAGGAAATGGAATCATGAAAAATTCCCATGTTTCTAGTTTTGGCAAATGGTTAAATGAAGCTATAAATTTAGATAGAAAATCCATGAAAAGTGGTAAGAACTTCCACTCTGGGGTTGTCTTAGAAAACTTCAGAATTGTACGTGGCTTCAGTCACTATAAAAATAGCTCTTGGGGCGCCTGGGTGGCGCAGTCGGTTAAGCGTCCGACTTCAGCCAGGTCACGATCTCGCAGTCCGGGAGTTCGAGCCCCGCGTCAGGCTCTGGGCTGATGGCTCAGAGCCTGGAGCCTGTTTCCGATTCTGTGTCTCCCTCTCTCTCTGCCCCTCCCCCGTTCATGCTCTGTCTCTCTCTGTCCCAAAAATAAATAAACGTTGAAAAAAAAAATTAAAAAAAAAAAAAAAAATAGCTCTTTGTCGGGGCGCCTGGGTGGCTCACTTGGTTAGATGACCAACTTGGACTCAGGTCATGATCTCACAGTTTGTGAGTTCGAGCCCTGTGTCAGGCTCTACGTTGATGCTCAGAGCCTGGAGCCTGCTTTGGATTCTGTGTCTCCCCCTCTCTCTGCCCCCTCCCCTGCTCACATTCTGTGTCTCTCTGCCTTTCAATAATAAATAAATGTTGGGGCGCCTGGGTGGCGCAGTCGGTTGAGCATCCGACTTCAGCCAGGTCACGATCTCACAGTCCGTGAGTTCGAGCCCCGCGTCGGGCTCTGGGCTGATGGCTCAGAGCCTGGAGCCTGTTTCCGATTCTGTGTCTCCCTCTCTCTCTGCCCCACCGCCGTTCATGCTCTGTCTCTCTCTGTCCCAAAAATAAATAAATGTTGAAAAAAAAAATTTAAATAAATAAATAAATAAATAAATAAATAAATAAATAAATGTTAAAAAAATTTTAAAAAAATAGCTCTTCCAGGGGTGCCTGGGTGGCTCAGTTGGTTAAGCATCCGACTTCAGCTCAGGTCACGTTCTCAGGGTCTGTGAGTTCGAGCCCCGCATTGGGCTCTGGCTGACAGCTCAGAGCCTGGAGCCTGCTTCCGATTCTGTGTCTCCTTCTCTCTCTGCCCCTTCCCTGTTCATGCTCTGTGTCTCTCTGTCTCAAAAATAAATAAACGTTAGAATTTTTTTTTTTTAATAGCTCTTTCACAAAATAAGCGCATAAACCTGTTTCAAAGTGTGGCTACTTTTGGCAAAATATATATGAACATTAAGGAGGGTGTGTGTGAACTGTTTATTTCTTGTTAAAGAAGCAATCCATGTTTATTTTATTAATTTTATTTTTTAAAATTTTTTTAAATGTTTATTTATTTTTGAGAGAGAGAGAGCAAGGGAGCACGAATCGGGGAGGGGCAGAGAGAGAGGAAGACACAGAATCCAAAGCAGGCTCCAGGCTCTGAGCCATCAGCACAGAGCCCGATGTGGGGCTTGAACCCACAAACCATGAGATCACGACCTGAGTCGAAGTTGGATGCTTAACCAACTGAGCCACCCAGGCACCCCGAATCTATGTTTATTTTAAATATTTGGAAGAAAAAAAAGAGAAAGATCTTTGTAAAGACGTGGTGACATTTTGGTATGTTTTCTTCCAACAATTTTCATAATTATGATCAAATTATCTACAAACATACTTTTATACCCTGCTTTTTCCCCATTTATCATTATGACATAACATTTGAAAGGAATAACTTAAACAAAAATACTCATAGAGTTGTAGTAAAATGACAAAGGGTTACTGCTATTTAGAAAGGCATATAAGACCATAAAGTTAGAAAGCTTAAGATCATAGTACTGCCAATGACCATGCTATTAATCTCTAATTAAATGGGAAAAAAACCTCCTTACTAGCTGATTAACAAATGGGGAAACAGAGACATGTTAGTAGCATCTACCCATCTCATTTTTTACTTTTTGTGGATGAGACTCTAAACACGTAAAAGAAACCCAGGGTCACACGTACAAGTGTTTGAATTGTACGACCATGCTGCTAAATTGTCAGTGGAGCCAGGATTCAAATCTAAGTCTGTTAGGACTTTTGGTTCTCTTTCCAGTATGCTATGCTGCCTCCCCTCAATACAAACCACAATGAATGACAAGGTTTCTGAAAGGGCCTAGGATATTCATTTAGAATGTAAGGAGATTATTTAGGACAGTCAGTCTCAATTCTAGTGGTGGCGAAGAAGAACCAGGCAGGTGGAGTGGTAGACTATATAATTCCAGTGGGCCTTTTCAGCGATAACATCTGTGACTCTGCACTCTTCACTAGGGCTCCTGAACCATTTTTTCTTTCAGTTCCCAATGCTATTAGTTTTCTTTCAGAGATTTTGGTGCTTTCACCCCATGTATATTGGGTAAGAGAGAAGATCTAAAGTCTCCTCTCAGAGGCTTGCGTGCAATTCGTCTTTCAGTTCATGGACAGTGCGTACAAGAGCCCATAAGCGAAACGTGGCCCACTGTGCTATTTACAACTATAATGCTCCTCAATTTTTTAAATGTCTTTCATTTCCAGTTTCTTTAAACAGATTATCTGTGTTGGCTGTCTTATTTCCTATTTTAGTACTTCACATCGCTTGAAACTAGAAGCATAATTTGAAAATCAATAAGTCAACAAACTGCTCTTTGTCAATTGTTTCACCTAATTTCTGACCTACCAGCACAGACACTGACCACTTTAAAAGAAAAATGAGATAATGAGTAGTATACAGTGAACACTAAGATAGTGGCTCAAAATCCTGGCTGCACATTTTTAAAATAACATAGACATAGAAAGCTCTTTAAAAATTCTAATGACTAGGACAACTCCTGATGAATTTAATAGGACTCTGGGGAAGGGGAGTTGAATATAAGTACTATTTCAAAATCTCCCTAGAAAAATCCATGTAAGCCAAAAGGCAAAAGTCATCAGAGGGTACATACTTAGGATGCAACCAGTTTTCAGTGGAGTCTTCTGGAGGAAACAAAAGACAATTGTGGATTAACTTTCAACATTCTGAAGTGCACAATACATTTAATACAGATTGTCCGCAAAGGTGGCCCTAATAACTGCTTTCATGGCCGTATGTTCCTTCTCAATATTACTTTTTTGCTCCTCTTATCAAGAGGAAGAATCTGTTTGTCCTCCTATGAATCTGATCTACCCTCATGATCTGCTTTGACCGATAGTATATAGAAGGGATATTCTGTGACTTCCAAGCCTAGATTTCAAGTGGTCTACAGCTTTCACTTTAGCCATCGTGGAAGGCGATGCTGCCATATGAAAATCCTTAAGGATAAAAGATGACACGGACAAAGAGGAAAACCTCAAAAACCTTCAACCTCCTGATACATATTAGGCCATCTTGGTCCTTTTAGGCCAAGTTAAGTGCCAAATGCTATGGACAAAACTGGTGTCAGTAGAGACCAGCTGATCCTAGCCTAAACTGCGAGCCAACAGAGTTGGGGACAAATAAAAAGATGTGATTTTAAGTCAGTGAGTTTTAAGGCAGCATTATAGCAAGAGAGAACTAGTAAAGTAGTCTTAATGAACATAATAAATGTTAAAGACAAAGCAATACATTATTTCCTACTTCTCCAAAAGTAGTATTTATGTGCTCTAAATACTTGCTCATGTATTTTAAAAAGACAAGGAAAAAACCCAGAATTTAGCAAACACAGTCTTTCTGTTTTCTCTGTTAATAATTCAGTAACATATATTTAGGTTGGAACTTGAAATACAAGATCAAAATATAAGAAAAGGCTTTTTATAACATACAACAAACTACTGTAACAATAATTTTATATCATTTCATGTATGATATGGATTCAGGATTAAAAAGTGTGTGGATATAAAAAAGCTCTTAAGTCTCAAAACTTTTTGAAGGTCACCTAACACAAAATATACAGTATTTGGGTGCATTGATGAAATTACTCAAAATGATGTCAAGTTTTTGGTATATTTCCTTTTCACAAGAATTCGCTAAATGGCTCTTAGATTAATCCATTCATTCAATAATTATTTATTGAGTGTCTGTATGCAAAGCACAGTCTTAGATGTTATACAAGGAAGACCCAAAGAAGTTTAGTTTAGTCATTTTTTTCACTGACTTTCAGGAACCTGGGACATAAGAGAGGGAATGAGACAAATTTGGGGAGTTCCAGCTAAAGGAAAAATCATTTCTGCCTAAATAACTAAGAAGACTGAGGAGGGGAAAAAAAAGTGTTCTTTTAATTGTGCCTTAAGAGATGGTTAGCATTTCAAAGGGATGCTCTGGTTCCAGGAGGACAGTCTAAATAGGCAAAACAACAAAATAAAGCTAAGAGGTGAGAAAATTTCAGAGTACAGTAAGCAGTCTAGCTTGGCTAGAACACAGGGTACATGGACAGAAAGTCAGATACAACTGACGGTAGATCTGCAAAGGCAGGGAATGGCACCCCCGATATTCATTTATGCTGTAGGCAGTCTGAGTCAAAGAGGTTTGGGAATATGACAGTAAAAGCAACAAATATGGAGCTACAAACAAATTAATATAAATTGAAAAAGAAGAGAGAATAGCTGGGAGGCCAGTGAAATAGTCCAAATAAGAAGAAACTTATTTTTTGCTGTAATAAACAGTAGTCCTGGGAGTTACAAGAGAAAGTAGATATAGAAGGTATAAAAGGTATAGAAGGTGGATAAAAGCAAAAGGAAATCCTAAGGACATTAGGTCTTTCTACAGGTAGTGGTGTGACAATGCTGTGTTAACTCCTCAGATGCACCAGCATTCAGAAAAATAACTTTTAAGTAAGATGTTAAGTCCTGGCAGTTTTGTTTTTTTTTTTTCCCTCCCTACTGCTCCGGAGCAAGATGACTTCACATAAAGGAAATCATGCAGCTTATCACCAAGGATACCAAGAAATGCCCAAAGGCTATATTTCTCAGTTACATCCTCTGCTCCTTGGGAGTCCTTAGCATTGGTTACCAAAATCTTCTCAGGAGACATAATAGTGGAACACCCACTGAATCCCCCCAGGGTTTTTTGGTGATCCCCTGAAGTAGACAGTGCCTAAGGATAAATCACCTGTGTCCTGGTGCTTACATCTCTGTTTTTAGCTTTTACAACACACCATCTTTGCTGAATATATAAAACACAGGTCTTTAAAAATAGTGATGCTTTATATTGGTCCATCTAGATTATCTCTGCACAACAAACTACAGACTTTTTTGGTCTCTTTCCTAGATTATCCATAGAGCTCTAAAACTGCTAAAATCTAACCGGTCAATAAATTCCAGTCACGTTAGCCAAAATATTTTACTTTTTAGGCTCTTGACTGTTTGATACCTCAAAACTAAATACAATAATGATAATGATAATAACCGCTACCAATTATTGGGTGTTCCTTAAGTAAAATGCATGTGTTCAATATTTGGTAAATATTTCCAAATTTAGTCTCACCAATATATTACAAAGAACGTATTTTAAAGTTTATTTTTTGCATGAGAAAATCCAGGCTCAGAAAGGGTAAGGCATTCACCTAAGTGATTACCTAGCCAGTGCTATAGAGGGTGCCCACAGGCCCATGGTTTTAAACCACCCTACTACACTACTTTGCCTTGCGCACATGGCGCTCCAAGGCCTAAAGGAATCATGAGATAAAATGGAGAGCAGTGATGGAACACAGTGATTAAGAGCACAGATTCCTCGAGGCCTGGGTGTGAATCCCAGCTCTACCACTCACTAGCTGGCTGACATTGCACAAGATATCTAACCTTTCCTGGTAAAATGGCAATAATGAAGTAAGTACCTCAGAGGGCTGCCATGAAGATTAAGTGAATAATATAACTAAAGGGAATGAAGCAGTACCTGGCACAGAGACAGTGCTATGTAAGCGTTCACTGTTGTTGCTTTGTCATTATCATTACCATTGTTTGACTCCAAAGTAAAAATATTACCTTTGAAATCAATCCTTTAAATGTGACATATCATTTAAGAAGGTTTGCTAGCTTTTTTCCCACCAATATCGATTTTATGACTTTTTATAGATGTAGTCTACTGATATCAGGGGAGATGTGTGAACTTCAACTTCAGTCAACTTTAGAACAAGTGTCTAAGAGTTAGCAAGTCGGTGTACTGGAATTAACTAGGGTGCTTTTAGAAAACTGTCTAGGACCTGTCCCAGACTTAGGACACTAGAGTGTCGAAGGAATTATAAAAAGCTCCCCTAGTGATTTTGATGCAGCTGGTCCAGAGCATCTGACAACCACAATAATGTAATTCATTCAGGCATAAAGAAAACCTATTTAGAGAGATTAAAATCTCTCTCTCTTCCCTAAACATGTTACTGAGATCAAGTTGTATCAAAAGCTAAAAATATAGAGGCACCTGGGTGGCTCAGTTGTTTAAACGTCCGACTTCAGCTCAGGTCACGATCTTACTGTTTGTGAGCTCGAGCCCTGCGTCAGACTCTGTGCTGACAGCTCAGAGCCTGGAGCCTGCTTTGGATTCTGTGTCTCCCTCTCTCTGCCCCCCCCTGCTCATTCATTCATTCTCTCTCTCTCTCTCTCTCTCTCTCTCTCTCTCTCTCTCACTGTCTCTCAAAAATAAAAACATTAAATAAAGCTAAAAGTATAAACATTCATGCTTTGGGATCCTTGTGAAAAGGAAACCATTATATTCTCCATATTTATTATTCCTTAGTGGAAAGGAAAGTTTTGGCATTCAGTATGACAACAATCACCTACCAGGTGCCGTACAAAATGTGTACGAAGACTTTTTCCTTCTAAAGTATGCAGCCCTGAACTTTGATAAAATCTAAGCATTGCGAAATAGAAAAATATTCTAAAACTGAAAGTAGTCACTTAGCACTCTTTGGCTCACACATACCTATAGTGGCTACAAAGGCTTTTTGCTCTCTTGGATGAGCTGGCATTGTTTTCTTTCTTTCCTCTTTCAGTTTAACCCCAATAGTAAACACATTCATTTACTCTAGGTTAGATGATGGCACTGCATGAAAGTTAGGGACTGCAGAGAATGCTTCAGAACCTCCTAGAAGAGGAGAATTCAGCAATTCACTTCTGAGTAAGCTGAAACTCTTGATCATATCACAACATGCACTATTCCCCCAAACTATTACTAATTAGTTTAAAGGCTAACTCAAAGTTCTAGCTTCTACATTTAGCATAATGATTAGAGACCTAGATAACTAATGAATTAACTGAAAGAGAACTTACTCTTCGTTATCAAACTAAGCACATTTGTGGAGTCTCCTTCTGATTTACACTATCTGAGAAGAAATCATGACTGTCTTTCTTTTCACATGGCACTTAGTTGTTTCAAAGTAGTATAAAAAAACATTAGGAAAACTGGTCTTTTAGGGTACTTAGGAGGCTACTAAATACAAGAAACTAAAATGGACATCCTACAGGAAAGCTGTTGTCTCTATCATCAATACACCTGTGGTATGTTTCTATGGACTGAAATGGACTCTAGCAGCCTGAGATATTGCTATAGTCTCTTACTACTTGGGTGTTATTTATGTGCCAAGAAGATCTGGTTTATTGTTGGATGTTCCTGGCTCCAGGCAATGCTGTAAGGTAGATCAATGCTGTCTTCAGTACCATACCTTCTACCTAACTAGCCCTTGCTCTCAAGCTGCTTTCCATGTTCAGGGCCACTAAACCTTTTTTAAAAATGCCTTGCGCCTCTTACTTTTTCTGATCCAGCTTCTCCATCCAAACTTAATGACCCTTCACCCAACTTAGGGAAGACCTGAAGGACTAATAATCACTTTAGCCAAATTATGGTAGTAATGTCTAATACTGTATTAATTAATTATGCCACGAAAACACATTAATCTTCAGAAACACAAGAAAACTACAGAAGAGAGTAATGTGGAAAACTCCAGGGAAGGTCAGAGAAAACACTAATTCTCCCCCCAAGCTTTCAAGACCTATGAGCAGCTACCACTTTTCTCTCAAGATTGGCTTAACTCCTAAAATCTACTAAAACCATCTGTGGTAGGCAGAATAATCTCCTCCTCCAAAGATGCCAATAGCCTAATCCCTGGATCCTGTGGTTATGTTAAACAGCAAAAGGCAGACTTCAGATGGAATTAAAGTTCCTCATCAGATGGCCTTAAAATAAGGAGTTTAGCCTGAATTAACTGGGTGGGCCCGATGTAAATTAAAAGAGTCATTAAATGGGAAAAGGGCAACAGAAGAGTCAAAAGGAAAGAGATGGCATCTTAAGAGAGACTTAACCAGCCACTGTTGGCTTTGAAGACGGAAGGTAGGCATGAACCAAGAAATGTGGACTCTAGAAGCTAGAAAAGGCAAACAAACAAAACAGTTTCTCTTCTAGAGCCTCCAGAAGGTAATAAAACCCACCAACACCTTGATTTTAGCCCAGTGAAATCCATTTCAGACTTTTAATCTCCAGAGCTACAATAAATTAGTGTTGTTGGAAGTTACTAAATGTGT
The DNA here is from genome assembly GCF_022837055.1 of Prionailurus viverrinus. NCBI lineage: Eukaryota > Metazoa > Chordata > Mammalia > Carnivora > Felidae > Prionailurus > Prionailurus viverrinus. The sequence goes on along the minus strand of NC_062561.1, from coordinate 132,204,432 downwards.
GGAAATTTGTTATAGTAACATTAGGAAACTAATACACCATCAAAGTACACAGAAGGAGCTCAAACCCTGATTTCCTTAAAATACATGCTTGGTATTTTTCCTACTGGATTGTGCTGCTGCTTGATAGCGGAAATTGCCTCATTTGTAATTGTTAGTGATTAGACAACATAGATGATTAATTGCTGTGCCTGAAGATACAAGGGAAAAAGAAAGATCCAGTAATTTTAAGTAATTTAACTTACACTGCAAAATAGATTTAAAGGTTCAACTGGCCAAAAAATTTAGTCAAAAGAACTCACTGGCTAGTATGGCCCTGTTCTGAATTTTCTTTTATTCAAAAATAGGGGAAAGAGGATTTATCAGATTCAAGTTAACAAAACCCTGCCAAACATTAAGGTGTAAACAGTTCACTGTCATCTACTAGCTTATATCATTTCACTTCCCTCAGCCAGCATCCCCTTCCACACTGAAGCACAACATTTGCCACTGATTTTATCCTGCATTTAGGGCCATGTACATTTCCAGAAAACTAGACATGCCACCTGAAACTTAAACCACAATATATGGAGTATCCATAGCTCCTTCAAAGTACTTTATCCTAAATATTATTGCAGAGTGCCTGTGTTACTCCCTCTAATAAACATAATAAATACCACTGAAAAGCAGCTTACTACAAACAGTGACAGGTTCTTAGCTGATGGCAAAAAGAGAAAGCATTCCTATTATTTTGTAAACTTCTCACAAAGCACAAATTCTCTACTGTTTTGATTTGACAAGAAGCTAAAATTTATGCCATTCCATACTCTACCCCAGTAGACGAAATTCTTTGATGGAAAGAAATGGCTGATTGTTTCGCTCCAAGAGGAAATTTGGTGCCCTCTGGTGTTGGAAAACTAGATGATCCATATAGCCTTTACAAACTAGCATTCCAGAGAGGGTCATAAAAGCACAATTATTAGAGTGGAAAAGCTTATTTTAATTCAATACAGATATAGAGTTATTTTTTTGCAGAAAGTTTTGCTTTTGGTTTATTAATCAATGTTTATTGATAGAGTATTAGACAAGCAATATAAAAAATTGAGCCTATTAGGTAAGACTACTTGCCTATATTATCTGTTGTAGCCTCTAGCCTTAAAACAAGAACAAAGGTGAATGGTTTAAGATTTTGAGGCAAAAAAAAAAAAAAAGAAGAAGAAAAAGGGCATGACATTATTAGGATGCTATGATTTATAATTGATGCTTCAACTGTATTACACAATGTTAGAGACATTAAAAAAAATAAAACAAATGATAACACCTGTGAAAAATACTATCCATCTTAGGAACATAATTAATAGAGCTGGAGCCCCCTATATAGCACCCTGGATCATATTCTTCCTTCCCTTCTTAGGCAACCACTCTATTCAATTTGATATTTAAACGATTGATATGTAAATGTAATTTTTAGTTTTCTGCATTTTCTCTAACACTGTTATGCTGCTTCTGAAACTGAAAATTACCTTTAAAATATTACTTTGTAAAAGAAAGCCCAGGTGACAGCAGTTCAAACTGGTCATGCAGAGCCAGGGAGAGGATTCCAGCTACATCCCCAGTTTGGGGACAAAGAGAAGCTGACATTGTGACGTTCTTAAATATGAGAAGATTGGGTGACACATGTCTCAGCACTGTGCAGTTCCAAGGAAGTCTGAGCAGGACAAGAAGGCCCTATGGTTTTAAAAAATAGGTTAGTACATGGATTGACTACTTTAGGCTTTGTTAATGGAGCGGAGCCTCCTCTCATGTCTCAGCCCAAGTTTCTCTTTGTGTAAAATCAAAGTACTGTAAGACCTATTTCCCCCCTTAGAGAAGTAAGCTTCATAGACCTGTGTGACCAGTTGCTCTAGAGTGAGTTTTCTGAGAATCAGATCCTGAGATGGAATTTGCATGATATTAGGGAATATCCTTGTGGAAGGAAAGAAAGCAAGATTTGGTAGAAGTCAAACTTGAGGTAGAATGCCTGACGACAGCCCCAGCAAACTCCATGGAGAGCTCTATTGTAAAATGACCATCAGTTATCTTTATAATGAGTTGAAAAGTTCTAGTCTTTACACCCAAGGCCTAGACCGCACGTGCGCGTGCACACACACACACACACACACACACACACACACACTCTTTATTTCATGTGTCTCATCCAGGTCCTGGCATATTAAAAGAAAAATCAGTATATATCTATGAATACACTGGTACTTAAATTCTTAAATTGTCATCTCAAAAAAAAATAGGTTAGTACAGAAATGGAATAAGGGACAACAGGTGGACTGTGTATAAACCACTTTGGTTAATGTGGTAAATGAAGCCAAATGTGGAGCTTTAGAATGAAAACCAGGCACAATCTTCCCAGAGCACAAGAGGCCAGAAGAACTGAAGACACAGTCTCGATCTATTCACCCGACACACCTAGACTAAGCTCAGTCCTACGTGATAAGCTCCAATTTTCCTTAAGTGTCACTCTGGGACTAGGTTACTGATGATTCTGTTTTCTCCTTTTTCCAAATGGTCTTACACAAAATTTGGGAAAGGATAGCATGCCTCCTTGCCATTCTCTTATACCCCACTGCCTTTTCCCATCAGTGCCTGGGGAAGTCAGTGCCTTCATGCTCCTCTCTAGTGTCCAAAGCCTGCCTCCCTCAGAGCTTCCTCCTGCTCCAGCAAGCTACCAGCTCATGGGAAAGAGGGGATACAAGTAAAACACCTTGTAATGTACCTAGCATACACTCAGGCTCAGTAACTTCTAACTGCTGCTACCATCACTCTCACAGCCAGAAACTCTTCATTCCACTCCCTCCCTTCAGGTTGCTCTTAGAACTCTCATTCTCATAATACTAGGCTAAGAAAAGCTATGTGAAGATATTAAATGTCACTTGGACATAAGTATTTGTACTGTCTTTTACTATATGCAAGGAGCTATATTAGGTGTTAGAAGGTATAAGATCAAAGTATCTTGTCCTTTCCAATATGTTTCTTCATCTAATTCCTCCTCAGTCTGGTTCTAGCCAGCTGCCTCTCCTCTGCAATATCCATCAGAATAAATTCTCGTCGCTCTTGTTAATAAATTCTTTATTGATCTCCCTTCTTTCCAATAGTTCTCAACTCTGGCTATACATTACGATCACTTGAAAATTAAAAATATACTGTATGTATATACATTTTAACATACAAAAACACACATAGTGATGTCCAGTCTAGACCAACTGAAGTATAACCTGATAGAGCCCAGGCACTGGCAGTTTTTCAAAGCTCCTCAGAGGATTCCAACTTGCAATCAGGGTTAAGGAACCAATGTTAGCCAGGACCCTTAAATTATTTTCCATGCGTAAAGCATTGGCTACATTATTTATTTGTTCAATTCATGTACTCAGCAATTACTTACTCAGCTCTTACTGTGGACCTAGCCTAAAATTACTCAGCAACCACATGGCATCTTCAGAATCAAACATATGTTTCTTACCACTCCCTCATAACTGTTCCTCAGTTAATCATTTCTCTTTTCTTCTATGCCATCAATCTTCTCACTTCTGCATAATCTTCCTACCCTTCCCCAACCAAGCTTACTTTCTTTGGGACTGCTCTGGGATTCTCAGTGTATCTCAAGGTCTGTTTGTTAAATCCAACATTTGTTAAATCCAAAAAAATCCTGGATTTAGAAAGCTGCTGTCCAAACATCATGATGATATGACATTTCTGCAAATGCGTAAGATCACTGATACTCATAGGTGCCTTCCCCCTTCACTCAAAGGTCTCTGAGTCGAAGAATCATATTTCATTCATTGTTGTAACCTCAATATTTAGTATAGCTTCTGGCCAAGAGTCATCTACCCAACAGATACCAGTTAAATGAACAAAAGGATGAAAGAAAAATTAAGGTATATGATAAAGTGTTTTCTTAATCATCTAAGAATGATAAAACATGTGGGAAATCTTTCTTGAGAGGTCACTTTTCAGCATGGAGTTTGGGATCTACATCTGCCACATACTAGGTTTGTGGGCCTCGGGAAGTTATTTAACCTCTCCAATACTTAGTTACTCCATCCATAAAATGTTGACAATAGAACTTATAAAATGGTGTAAAATTAGATGAAATCAAGAGCTCAGAAAAATACCCAGCCTATAGTAAGCTTCATGAGGTAGGCAAAATAATGGCTCCCAAAAGATGTCCATGTCCTAATCCCTGAACTTCTGAATATGTTATCTTACATGGCAAAAGGGACTTTTGCAGTTGTGATCAACTTATGCCTTAAAATAGGGAGATTACTTTGCATATTCCAGGTGGGCCAGTATAATTACGAGGGCCCCTAAATAGGTCAAAGAGAAGAAGTGACAGAAGAAACAAAGGTTGGAATGATGCTGCTGCTGGAAGGAAGACACAAACCAAGAAACAGAGACAGGCCAAGTAACAGATTCCACCCCAGGGCCTCTAGGGGGAAGGCAACCCTTTCAACATAGTGATTTTAGCCCCATAACATCCATTTTCAGAATGTGGCCTCCAGAACTATAAGATGATAAAACTATATTGTTTACAGCTACTATATTTTTGGTTATTTGTTACAGCAGCAATACATAAGGGATATGTAAGTGTGATAATTATTATTATTCCCCCTCCCCCATTCCTGGGCTAGCATCAGTACTGATGTCATGTCAGTAGTATATATCCTTGATATGATGTGTTACGCCATGAAAACAGCATTTTATCTCTGTGGTCTTCTTCCCTAAAACCCATGTCCAGAAAAGCGCTAATGTAGCATATCTATCTACACTTAAAAGGTTGGCCCTTGATTGACATCTGAGTATTTCAATTTCTGGAGGGCTCATCACCCTAACTGATAAGACTGGCTCACTGTGCTTTATGTCTAAACAAAAACATATGGTTTATGCTGATTATCTGCTTTCTTTCTGGAGTCCAGAATTTTGGTATGTTCCACGCAGAAGGTGTCCACATGGCCAGCCTCCAATAAAAACCCTGGGCATTGACTCTATAATAAGATTTCCTGGCATACAACATTGAACATGTTGTTATAACTTGTTGATGGAATAATTAAGTTCATTTTACATAACTCAGTGGACTCTTGGAAGCTCTATCTGGTTTGTTCCAGAATTTGCCCCATGCACCTTTCCCTTTGCTGATGTTGGTTTGTATCCTTATACCGTAATAATACACAGATGTGGGTGTGACTATAGGGTGAGTGTTTTGAGTCCTTTTAGTGAATCATTGAATGTGGAGGTAGTGTTGGGGACCCATGACAAAATCCATAATCCCAGTCTAGGAGCACCTGGGTGGTTCAGTTGGTTGACCATCCGACTCTTCATTTCAGCTCAGGTCATGATTTCATGGTTTCATGAGTCCCAGTTCCATGTTGAGCTCTGCACATTGACCACATGGAGCCTGTTTGGGATTCTCCCTCTCTCCCTTTCTCCCTGCCCCTCCCCTGCTCATGCTCTGCCTCTCTCAAAATAAATAAATAAACTTAAAAAAATTGTTTAAAAATAATTCCAGTCTAATCATGAAAAAACCATGAGGCAATCTTATTTGAGGGACATTCTACAAAATAGCTAATCAGCATTCCTCAAAACTGTCAAGGTCATCAAAAACAGGGAAAGTCTGAGAAATTGGCAAAGGCAAGAGGAGCCTAATGAGACATGGTATCTAAATGTAATAAAATGTGGTACCCTGGATAGGATCCTAGAACAGAAAAAAGAACTTTAGATAAAAACTACAGAATTGTGAGTAAAATAGAAAATTTATTTAATAATAATATATCAATACTGATTAATTGTAAATGTACCATACTAATGTAAGTTACTAATAATAGGGTTAACTAGGTGTTGGCATAGGGGAACTCTCTGTACTAGTTTCACAACATTTATAAAAAATCCAAAAACTATGCTAAAATAAAAAAAAAGCTTTTATTAAAAAAATCCCTGATTACCTACTGTGCATAGAGTATTGTGCTAAGCATTAGAAAATTTAGATCTTAAGATAAGGGAATTATCAATTCTACATACTTTTGCTCTATCTACAGTTATTCATTTACCTGTATTTTGAAATCAATTGAAATGGCAGGAGAACAAAGTTAAGGTATTTGCTAATGCCTATTTGACAACTTATTTGTATCTTATTTTCTCAGTTGAGGGTGACTTCCTGGAAGGTAGAACAAATGTAGAAGTATCAACTTATTCAGCAAGCCCTAAATGTTGTTACACTAATAAAATGAAGAGAGTTGGTCAACAGGCAACATAAAAAGATGTTTAATATGGGGCGCCTGGGTGGCTCAGTTGGTTAAGCATCCGACTTTGGCTCAGGTCATTATCTCACAGTTCATGGATTGGTGCCGACCGCTTGCTCAGAGCCTGGAGATTGCTTCAGATTCTGTGTCTCCTTCTCTCTCTGCCCCTCCCCCACTCACGCTTTGTCTCACTCTGTTTCTCAAAAATAAAAATAAATGTAAAAAAAAAATTAAAAAAAAGATGTCTAATATTATTAATCATTAAGGAAATGCAAATAAAATTTGCAATGAGTTATCACTTCATATCTGTCAGAACAGCTAAAGTAAAAAGGACAAGAAATAACAAGTGCTGACGAAAATACGTAGGAAAAGGCATCCTCATGTACTGTTGCTGGGAATGCAAATTAGTGTCGCCGCTATGGAGAACATTATGGATGCTCCCCAGCAAATCAAAAATAGAATTAGCATATGATTCAGTAATTCCACTACTGGATATTTACCCAAGGAAAATGAAAACATTAATTTAAAAAGATATACGTACCCTTATGTTTACTACAGCACTATTTATGAGAACCAAGACAGAGAAACAACCCAAGTATACATCCATCCATAAATAGATAAATAAGTAAAATGTGGTGTGTATGTATATGTATCCAGACATACAGACAGACATGGTGGAATATTACTCAGCCATAAAAAAGAATGAGATCTTGCCATTTGCAACAACATGGATGGACAAGGTATAATACTAAGTGAAATGAGTCAGACAGAGAAAGATAAATGCTGTATGATTTCACTCATATGTGAAATTTAAGACACAAAACAAATGAATAAACAAAGGAAAAAAGAAACAAACAAAAACTAACTCTTAAATGCAAACAACAAACTGATGTTTGCCAGAGGGGAGGTAGGTGGGGAATGGGTGAAATAGGTGAATGGGATTAAGAGTAGACTAATCTTGATGAGCACTGAGTAATGTATAGAATTGTTGCATCATATATTGTACACCTGAAATTAAAGTAACACTGTATGTTAATTATAACTCAATAAAAAAAAAGAAGAGTGACAAACTTAAACTGAAAAAATAAATTTACACAAAGTAGACAGAGAAATAAATACTACTTTGTCTTCCTATAACTAAAAGTCATGATGTTCTTTCCTAAAAGACCATTTTGTGACTATGTTTCTATGTTTAATGAAACCAGTAAGATCTGTGGCATGTAATTCTAAATGTCAGATTTTCATTACTAAGGCTTTTTCTGTCAATAAACCATTAATTTTCTGCTGGACAAAGAGAAAAAATTGGGAATAATTGTTCAATAGGTGGATTACTATTATAATTCAGATATGCAAAAATTCCTCTTTTAAAGAGACAACCAAATATGTATTTGGAATATGATTTGTGAATAATTTGAAGATGACAAATCAAGTGTAAATGATTAAACGAACTCCTTTGAAATTTATGCAAAGTTCAAAATGATCACTGTGACAAATCCATGAAAATGAAATTTAGTACCTTGTGGAAAATATCTTTTCTAGATAAACTATAAAAGGGTCCTTAATATAATTTATTGGCTTCTATTCTCCCAAGTGTCTAAATCATACCTTTGTAATAATACAAGTAGTCTTAACTCATTTAATTAATTTAATTCTATTAAATGAGTCTGAACTCATTTAAAATAATTATGTTGTATGACTACAATATATCATAGTCATTGTAGAAGTTCAATGATGTATTACAAATCATGATATTTGGTAAATTATTTTATATTCTCATGCACAACACTCCACAGAAAGGTAAGGTAAATTCTCTTTTCACAATAGCTTCCTGGGGTCTTAAAGATATCTCTTTAAGAGATATTTTCTTTTATTCATATTACATAGACTTAAATTAAAAAATATTATGCAACTATACTAGAGACAGCTTTACCTTTCCTTAACCGACAGGAAGAACTATTTTCCCCAGGAAGAAATTTTTTATTAATTTCCTCAAAATGCTAGTATTTCAGTCTTTTCATGATCATACTAACCACTTAGACCAACAAGGTGGGCCAAAAAAGAAGTCTCAAAGGAAATTAGAAAATGGTTTGAACTGAATTATAATAAAAATACAACATAAAAGTCACAGGATGTAGGTAATGCAGTAATTAAAAGGAAGTTTATAGAATTAAATGCTTGGATGAGAAAAAAAACTTTCCACTTGATAAGTTTCTATCACAAAGTATTTTTTTCTAAGAGAAAAGAAAATGAAGTCAAAGCAAGGAAAATGAAGACAATATTAAAGGTAAGAGTAGAAATTAAGAACTTAAAAATAGCAAACAATAGAAAAAATAATTGAAACCCAAGGCTGGTTCTTTGAAAAGATCAATAAAATCGATAAACCTCTAGCAAAACTAAAATAAAATTTAAAAAAAGGAAAAAGAAAAAGAAACAAACTGGCATGGTAAGGATTAAAAAGAAGATGTCATTACAGACCCAAGAGACATTAAAATAGTTATAAAGGAATATTATGAACAATACTAAACACATAATTTCAACAATACAAACTTAGATAATTAATTGAAAACAACTACTGAAATGTACTCAAAATGAAACAGGTAACATAAATTGTCCTATAACTACTGAAGAAATTGAATTACTAGTCAAAAACCTTCCAAAAAAGAAATCTTCAGGCCCAGAAAGTTTCCTTGCCAAATATTTAAGAAAAAATGACATCAATTCTTCATAATATTTTCTAGGAAATAGAAGAGGAAAGATTATCTAACTCTTTTTACATGCTAGTACTGTCATGATACCAAAACACACAAAGACAGTACAAAAAGAGAGAAAACCTCAGGTCAATATCCTTCCTGTACAGAGGTTAAAAAAAAAAATCTCGCAAATAAATATTCCAAGTAGTATCCAGCTATATACAGGAATAGAATACAACATAATAAAGTGGTGCTTACTGTGGGACTGATTGATTAATCGGTACTAATACTGAAAATGCATAATCATATCAATCGATGCAGAAAAAACACCTGACAAAATTCAACATCCATTTAAAACTTTTAGCAAACTTGGAATATAAGGAAACTTCCTCCACCTTCTAAAGCGCATCTATACAACACCTAAAACTGACATGTTACTTAATGACGAGAGACTGAATGCTTTCATCCTAATACGAGGAAAAAGACAAGGATGTCTGTTCTCCTCATCTTTACTCACTATTGTGCTGGATGTTCTAGCTACTTTAGTAACACAAAAAACAGAAACAAATTCCAGATTGGAAAGGAAGAAGTAATGCTGTCTTTCTTTGCAGATATGATCATTTAAGTAGAAAACACAATGGGATCCATATAGGTAAGATTAGAAAAGTTCTAAGACACAAGATCAACATATAAACTCAATTTTATTTCTACATATTATCAATAAACAACTGGAAATTGACATTTAAGAAAACAATATCATTTAACAACAGTATAAAAAAATATGAATACTGAGAGATAAATCTGATAAAAGATGTCAGAGATCTGTACCTTCAACATAAGGCACAAAGTCAAAACAATTGTGTTTGTGTACACTAGTAATACACAATTTTCAACAATTTTTAAAAATGAATAACACCAAAAAGTAAGTAGGTATAAATCTGACAAAACATGCACAAGTTCTGAATGATAAAAAGTACAAAAATGTGGATGAGAGAAATCAAAGACCTAAATAAAAGGAGAGACATACCACGTTCAAGGATTAAGAAAATCAGCATAGTAATGATTTCAGTTTTCCGAAGTTGATCTGTAGATTTCATATAATACAATTAAAATACCAACAAGGTTTTTTTGTAAACATAAACAGGCTAATTCTAAATTTTATATGTGAAGTCAAAGGAACTATATATAATAAGTAAAACAAGTTTGAAAAATAACAAGCTAGAGGAATTCTAGAATCCTCTTTTATGCCTTATTATAAAGCTATGATAACTAAGACAAAGAACTACTGGCAATGAGAGAGACCCCAAAATGAACTGAAGGTAAGAGAATCCAGAAATAGGCCCACGCATACACAGCCGAATGATCTTTGATAAAGCTGCAGAAACATTTCAATGGACACAGGACAGTGTCTTCAACAAATGGTGCTGGAGCAATCGAGCATCTCTATGCAAAACAATAAATCTTGACCTAACCTTACACCGTATTAAGAAAATACACTCAAAATGAATCCTAGTTCTTAATGGGGAACTTAAAATTATGGAACTTTTAGACAAAACCACAGGAGAAAATCTTTATAACCTAGAGTTAAGCAAAAGAGATCTTAGATATGACACCAACGGCATAACTGATTTTAAAAAATGAGAAATCAGATTTCATCAAAATTAAATATGTTTTTACAGGAAAAAAATGTTGAGAATGAAAAGACAAGCTACAAACTCAGAGAAAATCTTTACACATCACACAAGCAATGAAAAACTCACATCCAAACTATACAAAGAACGTTTACAACTCAACACAAAGAACGCAACCCAACTAAAAATAACTAAAAGATTTAAACAGACACTTCACTAAACAATATATACAAATGGACAAATAAGCACATGAAAAATGTTCAATATCATTAGGAAAATGCCATTAGGGAATTCCAAGCTGAAACCACAATGTGATACAACTACCTGTCTACTTATGACAATATAAAAAATACTGAGACTACCAGGTGTTAGTGAGGAGTGACAGCAAAGCAAATTCCCATACATCCTGTCTTGGAATACAAAAGAGTATAGCCATTTCCAAACTGGAAAACAATTTGACAGTTTCCAATAAAGTTAAATATATGCTTACCATACGATCCAGTAATCTTACTGAGTATTTACCCTAGAGAAATGAAAAAACTTAGGTTCACACACACAAAAAGAACAGAAATGCTTCTAACAGCTCTACTCATAATTGCCAAAACAACTGGAACAACTCACCTGCCATCACAGGTGAACAAACTGGTTTATTAATAATGATGGAATATTACTGAACAATAAAAAAAGAACAGTAGATATATGAAATAACTTAGACGGCTCTCACAAGCAACTGTACTGAGTAAAAGAAGCCAGTCTCTAGAGGTTATATATGATTCTAATTTTTTATAACACTACATTATTATTTTATAACATCATCAAAGAGACAAGCTAAAGTAATAGAGAACAAATCAGTGTTTTTCAGAGATTAGAGGTAGGGCAAAGATATGATTATAAAGATATAACCAAGGCACAATTACAGAGGTAGAAGAGAGATTCTGAGGTTGATGGAACTATCCTGTATCCCCATCATGGTGGCTGTTATATGAACCTGTCTATTTAGATCATAGAGCTATATGCCAAGAAGAAATCAATTTTATTGCATAATAATTACAAAAACTAAAACAAAACACTCAAAAAGACTATGATGAATAAAAAAACCAAGTTCGCTCAGCACTATCTTCCCCCAAAGTAGATGTTTAATTAACATCTATTGAATAAAAACTGAAAGTTGGCTATAGTTTCTGTTTCAATGTTAGTCTCATTTATACCCCAAAGCTTCAAAAATTTAAATAACTTTTTCTAGTGTCATTAACACTAGGTAAATGCCACATAAAGATGTCTAGCTTGTGAAAAAAATCATTAAAAATATCAAATAAAAGTCAGAAATCTAGATTTCCCAATGAATTATTTTAAACTTAAAAAAAATTATCATTAACGGATAACTTTGCCTTTATTTCTTGAATGCTTATCTTCCTTATTTAAAAAAGGGCAGGATCTATGATGAAGTCATTACTCAAAGGCATGGTATATGAAACACATATTTGATAAATGTTTACAGAATTAACTACTCTTTACTAAACACGGAATGAACTGAATAGCTAAACCATTAATTTATCTCAAATACTAAATCTTTCTAGGATTTATCTTTTTGTTTCACTTAGCAAAACAGTTGAAAATTTTTCTTCTTTCCGGCTCTAATCATGGTGTGTGCTTGCATCACTAACTGTCATTTCCACGCTGCTACAGCTAAGCGGACGATCTATCGGCATTTGTTTGCCTATAGCTCCTGTGCAACCAACCAAACCTCTTAGGGTCCTGCCATATTACCCCCTATCCTGAAGTGTCACAGATCTGACTAGAATTCATTCATTCTGATCCATTAGCCAGGCAGGCTGGCTAAAATACACGTATGTGAATGAATAAAAGTAACTTCATAAAAACAAATGAACGAACAAACAAAAACCCACTGATGTTGGTCTTGCTTTGCTCTAAACTGTATGAAGTAGAGTGTTCCTATGCTGAAAGGAATCGGTAATATAGATGAACTTTTCAGAAGTACCCAGCCTAAAAACTAAACACATTTTTTAAATTGCAAGGATGTTGTCTGTATATATATTTACAGTACAGAGCAAGTATAATTATACTTCTTTTAAATTTCTATTTGTTAAATTATTATTTTAGAGCTCTCTACCTTATTTTTCAGGTATTATTTCTGAATATTAACATAATATATGATCATCTCCAATGTATCTATGGGTTTAAGTCAAATTTTCAATTAAAAATATTGTATTTTACAGATTCGATAAATTAAGCTGTGAAGTATAATGGTGCTAAAATATATTCATTTTTTTACAATCTACAATATATGCCTTGATGCCACATTATGCCATCACTTGCAAATAAATCAAACTGCAATCCTCTTGTCAGCATCCAGTCAAAAATGTAGTAATGACCTATAATTATACTATCCAACCAGACAATGAAAAATAATTAACCTGATTGAAGCACTCACAGTAATTTTATTGTATTCAATCTATGACTAGAATCACAAACAACAAGTTCGCTTGTTTAAAATAATGAATTATTATGCACAGTTGCAGCTTTCTATATTTAAGCTCTAAGGACATTGTTGATATTCAACATACTGATTAATAAGGATTGCTATTTATTATGAACAAGTAAATAACAAAGGCAATTTTTGAAAAAAGTTTACATAGAAAATACTGGTTCTTAAACTTTCAAATTTTCATGAGCACCTCATCCATTGGCTTCCACTGGTCTCAGCACCTGCAATTTATTGTTCAGTGCCTTCACATAACGGCTTTTGAACAAATCATTATAGGGACAGAAGTTTAAACCATAGAGAAGCACACTTTCCTATAAAATTACAGTAAGGGTCAATTATTATCAAGATGAATTTCATAACTTAGCACAGTAAACTATATCTGGATCATGTGAGCACATAATTACATAAGGCTCCTTGAAAATATCCATTTAAGCTAAAAGTGATGAAAGTCAATGAATTTGGCACTAGATTGGATTTAATTAGAAAAACTGTTTTGTTTCAACTTAACCTGAAATAAAATTGCCATAAACAATCCTAACATGAATAAATTTAAAATAATATGACAATCTCATCTCAATATCATGATTAATATTTGCGTAAAATATTAGAATTGGGAAAACCTCACAAAAGGACATTTTCTAAACATAGGTGAGCACAGAGACAGGCTTATATCTGTCAATCATAAGAGAGGTACATGATTATTAAGTTTACCTAGACAGAAATGTCCTTTCAATACTCATTAAAACCATGTTTTTATAATATAGGTATCCAAAGTTAGCTCCTTTCTCCAGAGCACAGTATTAGTAATACAGAATTTTTAGTAAACTCTTAAAAGAATTACCTGCTTCTGTAGCCATCTTTCATGCCTTCGTTGTTTCCTTCTCAGATTTTTCAACTTGCCCCTTTCTCTTTTATTGAGCCTCTGATTAATGGCACCCAATGAGAAAGTGCCCGAGCGCAGGAAGTCCAGTGGAGAGAGGTGTTCTTCCTGGTCCGAGGCCTCTATCATGTTCCGACCAGCTGAGGGCAGGTCCATCAGGAAAGTCAGGTTGTTAGAACTAGCATGGTCAGTGTACACTGCGGAAGCTTCTAGACCACACTGAAATTCTCCTCCTCTTTGTGTCTGGGTCTCACGGGGAGTCACTGAAAATCTTTGCAGCAGCATATTAGGATCAAAATTGGATGAAATCTGAAAGGAACAGTTATTTTTACTAGATTCTAAAGGCAAGCCTGAAAGGTGAATAGGCTGTGTTTCATTTAGCCTGGGACAGGCAGCAGTCTTACTATGTATTTTATATAAAGTGGGTAATAATGTCAGTTTCTCACTGATGTTCAGATCCAAACTATGTGATTTCCTATGAAAAGCTCTTGTAGTGCATCTGCCCGTCACAAGCTGAGGAACAAAAAGCTGGTATTTTGGATCTGATGCTGTGAAGAGCAGTTTTTCATTCTTCATCTGAAAATATGTTGACCGTACCTCCAGGCAGAGTGCTTCTGTTAATCTTCCAGGGCCATTATTATTTTGGGCCATATTTAAAAGCCTGTGATTTCTGTTTTTGGAGGTGCCACCTGTCAGTAGAGTTTCCTTGTCACAACCTGACTGAACTCTAGGATGTGACAAGTATTTCAGCGATGGTCTCATTAGTCGGCCTGCCTGTGTTGGCTGATAATCGGTCCGGCTCTTAGAGAGATGTACAGCTGCAAGCTGGCCACAGGAACATTTTGGAGTGCTGACAAAATTAAAGCCCCCTAAACGGGCCCCACAGAAAGGGCAATTCAGTTTTCCAACTGTCCACTGGGCCTACAGGTAATAAAGGAAAATAAGACAATGCTTTCATTGTAAAGTAACCAAAGAGAATGTGAGTTGTTTTGTTTTGTGTTTTGTTTTTTTTTTTTTAAGCCAACCACATGAAAGTTTTCTATGCCACAGAAAAGGCTAGCTTTCTGTTTTCTGATTAGTAGACAGACCAATAAATGGAAATAAGCCTTTTAATAAACAGAGATAAGCAACTCCAAAGTTCTAGAATGATAACATACGTTATGCCCATCTCAACAATACTCCTAAGAATTCTAAAAGACTCTCTCAAACAATAGGTTGAATATGGATGCAGTGCGAATTAATGAAAAGAAAAATACACTATGGAACCAGGAAGCAAATCAGTCTACAGAGCTTAATTTGCAAGTAAAATCTCACAGAAAAGTGTCTGTTTTGATACACTTCTTGCATACCAAACACTGTGGGAGGGAACTTTACCCAACCAACAGAATAAAGCTCTTCCTGCCTTTTTACATACAACCAAAAGATATTGGTTGCGTACATCAGAGTACAGTTTCTATATTCAAATGGGAAATTAATAATAAACTAGCTAAAAATTATTTTTTCAACAGAGGTAGTGGAACATGTGTAGCATCCTGATACATTTTTTAAAGTTCAGGACACTTAAAACCAGCGTACTGGCATGTTCCCAGGAAATCATTACAATGTGAGAATGAATGCAAGGGATACCTATCAGATGTTATTTTTTAACAACAACAACAAAGAAAGTCATTGGAGAATGGCAGCTATACTTTCCCAAAATCATATTACTTATAGTTTTCTAATACATAGGTGTTTTGAATTGAAAGAACTAATGATACTATAATGTCAACAAAATGAGTTCCTGCTCTTATAATATTTCATCAAGGAGACTTAAAAGTGTGGTAATTTGATTTTGATTGTACCACTGATGGTCATTACTTATTTAGTTTATTTTATATGTGTGTACATACACGAATGATGCAGGATATTTCATTCAGTCATTGGGCACTATTCTAGGTGTATCTAAAAGATACACTAATAAACCACAGAGAAAAACTTCTGACTTCATGGAACTTATATTCTAATAGGGGAGCTAGGCAATTAACAGGGTCAGTAAGCCATATATGTATGTGGGAAAGTGTGTGTGTGTGTGTGTGTGTGTGCGCGCGCGCGCGCAGTAATGTTTATATTTATACATGTCATATACACGTATGCATATTTACCAGTACTATATATTACTTATTGTGTGTGTGTGTGTGTGCATATGTAAAATATAAATAGGTATATAAAACAGAAAAGGGGGGCCCCTGGGTGGCGCAGTCGGTTAAGCGTCCGACTTCAGCCAGGTCACGATCTCACGGTCAGTGAGTTCGAGCCCCGCGTGGGGCTCTGGGCTGATGGCTCAGAGCCTGGAGCCTGTTTCCAATTCTGTGTCTCCCTCTCTCTCTGCCCCTCCCCCGTTCATGCTCTGTCTCTCTCTGTCCCAAAAATAAATAAACGTTGAAAAAAAAAATTAAAAAAAAAAATAAAACAGAAAAGGGAGAAAGGAAGTGTGAAGAGTGGTAATAGTGGGGAAGGGCAATTGATAGTTTGCACAGGCAATGCCTCATTGTGATTAAGACATATGGAAATGAAGGAAGAGGGGATTAATTGTGGGAAGAGCAATCATGGAAGGGGAAATACCAAGTTCGAAGTCTGAGGGTGAAAAGTACCTATAACACTCCAGTAATAATGAAGCCAGTAAATGCAATCAAGTGTTACACACCCTTTCTTATCTCTTGAAAACATGTATTCAATAAAAAATAGCTCTAGAATGAGGATAAAAAAACTTGAAAGGATTACATTCCTAATTGTACTCAGAAACTAAGGAACTTACTTTTTGTATTAGACAGTTTATCCATTCTGGAAGAGCTTCTATATCCATGTGCCACACATGACAAATATTTTGATCATCAGCTGAATCATGTCTATCCTGTTGTATAAAAATGCATGATATTAGTCATTACCAGGTTCTGGATTTATTTAACGAATTTCATGTTTGAGTAAAACACAAAAATATACATCTAGTTTTAGCTAGGAATAAAATATACATTGCTCTCCTCTCCTCACTCCCTCCTTAAACCCACAAAGACAAAAAAAATTTTTTTTTCAGGGAATAACCACTTGGGAATTAAAAAAAAAAAAAAGCATCAAATTAAATTTAAAATTTAGCAATAAGTCACTCAATAGAAAAATCTGGCACCCTATTCTTTTTTCCCGGGTGTAAGAAAAAACAGCGCCATTCATGACAACTTTCCTGGGCCTTTCATGTCTTATTCCATCTGTACTTTACTAATGACAGAATAAAGGAGTTGCTATATAATCTATCAAGATGCTCAAGAAAAGTACAAGAGGATGAGGGAGAAGAAGAATTGTGTAGGCAGCTGGAAAAGCCCCAACTAAATTTCAGCTGTGTTAGAACAAAAAATATTTCAAAGAGAGATACTTTTGGCTTTCTGAAATAGGTATGTAAAAATAACTATGATATATAGGTGAAGCGATACACGTATCAAAAAAATGCAGGACAGAGCAGCATGGAGATGTAGGACTGTTTATGACCTTAGTGAACCTTAGGCCAATTATTTTACCTCTCTGGGTTTCAGTTTCTTCACCTGTAAAATACTTCTAGATAGTTGCTAAGGTCCCTTCTGAGTATACAGAATGATATTCTATGATGACAAAAAAGAGTTGCTTGAGAATAACAGGGAAAAATAAGGCTTCTGCCCACAGACCCATTTCCAAGGTGAGATTTTACATAGATATAGTGTTTCCAAGTTGCACAATTCTTTTTAAATTTCCCAAGCAGTTACACAACTAGATACTATAATTGGATTAACAAAATAAACAAGGAAATTACTAAACATCCTTTCTAAGTTTGTATTCATAGTGACACGAATAAAAGAAGACTGAATGTCTTTAAGAACCTTTCAATGAATAATTTACATTGTGACTTGGAACCAAGATCACCCTGAATTTCTAGGTTTAATCTCCCAAGCTGGTTCCTCTGGGCCCTATATCACTTTTCTCTTCCATTCATACATATTAAGATACTAAATGGTGGCCCCATATACAAGAAAAGTTTCAGTATGATGTATTTATATATCAGAAAGATCTATAAAGAAGCCATCTTAATCTAATTTCTGTCAGGCTCTTAAAAAAAATCATGAAGTAAATTAAAAGAGGAAAGGACAGGAGATATTGTTGTATGTTAGACCACATTTCACTATTTTGTACACTGTACACAATTGTATTTTATATATATTTATTTATAATGGAGAAAAAATACTCTTGTTAAAAGGTTTCAAAATTTTCTAATTCTAATGTTTTAAAAATCTACAACACAAGTACAAAATACTTCACTGACCAATACAAAGTCTGTTGAAAAGGATTTATAGTGGGCCAAAGAGTTACTTTACAGTTCTATTAATGATGCCTGAACTTTAATTCTGGCTAACAAAATGCAACTTACCATGTCAACAGTGAGAATAATGAGAAACAGCCAGGCAGGCCCAGGCCAAAATGAAGAACATATTACTGAATGGAAACAAAGTGAGGAAGAGAGGAGGAGATACTACGACACAAAAAGGTTTATTTTATTCTAGATTCTCATGAAACAGAAGATGGAAAACTTCAGGCAGAGCGAAGAAATTACTGGTTTCAAGGTGGCAAAGTGAGTGCATATTCCAGTTGATCCTCTCTCTCAAAACAAAAAACTAATACAAGACATTTACAAAAAGAACCCAACCGCTGAATTAGGAAATACAGATGGGGAGATTTCAATGAATCAGAAATTATGAGGAACCTGTGAAAGATTAGTGAATAAATAAAAGCACAAGGTATCTAAGTTCCAAGTACATAATAGATGAGAACAACACAAAGAATGGTCCATGTCAAACAGGTGAAAACCAGAAACAGAAAAGGTCCTGGGTAACTATCACGGGCAGTGAGTAAGTCTGTCTGCCTCCAGGCAAGAGGAGTACTTGGACAAGAGAAAAATGGGGCAACATTCCAGGGTAGCTAGAGATGCCAAAAAAAGATGGAAAGCATTTGCAGCAAGTTTAGAAGATGAGCTACTGAGGACCAATGTCTATTCTTGCTAAAAATAGTACTACAGCATATGAAGAATGTGAACTAGATTTGTTTGTACCAATAACATGCATCGCTGCTATGTACTCTTTGTTCTTTTAAAAAAAAGTCAGGTGAAAGAAATAAATGCACTCTGAACTATGATATTAAAAGCATATATAACCTAAAATTAGATGAGCAGTATTATGGCTTTTCTATGGAAACAAACAAAAATGGATAGAAAAAGTCCCTAAAAGGCCATGTAGTAAGTTGCTAACATTGGTTAGATTTTTTTTTTAATTTTTTTTAAACATTTATTTATTTTTGAGACAGAAAGAGACAGAGCATGAACGGGGGAGGGTCAGAGAGAGGGAGACACAGAATCTGAAACAGGCTCCAGGCTCTGAGCTGTCAGCACAGAGCCCGACGCGGGGCTCGAACTCACAGACTGCGAGATCATGACCTGAGCTGAAGTTGGCCGCTTAACCGACTGAGCCACCCAGGTGCCCCAACATTGGTTAGATTTTAAGGAAGAAAGACCAAGGG
The DNA here is from genome assembly GCF_022837055.1 of Prionailurus viverrinus. Taxonomy (NCBI): domain Eukaryota; kingdom Metazoa; phylum Chordata; class Mammalia; order Carnivora; family Felidae; genus Prionailurus; species Prionailurus viverrinus. The sequence goes on along the minus strand of NC_062561.1, from coordinate 132,184,894 downwards.
TAGGAGTTACTAAAAGGAAACTTTAACTTTCTCCTAAGTGTTTTAATGGGAGAATATATTAAATTACACTTACACGATTACAATTTTATTTAAAAATTGGTTCAAGTGAAAAGGAAATAAATTGATTATTTCTGATTCTGGCAATCCTAAAGTAAGTGGAATTAGATATGCTCTCAGCATTATAATAGATAATACTAGGGAAATATATTTTTTAAAAAATTGTATAAGACCTTGGACAAAATAAATGGCAGGACTGCGAACACTGAGAAGAGAAACATAAATGAGGGGAGCCTAAAAATCACCCTTGATTTCTGCCGTGGGGAAATTCTAGAATCTTGATGTAGGGAGGAGGAAGCCAAGAACATAGAAGAAGTCTTGCTGATAAAATGAAGATCTAAGTGTACAGAGGCTAAATAGCTAGAGTTTATAGACAATGTACTGGCAAGGAGAAGCCTACAAATAGAAAAAAATTCCAGAGAACTGTAGGGATTCCTTTAAATCTTTGGTTGAATACCAATATGAATACATGTTGGGTGAAATACCAGAGAACCACATAAAGAAAATTTACCAAGGAAAAGGCATCTGCTAGTGAACTGTAAATTTAACTATTCACACAGGGATCACAGCAAGCTGGGAAGATATTCATGCTCCAATTAGCCAGAGTAGCAAGATCTCAATGAACATCTTGGGTATTTAGTAGATTCTAAAGAGTCCTGCCATAAGAGCAGAGCTAAATTAGCCCTAGAATAAAGCCCATTAGAAATCAACCTACAAAAATTTAAAAATAGGCCTGCAGGGGCGCCTGGGTGGCGCAGTCGGTTAAGCGTCCGACTTCAGCCAGGTCACGATCTCGCGGTCTGTGAGTTCGAGCCCCGCGTCAGGCTCTGGGCTGATGGCTCGGAGCCTGGAGCCTGTATCCGATTCTGTGTCTCCCTCTCTCTCTGCCCCTCCCCCGTTCATGCTGTCTCTCTCTGTCCCAAAAATAAATAAAAAACGTTGAAAAAAAAAATAGGCCTGCAAAGAATCAAAGTCAATCACTAGTAATTTATATGCCTGCTAAAAACCTCTTTAAAGGAAGATAATAATATTCAGACACTCAATATTAAAACTAAATGTCCAACTTACAAAAAAAAATTACTAGATACGTGCAAAGCAAAAATGACCCATAACGAACAGAAAAAATCGAGCAACAGAAATAAACCCAGAAAAAAGTGGAAATGACTGCATAAGCAGATAAAGACATTAAACCAGCTATTATAAATATGTTCAAGCATTAAAAGTAAAACATGAATAAAACAAAAACAGAAAAGTCTTAAAGTAACAACAAACAAATGGTATATCTAGAGATAAAAATTCTATCCAAATTAAAAATGTAACACTGTGTGTCAACTATACTCAAATAAAAACTTAAAAGTAAATTTAAAATTTTTAATAATTTTTAAGATAAAAAAAAGAACAGTGAGAATGAAGCCCTGTAGCTCTCAATCAGAGAGTAAAGTAAGTTTCTTTGACCAATGACTGAGTTTGGCTGTAGGTTTTTCACAGATGCCTTTTATCAAGTTGAGAAATTTTCCTTCTTCATTTTCTGAGAGTTTCTATCATGAATGGGTATTGAGTTTTATCAAATAATTTTGCCACATGTATCAAAATGTTCATTTTTTTCTTCTCCATTCTATTGATACACTGAATAATATTGATTGATTTATGAATGCTAAACTAATTTTTATTACATAATGTGTAAATTTATTCCTAAATTGTTCATGTTTTTTTGATGCTGCCATAACTGGTGTTTTACCAGGTGCTTACTGTGGCTAGTTTAAATAGAGTTGAATTACCATACTGACCTTATAGTCTACAAACGTACTAAACTCACTCCTTGCTGGTTTTTTGTAAATTCCTTAGCATTTACTAAATATATGATAATATATTACTAAATTGTACTAATGTTTTATCAAATATTTTTGAGACTATCTTCATAAGAGGTGTTGATGTGTGGATATCTTTTCTAATAGTATCTATTTTTTTCCTCTGTCCCCCTCTCTCTCTGCCCCTTCCCTGCTTCTCTCTCTCTCAAAAATAAATAAGAATGGGGAAAAAAAAGAATACTTGTTTGTTTTTGGAGGGTACAGGTTTTCATCTCAAATTCATCTCCTTTAATTGATGTAGGTCTGTGCGTAAAGTCTATTTTCTCTTGATTCATTTAAATAATTTGTATCTCTTTCAAGTTTTATTCCATCTAGGTTATCAAATTTTTTCATAAAATTTTTCACTACATTGTTATTATTCTTTTAAGGTCAGTGCCTCTATAATGATGTCTCTCTTCTTCCCTGATATTAGTCATTTGTGTTTTATCTGTATTTTCTTGTTCACTCTAGTGACATATTAATTTCATTGTCTAAAAATATATCTTTTGATTTCATTCTATTTTCCTTTTTATTAACTTCTGACAGGTGTTAGTTTCTTCCTGTTGCTTACTTTTTTAAAAAAATTTTTTCAGGTTTTTTTCTTTTAATGTTTATTTATTTTTGAGAGAGAGAGACAGAGTACAAGCAGGGGAAGAGCAAAGAAAGAGGGAGACACAGAATCCAAAGCAGGCTCCAGGCTCCAAGCTGTGAGCACACAGCCCGAAGCGGGACTTGAACTCGTGAACCACCAGATCACAACCTGAGCTGAAGTCAGACACTTAACTGACTGAGCCACCCAGACACGCCTCCTGTTGCTTACGTAAGATTTAATGTGCTCTTCTTGCTTTCTTACCAAGCTGGAAGCTTACATTATTGATTTTAGGCCTTTCTTCAAATAGAAGTACTTACACTCTAAAGTTTCCTGTGACCACTGCCTTATCTGCATCCTACAATATATAGCTTATGCATTTTCCTTTTCATTTAATTTCAAGTATTTTCTAATTTTTCTTGTGATTTCTTCTTTGACTTTAAGTTTTAAAGTATGTTTTTTAATGTGCAAATATTTGAGGATGTCTCAGATAACTTTCTGCTATTGTTTTCTGATTTAATTTCATTGTACCTCAGAGAACATATGTGGTATTACTTACTTTCTTTAAAATCTAAATAATGGTCCAACAAATGGTATATCTTGAAGAATACTACATTTGCACTTTAAACAAATACCTGTTCTGCTGTTGTTGGATATATTTCATAAATATCAGTTGTGTTGTCTAAATGTAATGTTTTCTTACTGAATTTCTGTCTTCTTATTCTACAGAATATGTAGAATATTCTTACTCTACAGAATATGAAGAATATTTGTTTATGAAACAAACCCTAAAATTTCCAATTATAATTATGGGTTTATACATTTACTCTTTAAATTCTGTCAGCTTTTGCTTCAAGTATTTTAAAGTTCTGATATTAGTTACATACATACTTCAAATTGTTATGCATTTCTGGCGTATTACTTACTTCATAATTATGAAAATTATCTCTTTATTTTTAATAGTATTTGTAGTTTTGAAATCTACTTTGCCTGACATTAATATAGCAATTCCAGTTCTCCTTTGATTTATGTTGGGATGATAAAAATGTGTTATTACTTCATTTTATATTTCAGTGAATTTCTTATAAAAACATATAGTTTGAAATTTGTAATTGAAGCATGTATATCACTTGCATTTAATGTTAATACCAATATGTTCAAGTTTAAATTCAGTATCTTATTTCCTATTTGTCTCATAATCTCTCTTCTGTTTTTCTTCTTTTACTGTCTTTTACTGTTGGCGCTTTAGAGCTAATTATTTCTCCTCTCCTCCTCAGTGGTTGTTCTTTTGTTTACAATATGCATCTTTAATTTATCATAGTCTTCCTTTAAATTATAATATATGACAGTATGTGCAGATTGGAAACTTATGCAGTGTACTTTGATTTTTTGCTTCCTATTCTTTGTATTATTGTTCTCACACATTTTATTTTTGCATTTATCAATTACACGATAAACTGTTAACATTCTGCTTTAACAATTGTCCTTTAAGGAAAATTAAAAGGATATGTACATTTACCAACACATTTACCGTTTCAAGATCACCCTATTCACTTGTACTGATACAAATCCCATTTGATGACATTTTCCTAATACCTGAAGAACTTCCTCTGATAGTTCAAATTTACTGGTGATGAGTACTTTGAGGACATGTTTCTATGAAAAAGTTTTCATTTCACTTTCATTTGAAACATTTTATGTACTGTAAAATTACTCTGTAGTATACAGTCCCCTGGATTTTGTGAAATGCATAGGGTAGATTATACATAACTATGATCAAGATACAAAAGCAGTTCCACTATCTTCCTCAAATTCTTTCATGCTGGCCCTTCATAGTCAATACTTTCCTCCCCACTTCCCAATCTGTTCTCCATTCCCATGATTTTATCATGCTGGCTCACCCTGTTCAAGTGGGATAGTCAGTTCAACAAACCTGAAACTTCCCCATCTTCCCCTGAATCCCAGTTCAGCTTCTCCACCTCCTCGACCAGACAGACGTGTATCTAACTCTTTGATGAAGGGGTATAGTTTCTGACACATATTCACAATATCAAGAACAGAGATAATGAAAGCGGCTTAGGTTTCTATTCATCTTCTAGGTTGCCAGCTTTTCCTTGCTATACCCTACTTCACATTTATCTTCCTTTCCTAGCTCTGTCAGTCTTAGCACACACTATGTCCCGGTGTCTTAGGGGTTTAGCTATCTCAGTGCTCCTGTTCCTTCTAGTTACAGTTCTGGGCCTGGCATTTTTTATGTTTTCATTTCAGTATAGACAACATATAACGCTAATTTCAGGTGTACAACACAGAGATTCAAAATGCATTATGCTATGCTACCAAAAGTGTAGCTACCATGTGTCACTGGTACACTATTACAATATCATTGATTATATTCCTTATGTTGTACCTTTTTATCCCTGTGACTTACTCATTTCATAATTGGAAGCCTGTATCTTCCACTCCCCTTCACCCATTTTGCTGTCCCACTAACCCTTCCCTCTGGCAACCATTAGTTTGTTCTGTGTATTTATGGGTCTGATTCTGCCTTTTATTTATTCATTTTTTTAATTGCACATATGAGAGAAATCATATGGTATTAGGCTTTATCAGTCCGACTTATTTTACTTAGCATAATACCCTTTAGGTCCATTCATGCTTTGGCAAATGGCAAAATCTCATCAGTCACTTCAATAAATGGTGCTAGGAAAATTGGACACTACATGCAAAAGAATGAAACTTGACCACATTGTAACACCATACACAAAAATAAGCTCAAAATGGATGGAAGACCTAAATATGACACCTAAACCCCTAAAAATCCTAGAAAAGAACACAGGTAATAATTTGACATTGGCCACAGCAACTTTTTTCTAGATGTGTCTACCAAGGTAAGGGAAACAAAGCAAAAAAACAAACAAACAAACAAACAAACAAAAACCTATTGAGACTGCATCAAAATAAAAAATATTTTGCACAGTGAAGGAAACCATCAATGAAACCCAAAGGCAACCTACTGAATGGGAGAAGAGATTTTCAAATGGTACATCCAATAAGGAGCTAATATCCAAAATATATTAAAAAAACTTACATAACTCAACACCAAAAACCTCCAAAATGATCCAATTAAAAAATGGGCAGAGGACAAATGGACATTTTTCCAAAGAAGACACCCAGATGGCCAACAGACACATGAAAAGATGCTTGACATCTATCAATAATGCAAATCAAAACCACAATGAGATTTCACCTTATACCTGTCAGAATGGCTAAAATCAGAAACTCAAGAAATAACAGGTGTTGACAAAGATGTTGCAGAAAAAAGAACTCTGGTTCACTGTTAGTGTACTGTGCACTAAATTAGCACAGCCACTATGAAAAACAGTATGGAGGTTCGTCAAAAAATTAAAAATAGAAATACCATATATCCAATAATTCCACTAACGGATATTTTCCCCTTCCCTCCCTCCAAAAACAATGAAAACACTAATCTGAGCAGACAGATGCACACTTATGTTTATTGCAGCCTTATTTACAATAGCCAAGATATGGAAGCCATCTAAGTGTTGAATGATAGATGACTGGATAAAGATGTGGTGTACATATACAATTCACTCTTTTCTATGCCACATTGTATTGATGTTCCAAGTTAGTAGAGTATTGCAAGAAAAAGAAAAGAGACACACAGATTAAAAATAAACAAAATAACAAAATACAACTTCACACACACTAGGATGGCTAATAAAAAAAATATTAAAATAAAAAGTACATAAGCGTAGGTGAGGACATGGAAAAATGGAACCCTCAAACATTTGCAGTGGGAATGTAAAATGGTGCAGCCACTGTGTAAATAATACTGTTTCTCAGTAAGTTAAACAGAATTACCAATTTACTTACCGAGTCTACTCCTGGGTGTATACCCACAATAATTGAAAATAGGTGTTTAAACAAAAACTTGTACACATATGTTCTTACCAGAACTAATAACAATAATCAAAAGGTGGACGCAACCCATGTATCGATCAACTGATTAATGTATAAGCAAAATGAGGTGTATCCATAAAATGAAATATTGTTCAGCTTCAAGAGAAATAAAATAGTTATACATGCTATTATGTGGATAAATCTTGATAACATAATGCTGGTAAAAGAAGCCAGACACAAAAAGCTACATAGTGTCTGATTCCATTTGCATGTAATATTCATATCTACAGACATAAATCAGATTAGTAGTTGCCTGGGCTTTGGGGGAAGGGGAAATGGAGAGTGACAGCTTAATGAGTATGGGCTTTCCTCTTAGGAGGATGAAAATGTTCTAGAATTAGACAGTGATGATGGATGCACAACACTGCAAATGTACTAAATATCCCTCATGGTAAATTTTATGTTATGTATATTTTAGTACAATTTCTAAAAAAGAACATAGTAACTTTTTTATTCACAGTCAGTATACTATGAAAAATACTAAGGAATTCACCAAAAAAGCTGCCTAAAAATCTGCATAATTTCAGTATACAACATCAACACACCAATTTCTGTATATCGCATTTCTGTATATTAACAACAAATAAAAAGTGAAAACGTTTAAAGTATCACTTACAATAGCATAAAAAAACATGAACTACGTAAGTATAAATTTGACACAACATAATTAAGACCTGTCCACTGAAAACTACAAAATACTATACAAAGAAATTAAAGAAGACCTAATTAAACTAAGGAATATACCATGAAGGCTCAATGTTTTCAAGATCTCAATTCTTCCCAGATTAATCCACAGATTCACCACAATCGTACTCAAAATCCCAGAAGATCTATTTATTAAAATTGATGGATTACAAAATTTATGTGAAAATGCAATTGACCTAAAACACCCCAACAAATTCTGCAACAGAAGAAGAAAGGTAAAGGCCATACACTATCTAATCTCACCAGTTATTAGATCAATGGAATGGAGTCCAAAAATAGACCTGTATATAGAGTCAATTAATTTTTGGTAAATATTTCAATGTAATGAGAAAAGATCTATTTTTCAGTAATTGGTGATGGAACAACTGAGGTTAAAAGAAAACCAAAAAAACAAAACAAAAAACCTTGATGCTTACCATACACCACACACAAAAATAACTCAAAATGGATCAGAGTTCTAAAAAGTAAAAGCTGTAACTGTAAAGTGTCTAGAAGAAAACAGAGGAGAAAACCTTTGAAACCCTGTGATAGGAAAAGGATTCTGAGAACACAAAAACACAAACCATAGAGAAGAGGATATGATAAACTGGATTTCATCATAATGAAAACAATCTACTGTTTGAAGGTGTCACTAAGAAAATGAAAACATAAACCTATACCTGACAAGAACTTTTTAGCCAGAATATGTATGTAAAAAAAAACCTCTTACAACCAAGTAAGAAAAAAACGTAATTAAAAAATAAATGAGTGCAGATTTTTTTTTCAATATATGAAATTTATTGTCAAATTGGTTTCCATAGTAAATGGGTGCAGATTTTAACAGACACTTCACAGAGGGAGATATACTAGTGCTCAAAACCACATGAAAAAGGCAGAACATCATTAGCCCCTGGAGAAATGCAAATTCAAAGCACAATGATACCACTGCACATTTATTAAAAAAGCTAAAAAAGAAGAAAAAGAGGAGGAGGATGAAGAAGAGGAGAAGGAAAAAAGGAACCAGCAATATCAGTACTGACAAAGAGCAAATGAAAATCTTATACATTGCCAGTAGGAATGGCAAATGGCAAAGTCATTTTAGAAAACCATTTGTCAGTTTCTTAAAAAGCTATGCCTACACTTACCACAAGACCTAGCAATTCCTAGCAATAATCAAGAGATATGAAAATATATGTCTACGTAAAGATTTGCATATAGATGTTCATAGCAATTTTATTATAGCTCAAAACTGCAAACCTCCTAAACGTCCCAAAACAACTATGGCATCCCTACAGTAAACTATAGGATCCATATAACAGAGAATATTCAGTAATAAAAAGAAATCAACTACTGATAGATGTGTTAACATAAATCAACCTCAAAAACTTATCCTGAGCATAAAAAAAACTATATATGAAAGAATATACTTATATTCTCTCTCTAAATATATATACATATATATTTGTGTATGTGTATATATGTGTACTTCCTACACATATAGCTTCCGTGTGTGTGTGTGTGTGTGTGTGTGTGTATATATATATATATATATATATATATATTATACATAGTGTGTGTGTGTATACATATATATATTATACATAGTTTCTCTCTACACATATAATTTCTATATATAGAAACTCTGGAAAAAACTGAATACTGTACACGTTGGCTTCAGGTACATGAATACGTATACATTTGTCAAAACTCATTCAAGTGTGCATTTCATTACATGTAAGTTACACCCAAATAAAACTGATTTTAAAAAATATGAAAGTATCCTTAAGAAAAGTTATTAAGAAACACTTGTGAATCACACAATTTTGTTGGTAAGCTTCATGGGACATATACTACCCTAGTCCTCTCTGTATCTTCAGATAAAAAGACAGCCCCTGAAATACAACAGGCACTTACTAAATGCTTGATGAATGAAAGAAAGCCTATTCTGTGCTCAATTTTTTAGAATTTTCACTGCAGTTATTACCTTTACCTTTCCGAGCCCTATAGTTTTTAAAGTAGTTCCTTCAAACTAGTGAAGACTGACACAAATGTGCAAAGATAGTGTGCCCGTTTTCCCTTTCTGTATTCTTAAAGAAAATACATTTAAGAAACTGAATTCTTAACAATTTGATCATATATGAGCCAAGGCTCATCGTAACAAATTTCAGTGGACTATACAAATCTGTTTATTAAAGAACTTTGGGAAACTATTTGGAAGTGACTCCATAAAAATAAGCAGTCTAGCTTTACCTAAATATTTTTGCCTTAGAAACAAAATGAAATTAAGGATGACATTTTTGTAGAATATAATTAATCTCACAAACATCCATACTCAAACACATTAGCCCCTTACATTAGGAGCTGAGAGTTCTTCAGAGTAGTCTAAATGCAATGAATTCTTTAAAAAGCTGTTATCAGGAATACAAATTCGAATAGACAGTCATCTTTACTTTGTTATTAGATCCAGAACTACTTCTGACTTTTCAAGCTTCTGTCTATATATGAACTAAGTAAATAATTCTACATTGGTACAATAAGCAGTAGGATACTAATGTCAAAGTAAGAAATGGCAATCAACCTATCAATATTTATTTCATGATTACTAGACCCAGTGTTGACCATAAAAAGGGAGTAAAAATTTATATGTAATATATAAACGCATATATATACAAATATAAATATTTATATATATATATGAATGCATGCCAGGCACTATGCTAGGTACTTTAAATTTATTGTCTTGTTTGTTTATTTCATTGTATTCCATTAATTTAATCATAAAGTGATTATGATATTTAATCCCCTAAGATTGACCACGATAACTAAGAAACCACCATCGACTACAAACTGTAGAGATGCTTTATGAATATTTTTGTGAGAATAAATTGGGAGTCACAATTCTAGGTAGGTAAAAGATATTTTAAAAGGTACTTATGTTTACTGGCTCACTAACATTTATACTGTGTTTACTATGCCCAGGCATTGTTTTAAGGATTTTTACTACTTTACAGATAAGGAAATTGAGACAAGAGAAATTAAGTGACTTTTATGTAACTTGTCCAAGGTCACATATTAAGTAGTAAAGCAAGGATTTCCATCAGGCAGTCAGGCTTCAATACTCCTGTCCTGAGTCACTAAGTTTCCATTGTTACTTCCTGCATGTAATAAATACTATTGTTTTCAGGGCAATCAACTTTCCGTTATCTTTAGCATAAATATGTTTTAAGGTGATACTACTTTTCCTGAGCCTTAGAAAAAAAACAAACCAAAAAAAAAAACCTGAGGCATAATTTATTTTTAAGTTAACCAAAACCATTACACTAACTTATATAAGAGGAAAGGTAGATTTAGAAAAAATTCTACAGTTTCTTCTGATATGGGACCCCCCAACCTGACCTTTATTTGAGAACTATTAGTATAAACCAAGCACACGTTTTTCTCTAAATAGTTGAGTTAAACCACAGTTTCATGCCAAGAGAAACAAAAGGAAAATTGGTTACAGCAACTGATACAGGTGAGAGGAATGTAAAGGCTGGATAAAGACTATATAGTGTTCTGTTTCCTCTTCAGAAAGCTTAGAAAGGACCAAGAAAGCCAGTGTAAACAAAGAAGCCTCAATTATAAATAATGAGACTGCCAACTACTTCACCTGTACTTATACACACAGTCCTAGAAAATATATATATTATTCATGATATTTACTTCCAATATAGACTTATCGGTAAAGTAGGACATATCATACAATATTATGTTTAGTTTATAAATCTACAATCATCTAATTTTTTAAAAATCATACAAGTTTATATGATAAGACAAGTTCTAATGACCGTATTTTAAGACAAATGACAAAATGGAAGGATTCCAATTTCAGGAATTTAATGCCTTTCAAGTAATGGCATGAGATGTTATCTCCTAGAAAAAAATCAAACTGAATATTAGAAAAACTGTATCACTAGGACTTAATAAAACCCTACTAGACAGTTTTCTCATGTCTCAAATTTATACATGAGGAAAGAATGAAAAGTTAACAGCTAATTTCACCTAATGCTGTCAGAAAAATGTTGACAAAATATTTCATAAATGAAATAATTACTTTCAAGCAGCAGGGGGAGCTAAGGCATTGTTAATTTGTACTTTAAGGGTAGGGAATGTTTCTTGTTGCTGTATATACAGAGAACTTCATTTAATTTTAAAATTATAAATTTTATGTGTTTTCTTTTTATCATTTAATGATCTTTATGATGCTAATCAAGCAGAACAGGTTCAATGTAAAAAGTTGACATAGACAATTTAATATTCCAAGATGTTTTGAAAAATGTTCAACATTTGGCATTTCCAATGTTAGCAGTAATATTCCCTCAGCTAATTTATTAAAAGTGAGCCAACTATACACTTAACTATTACTTCAATAAACACAAGGAAAAGACAGAGTAACAAACATGTCACTTACATTAACATTATTAACTGAATATTTAAAGTGTTACAAAAGTAAAAGAACCAAATTCTATTACACTGCCCTTTGTTTCTTATTTGGACTCTGAGAAGATACTTCAAGGTGAAAAAAAAACATTTTTTTTTAACTCAAAAGGTCGGAATGAATGAAAAAAAATATTAAAAGACTCACTTAAGGGCAGTCTCCCACATCTGTTGTTGCCTAACTTTCTAAAAATTCACTCTTCACACAATAGCCAAAACGATCTTTTTAAAATTCAGTGGTCATATCACTTCTTTTCAGTAACTTTCCAGCTCTTACAATAAAAATCAAAGTCCTTAATTTGGCTTACAAGACCATAAATGATCTAACTGGTAACTTGTTTTTCTTGCCTCAAATCTTGCCCAAACTTCCTCTTGCTCTCTCAACTCCAATCATGGAAATCTTTTAGTTTCATGGATATGCCACATTCTCTCCAACATAGGTCTTTGAACATGCCGGTCTCAAAGTTTAGAATGTTCTACCTTCCTGTTACAAGCAGTTTCAATTCTGTCTACATACTGTTCTTATGGTTCCCAATACTTTTTCTTCTTGCCACTTACATGGCCAATAAATATTTATGATTGACCACTATCCTGAAAGCTTCACAAGGACAAGGCATCTCTCTCTTCTTGTTTGAATTTCCAGTGTCTATTACATGAACTATTTGTTGTGTCTTACTCGGTTTGAGTTGCCACAACAAAATACCACACAGCTCATGTGGCCTAAACAGAAGACATTTATTCCTCACACTTCTGGCGGCTAGAAATCTGAGATCAAACTGGCAGGCAGCAAGCTCAGATAGGAGTAAGAACTCTCTTCTCAGCTTGTAGATGACTGCCTTCTAACTGTGGCCTCACATGGTGGACATAAAGAGACATCTCTCTCCTCTTCTTATAAGGCCACAGTCTTTTCAGGCTAGGGCCCCATCCTTAAGATCTCATTTAAATCCTAATTATCTCCTGAAGACATATCTCCAGATAGTCACACTGGGTAATAGAACTTCAAAATGAACCTGTACAGAGGACTCCATGAAGTCTGTAGCGTGTGGAAACTGAGTATGAAATATCTGCTGCCACTAAGGGAACATAAAAATATTTAAAATGTAATAAACAATATAAATATGATTTATTTCAATATGATAGCCATTGAAGGAAAGATATCCTAAGATTAATAAAGTCAGAGGGAAAATGAGCAAAATATGTAGCCACAAAAAGGTGGAAGAGTTGTGTAATCCAATAATCAATTCAACACTCAGCGATTACATTATTGCCACCTTGGTGCTGGGACGGTGTTTTAAAGCTGAAACACTTCACAAAATGTAGCTCAAAAAGAGTCAGACTTTGTCAGTTATAATGCTTTTAAGTGTTGGATTATTCCTCAGTCCCCATTTTCCTCAACTCACTAGAAGCTGGTACTTGTCGCCACAACTCTCTCAACTATAATGAACACTGACCAATGATCTCCTCTTTGCTAAAGCCAATGTACACTGTGAATTGTCATGCAGGGTCTCTACACATGACCAGTTTGTCTGCCACCTCTACACAAATCTTGGGGGCACCTTTTACAGACCAGCACCCTCTGGAATCGTGCAGTGTACAATCTGTACTTTGAAGCCAGTGTCTGTTCTTCGATATCTCCCACAATACCCAGTGCTATTAGCCAATCTCTCTTCCTAGAAAACATCCATCCTTCGAATTCTGTTAACACTATATCCTGATTTTCAGTCCTACCTTTCTTGCTACTCTGTGAGCTTCATTTTTTCCATCCATCCTTTAAATACCCTTAGACCCTCTTCTCTCTTACTCCATTCACACTCAGCATGGTGAGCTCACCTACTGTCATAGCTGCACTCTCCACTTGTATGCTAATGACTCCCAAATCCACATTTTTATGCAGATGTTCTCAATCCCACATCCTCAGAATCAGTAGCCTCCTAGACATCTCTATTGGAATGTTCTATAGACCATATAAACTCAACATGTCCAAACTGTATCATCAAAGCTGACTGAAAAACTAAAAATGAGGACACCATCCCTAGCCACTGGCAAAGACTTCACAAATGGAGGGCATTTCTGTCATTTTATTTTTATGTTTTTAGGGTTTTTGTTATTTTGCTTTTGGTTCTTACTTATATTTCATGTGCTGCAGCCCTAAAGGGTAGGGTAGGAGCCCCTTTTCTCCATGTGGGCATTGCAGACTGCCTCGAAATTCCACTCTAAATTCCCTGGTGCATGCCTTCCTACGTGCTAGTGGCTGGAAACTGAAGTTCAAATGTCCCAGATTCCCTTACAGCTCAAGTTCCACATACACCTAGCTTCCACCAAGCTGATATACCCAATCGCTATTAGGAAAGATACATGATGACTGCATTTGTGCTTTGTTTTGAAGGTATTTGACTATTCTGCAGCACAAGTTACTGTGATCCCAGTATCCAGTTTTTAGTTTTGTGGGGGCTGAGAGGCAGAGCGTAACCTCCATTTCCTGGCATTGGACAGGGCTAAAGAAGTGTGGTTCTCAAGCCAAAAGCTATGGACTGCAGGTTCTGTCTCCCTAGGTTCTTAATCTTCTAGGTTGTTCTGAAGGCCATTTCACATCTGTGTGGGGTGATGAAGACAGGAGACAGAATCTGAGGTTTGCTCAGGTTGAGCAGATTCTAAAGGGGAACGCCTACATAAAGTTGGGCTATAACCTCAGTTTAAGAGTGAACAAGCAATAAATCCGTTGCTCAGAGGAACACAGAAGAAAACTTGCTAATGTCAACATGAAAGGAAAGGGAAAAAAAAAATCTTCCCCTGAGGGCACAGAAGTATTTCTTAAACAAAAAGTACAAAACATAAAGGAGATGATTAGTAAGTTCAACTACAGTATATTATGAATTTCTGTTCATGAAAAGATACCACAAAGAGTGAAATACAACTTCTACAAACTGGCAAAAGATATTTAGAATAAAAAAACAGAGTATTCGTATTTAGAATACACATAGGACTTTCAAAAACCAAAGCAAAACCACCTAAAAACAGGCAGAAAAGAAGACATTTTACAGAAAAGACAAATGGCCTTGGAGATGACATGTTAAATGCTGGCAAGGATGTGGAGTGACAGCAATGCTAAACCATTGCTCATGGCACTGTCATCTGAAAAAAGTTTAGCGCCTCCCAGTGAGGTTGGAATATGCACATACCCTAGGATGCTGTGACTTTATTCTTAGAAATACACTCCTGCAAACTGGCAAAAGATATTTACAACAGAAAATATCTGTGTCAAGACATATAGAAGAAAGCTCATAACAGCACTGTTTTTAAAAACAAAACAAGATAAAACTCAAATTATCAAAAGTGGAATGAATTACACCAGAATACTGCATTACACAAAAGTGAACATAAGTGGTAGTTATACTGAACGTGATAATTTAAGTAAAATCAACAATTTCTGGAAGAACACCTACTTACAGTGTGATTTCATTTACAGAAATTAAAACAACACAACACTTCCAGAAATAAACACAGTTTATTTTATACCCATGTTTTTAATTGTAGTTTAATAGGCAATAAAGATAATAGATAACAAATTTAGCATTCTTTCAGCATAGCATCTGATAAAATTATGTTCAGATTCCAGTATTTTATTTTATAATTTACTTTAATTAAAACAGATCTTTTACTCACCTTCAATATTTTTATGAAACGTTTCCATTTAAAAATGTAAAGTGTTTCTATAATTTAAAGAAAGACTGAAAAAGAAGCTAATACCAATATACCCACTACCCAGTTTAGTAAAGACAAACACGATTACCACTTTAGAAGCCCCATCAGGACCCCTGATTACATACTCCTCCTTTCTCCAGACTTAACAATGATACTGACTTATTCCTAAGCCTAGCTTTTAATAGATGTTACCTATGTAGGTGTTATTTTACATGCATATTAGATATTTTAATATATTTTATTTTACATAAACAATGAATATATATTTTTATAAATATGTATTGAATATAAATTATTTTATATAAATATGACAGTTTTTTTTTTTTTTTAATTTTTTTTTCAACGTTATTTATTTATTTTTGGGACAGAGAGAGACAGAGCATGAACGGGGGAGGGGCAGAGAGAGAGGGAGACACAGAATCGGAAACAGGCTCCAGGCTCTGAGCCATCAGCCCAGAACCCGACGCGGGGCTCGAACTCCCGGACCGCGAGATCGTGACCTGGCTGAAGTCGGACGCTTAACCGAATGCGCCACCCAGGCGCCCCAAAATATGACAGTTTCAATAGTTTTATGTGTGTGTATATATACTTATATATACATATATGTGTGTGTGTGTGTGTATATATATACATACATATATATATATATATATATATATATATATGTATACATATACACTTTATTTTAAATATAAAGCTACAGAGACGAACAACAGATCGGTAGTTGCCTGGGGCTGGGCATGGGTGCAGGCAAATAGGCCTGAGGAAACTTTCCGGGTAATGGCAAGGTTTTAAAACTGTACTGTAGTTGGTGGTTGCCCAACACAAATATTTACTGAAAATCATTTAATCATATTCTTACAATGGGTGAACTTTATGGTTTACAAGCATGTGTGGGTGTAGTTTTTTTCTCCTTCTGGGAAGCCTTCCATGACTAGCCCAGGCAGCAGTTTGTTCACATCTCTCTGTTACTGTACTTATCAAATCAGTCTACACCACTTGACCTGTTTTGAACTAGAGTTTAAAGCTCCTAAAAAATAATAATAAAATGAAACAAAGCTCCTAGAGGACAAGAATATTTTTTGTATTCTGTACCAGTTTCTTCCACAACCCATCCCAATACATCCTAAAGTAGCACCTAGAATTTTCTCGCTCATTAAATAACTGTTAAAGGAATTAATGACTGGGAGTTCTGCAGGTAAATGGAAGTAGCAGCCACTCTATTGACAAAGTGTAAGACTGCATGATACCCTGAGGGAGGAGCCACAGCAGCAAAGTGAGTGTGGAGTTTAGAGTACTCCCTTTGGACCCTCAATGTCAGGTCCAAGTGTAGCTGCACTGCTTAGAAAAAGTACAAACCAGGGGCGCCTGGGTGGCGCAGTCGGTTAAGCGTCCGACTTCAGCCAGGTCACGATCTCGCGGTCCGTGAGTTCGAGCCCCGCGTCGGGCTCTGGGCTGATGGCTCAGAGCCTGGAGCCTGTTTCCGATTCTGTGTCTCCCTCTCTCTCTGCCCCTCCCCCGTTCATGCTCTGTCTCTCTCTGTCCCAAAAATAAATAAACGTTGAAAAAAAAAAAAATTAAAAAAAAAAAAAAAGAAAAAGTACAAACTGGAGCAAATAATTTAATTGTCTGTGCCTCAGTTTCCTTATCTATGAAATGGAAATTATCTTCCTCAAGATAATCTATTCTTATAAACTATAAACAATAAATAATACAAAACATTTATAACAATGCCTGACCAATAAACACAAAAAAGGTACTTGACATCAGTAATCAGTAAGGAAATGCAAAAATGCAAATTAAAATTATAATGATATACCAATATACATCTAGCAGAATGGCTAAAATTACAATCTGAAAATACCAAGTGTTGACAAAGATGTAGAACTGGAATTGTCATCATTGTTGTTGGAAATTAATATTCACCCTAGAAAACTAGTAGCAGTTTCTAAAAAAAAAAAAATATTAAAACATACCCACTCTAATGATTCAGGAAGGAATACTGACCAATGAAGTTTGGGAAGATGCAGCCTGGAACATGAGTGAAGGGAGCTGTGACTAACTTTCCAGCAGAATCCTGGAAAGCTCCCTAATTTAGATTCTGAATGATGAAAAAAAGCAGGCATGAGAAGGCCTAGTTACTGCCTTTTAGGATTACAGTTGAGATCTGTAAGCCTGTAAAGTGAATTAATATTTGTAAAGCATTTGGAAACAATACCTGACATAGCATGTTATACTAGTGTTTGTTAAATAGATTTAAAAAAAAATACCTAATCTGTGCCCCCCAGAATTCATTCCTACATATACACCAGAAAATACATATCAAACACAAGCACAGAAAGTTTTTTACAAAAATACTGACAGTTTTATTCATAACCCAAAACTAAAAATTCAAATGCCCATTCACAGAAAAAAATAATAAATTGTGGTATACTCATCAATAGCATATACTCAGTAAAAAACAATAACAACAAACTACAAACACAAAACACGAATGAATGTCTAAAACATTATGATGAACAAAATAAGTCAGGTACAAAAGAATACATACTGTCTGATTCTATGTGAACGAATCAAGGTTAAGAACAAGCAAAACTATCTATGGTGATAAACATCAAAATAGTAATTGTACTGTGAGAAGGAGAGGAGAGAATTGGCTGGAAAAGGGCAAGAGAACTTTCTGGAATGATGGAAATGTAGACCTTGATCTGATTCATGGCAGGACTGAAAAAATTTATGAAGTTGCATACTTAATTTTTTTTTTACTCTAGGTAAATTATACCCAACAAAATACTCTTAGCATGACCAGTTTTTCTTTCCCAATTAAAATGCTTTGTCAGTTTTTAAAAAGTATCTGTTATGTAGTTAAGTATGTAAACCAAAATGATCTGCTATTATCAGTTCCAGTTGGCTAATTTGTTAGACTTATGAGGAAATAATCATAATTACACATGGCTGAAGCAAAAAAAAAAAAAAAAAAAAAAAAAAGAAAGAAAGAAAGAAAAAAGAAAACAAACTAACAAAAACCAAAACCTGAGTATCTCTTGAAGAAGGAGAAGTGAATAATGACAGGTGATTACAGCCACTCTCTTTGTTGAAAGGAGAACTTCCTATAAAGTCTATGGATTATGATCTAGTTTGCACCTCTTTCATAATGCTCTTAGAGAAGTTTAGGGCTTTTAGTTTTGTTGCTTAAAAAGCCTTTATTTTTGCCAGGATGACCAGTTAAATGCTTTTAAATATTATTCAGGTTTTCCTACTGACTCTGAATTATACATGAACTTCCTAGGCCCATACTGAATATTAAACACATACACACACGCATACACACACACACACACGTGTGTGTGTGTATGCGTGTGTGTATGTGTGTACATATATATACACTATGTACACAGTTACATATATATAAAACTTATTTTATTTTATATGAACACTATATATATACACACACAATAAAATAAGTTTTCCATTTCTCACTAGGATCTTGAATTTAATTTTGTGATGATGACTAAGGTTCATTCATAGTGGGAATAAGAAAAACACTGACTATTATCTTCAACTTACATCTATGATACTGCACTTAAAATTTTAAGGGCATGTTAATGTCAGCAGCTAAAAATAAAATTAATTTTAACTGTGGAAGATGGGAAGCCTTCTGAATAGCACTTTGAAAATGTTTTCAGTGGTGAGTTAAAAGAACATAAAAGAAGTTAAGCCAGGTGTTAAGGGACAGGTGTGCACCTGTGGGCGTGCTCGCGGCATTTGTACACTAGGAAATAGTTTGAAGTTTGGAGTACTCACCGTAATCACTTGATTCTCAAGATATCTCATTAAACAACCAGAACTTGCTATACATTTTCTACATTTCCAACAACGAAGAATACTTATGTCTTCTTGATTGTGATTTTTAGTTATCAATTCTTCATTTCTTTTCATCTGTGGGAAAATGAATGCATTTTTTCAATGCTGAACTGTGTCAGAATAAACTTGAGTTTCTAAACCCTTACCACCACATCAGCTACATGTGGAGCAGAAGAAAAATAATTCTTATTTACTGGGGTACCTACTACCAGGTCTTGGGCTAGGGACACTCTATAAACTATGTCCTGGATAGAAAATTCAATTATGATGATGATGAATTTTGTTAGTGACTACCAGCTTATTTTATTTTTGCAGAACATTTTATGTCTTTTTCTTTCCATCTTTCTCTCACTAAAAGTCACATCAAAAGCAACTGCTAAAGGGTCAATTAAATAAGTTACTGCAGTGGCCTTAGAAGAGCCATAACAAAGAACTACAAATATTCTTCTAAATAGGAAGTTTAAATAACCACAGCATTAAATTTTAAACATAATAGAATTTGAGTTGTAGTTAATTATATGATAATAGTAAGTACTTTCTTTAAATTGATGGCAAAAATTCTTTATCCTAAATGCAGTAATTTCTCTTAAATATTGTACTCAGTGGAACAGTTATTATACTACATCTTGTGGTATATGTAGTCAAACAAAAACACTTGGAGAATCACCCTACCAACTTTGTACTCTTATTTTTATACCTGAGATTTTATGTAAATACTGTAAATTAGAGCAATTTGGCAGAACAATTTCACACTAATAATTCCAAAATATGTGCAGTATATTTAATAACGGGCCTGGTAACTATTCATTAGAAAGAAAGGAAATGTTATTTATTAAGGTATCCACAAGGGACTGACTAGTTCCCTGGCCACATTTCCTCATTTGTTAGCTGTTTCATTTTTCATTCATTCTTCAACATTTCCTGACAGCTAACCAAATGCCACACAAACTCTGGGGACAAGAAGTTGAGTAAAACTTATTTTCTGTCACAAATGTACTCACTGGGTAGAAAACTGATCAAAGTAATGAACAGTTTTCTACTATAGCTCATTATAATCACTTGGGAAACTTTAAAAAATGATGCCTACACCCCAGTCATAGAAATTTTGACTTATTAGGACATGGGGAGGGAGTTAGGAGTGGGTAAAGTTCCCCAAGGGATCCTACAGTCAGGGTGGTCCTATGGTCAGGGTGATCCTATGGTCAGATCCTATGGTCAGGGTGAAGATAGACACGTATTATACAAACAATTAGCTAAACTGCAAGACTTAAGGACTATAAAAGAGAGAATTCTGGTATACTTTCACCAAACTGAAAGGATTTAAGGAACTGCCTGGGAGGGCACAGCATGACCCTCTTACAGCCAATCTAGCTCCTCCAACCTTCAGGTAGCTAGATCCAGTTCTGTCTCCACCAACAACCGCACAGACCATCTTAGTCCAGTTGACTACTCTAGGTCCTCAACCATCTTAATAATACGGTATTTGCAAATGTCTCATCTCCTCCTGCCTTTTTCGTTGTTGAAACCCTCTCCTTTACTTCTTTGGCACTCCTTTCTTCGCTCTAGATCCTTCTAAGTGTCTTAAATCCTCATCTCCCTTTTTAAACACCAGTGGTTCTCAGCCAGGAGTGGAGACAGCAGGCAGGGGTCCTATCAGAATCAAGGATGGAGAAACTCCCTATCTATGTTCCTCCTCTCCTTGAGATGCACATGCCTCCCTATTTTTCCATCCTTTTCTCCAAGTGTCAAGATTTTCCATGCTTTCTTGGGGTACAAGTATGCAGTTAGAAAAAACCCTGTAGGTGAGTCTAATAAGTCTTTGTTGAGAATTACTGAAAATTACAGTGTCACAACTCTTCCATCAATGATTTATAAATCTATATATCTAATTTTTATCTTATTCCAAAGCTCTAGAGCAGTAACTTCAATTTCCAGATGTCAACTGCACATCTCTGTATGAATCTCTCTCACGGCCTTTGTAGTGACTGTTTGTTGTCTAGGTCTGCACTACCCTATACAGTAGCCACTAATCAGGTGTATTACTGAGCACTTCAAATATGGCTAATTTCAACTGAGATGTGAAGTACAAAGTACACACTGGATTTGGAATACTTTGAAGGAAAAAAAAGCTAATACCAATCATTAAATACCAATCATTTTAGATTAATTTCATGTTTGTAACAATTCATTTCACTTGTTTCTTTTTACTTTGATTTGGCTACCAGAATTTTTAAATTGCATGTATGCCTTCTGT
The DNA here is from genome assembly GCF_022837055.1 of Prionailurus viverrinus. Lineage (NCBI taxonomy): Eukaryota > Metazoa > Chordata > Mammalia > Carnivora > Felidae > Prionailurus > Prionailurus viverrinus. Next base: position 132,163,440 of record NC_062561.1, on the reverse strand, counting down.
CATGCTCCAGTTAGATGACACTCGTCCAGACCTCCTCCTTGCAGGTGTTTGCATCATGTTCTCATCACAAGGAGCACCTGGGGGTGTTATTTAAATGTAGGTCACAGGGCCACATTCCCAGAGAATGTGGGTAGAAAACTGTTTCTATGGTAGGAATTGGTATATTTAAAAAGAACACTAGGTTATTGTTAGAGTGACCCAAAGGCCACAGTTTGAGAGACACCAACCCACAGAATGCAGTCAAAGCTCCCTATTGTGTCAAAAAAATGCCCTTTAGGTAGCACAAGGGATCTCTGTGGGGGAAGTGCTCTCAATCTGACTGCAATGGTGCTCACATGAATCTATACACGCAATAAAAGTACACAGAACTAAATACACACAACAGAGTGCATGTAACTGGTGAGATGTCAATTAAGTAAATGGTGTGAAGGATATTCAGGATCTCTCCGTGAATCTATAATTAACAATTCACACTTGAATCTACAACTATCACAGAGTAAAAAGTTAAAACAATGTTTACCACATACAGTAAAACGTCCAAATTTTAAAACTTCATAGTATTTTTACCAATTCAGTGTCCTAACATATTTGTATAACCCTCTATAATGCCTTTTCTCTATATTTTTGCATACTTTTTGATTGCCTCTTCATATGACTAAGACTATTTTCTTCAAGGAGAATAGGAATATCATTTAGTTTTTCCTCTTCAAAACAAAAAACAAAGCCTTTTTACACCCTTTAAAATCGGACTCAAAGATGTTTGTCAAGCTTGGTATCCCCTCCATGAATACTCCACATCAACACTAATGCTTATCTTTGTGCAGTTCCCCCAAATTACTTTTTCTGCTTTCATACTTTGAAATTTGCTGTTCTCTCTTCTGTAATGTCATTTCTCTTACCGCTGACTGTACATTAAGAAATGCTTTTCACCCTTTAAGGCTGAGCTCAAAGCGTTCTTTTACAGAAGCGCCCCCAGGAAAATACAACCATTCCCTCTTCCATGTTCCCAATGTACTTTGCACACACCTCTACAGCAGCACTAGTCATGCTGCATTACATTTATCTCTGTGTACGTGTGTCCTATCAACTTACTCCTCAAGAGCACGGTATTCTTTTCAACTCCATATTCTTACAATCAAACATGGTACCTGGTACCAAAAAAGACACCCAACAAACATTTGCTGAAATCAGATGAACAAGATCTGGGAGACAGCTCAGCTTACAAATTGTCTTTTTCCAATACCAAGTGTTAAATATGTCTAGACAACTATTAGTGGGGCAGAGTGGACAGAAATCCTTTTGCCAGTGATGTGAGGAGCCCAAGAAATAAAGCTATGTTTACATGTACCTAAGCTTAAAAGGAGAAGCGGAAGCTACCCAACAGTGATGTATTTCTAAGAGAGCTGAGGTGGCTTAGGTCAAAGAATCTATGCTCAAGGAAACAGCCAAATACGGTAAATGAACTTATTACCAAAATGGTCATCTCTGAATAAATCTGGACACACCATAGTTATTGGCTGCTAACTCAAACTCATCCTCACCTCAGCACCCTGGATACTAGTAATGGTAACAGGGAGAGGGGAATGTAGAAGTAAACTACCGGAAACTGTTTTCTGAACTCTGTGATACACTCGAGTCTAAATTTGGGGCAGCACACACCTTACACCACATGGCTTTAACACTGTGAGGACTTGGAGGTAACGATTAGAGAGTACTATCGAAACAAAGAGAAAAGCGACAGAGACAGGTGATCTTGGGAAATGGTCCAACACAAAAATGATCTCATTCCTGAGTACATAGGGGCCATCTTATAATGCTCAGAAATACATGCAGGGACTGTGCAGAGGGGCTGGGTTCTGAGTCAACAGATGCGGATAACAATGTGTAGAATCCTGATATTAACTATTCATAGAATTGCCATGCAACTTACAAGTGGGTAAGGCCTAAGGAATTCAGGTAGAGTAGTCTTTGGCTGCTTTTCTCACAAATCCTATTCCTCATCTCTTATGCCGGTTCTGATCAGATCAGATATATACATTTTTCTAACATGGAGTGCTCTCCTTGGACCCTAGTTCTTCCTACCTGTCACAGTCTTGGTCATGTTGACCTTATCTCCTGTCCCACACTTGTCTCTTGGACCAAGCTAGCTCGTAATACCTACTTAATCTCCACATTGTCTGTTCATAGGTTTCCCTTTGCCGTACTTCATTATCCATCCTGATACTCTTGACACTTTGTGGCATTTCCTCAATGCACTGGGGATTTGGGAAATAAAGGTTTCCTGAGTTATGCATATCTCTCAAATATCAACACATTTCATTACAGAATTTCAAAAAGGCCATGTGTGTTAATATCACCATCAACATCAGCAAAAAAGTTATTTAATTATGGCACCGTAGTCAAGCTCACAGTGTTGGATACAACTTTTCCAAAGCACTAATTTTTGTTTAAAGTTAAAATTCGATCACTTGCAACAAATACTACAAGATACCCGAGTGGGAATAACTACATTCTGTCAATCATTCAAGGAAACACGGTGTAGTAGGGAAAGGTGTACAGAGCAGCTCTCAACTAAAACATGTGAAAGGGCTTCTCCTCTGGACTGCCATCAGCTTTCAGTGTACTGCAGAAATGCTTTATGCATTCTTTATTTTTTTATTCACACAGAATATTTAAAGAGTATGGATTTCAGAGAAAAGATTTAATGAAATCAATAATATGTACTGCTTCAATCAACAGTTTTTTAACAGCATGTGAGGGCAGTGAAGAATAAAATGAGTACTAGCACAGTTTGTCACCAATGCCTTGATTCTACTAAGGGATCAGCAGTTATACTCACTACTGCTTTTGCATTATTAATGAACATGTTAACACATTTAAAAAAGGTAAATAAGGGGCACATGGGTGCCTCAGTCAGTTGAGCATCTGGCTCTTGATTTCGGCTAGGGTTGTGGGATCCAGCCTTGCGTTGGGCTCTGTGCTGAGCAGCATGGAGCCTGCTTAAAAATCTCTCTCTCCCTCTGGCCCTCTCCCCGATTCGCACACTCTAAAAAATTGTAAATTAAAAAGTCAAATGATATCTTAATATTACCAAGAAAACAGTTTGACCTGATTTTCTCAAAGGTCTTAGAGACATAAGGGACTGTGGACCACGTTCTGAGAATTGTTACTTTATGCAAAACAGTGATCCCCAAAACGTTGCCTATGAAAGTCTTATTTTTCACCATATCCTTTAAAATATTTAAGAAGTATTTATGAGTCCCTATGCAGAAACATATTTATAATTAATTAAGTTGAAATTTTCTCTAAAGCTAACAACTGAATTATAACCTCCATAAAGAAGTTTCATTCCCTCGTCTACCTTTGCAACTTTTTCATGGTTAAATATCAGCATTTTGCACAGGACTAATTCCACACTCCTGGGTCTCTAAGGTTTGCTCACCTTCTTTGTTACTCATGAATTTAAACTGGACATGTATCAATTTTGAAAATTAACCTAAAATTAGAAAACATGAATAAACCACAACTTTAAAAATTAAAATAGAATTCAAAATATCTCCTCCAAAACCGATATAAAAAAGGGAGGGAGGTCCAGACAAAAATGATCTAGTTGGAAAATTATCCAAAACTTTCAGAAATGGGTAATCTTTGTAACTTACATGACTTTATAACTATGTAACTTATATAAAAGGAAGGCTAGCTTCAAAAAAATAATATAACCTTGACATACCAAGGATACATAAGGATATCCTTACATCTGTAAGGATACATAAACCAGACAAGGAAAGTATAGAAAAATATATACCAATTTATTTATGAACATAAATGCTAAAATCCTAAATAAAATATTAGCCAACAGAATCCATCAATTAAAAGAAAAAAAAAAACATTTTGACCAAACAGGATTATTTTCAGAGATTCAAAGAAGGTACAAAATGGGAAAAAAAAAATCTATCCAATATATTCAACAAACTAAAGGATTTTAAGAAAAAAAAACCACACATGACCATTTTAAAAGATGCAAGATAAAAACTTCTGGTGAAATTCAATACTTAGTCATAATTAAAACATGAAAATCCTCTGCATCATAGAAGAAAATTTCCTCAACCTGGCCAAACGAAGAGTTTACTGAAATCTTTAGCAGTTTTAATACTTGATCATGAAACTTTAAAAGCACTCCCTGAAAATCAGGGAAAAAAGACAACGATACTCATATTCGCCACACTATTCAACTTTGTAGCAGAACTACTAGCAAACACAATAAAAGGAAAGTAAATTAAAGGTTCAAGGATTGAAAGCAGTAAGTTAAAAGGAAACTAAATTCCTGTTATAACACATGGCATCATTTTTCTTCTTTGGGGCTGAAGATGTTTCCACCTTCTTAGAACTATATAAATCACACTGGTTAGCAGGTTTGTTCCTTGATAACTGAGGAGAAAACACGTATAAACAATACTTCTGTCGTGCACATACATGCACGTTTCTTTGTTCCATTACCACATTGTTCATTCTCTTGATTTTCATCTCAACTGCACCACTTTCATTTACTTGGTACCATATTTAAATTTTTCATGTATTCGTATATATATGCAGTCTAAATGTTTAAATTCAACTTTTAGATTTATATTCAATACTTCCAGTATTACTAATGAGCAGAAAGACACCTCCCCCACCCCATAAGAACATTTCTCACCAGTTTACATGGTCAGAATAAGATCCTGGAAAATATTTTCCCACACTGTTTTCCTTATTCAAAGAGTGTGCTGCTCAAAGAAATCTGCTGGGACACAATGGAAATTAAAAACTAAGGTGATGCAGGACTAGTAATATAGTAATTCTAATGCAGTATTAGTTTCTCAGTGTGGAGATTCATTGCTATACACTTGTGATCCATTTACTTTTCATATTCATACTGTATCATATTCCAATATAGGAACTACTTTAAAAACTTGCAGTGACTTCAAAGTCAGTCCTTGCTTCTGTTCCCACCACCATATGACCCCATACTTGCCTCTGATTGAAAACAGTAGATAAATAATGCTCAATATGGTGCCATGTCTACAGTGGCAACTTTCATCATCTAGTCCTGGATACAAGGCCAGTTTTTATGACAGGTGGAAGTCAGGGAATTCCAATGGGACAAGGAGTCAGAGATGTATATTCCTACCTCTGCCTAGAGAGCGGTTACTTACCTATCACCAAGGAAAAATGGGAGAAAACAGGGGAATATGGAGCAATGTGTCCCTGGGGCTTGCTGATTAGAATACTGATGTGTCAAAAATCAGTTTATAAGGGAGCAGATAAAGAGTTCTGATCCCTTTCACCACCAAAGAATAGTTTAAATGCTAAAGAAGCCTTTTGTAATCCAAATCCTGAACAATTGGGAATGGGTCAAGACAGAAAAAACTAATGCAAAGAACTCTCACACAGGGACAACTTTCAAGCTCAACACATCAGTCAGACAACAACATCAATAAAAGCATTTCTGCATTTCATTAGAAAAGAATTCTAACTTTTCTATCAGAACAGTAAAGAAAGACAATTGTAAATTAGTGATTTCAAGCAATTTCATCATCTTTTTATATTATCATCTAATATTTGGGCAGAGAGAGGGAGGGATAAGTAGGTGGTACACAGGAGGATTTGAGGGCAGTGAAACCATGGTGTAGGATGCTGTAACAGAGGATACAAGGTATTATTTTTGTCTAAAACCTATAGAAATATATACAACACAAAGAGTGAACCCCAATGTAAACAACAGACTTTAGCTAAAAATAATACATCAAGGGGCACCTGGGTGGCTCAGTCAGTTGAGCATCTAACTTGATTTCAGCTCAGGTCATGATCCCAAGGTCATGGGATCAAGCACAGTGTGCAGCCTACTTGAGATTTTATCTCTCTCACATGTCCCCCACCCTCCCTGCCCCTCTCTCCTACTAGTGCTCACTCTCTTAAAAAAAAAAAGTATATAATTATTTTGATGTAACATAGCACTATTTACTCAGAGTTATTATTCATTAACAAAGTAGGGTTCATTTACTTCCTTGGTAGTTATGCAATTCAAAATAGCTTTTCCTCTGAAACTTGATATCAACATTGGTTTTCTAAATATAGGAAAAATTTCTACCTTGTCAATATGTTACCTGTTACTTGGGATGCCATAACAGAAGACCATAGACTAGGTGGCTTAAACAATACAAATTTCTTTTCTCGCAGTTCTGGAGACCAGAAATCCAGTATCAGGGTGCCAGGAATTTGGGTGTCTCTTTCTAGCTTCCAGACAGCTGCTTTATCCTCACATGACCTTTCTTCCATGCATGTACTTTTCTGGTGCCTCTTCCCATTCTTATAAGGATAACAGACCTATTGGATTAGGGACTTACCCTTATGACCTCATTTAAGCATAATGACATCTTTAAAGGCCATATCTCCAAATACCATCATACTGGGGTTAGGACTTAAACACATGGAATTGGTGGGGGCGGATGGGAGACAGAGCTCAGTCCTTAACATTTCTTCCTCTGGCCCCCCAAATTACATGTCCTTTCAGATGCAGAGTACATCCACCCTATCCTAATAGCCCCCAAATCTTAACCCATTCACGAATCAGCTCTAATTCCCAACTAGCATCTAAATCAAGTATGGGTGACCCTTTAATTATTCCTGAGGCAAAATTTCTCTATAGCTGTGAACCTGTGAAATCGGAGAAATTATGTGCTTCTAAAATAAAATGGTGGGAAAGGCTGAGGACAGACACGGTTCTATGCATGAAATACAAAATGTCTTTTTTATTGTCTGATGTGTTAAACTTAAAAAAAATCAATATAAAGAGAAATCTTACAGAAAAGGAGAGAAAGGTCCCAAGCAAGTCCAAACCTAGCAAGTCAAATTTCATTAGATATTAAGACTCAATAATAATTTCTTTGGGCTAAAAGTCATCTGTTAGTGAATAAGGAAGAAATACCAAAGAGTAAAATGGACAAAGAATTTAGAGGTCCCTTATCAATTATCTATGAATTTCTTAAAAATTAGAACCAAAGGAGGTGAAATTGATAAAAATATGGAATGAGTAATGCATACCAAATTAGAAAATAAAACACTACACTGTTTTAGCCAATTTAGACCATCTCAGAGCAAATAAAAAAAAAGTTAGATATATTAAGAAAAATCTAATCAAACCACACTAGAGTAAGAGGTGATATTAACCTCAATACTCAATACCATGTTAACTCAGTATCATGTTGCTATCATGTTACCTAAATGAGGAAGCATCTATACCTCCTATATCTGGTGAAGATTGGCTCAGAAGCAGTAGGTCTACAGATAAATATGCCCATGGGAGCATATTTGATGCTGATGAGATAGGATATTGGTTTTTTAGATAATGACTACAAAAATCAGAAAGAAAATATTCCATTACTGATTGAGAAATACACTCACCATACCCTATGGGGGCTTAAATTACAAATGTGTATATGATTTTCTGGCTTAAAAGCATCATGGTCGGGCGCCTGGGTGGCGCAGTCGGTTAAGCGTCCGACTTCAGCCAGGTCATGATCTCGCGGCCCGTGAGTTCGAGCCCCGCGTCAGGCTCTGGGCTGATGGCTCAGAGCCTGGAGCCTGTTTCCGATTCTGTGTCTCCCTCTCTCTCTGCCCCTCCCCCATTCATGCTCTGTCTCTCTCTGTCCCAAAAATAAATAAATGTTGAAAAAAAAAAAAAAAAAAAAAGCATCATGGTCTATTTTTAGACAGTAGACTAAGGCATAACTCATCATCTAAAAGTTGTATACAGGAATTGTATACTGGAATTCTGTCACCATGAAATGAGAACATTTTATATAGTTTTATATAACTATATAATATATATGCATATATACGCGTGTATATACATATATATAGTATATTTTGATATATATTTCACGAAATGAGAATATATGTATTTTATAATTAAAAAAAAAAATAGAATGTTCTTAACGAAAGAGAAATCTCATTTTTACATAGGACACAGTTACCCTGGAAGTAATCCACCAATGTTCCAAAGTGGGCTTTGGAACCATGACTGTTCACATGAGTACAACATTATATGTAATAACTCTAAGGAGAGTCAGCGGCACAGATGTTACTTCATAAACTGAGGCCATGCCACTTCCCCTTGCTGATAGTGAATCTTAATGTGTTGTGAACACAGAAGAATAAAATGTGCCAAACCCAAGTAGGCCAAAGAAAAGAAGTACTAGGGGCGCCTGGGTGGCGCAGTCGGTTAAGCGTCTGACTTCAGCCAGGTCACGATCTCGCGGTCCGGGAGTTCGAGCCCCGCGTCAGGCTCTGGGCTGATGGCTCAGAGCCTGGAGCCTGTTTCCGATTCTGTGTCTCCCTCTCTCTCTGCACCTCCCCCGTTCATGCTCTGTCTCTCTCTCTGTCCCAAAAATAAATAAACGTTGAAAAAAAAAATTTAAAAAAAAAGAAAAAAAAAAGAAAAAAAAAAAGAAAAGAAGTACTAATAAATACTGCAATCAATTGTCAATGAAAATTTGCAAAAATATAAATGAGTTTTTAAACTAATAGTCATTACAATTGTTTGTGACCTACGTAAGAACACAACAGGACCCAAAAAGTAATCTTAAGTTAAGCAGAAATTAAAAAGGGGTCTTACAGATATGACCAGATTCCAGTGGAATGTACATGCCTTCTGTGGTTCAATAGATATCTCTGGAACACATATAATTTAGTGAAAGCTGGCTTACAATTCAAGATTCCTTTTCCAGGGGCGCCTGGGTGGCTCATTCGGTTAGGCAGCCGACTTCGGCTCAGGTCACGGTCTCGCGGTCCGTGAGTTCAAGCCCCGCGTCGGGCTCTGTGCTGACAGCTCAGAGCCTGGAGCCTGTTTCAGATTCTGTGTCTCCCTCTCTCTGACCCTCCCCCGTTCATGCTCTGTCTCTCTCTGTCTCAAAAATAAATAAATGTCAAAAAATTTTTTTAAAGAAGATTCCTTTTCCATTAGTTTTCAGAATTTCTCAATGGTATGTATGAGATGCTTTAGGAAAACAAGTAAGAGACTGAATCGGGTGATTTCTAAACTGTCAATTCTGCCAATCTAGACTTGGTGGCTAGGGTGTTTAAAATGGTAATTAAAGTCAGCAAATTATTATTTCTAAAACTGTCATAAATTACAGAGAGAGAGCTCAATCTTCTTCAATAACTGCTTATGTTATACACTTCAGGATTCAAACATGATGAAGTCAACTTCAACAACTTGAACTGCTTAAATGGTTCTACATACACTTTGGTATTCATATCCAGAAACCATTTTCTTGAAAAGCACCCAACTTCTGATGATAACCAAGTACTGAATAATTCCAACTACATAATCCCCATCTAGTTACCTTTCACCCCTCTTCTCCCTTCTCTCCTACTTGCCCTGGAACTGCTGAACTCTCAGGCAGGATGCAGTGCATATTCAACTTTAAGGAGAAAAGATAATGTGCATTTGATGTTGTAGTATCTACCAGTTATTTCCTACCTTCTCCAGGAACTTCTTAAGCTACATACTATAAAGCAACACCACCTCTTTATTCTTTTAAATGTTTCCTTTTTCCTTTTCTTTCTCTCCCAAACCTACGTCAGATGTTCAGTCTTGAACGCTCACTGCAGCTTTTCAATACAAGTGACACTTTTAAGAATTGTAAAAAAAAAAAAAAAAAAAAAAAAAAAAGGTACTGAAGAGGCACATTTTCTAACTTCTGTATTTGATTAATGTCATCCATTTTAACGGCTACCATTCTTTGGTAAAAGAAGGAATTAATTCTAAAGATGAATCAAAGTAAGAGTGTGGAGTACCCATACATATACTTATTCCTCAGACACTACTTTCTTAGGGGGAAAATTTAAGAAAGGGTAGAAATTACATACAGAATTAACAGAATTGTGAGGAAAGCAAAATACACTTTACAAAAATGCTGTGTGTATATTTGTATTCATATGTAAATACCAGAAACCACCAGATGATGTCGGCAATTTTTTGTTCCAAGGAATAGGTTTAGTCATTTTGGAGATTTTTGAGCAATCTAAAGTAGGCCTAACATATTTTAAATAAAAGTACCACCAATATTCCTTATTGGACCAAGAAGAGACAGTAGCAAGAAGAAAAATAAAATCAGGTGATACTTTAAAATGAATTTTAGGGGCGCCTGGGTGGCGCAGTCGGTTAAGCGTCCGACTTCAGCCAGGTCACGAACTCGTGGTCCGGGAGTTCGAGCCCCGCGTCAGGCTCTGGGCTGATGGCTCAGAGCCTGGAGCCTGCTTCCGACTCTGTGTCTCCCTCTCTCTCTGCCCCTCCCCCGTTCATGCTCTGTCTCTCTCTGTCCCAAAAATAAATAAACATTGAAAAAATAAATAAATAAAATGAATTTTAAATTGTGCTTTGAAGCTACAGATGTTCATTCAGTAAGTATTTGCCAAGGCCCTACTACTATTTTGTGAGAGAACACAATGAATAACAAATACATGGACTGTGAAAACATATGGGAGGGTGACAGGGATTCTAAGCCAATTGGGTGAGAGAAGACACAAAATTGACATGATTTGTGGAGGGAAACATCCCAATAACCAATTGGTCCTGAGATTAAACAGAGTCTTACTTCCCCAGATGCTTCTCATGCTGATTTCTCAGAAAGGTAAAAATGGGCTGAAACATCTTTACTTTATGTGAAATACATTAACATGATACGACACATGGTCTTAACTGAAAGGTGATAATAAGTAGCTAACTTGCCATGCTTTTACTGGACAGCTATATTCTTTTTTTTTTTTTAATTTTTTTTTTAACGTTTTATTTATTTTTGAGACAGAGAGAGACAGAGCATGAACGGGGGAGGGGTAGAGAGAGAGGGAGACACAGAATCGGAAGCAGGCTCCAGGCTCTGAGCCACCAGCCCAGAGCCCGACGCGGGGCTCGAACTCACGGACCGCGAGATCGTGACCTGGCTGAAGTCAGACGCTTAACCGACTGCGCCACCCAGGCGCCCCTGGACAGCTATATTCTTTTTGATGGGTCAAGTATCAACTATCAAGAAAGGATTCAGAGGAGAAAGTGGCACCACAGAAAAGCACACTGATTTGGCTTCAAAATCCATTTTTCTTTTGGGCCAAAAGAACAGTTACACAGAAAGGCTTTTTGTTGACTATGGAGGCAGCCATACTAGCTTACTGCAAAAGACTGATAGCAGAGACCAAAAAAAAAAAAGAAAGAAAGAAAAGGAAAGAAAAAAGAAAGAAAGAAAAAGAAAAGGGTATGTACCAGTGGAGAAAGCACTGACCTAGAAGAGTCAAAATACCTGAGCCTGTTTATTTAGTTAATTATCCTATCATTTTCCCTCCAAAAGGGTTTAAAGCTCCTGGTGCTATTACTGTTTGCTTTATCTTTCCTGAGCAGCCTTTACCTTTGAGTAGTTCATGTGTTACATAAGCCTCTGATCAGTACTCATGTCACTGTACCACCAGGTATTACACTAATGGGTACATCTGTTTCTTCCTATCAATTGTAAGCTCCCAGAGACAGGGCATAAGATTTTGTTTCATTTTATATTTTGTGTGTGTTTTCTTGTTGTTTTTTTATTTGAGAGAGAGAGAGAGAGAGAGAGAGAGAGAGAGAGAGAGCAAGGAGGGGAGAGGGGTAGATGGAGAGAGAATCCCAAGCAGGCTCCACAGTGTGGAGCCTGATGGCGGGGCGGGGGGTGGGGGGGGGGGGTCCTCAATCCCATGACCCTGAGATCATGACCTGAGCCAAAATCAAGAGTCAGATGCTCAACAGACTGAGCCATCCAGGTGCCCCAAGATTTAGTTGTAAATAAAAATTCAAAGTATAAAGTAGAAATACAGTTACTAAAACTATCAATTACCAGATAAACTCTGTTTGAATGGGAAAACACTGCTGCAGTAATCTAGCCAAAAGACAGGACTCAGATCACGGTGGTAGCAGTGGTGGTGATAAGTAATGGTCAACTTCTGGACATACAGTGTAAATAGAGGAAACAAGGTCTCCAGAGAGACTGCATGCGGGGTCTAAGAGAAGAATCAAAGATAGCTCAAAATTTTTTAGAATGAGCGACTTTAAAGATGGAATTGCTATCAACCGATATGGGCAAGGATGCAGACACAAAGGAGGGGCAGGTCAGGAGCTCAGTTTTGGATGCATGAAATCTGAGGTGTCTATTTGACTTTCAAGTATCACTATTAAGGACACGGCTGGATTCCAGAATCTGGACTTGTAAATTACAGTATCTGAGGAGGAGATTTAAATGAGGATGGTTCTCTAAAGCCACAAAACAGGAGATCTACAAGGCTGTGAGTATGGAAACAGAAAAGAACAAAATAATAAGCCCTGGGCCCACTTAAATTTTCTGGGGATCTAAATTTTTTTCAGTTATGTCTATTAATTCTCACTCACTTCCTCTTTGGTTTCATAATCTCAGAATATAAACTCATCTTTACCATGAGACAAGTGTGGGGCCTTGTTAGAGGACCTGTTCCTCCAGGGAAAAGTTTCACCTTCTATCTGCCAGGTGCTAACGGGGTATCACCAACAAAAGAATGCTTTGTAGTTAAGTTTCTCAGTTTGGGGATCCTTGGGTCATCCTGGTAGTATAAATTCAAGCCCTAAAATCTGAAGTTAAGGATTCTCAGGTTATTTAAAGGATGTCTTAATCTGAAAACAGATGAATTATAAAAAGAATCAAGTCTACCTTTGCTATACATACTATTTTTACAGTAACTAAATAGTTGCTGGGGAAAAACTCATGAGACATCATGCTATTTTGAGGCATCATGCTCAAATGATCCCTACATAAATGTAGGATTATCAATATAATCACCATTTTTCACCCCTTAATAAAATGAGAGATTTAGGAAAAAAACACCATCAGTAGATACTAAAAACATTAGGGGAAAAAAAAAGGATGATGGAGCATTTTATAATGTAGGTACAAGGCTGTACCACATGAACTCAAAGATCAAGCCTAATAACTTAACTAAGCAAATCATAACTAAATAGAGAACAACTGTATTAGTTTGCTAGGGCTACCACAACAAAGTGCCCTGTGGCACTGGGGGCTTTAACAAAAGAAGTTTTTTTCTCATAGTTCTGGAAGGTAGAAGTCTAAGATCAAGGGACCATCACGACTGTTTCTTCTGATGTCTCTCTGCTTGGGTTTTAGATGGCTGTTTTCTCATGTGTCCTTACATGGTCTTTCCTCTGTAGGCACCCATCCTGATGCCTCTGTGTGAATCCAAAATTTCTCTGCTTATAAGGACACCAGTCAGATTGGATTAGGGCTCACCCAAACAGTCATTTTAACTTTAAAGGCTTTATCTCCAAAAACAGTCACATCCTGAGGTACTGAGAATTAACTCTTCAATATACAAATTTGTGGGGCACCTGTGTAGCTCAATTGGTTGAGGGTCCAAATCCTGATTTCAGCTCAGGTCATGATCTCACCATTCGTGGGACTGAGCCCCATAGCAGGACGGACAGCACAGAGCCTACTCGGGATTCTCTCTCTTCCTCTCTCTCTGTGCCCCTCCCTCCCCTCTTGAATTAAATAAATAAGTGTTAAAAAAAAAAGAATTTGCAAGGACACAATTCAGCCCATAACAACAACCAAACATCAAGTGCCTCCTGATGCAGTGCAATTAAAAATAGTCAGCACCAGGGTGCCTGGGTGGCTCAGTCAGTTGAGCATCTGACTTCCACTCAGGTCATGATCTCAGTTTGTGGGTTCAAGCCCCATGTTGGGATCTGTGCTGACAGCTCAGAGCCTGGAGCCTGCTGTGGATTCTGTGTCTCCGTCTCTCTCTGTCCCTCCCCTCCTCGTGCTGTCTCTCAAAAATAAATAAAAATGTTAAAGAAAAAAAATTTTTAAATAAAAGTAGTCAACACCATCTATAAAGTATTCTTTAAAAAAAAACAACCTAAACTGAATCAAGCAAGCATCTAAATCTAAGAGCCATTTTAGTTACTAAATGAAGAATAAAGGAACATGTTAAATAATACTGTAAGGATATGACTGGCCAAATACAAAATATGAAAAATTCTACAGAACAAATAACTTGGGTTTTTTCAACAATAAATGAATTTTTAAGAGGAAGGAAAAACTTAAGAGATATCAGATATCAATGAAAAGCAATGTGTAGACAGTGACTAAATCTTAAATCCAAGAAATCAACTTTAAAAATACAGATTTTTGAAACAAATGAGCAAAATTATACATGAACTAAGTTCAATGTGGATGTGCTATATAATGCTGTTGTCTTTTTTAAAGGTCCTGAGCTAGAGATCAATATTGTAGCTTTGGTCATTCACAGGTCCAACTATATAATATAGAAACATATTTCATAATGTAGAAAAAAGAATGAAAGAATAATAACTATTGAAGCTGATGGATACATGAGGATTCATTATACAATTCTATTTCTGAGTATGTTTCAAATTTTTCACATTTAAAAAATTTCATAAAGCAAATTTTCAGATGAGACTTTTCTCCATAATCTGCTCAAACTAGACCGACACAGACTTCTGTATAATCTCTCTGTGTCTGTGGACATTGTTTTTTTTTTGTTTTTTGTTTGTTTGTTTGTTTGTTGTTGTTTTTTTGTTTCTAATCTCTTATTACACTGAGAATGTTGGCCTTTCAAAATCCTGGCTTTGTGGGAAGTTTCAGTTGCCAACTGCCTGCCCTCATGTATACCTGAGGATTCTGGCCTCCTGGATGAGTCTGAGTATTAAAACCCAAGCCCCTGGGGAAAAAAACAAAACCAGAACAAAACAAGAAGCCCTTCCGTTAGTGAACCTAGGTGACCTCACTCTAACAGCAAGGATAGTTTCTGTGTGTCTACTTTCCAAGCTCTGCCCCCCTTTGTTCTTTCTGGCTCCAGAGCTTTCTTTTACTTTGTTACAATGTCATTCATGAATGTACATGATACATACTCAAACGTTTCTAGACAAGTTCAAGCTATTTGTAGCAGAGGTTTTCAGGTTATAACTGAAAGCTTCCCATTCTGTTAACTACTGCAAGAAAAACTTATTCCTGTCATTTGGTAAAGTCACTGAGAGTTCAAGTCATGATTTTAGAATATGTTCGGAGAACTTCGCAGTCCAAAAGGGAGGGGCAATGGGAGGGAAGAGGATTAAGGTGGACTGAAGAAGCTTCCTCACCAGTTCCTTCGAAAAGGGAGAGTGGAACAGAATCTCTCTAATAGACCAAGGAAGAAATGTGGGGAAAGAAAGATATTTCATCCCATGTACTCTCTAAACAATAAGCAAATGTGTGTGTGCCTTCAAAAACTCCAGGTCAGAAATGATGGTTCTAGTCACCAAAATTTTACTCCATGAAAACCTGAAACATTTTATTCTCCATACTGAAGATGTTAATGCAAAACAAATCATTATTCTGCTGCTTCTTTCAGAGGCTTCCTTGTGCTCTGCTGACCAGACTGCTGTCTACACTCTGCCCCACACGGCTCTACAGTCCAGCAATCCAGCCTTTCTTCATATCCTCCACTCCACTGGCTCCCTCCTCTGCCTCCTACTGCTGGATCACTATAAAGTTTACGTCCACCCTCTAGAGAGTACTTCCATATCCCTCAAGTCAGCATAAATACCACTTTCCGAAGGGGGTGCACGTGGGGATCATCCTTAAACGATTATTTTCCACTAAATACCTTTCTAGTTCTCCTTCAGAACATTCATCACACTTTTCATTACTTGTTCCATGTCTGTCTTCGCTGCTGAGTTGCAAACTCCTTGACAGTGTAATTTATTGTGGTGCTGACACAGTGTTGGGCACCAGTCAGTTGAGTGAATAAGCAAGTAAGCAGAGGTAAGACAAAAACAAAAAAATTACTTCCTCACTCTGCTTAAAGTCAAGGCACAATTTACTGGCATCACCAGGGTAGTTTAGCAAACACCACCAAAGGAAGCTGGTCCCCGCCTCATAAAGCTTACAAAGATTCACTTTTTAGAGACTCCATCTTAGAACACAGTCTGAGATTCAGGACATCAGATGTAGTTTGACAACTATAGATTACTGGATGTATTCAAATTATTTATAAACATCTATGAAGGAATCCATCAGAAAACCTTGCTCTTTTTCTTTTAAGTTTTTTTTTTAAGTTTTATTTATTTATTTTGAGAGAAAGAGCACAAGTGAGGAAGGGACAGAGAGAGAGGAAGAGACAGAGAATACCAAGCAGGCTCCACATCACCAGTGCAGAGCCCAATGCGGGGCTCAAACTCACAAACCATGAGATCACGACCTGAGTCAAAGTCGGATGTCCAACCATCCGAGCCACCCAGGTGCCCCATCTTTCTGTTTAGCAAAGGGCCATAAAGAGATATACTTTGTTATTTTTAAACTAAAATCTCTAATCATAAAACATGAAGTCAAAGGTTAGTATTATTTTAAATACTAGATACTATTTTGAGCACAGTACTTATAAAGTGGCATTAGCTCCTTTAATCATCAGAACATTCCCATGAGGTAAGGATTATTAAGATCATTTTATGGATAAAGAAACTGAGGCCTAGAGAAGTCAAGTAACTTCCTGAACTGTTCTCACTACTTTGTGAGGAAAAGGTTCTTATTTTCTAGAGCCTTAAGATTTGTAAGGATATGAGGAGTGAAGTGGATTGAAGTCCTTACAGACAGTTCAAAGTTGGGGGAAAGTGCTCTCTCTTAAGCCATTTATTGGAACAAAGGAGGCAAAAACATCACCCCCCCCCCCCGCCCCTTTTGCTGGCATCCAGGAGGACTACAGTAAGAAAAGCAGAGGTAAGACAGGGAAGTAGTAACTAGTTCCAAGCTTCAAGATCTACTTTCAGTCCTAAGCAGCTTTTGGGTGACATCAGAAGTACTCCCCTTCAACTCTTCTAAAAATAAAACAGGCTCCAATGAGTTAACAGAGTCCACAAAAACTACACACACTCCTGGCTTACCATATGGGGAGTGGTACTTTTCCACTTTTAAAGTTTGCGCTGCCTTTGTGTACTCCTCCCCCCCCCCCCATCCCCCGCCCTTCTTTAGAATTATGGAATCCACATCAGGACACAGGTAATGGGTTATCATTCTCCAGTTTCTCACAATGTGGCAACAGATGCTTCTACAGACAGGTGTTCTGCATAGACAGGCCTTCAGCATGGGTCTCTCTGAAACTCAGTGATGCTCTTATATGGTGTACTAAGAAGATGTGACTTAAGAATAATCCTGAAACAGCCATGGTGTACTGGTTGTTTCTTCTGTCTTCCCCTTCAGTGAGGCCCCCAGCGGCCACTGGATGTATGGTTCCCCTTGCCTTCTTCAAATGTTTCTCCACATGTGATGCACTAACTTATCCTACATTCTGAACAGTTACTCATGATTAAATCCAACATCAATAATTTCACACACAATTTTAACGGTGATTAGTAAGACAGCCCAATGAAACTGATTCAACTTGCGAAATTTCTTTTAAGTTCAGTATTTTGAGAAAACCAGCAGTTGCCCTTTTCCCCTCCTACGAAATCTTATAAGGATTTCCAAAATTTCAACTTGACAAAATAAATGAAGGGGCTAGATCCTTCACTATTTGTAGAATCCTTGAGGCACAAATCAAGGGCTAAGGCTACAAAATATATGGGCATAAAACATAAAAATCTGGAAAAACATGGTGCTACTACCCATCAAGACCTTGAAATTATTGTTACATCACAACCCCCTTTAATAATCAACCTTCCTTTGTTCCATGGTATTTCAGGGGTGCCATTTAAGTTTGTTTTATTTCTTTTTCTCCCTATACCCTTTAATCCCAGGGAGATCTGCCTAGGCTTGCTGTTATACAGACAAGGTGAAAAAATTACCACGGTCACTCTTCTGGCCACCTGCTCGGGTCTATGGTGGCAGAGCTTGCTAATAAACACAAAGTGTTCCACATGGTTTCGCTATCTCTAGCAGGGTGTCAGCCACCTGTTTCTCTGTTCTCTATTGTGTTCTTCAGAGGGGATGTCATGCACCAGCTTTTATGGCCTATCCGTTTCCCCGGGAGAGAACTGACAGGACCCATGAAGACAGGTCCGAGTACAACTGCTTCCATACACTGTCAACAGGGTTCTTTGGGCTGCAGGTCTCCGAATGCTCTGTGGCACCCACCACAAACCCCCTACATTCCGCTTATGCACGTCCTGCAATTTGCATGGAACACAGAAAGTAAAGGAATATCCACAAGTCCCTGCCTCACTGAGTGGTATCTCAGAGGGTGGGAGGGATGTCTCCCCAGTTTGCTAGTTGGCAGAAGACCTGCATACTTGAGGGAAGTGACTGAGGGAGCAGAAAGAAGCCTCCGAGTTTATATTCACCAGGCAGTCTGCATCAACAGGCAAGAGTAGCATAGGAAAGGAAGGTGCTGATGTGGGGAAGTTCTCAGAGAGGACAATCTGCTTCCTGAGGTCACTTCTCTGGTTTTTGTGTTTTATGTGGGGTGTGTGTGTGTGTGTGTGTGTGTGTGTGTGTGTGTGTGTGTGTTTTCTTTGTTTTGTTTTGTTTTGTTTTCTGGTTTTATGTTGAGTTTTCATGTTACTCTGCATCTTCAGAGGAACTTAAAGAAAAATGCGAAGAAACTACACTGGATGCTGCTATTCAGGTATCACTTTTGAACTGGGAAATTCTTTTACACAATTGGTTAAAAGATTAATACTTTTATGGACATTCCAATGACAAACTGCATGCCACATTTATTTCTTCATATTATTTATAACTCATCTTGGAACAATTTAGGTCAGTAAGGTAAAAAGCGGCAAAACTTTGAGAAACACCATTTTTAGAAGAGGAAAACCACATGGCTAGCAGTCATATGAAAAGTGCTCAATTCTACCAGAAATTGCGAAAGTTAAAATTAAAATAAGACACCATTTCATAACCATTACATTGGGAAAAATATAAATGTCTGATAATATCACATTAAAATGGTAGGAAGCAGCATCAAGAGACTCATAAAGCACAACGAGGCACAAACATATTGGAAAGCAATTTGGCAAACTCTGGTAAGAGAACGTGCATCTACTGATTTACAGTTATACATCTAAGTGTTTATGTACACAAAAAAAAACCTAAAAAATATATCATATAGGAATGTTCATTTTAGCAACACTTTGCAGTAGCAAAACACTAGAAACATACCAAATGGTCATCAATAGATGTGACAAATAAATTTCTGTTCGTGGATACAATGTAATACTGTATAATAAAAGTAAACTAAAGCTACATGTATCTAGAAAAAACTCTACATTATGTTAAACAAGGAAAAAATGCTGCAGAAATATGCTCATTCAAGAAGGACACACAGAGCTTAGTAACAGTCACAAAAAAAATTTAAGGCATGTGCAACAATGTTATGTTTTGTTTACTGATGTTTCTGTAGCATCAGTTTAAAAATACTAAAGGGAGTAACAGACACCAAGCTTAAGATAATAGTAACTTCTAAGAAGGGATTTAAAGGGGCTTTTAAAAAAATCACTAATAATAGTAATATGTTATTTTTTATAAGACTAAGGGATGAGAACATGAGTGTTCATTATATTATTTTCTGTATTGTTTATTTGAAATGTTTTATGATTTTTCTAAACTTGAAATTTGTTAACATGGAAGCCACATGTTTTGCATCCTATAACATAAGCATTTCACAAAATGAAAAATCTAAGACAGTTATTTTGCTTTCAAGAGTACATAAAGCACAATCAAATTTGCATTTGAGCCTTGATGATGCTACATATACAATGAGGAGAAAGGGGGCAACAGCCATAACCTTTGGGTCAAAGTGACTATTTTTGCTAGTGGTTCTCACGTATTGTGTATCTGAAATATGTGAATGCTTTGTAAAAGAACAGATGCTCAAGCCTTATCCTAAACCTGCCTGAATCAGAATGACGACACTCAGAACCACATACACCAAGACTGAAAATCAATGTTCTATGAAAATGGCACAAAGACAAAATGAGCACCCTTGATTGATTCAGCCAAATCAAATGGTTGGAATGGTGAAGGGAGATTTACCAATGACCATGCACATAGTTCTAGGTCTCCACCTGTGCACAGTATAAGCAAAAGACAACACATGACGAAACAAACAAATCACTGAGATGCCATGTATACCAATACCATACCAACTAACATCACAAGGGGGGAAAAAAGGATGGTGGTTCAAATGAAATACATCATTCATAAATAAAGTGTTCTTGCATGTTAGTAACTGAATTAAACTAGAACGAAACAGGACATCAGAGGACTGGAAGAAAGTGAAGCTGGGGTATTTATTCCTGCAGCTGCTCCCCTGCCTGATCACAGAAAGACCAGAGCTATAGTCACACAGCCTTTCCCTCCACATAGCTACTGTCTTTGGGTTTCACTAATGGTTCTCTTCTCTTACCCTTCAGGCCTAGGGATGATAATGGCTCCCACTACAGATAGTCGTGAGATACTTCACCATCCATTGTTGGTGTATTTTAATCCAGGCACACCTTTTAAGTTAAACTCTTCTCCATTACCCCATCTGAGCCTGCAATCTGTTTTCCACTAGAACAATGACTGATACAATTATGAAGCATTAAGAAATTTTACCTCAGTACCTGATTAATAAATTCACCTTATAGATCTAACCTTATAAGCCGATATGTCCTGCTATTATCCAGTGTTCTAGTTGCTGCATAGGATTCAGAAAAAAATTTATATATTTAAGGTATGACTTGTGCCTTCAAGAAAAAAAAATCTAGGTGGAGAACAAGTTCAAGGACAAAGTTAATTAAATAATAAAAAACATAGATAGTAACCAACAACTACAACTGCCTGGTAAACTGAAAACAAGAACTAGGGAGTCAGGGAAAGCTTTGTGGAAAACAGTGGTATTACAGCTGGGTCTTAAGGATAGAAACGATGTAGACAGCATTAGTCAAGGAGAGTGCAGAGAAATAGGTATCTTGAGCAAGGAAAATAATATAAGGCAAAACACTAAGTTGGGAAAGGATATGGTTGGTGAGCAAAAAGAATAACGCCTGACTAGAAGAGAGAAGGCTTTATTTAGGACCATAAAGCCTTAGTTGGTTTTAAATCAGCCAAGTGCAGCCATATAAATATTTATTACACAATTTATATATTCTCCAGGAGACAAGTTGTCTGAGAAAGAACCGTCTCTACCTTAAACCCAAAATTTTGAGTAGAATATGGCCAGAAAAATACACTTCAGTTTTAATTTCTAGCTCCATTAATTAAGTAAGTAAATAGTTCTCAATTTATTCATCACATCATTGGCCAACCTGCCTATACTATTTGTTAAAAAAAGCAGCCTGAATTGGTGTCCACACTTCAATTCTGGTGCCTTGGATAAATTTTTTCAACAGGCTTCTAAATAGGTCAGGCAAATCTAATTCAGAATAACTCTCATGCTTATCTCAGCAATTTTATGAAGGATGTTTTGAAACTGCTTTAAATATGTGTGCTAATGATCTACTGATTGTTTCTAAATTTTTCCAGCCATCAAACCAGTGAAATAATCAAGTAAAGAGATTATAGAATGAGGTCAGTTCTATTATTAATATAACCATCTATAATATTCCTGTTTGCTACAGAGAAAATTATCAAGATAAAAAAATGCAACAGATCTAATTTCCTTAGCTAGCTTTTCCAAGAGATTTGCCATTCAAGTCATTTCCTCCAATATTTTCAAAATCTAAGAAAGCAAAAAAAAACCCTTGTTAATTAAGTGGATGATGTTTGAAGAAACAAGAATACTTTGTTTTCATCAATATGATTCCTTTTTTATGCACTTTATCGAATACTAGAGCCAAAACAAGATATTTTAATGTGGGCATTTCATGTCCCCATTTTATTGTGGACTACTATAAATTGTTAGGTTACAATTCAAATTATGAATTTCAAATTATTTAACAAACATGCAAATGTACATATAAAAAATAAGTATATCTATGCCTATACATATATAGACATAGAACTTTAGCCTTCAAGTAAGTATTGTTCCCTTTAGAGTAGTCACTCTGGGAAGGATGCAAAGTTATTCTAACAACGTTGCCATTGTTTGAAACTATTTTTAAACCACTGGTTTGAAATTGCTTTCATAGCCTTTCAAATAATCTTTTAATATCCTTAATAGTGGCAAAATCTGGAAGAGTTTCACAGTCGTGCAGAAATCATTTTTCAAATTTAGCAAATGAAAATGGTGTTCTAATGGAGTTAATAGTTTGATTAAAAAATACAAACAAAAACAAGTACTTATAAAAGCGATCCTGAAAGCGTTTCTGTTACTTGTAAATTGACTAGACATTCCAAAAGATTCAAAATAATTGTGAATAGCAACTTTTGGAGGCATGTAGTGTCCTAAAGTGACCACTTGGAATGAACACTCTCCCTTAAAAAATAAATAACAGCATGTTTGGATAAGGGCAGGGTTTCATGACTCTATAGTCACACTTTGAAGTCACAGAGCATCTTTCTTCCATGTGGTTAAAAATATTTACTTCATTAACTCTCCAAATATCACTAATGACAGAAAGGCCAGATTATCATTCTTTTTTTTTTTCCCCAAGTGGATGAATGAAGGTGGTGTAAGGCAAAGAATTGTGTTTATTTCATGAGTCAATAATTAAGTCTAAGGATCTTGTCGTTGGCAAAATTTTAATGAAATGTTTAGCTTTATGCTGCTTGATAAAAAGGCATTATATGAAATAGATGTGTCATAAAATATTACAGAGCTCCATTAAAATGATTAAAGATTCATTGCATACTTGTCTGAAAGAATTCTTGCTTGATGTTTGACAGCTACTTATTAGAGAGGCTAGCGCCTAACCTAAAATACACTCATAAAAGTCCTACTTGAGTCTATTTTACCAAGAAAGAATGCTGGTTTTTTAAATACTTGATTTTAGAAGAAAAAATACCTTCACTGTGAAAAACCAAATACATAAATGAAAGGGAGGAAGAAAAATGGACAGTAAAAGATCTATTGGCAAATTCACATAAGAGAAAACCCTAGGAAAACTGGTGAACTGTCGATGGTTCTGAGAGTCAAAAAAGTACAACATAAATGTGACCGATTACAAGTTAAATGTCATTGAAATTATTAAAATGGCTATTCTCCTAAATGCTTAATTCTTCTGTTTGGGAAAACTTTCTGCACATTGTTCTAGGATACCTAGGAGCTCACTTCTTCTATTCCACTTATTCATTAAATAAATATTTAGGGCTCCCAGTGGCACAGTATTTATATAGGAGCTTAAGATTTGACAGACCAAAGACAAAAAACAAAAAACAAAAACAAAAAACAAAACAAAACCTTAGTCCTTACTACTACTCTCCTGATCCAACTGAACATGTAACAGCACTCCAGCTGGTCTTAAGGGTTAACTTGCTTCAAGTTAACACACTCCTTGCCTGCTGACTTAAGGCCCTTGATCTGTAACAGAACTAACTGGCTTTCTCCAAGATTTGCAGAACATTGGCCCTGGGGAATATGGGACCAGAACTTTCCCAGGCCACAGAGGCCAGGAAGTCCACCTGAAGGCCCCTCAGCTTGCTGGTTAGACCAGCCCTCTTTTAGCGAAATGTTTTTTTTTTTTCTTTTTAAGGTCACACGAATGACTTTACTGACCTCCCTTTGTGCATCTATAGACCTTGCCCTCCTTTGCAGAAACAACAGTATTCCTGTACAACCACCCCTGGGTACCAAGGAATCAGGTCTTTTTGCACAATCAACCCGGGGCACCAAGGAACTTCTCTGCACAACCTCTGAGTACAAAGCTAAGTCTGTATCTGGCATCGTGGAGTCTGCACCTAATCAAGAAACATCACAGACTACTGTATTCCCTTAACTGATCAACATACTTTAAAAATATCAGGGCAAGACAAATTTCAAAGTTGGCCTTTGGACAAGAGTCCGCCTTTTCCCCAGGTGGCCAGCCTCATGAATAAAGCTCATATTCTTTTCCACTGAAAACTCATCTCTTAAGCCTTCCCAGCAACAGGAAGCTGAACTTGGGTGGGTTTTTATTTTATTTTTTTTAATGTTTATTTATTTTGAGAGACAGAGTGCAAGATGTCAGCACAGAGCCTGATGCGGGGGCTTGAACTCACAGACAGGAGATCACGACCTGAGCTGAAGTACGAAGGCGCCCAGGTGGCCCTGAACTTGGGCTCTGGTAACAAAATGATTCTGATGTACTAAAATGATTTTTATGGGTGCTATTCCCAGAGTCAGAAAAGGGCTCAGTTCTATTTTTAGCAAAAGGTTTCAGTAATTAATGACTTAACAAAAATACAATGTGTCAGATGAGCACTGTGGGCCCTACATTTTGTTCAAGGTTGAGTGACTGACTGGACCGAGGATGACTCTCAGCCAGACAAGTTCTTCCTCAAGGGCTGACTGCTTAGTTTTATCATCAGGTTTGGGCGTGGGTGCCTGAGGTGCCTGGCCTATAAAATGGGGCAATTTAATAGTAACCTGTCCACACAACGTTTCTTTGAAGTTAGCTAATGAATATTGTCTTGGGTCCAGCCAAACTATTAGATGCTACAAAAGTATTGAGTACTATCTGGAAAAGGTCACGGTGATAAATACGTGTTAATGCACGCTAATTATGGCACTAATAACAACATCCCCCCAACAACCCTCTGCCCACCTCACCCCGCTGCTGCACAAAGCTTCCTTCTAACCTCTGCCGAGCAAATTCTGTACACTCTGGATCCAAGGCTGCAACAAAAGCAGCTGAAAGGCCAATACCAAAAAGGACCAGACAAAAGAAAGTGGCTCTGTGCAGAGGCAACGGGCCACGGAAGGGGGTGTGTGCCGACTCTCCCCAGGAGGACTCAGTTCCTTAACTCTGACCTGGAGGGCAGCCAACAGTCCACCCAGTTGCCCCCCCCCCCCCACTCCCCGCCATCCGCCGGATCCCTGTTCCCCCCCCCCCCCCCACCCCCGGCCCCGATGCTCACCGCCCTGGCTCACGTTTCCAGACCCGGTGTAATTCCACCCCGTCTCCGGTCGCGCCCCGAGGACTCCACGGAGAGCCTTAAGTGCGAAAGTTAAACCACCGTGGCCACATCACCTGAGGCCCGGGGCGGGGGGCGGCGCGGCCAGGCCAGGCCAGCCCTCCAGCAGTCCTAGCTCGGGGAGGAGCAGAGGCCCGAGCAGCCGCGGCCGCTCAGGGCCGGTGAAGGCCGGACCCTCTCGGCGAGGCGCGCCCTGCGGGGCCCGGAGCCGCCGGCCCTTACCTGCGTCCGCTTCCGGGAGCCGCCCGCTCCGCGCCCCCTCCCGGCGCGCCAGGCCACTCGCAGCCCGGCTCTGAGCACTCGCCGCCCGGCGGCTCCGGCGGCCGCGAAGCCGGGTCTGGGAGACGGGAAGCGACAGGAGCCAAACCCCGCGGAAAGCGCTCGAGCTCGCCTCGGTCTCGGCGCCCGGGCGCTCCGCACCGCGGATCGCCCTGCTCCCTTATCTCCGTGGGTCCCGCCCCCGCAGGCCGGGTGTGGGCTGCGCCCCACCCTGACCTGACCACGTGCAGACCAGAGCCGCGCCAGCAATGCCCCGCTAGGGGAGACGGGGCGAACTTACTCTCTCTCTCGCCAACCCCTACCAGAGCAACTGAAGTTTCCCGTGCCTTGTTCAATCTTGGCCTCACCCTGTCCCTCCTGGAGGTCTGACTTCTGATCCCACCTGCAGGGCCTATTACTTCTTGTGCCTTCGGTTCCACTTTTGTTCAATTGAGATTAATCACTGAAGTGTTCTTGACTTCGCTCTTGACCAATCACAGTTGGTATAAGTGAGTGGATAACCAGAGGTAAATCAAAAGTGCTTACTCAGAGAGGGGGTCTTTTGCAGTAAATGTTGACTTTTCAGCAGTACATCAGAACAATGAGAACAGATCATCAGAAGATGATACCTAAGTTTCAGAACATAAAAGGCCAAGTTTTATGAGTTGGTTTGAGGAAGGGAAAGGAAGTTTTAAGGAGAGGAACGTCTAAAAACTATATAGCTTTCTCTGCTAGATGCAGAAATTTCCATTTGCTTGAAGCGGCTGAGATGGATTCTTGTCCAAGACTACAGCTGCATTGTAATGATTTCCCACCTGAGAATCCAATGAAACCATTAACAAAAACTAAAGACATCAAGGAGTTCAGAAAACTACAGACCAATATACCTTATGAATATTAATAGAAAATCCACAACCAAAAACGGGCAAACCAAATGCAATACAGAAGAAACATTTTACATCACATCAGTGAAAGAAAGGACAAGAACCACATGATCCTCTCAACAGATGCAGAGAAAGCATTGGACAAAATACGGCATCCTTTCTTGATAAAAATCTCGAGATCGTAAAAGCCATATGTGAAAGACCAAACGCTAATATCATCCTCACTGGGCAAAAACTAAGAGCTTTCCCCTTAAGGTCACGAACAAGACAGGGATGTCCACTCTCACTACTGTTAGTCAACATAGAATTGGAAGTCTTAGCCTCTGCAATCAGACAACACAAAGAAATAAAAGGCATCCAAATCAGCCAGGAGGAGGTCAAACATTCACTCTTCGCAAATGACATGATACTCTATATGGAAAACCCAAAAGATTCCACCAAAAAAACTGCTAGAACTGATCCATGAATTCAGCAAAGTGGCAGGAGATACAGAGATATCCCAGGGATACAGGTGTGCTGTTTCAAAGGGACACATGCACCAATGTTTATAGCAGCACTATCAACAATAGCCAAAGTATGGTAAGAGCCCAAATGTCCATCGATGGATTCATAGATAAAAAAGAAGTGATATACACACACACACACACACACAGACACACACACACACACACACACACACACACACACACACACAAAATGGAGCATTACTCGGCAATCAAAAAGAATGAAATCTTGCCATTTGCAACTCATGGATGGAACCAGAGGGTATTATGCTAAGCAAAATTAGAGAAAGACAAGTATCATATGATTTCACTCTTATGAGGACTTTAAGATACAAAACAGATGAACATGAGGGAAGGGAAGCAAGAAGAATATAAAAACAAGGAGGGGGACAAAAACATAAGAGACTTTTAAATATGGAGAACAAACAGGGTTACTGGAAGGAGTGTGGGGGGGGGGGATAGGCTAAATGGGTAAGGGGCATTAAGGCATCTACTCCTGAAATCTTTGCACTATATGCTAACTAACTTGGATGTAAATTTAAAAAATAAATTAAATAATTAAAAACAAAACTTACATTAGAGTTTTCTTAATTTATATTTTGAATAGGTATTATACACAAAGGTACAAATTTCAAAAGGTACCTCAGAGGGCATTTTCTGTATGTTGATTTGTCTGTTTTATATAATCAAAATAATTTATTCATTGGGACCATAAACTTTTTTTTCATACAAAAAAAAAGAAAAAAAACATTTTATGACATGATCAACAGGGATTTATCTAAGGAATGCAAAGTTGGTTTCCTGAAGTTGTACTCTTAGATAGAATAGAGGGTAAAGACCACAGGATCATCTCAATAGATGAAGAAAAAGCACATGATAAAATCTAATGCTTTTTCATGATAAAAACATTCAACTAACTGAAGTTCTTCAACCTGATAAAAGACATCTATAAAAAAAACAAAGTTAAGATCATACTTAATGGTGAGAGAATTGATACTTATACCTAAGATCAAGAATAAGACAAATAGGTCCTCTCTTGCTACTTCTTTTCAACTTTGTACTGCACGTTTTATCCAGGGCAATTAGACTAGGCAAGGTCAAATACCTAAGAGTGAATACAATAAATAGAAGAAAAAGAATTGTTGAGGAAAACCAAGACAACAGTCCTCATAACTGAAGGGCAATAGGACACAAGCTTTCAGCTCAGTGGATAAAAATAATCTATATAAAGGTGTGTTCTTGTGAAATTTCAAAGCACATGTGTCAGAGAGAAGAATTTAATGGGTTCCAGGGAGGAAAAAAAAATCGATCATTTATTATGATTCAGAAATTAAATGACATTGGACTTTTTGACAGAAACATAAATGATAAATTCTGAGAGAAAATTATTTCTAACCTAGAGATCAATAACATGAGGATGAAAAAAGAGATTTCAGTTATGTGAAATTTTAAATATGCTTTTCAGACATTCTTTCTCAGAAAACAGCTGGAGGGTATGCTCTATTACAAAAAAGGGGTGAGGTGGGGGTGTGCTAGAAAAGTGAAAATTACACCCAAGACAACCGTGGTAGGCACAGTGGCCCCCAAAAGATGTCCACATCCTAATCCCTGGAACCTCTGAATATGTTACATTACATAGCAAAATGGACTTTGCAGATGTAATTAGAGTTACGAATTCCAATAAAGAGATTATCCTAGATTTTCCAGGTAGGCCCAAGCTAATCACATGATCCTTTTGAAGCAGAAAACCTTCTCCAGCTGTAGTCAGAGTCTTGTGGGGCTAAAGAAAACAATATGGAAGCCACAAAGAAAAATGTGGGCAGCTTATGGAAGCAGAAGCCAGTGTTCTTTTTTTTTTTTTAATAGAAATAAATTTTTTAGAAGGATTAAGTTTATTGCCAACAGTACTGAAAGAAGAAAGACAAAACAGAAAGTCTTAACACTGAATAAAACATGTAATTTAGCCTCTTATTTCCGATGAAGCCACAGAATATAGTCAGAGAAATGACAGGGTTGACAAATTTGGCAAATAAAACCAGGATGCCCAGTTAAAATTTTAGCACTAAAACCTATTATGTTAGAAGTTAAAATTCAACTGGTGATCTATAGCAACCTAAAAAGTGAACCCTCAAAACGATGCTTCTCAACCGTGACAGCACCTTGGAATCTCTTGAAGAACTGGTCAAACTACCCATGTCAGTTGTCACCCTGGTACAATTCAATCAGAATTTCCTGCGAAGAGACCACCAGTGACTCCAATGTATGACCAAGGTTGAAAACCAGAACCCTAGAGAGGAGTCAATGTGTACAAATTTGGTGAAGTAAAAACAACCTCTCTACCAGTTTACAACCTGAGGTGAAACTTTCTACAATAAACATCTTAACAAGTATTCATCATCTCCAAGTTACAAATGAAGAGTATGATTGTCAATTCTTCATAGAAGATCTTTCATTCTTTTTTTGTAAAATGACAGATAACAATGTCATGATGTAAGACCCAGATAAGTGTTAATTTATTTTAACTATTAGATAATTGGTATCTCAAAATTTACTAACAGTTCCTGTCATCCAACCAGATAGAATGGCTAGCTGAGTAGGAAGCCATCTCAAAGTATCTGTGTCAATAGGCTTTGCATTATCTGAGAGTTGAGTTTTCTAACATCTGGCTTCAGTTATAATTTCCAACCAAGATTAAATTATTATAAATTATTCCTAGAAACCCAATAATGCATGCTGCAACTCATGACACTTGAGATCTGAGCAGACATTTAGGTGATGTGGAGATAGTAGGCAGTTAGAAATAAAAGCTTGAGTTAATGGCATCATTTTCATGGAAATGATACTGGAAGTTGTAAGACCACCAAGGGAAGAATAGAGAAGCCTTAGGAAAATTCTACATTTAGGAGGCATGGCAGAAAAAGAATTAAAGAAGTTCCTGTTAGAAGGACTGGAAAAAGCCGTAAGAAAACCATGTTGTGGAAAGCAAAGGCTTTCCACGAGAGTATGAAGCACAAGTGGATAGTGCTGAATACAGCAAAGAGGTTAAGGGGGATAAGAAAAGGTAACTGGGTTTGATGACGCACAAGGCAATAGAGTTTAGGTGTTGGACTGTAAGACCATAATGCCTGGGTTTGAATCCCACTTAAATTTATAAAACCTTAGGGCAAGTTTCTTCATCTCTCTTTGCCTTAATTTCTTAGTCTGTAAGTAGGAAATAATTCGGAGTTATTATGAAGTGTTAATGATTTTGTCTATGTCAAGAGCTTAAAATGACACCTAACATACAGTAAGGATTCAACAAATACCAGCTGTTATTATTATCGACAATTTTCAAGAAAACAGTTTCTGTGGAACAATACTCTAGTTAGGACTCATTTCAGTGAAATGACATGAAAGCAAATTCAAGTCGACTCAAGGAAAACAGTCATTACTTCATAGGAATAAGTCTACGATAGTTTTATCCATATTTGGATCTAAGTGCTCAAATGATGCCATCAGCAGGATATCTCAATCTTTCGACCTTATTTTTCTCTGTGTTGACTTTATTTTAGGCAGGATCAGTCTATGTGGTGGCACAATTGGCCACCAGGAGTTCCAGGCTGAAATTCAAGCAGTTTAGCAAGTGCAGCGGAAGAATGCCTCTTTCTCAATAGTTGCAGCAAAGTTCTAGAACTGATACTCAGTATACAGACTTGGACAGCATGCCCATTCCCATCAGTCACTGTGACTAGAAGGACGTAACCAACAACTTCACCAATTGGATGTTATTTTCTCACCCATAAAACTCATGTGTGGATGTGTTGGGATAGGAGTTTTGAGAGGAATTAGCCTCCTTACTCAGATCACAAAAGTTGAAAGTGGAAGAGGCATAATCCGCCAAAGGAATATTGGGTACTGTTATCAGAATATAGAAACAGATATTTAGGTGGGCAAATTCTCAAAACAAAAAGTGTCTATTTTAAGTGGTGACTGTGTCATTAATGGAGCACAGAATAAGAGATTACTGGACATCAGAAAAAGACACAGGCTGAAGCTGGAATGTTGGTAAAAGTCTATATGCAGGTTTTTAGACTCCCTCCAAAATGTTCAGCATCTCAGGAAGAAAAACAAAGACAGTACAATGATATGATTCATAGGAGGCCTAGACTTGGAAAAGTGAGCAGGGCCCAAAGACAAAGGTCAAAGGAATTAATGTTTCATAAAAGAACTGCTGGTGAATACATGGGTCCCAGACTGGGCAAGGATACAACGAGGCCAGAAAGACAATGGCAAAGTAATCCCTAAGTATCTGCATTGTACCTGCAGAAGAAAAGTTAAGCAACTAAGACCAAAATTATTAAAGAGGGCAAATCTCCTAGAGATTTGTAGATAACACACATGGAGAAGGAAAAACCCTCAGGAAAAGTGGTTACACATTTGTACTTTTAACTCTCTCTCTTCAGGACATGTAAGACTAAATGGACCCACTGAAAATGGAACTGAGGCCAAATGAAATCTGAAAAAGCCGAATAAATCTGATTTTTATTTGCCATTACTAAATACACAATAATTTGTATTTTACTATGGAGTGCGTGGGTGGCTCAGTTGGTTGAGTGTCCGACTTCAGGTCATGAACTCACAGTTTGGGAGTCTAAGCCCAGCACTGGGAGCTCCCTGCTGTCAGCACAGTGCCTGGATCTTGCTTCGGATCCTCGGACCCCCTCTCTCTCTACCCCTATACCACCTGCATTCTCTCTCTCAAGAGTAGATACTTTTAAAAAATGGATTTGATTACTATTGGAATGAAATGTGATTCTATTGAAAACACTCCAGTGACACTAAATCAGGAGCTTATTAACATTATTATAATAAGTTATAATTATATATAACATAGTTATACATACCAATTAAAATATGTGATATATATTTACCATAAATATAGAATGAATAAATTATGTTCAGTCCTGAATTTTTTAAACACCTAATGGGAAAAACTTTCTTTCAAAGGAAAGTATGATGTTGTGAAAATACAAAAAAAAAAACTTGGGTTCTTGATTTATGAGCTACATGATCTTGTGCAAATCACATAACTTTATTTCCAAGATTACTTAACTATTAAATTGATTTCTCTTAAATGCTATGTCTTAATCCAGTTGTCATTATCAAATGTGACAGTGTCTTGTAAACAACAAAAGCATTTAAATAGGTAATTTTTCAGTAGGAACAATTTATTCTTTAGAGGGCTACTACAATAATCATTAGGTGGACTGAGCAGTAATTGCTAGCCTACATGTCCAGGGTACACGTTTTAAACACTAACTCTTAGGTGGTGGCTCCTTCCAGGTTATTGAGATAACTTCCTAATCAGTCTGCCCCTCACCTGCATTGTCTTTTCTAAGTGAATATCTCAAAGTAGTCTTTCCATCAGTACATTTACTGAAACAAATTCATTGATCAAAATTGAGAATATTACTAGTTTCAAAAAGGTTACACATCCCTTCCATCTTCAAACGTTGTTAGGGGACCCATTTCAAATGTTAGTCGTTTGGCTTCAGAATTTAAATGAAACTGGTTTGCAAAAACAATGGTTATTTATCAGGGAGTAAGAAAAAGGGAGAGGAGAGAAAAAGAAAAAAAAAGAATTGTGATTCATACGTGCTGCCTTGCCAAAGTAACTCAAGTAAATATAACTATTTAAATATTTTGACAGTCTTTATTCTAGCTCACTCTGGCAGCAGTGGGTCTGAATGGACCAGATAGTCTACTATTGCTTTCCCTGAAAAAGGCCCAACCCTGAGTCTATCCTGATATTTAAGTTTATGGTCTTAGACAGTGAGGACATGAAATTCACAAATTTACCAAAAGAGCATCATTTACACTGGTGCATATCATGTCATATACCTAACGGTCTCATAAACTGTTAGTATTCAGAGTGGCTGTCACTTCTATCCTTTAATGAAGGACGGACAAGTTTGTACTCTTTTCACAAGTTTCATTTGAAGGAAAGATGCCCAAGTCAGTAATTCTTAAAAAAAAAAAAAAAAAAAAAAGGAGGTGGGGTGCGTGGGTAGCTCAGTTGGTTAAGTATCCAACTCCTCTGAGTTAAGTGTCCAACTGTCTGACTATCTGACTCCGGCTCAGGTCATGATCTCACGGTTTGTGGATTTGAGTCCCATGGTGAGCTCTGAACTGACAGCTCAGACCCTGGAGCCTGCTTCAGACTCTGTGTCTCCTTCTCTCTCTGCCACTCCACTGCTCATGCTCTGTCTCTCTTCTCAAAGACAAATACACGTTAAAAAATATATTTTTTGAAAGGTTATGGTTAGAGACTTACTCTTAGAGTATTGCCTAGAGAGCAACATTCTACACACAGTGCCTACATGAAATTGGGCAATTTAATTAGATATTTAACAGTTTTGTCCTTTGGAATATGCACCATGGAACAGAATGAATGCCACTGTGATGCAAGACACAAGCCTGGTTCATTCACTATCTGTGCTGTTTCAGGCCAAACCACTTAATCTGCATGAACCTCAGTTTCCTGATCTATAAAATAATAAAATCATAGAATTTTAGAACCAGAAGACCCCTGAATACCAATGCTTGTTTAGCCCTGCCTTATCCTATCAGAGTCATAAGGCAGATTCTACTTCTGAGGTGTCTGTCCACCTGCAGCGAGAGTTGTTAGCTATGGCACAAACTCCTCCCTGGCCTTAGCTTTGGCCTTGGTCTTTGGAGGGCCACAAAGCCAAACGCTGACTTGAGGGTCATTTCTGGTGACATAGACATCTTCTTTATTTTGAAAACCAATTACCTTCTATTTTGATATGTTACTATATCCAAAGTTTAATGAAATAAAAAAAAATTCTCCTAAGTGATCCTGTAAAGCAACAAGTACATGAAAGAAAGAAAACAAAAGGTTAACACAATTGCCCTCAGGAAACATTTTATTCAGTCAGGGAATGAGACTTCATTGTTGGGGTTGTCGGTGAAAGTGCATCCAAGAATCTCTGGGTCCAGAGCATTAACAAGGCATAGGTTAGGAGACTTAAGAATGGATAACCTTGGTTGGTTCCTGTCAGAGAGGAAGGAAAGATTAATAACAAAAAGGTCAGTATATTGCACTGACAGAGCTAGCTGACATCTATCTTGCATTGCCACCAAGCTCATGTGAAGATGAGCATTCAGAATCACAAGTGTAATGAGCACCTAGCAGCTGTGGTGCTAAGTGATGATTCATGACTATAATATGAGGCTTTTTAAATGATAAAATTTAATTACAACATTGCAGTTCAATTTTATTTTTTTTAATGTTTATTTATTTTTGAGAGAGAGACAGAGACAGAGCACCAACAGGAGAGGGGCAGAGAGGGAGGGAGACACAGATCCCAAAGCAGGCGCGAGGCTCAGAGCTCGATGCACGGCTTGAACCCAAGTACCATGCGACCAAGACCTGAGCCAAAGTTTGGACACTCAACTGAATGAGCCATCCAGGCTCCCCATAGTAATATTTTGAAATAAAATTTCAGCTTTATTCAGGCCCTCAAGAACTCAATCTATGATGGTAATTTTCAGTTTTGGCCTTGACTTTGGCCAAATATTGACATAAACTTTCGTTGTTCAACCAAAATGTGTATTTGGTGCATTGCAATGGGAAATTTAGTTAAACTTTCCATCCCATTCAGCAATTTCTTCCATAATATTCTGGAAGATAGCCATTTCGTTCTGTTAGGGCTTTTCCAATGATGACCAATTTACTTTTGAACAAAGCAAAATTTTCCTTGTCTTATTAGTGGGCAGATCTAACTAATCAAATATTCTTTATTATATTATCCTGAAAGCTTCTTGCTTAAAAACATTTTGTCCACTGCCCTTAATTCTGTCCTCTGATGGAACATATTAATAGAATGTCTGTTTTAACCTTTAAAGGTTAGCCCTTTACAGATCTGAAGGCAATCCATTGCCATCTCACTTTTAGGTTAAGTGTGATCAAGCTCTTCAGCTATTTATGGTACACGCAGGCCAGATACTTCACCATCCTGGACCTCTCCTCTAATATTTGATGCCCCTCCTAAAAATATATAACCCAGGACTTAGTGCATTCATTCATTCAGGAGATTTTTCCTGATAATCTTTCATGTGTCCATTTATAGTGGGAAGATACAGCAGTGAACAAAACGAAATCTTTCTCCTGTAGAGCTTACATTTGCCTAAGGAAAGACAACAAATAAATAAATAAAGTCCACAGTATGTACAAAGCCAAACGTGCTAGGGAGAAAAGTAAAGCAGTGAAAGAAACAAAACGTTTCTGAGGGCGGTGGTGAGGTTACAATTCATAAACTTCCCTTGAAGTATCCTGTTTCCATGTATGTACTTCCAAGGAAGTACTTCCCAGCTTCCTGTTGGGACTCTGACTGAGGCAGTGCTATCTGAGCAGGTATGAAAGAGAAAAAGGTAAGCCATGTGTCTACCTGAGGGCACGAGCACTCCGGGAGCAGCCAGTACAAAGGCATGTTGCTTCAGACATAGTGTGGGAGTACAGTGAATGCTCTTCAGGGTAGTCAAAGGTTATGGCCATCTTCTTTGTTAATAAGAGGTTTGTCGTAAACTCAAATCCAATTCTTTTGATTCTTTAAGATTTTGGAACAGAATGTACAATTGCACATTTACCACTATCAACTTTTATCTTTTCATTAAATAGGTATTTAATAGGCATCTACTATGTCAAATACTACGGGACTCCAATGGTCAATATGACAAGAATGGTTTCTACTCTTCTGAAAGTTTTAGCCTAGTTTAGGAAACAATCACACGAATAAAAGGAAATTAAAAAGATAAATGCTACGTGAGGCATGGATAAGGTAGTAGGAGAGAATATACCTGAAGGATTTGACCAACTCTGGGAGCTCAGGGAGGCTCCTTTGAGAAAATGATGATTAAAGTAAATGTGAAAAAAAAATAATGGGCAATTTGGTGAAATGGGAAATTAAAAGCATTCTGGAAGAAGGAAAGAGTATATAAAGGCTCTGTAGATGAACCATGAATTGTCAGTTCAAGAAACTGGAAAGAAGCCCTTGGGGGCTGACACAGAGCCAGAGTAAAAGTATAATATAAAATGCAGCTAGCAAGATAAAAAAAAGGCTAGATCTTGCAGAGCCTCACTGGCTACGGTAAATATTTTGTTCTTTATTTCCAAAGCAGTGAGAATCCGTTAAAGAGTTCAAGCAGCTGCATGAATGTGTCAGACCCATGTTTTGAAAGTATCATCCTGTCAACAGTGTAGAGAATGAATTGGAGGGAGTTAGGAACAGATTCAATAAGACCAATAGGGGCTATTGTGCTAATCTTGTGAAGAAGTGTTGGCATTATGGAAGAAATAGAGTAACTTTCCTATCTGAGCGATCTTGAGGTGAAATTGTCACAAAAGGCCAAGTTGGTGCCTATGATGACTGCACTATAGTTCTTAATTGCATAACTGGCTAGATGGTGGTTGTATTCAAAATAAATGTAGAATACTGTAAGAGAAACATGTTTTACAAAGAAAGAGGATCACTTTGGATATATGAAACCTAAGATTGCCCCTAAAGATGTCCAAGAAGTACGGGCAAGCCCTGTGAAATTTGGTAATGTGCTTTCCATGTATCCCTCCAATTTGGTGACTATTAAATCAGGCAGTGCTAAATACTAATCAAGAGCTCAGTTTGGAAATCTTGAATCATAAGTGGGTACTGACTGTGATTTGAAACAACACTCTCCAAGCTGTGACTGTTCTCCTGGCTATTAGTATGTATTTTACATTTTTGGCCGCCCTTGTGTCTTCTTATTTTCTTTGTTCTTGGTATGTTTCTTCCCTATTTCTGCTGTGTACTTTTGGTATGATAGACTGAAGAGACAGAACTGGGGAGCAAAAGAAAAATACAAAAAACGGAATAAATTTTTAAGGTACCAAATGCTTTTAAATGTTTACTTGAAAAAATGACTAAGGGAAGAATGTTATGTAGCAACCATGTGTGTTTACTGCTTTTTGGTAAATCTAGACTCCTCCTGTTATTGATTCATTGTGTGTCTGCTCCTGTACTTAGTATGAAGCTATCAGGGATTGCATTATCCCTGGTATATGCAAACATGGCTCTATCTTTTCCATAGTCCTACATGATGTTACAAATTCCAATCCTTTAGACAAAGAGCTGAATTCTAAGGCATCTTATGCATCTTTACATAACCCAGGGGTCAGCTGTCCATCTTCTTCTTAGTCAGCTCTTTTCTCTTTTTCCACAAGAAATCCAACCTCACCAAGCATATTGCAATCCTTGTAGTTTTGTGGATCCCAACAGGATCACACGCGCCCCCCCCCCCCCCCAACCCCCGCGTCTCTTTCAAAATCTCACTTTGCTGTCCGTTCCCAATTCTTTGCTTCTGGCCACACTGTCACTGGACTCCTCTTACTGCCCTCACATCTCACTGGGCTTAGGTTAGAGACCCTGGTTTCTGTGCTTCTAGCCCCTCCCCCTCTTTTTAAAAATTTTTAATTGAGAGAGACAGAGTGTGAGCAGGAAGGGGCAGAGAGAGGGAGACACAGAATCCAAGCAGGCTCCTGGCTCTGAGCTGTCAGCACAGAGCTGTGGGGCTTGAACTCACGAAGTATGAGATCATGACCTGAGTGGAAGTCAGAGAGTTAACCAACTGAGCCACCCAGGTGCCCCTGCTAGCCCTGTCTTCCTCAGGAATCTGTCTCTGCTTCTCGATTTTTCTTCTACAGAGCAATTTAGTTCTAGCTCTAACCTTTCACATCTTACAGAACTCGACAACAAAGGACCCTCCAAGTACTAGGGCACATTCTCCTAGGACATTGGGATATTGTAAATTATAATGAATATTTTTACATGAGCTATTTACAACATTTTCTTATTTCTCCCACAAAGAAGGGAAATCAGGCTCTTTTCTCAGTGTCTCAGTGCCACTGCAGGGGAGAGAATAGCATGAGGAGGAACATAAGACTGGGTTTAATATAGAGGCTCTTCACTAAAACACTTAAAGATCAGCCTGCAGGGGAAAATAAGAAAGCTGGAAAATTAGGGAGGAGCCAAGATGATGGAACAGCATGGAAGCTTTCTGTGTGTCTCGCGTCCATGAAATACAGTCAGACCAACACTAAACCATCCTACACACCTAGAAAACTGATTGGAGGATTAACAAAACAATGTGCACAACCTGAACCACAGAATTCAGCAGGTATGTGGCACGACGAGCTGAACGTGGGGAACGAGAAGCCGCAAAAGAAAGAGAAAAAATTCATTTTTATTTTCAATTTTTATTAAAAATATCTGTTTTAATTTTTATTACTATATTTTTTACTTTTGTGTAAATTTTTTCAAATTCTATCTTACTCCTATCATTTTATTTTAGTCTACTTCAGTATATTCACTCTTTCAAATTTTCAAATTATTTCTTTTTTCCTTTTCTTTTCTTTTCTACCTTTTTTCTCTTTTTCATTTCTTTTCTTTTTTCGTAAATACAGAAAACTAAAAAATTATATTTATTTTTAATTTTTATTAAAAATATTATTCTTTAATTTTTTTCTACTATATTATTTACTCTTGTGTATATTTTTTTCAAATTCTATTTTACCCCCATCATCTCATTTTAGTCTACTTCAGTTACTTCAGTGTATTCGTTTTTTCAAATTCTCAAACAATTTCCTTTTCTTTTTTCCCCTCCTCCTTTTTTTTCTCTCATCTGTCAAACCACTTTCAACACCCAGACCAAAACACACCTAGGATCTAGCATCATCTATTCGATTTTTATGTGTGTGTGTTTTTAATTTTTAATTTTAATATTTTTTAAATTTTAATTTGTTTTTATTTTAATTTTTCTACCTCATTAATTCCCTTTCTCCCTTCAAAATGACAAAACGAAGGAATTCATCCCAAAAGAAAGAGCATGAAGAAACGACAGCCAGGGATTTAGCCAAGACAGATACAAGCAAGATGTCTGAACCAGAATTTAGAATCATGGTAATAAGAATACTAGCTGGAGTCAAAAACAGATTAGAATCCCTTTTTGCAGAGATAAAAGTAGTTAAAAATAGCCAGAATGAAATTAAAAATGCTATAACTCAGCTGCAATCACAGACGGATGCAGCGGCAGCAAGGATGGATGAGGCAGAACAGAGCATCAGCGATATAGAGGACAAACTTATAGAGAGTAATGAAGCAGAAAAAAAAAGGGAAATTAAGGCAAAAGAGCATGATTTAAGAATTAGATAAATCAGTGACTCATTAAAAAGGAACAACATCAGAATCATAGGGGTCCCAGAAGAGGAAGAGAGAGAAATAGGAGTGTAAGGGTTATGTGAGCAAATCATAGCGGAAAACTTTCCTAACCTGAGGAAAGACACAGACATCAAAATCCAGGAAGCACAGAGGACCCCCATTAGATTCAACAAAACCCAACCATCAACAAGGCATATCATAGTCAAATTCACAAAATACTCAGGCAAGGAGAGAATCGTGAAAGCAGCAAGGAAAAAGTCCCTAACCTACAAGGGAAGACAGATCAGGTTTGCAGCAGACCTATCCACAGAAACTAGGCAGGCCAGAAAGGAGCAGTGGGGTATATTCAGTGTGCTGAATTGGAAAAATATGCAGCCAAGAATTCTTTATCCAGCAAGGCTGTTGTTCAAAATAGAAGGAGAGATAAAGTTTCCCAGCCAAACAAAAACTAAAGGAGTTTGTGAACACTAAACCAGCCCTGCAAGAAATTTTAACGGGGAACTTTCTGAGGGGAAAAAAGATGAAATAAATATATATATACATATGTATATATATATATATATATATATATATATATATATATATATATATACTAAAAGCAACAAAAGATTAGAAAGGACCAGATAACACCACCAGAAACTCCAACTCTACAAGCATCATAATGGCAATAATTTCATATCTTTCAGTACTCACTCTAAATATCAATGGACTCAATGCTCCAATCAAAAGACATAGGCTAACAGAATGGATAATAAAACAAGATCCATCTATATGCTGTTTACAAGAGACCCACTTTAGACTGAAAGACACCTTCAGATTGAAAATAAGGGGATGGAGAACCATCTATCATGCTAATGGTCAACAAAAGAAAGCCAGAGTAGACATACTTATGTCAAACAATTTAGACTTTAAAATAAAGACCCTATCAAGAGATGCAGAAGGGCATTATATCATAATCAAGGGGTCTATAGACCAAGAAGACCTAATAATTGTAAACATTTATGCACCAAATGTGGAAGAAACCAAATATATAAATCAATTAATCACAAACATAAAGAAACTCATCCATAGTAATACGTTAATAGTAGGAAACTTCAACCACCCACTCACAGCAATGAACATATCATCTAATCAAAAAATCAACAAGAAAACAATGGCTTTGAAGGACACACTGGAACAGATGGAAAAACAGACATATTCAAAACAGTTCATCCTAAAGCAGCAGAATATGCATTCTTGTCCAGTGCACATGGAAGGTTCTCCAGAATAGACCACATACTGGGGCACAAATCAGCCCTCAACAAGTACAAAAAGATCGAGATCATACCGTGAATATTTTCAGACCACAATGCTATGAAACTTGAAATCAACCACAAGAAAAAATTGGGAAAGGGAACAAATACTTGGAGACTAAAGAACATCCTACTAAAGAATGAATGGGCTAACCAAGCAGTTAAAGAGAAAATTAAAAAGTACATGGACATCAATGAAAATGATAACACCACAACCCCAAACCTCTGGGACACAGCAAAGGCAGTCATAAGAGGAAAGTATATAGCAATCCAGGCCTCCCTAAAGAAGGAAGAAAGTCTCAAATACACAACCTAACCTTACGCCTTAAGCAGTTGGAAAAAGAAGAGCAAGTAAAACCCCAAACCAGGAGAAGACAGGAAATAATAAAGATCAGAGCAGAAATTAATGCTATCGAAACCAAAAAAAACAGTAGAACAGATCAATGAAACCAGAAGCTGGTTCTCTGAAAGAATTAACAAAATTGATAAACCACTAGCCAGGTTGATCAAAAAGAAAAAGAAAAGGATCCAAATAACTAAAATCAAGAATGAAAAGGGGAGATCACAACCAACACAGAACAAATAAAAACAATAATCAGAGAATATTATGAACAATTATATGCCAATAAAATGGGCAATCTGGAAGATATGGACAAATTCCTAGAAACAAATACACTACCAAAACTGAAACAGGAAGAAATAGAAAATTTGAACAGACCCATAACCAGTAAGGAAATCGAATTAGTAATCAAAAATCTGCCAAAAAACAAGAGTCCAGGGCCAGATGGCTTTCCAGAGGAAGTCTACCAAACATGTAAGGAAGAGGTAACATCTATTCTCTTGAAGCTGTTCCAAAAGATAGAAATGGAAGGAAAACCTCCAAACTCTTTCTATGAAGCCAGCATTACCTTGATTGAAAACCAGACAAAGACCCCACCTAAAAGGAGAATTATAGACCAGTTTCCCTGATGAACATGGATGCAAAAATCCTCAACAAGATTTTAGCCAACTGGATCCAAAAATTCATTAAAAAAATTATTCACCATGACCAAGTGGGATTTATACCTGGGATGCAGGGCTGTTCAATATCCACAAAACAATAAATGTGATTCATCACATTAATAAAAGAAAGGACAAGAACCACAGATGCAGAGAAAGATTTGACAAAATACAGCATACTTTCTTGATAAAAACCCTCAAGATAGTAGGGATCGAAGGATCATACCTCGAGATCATAAAAGCCATATATGAATGACCCAATGCTAATATCATCCTCACTGGGGAAAAACTGAGAGCTTTCCCCCTAAGGTCAGGAACAAGACAGGGATGTCCACTCTCACTACTGTTATTCAACATAGTACTGGAAGTCTTAGCCTCATCAATCAGACAGCACAAAGAAATAAAAAGCATCCAAATTGGCCAGGAGGAGGTCAAACTTTCACTCTTCGCAAATGACATGATACTCTATATGAAAAACCCAAAAGATTGCACCAAAAAACTGGGAGAACTGATTCGTGAATTCAGCAAAGTGGCCGGAGATAAAATCAATGCACAGAAATTGGTTGCATTCCTATACACCAACAATGAAGCGACAGAAAGAGAAATCAAGGAATCGATCCCATTTACAATTGCACAAAAAACCATAAAATACCTAGGAATAAATCTAACCAAAGAGGTGAAAAATCTATACACTGAAAACTCTAGAAAGCTTATGAAATAAATGGAAGAAGACACAAAAAAATGGAAAAAGATTCCATGCTCCTGGATAGGAAGAACAAATGTTGTTAAAATGTCAATACTACCCAAAGCAATCTACATATTCAATGCAATCCCTATGAAAGTAACACCAGCATTCTTTACAGAGTTACAACAAACAATCCTGAAATTTGTATGGAACCAGAAAAGACCCCAAATAGCCAAAGTGATCTTGAAACAGAAAACCAAAGCAGGAGACATCACAATCCCGGACTTCAAGCTATACTACAAGGTTGTAATCATCAAGACAGTATGGTACTAGCACCAGAACA
The DNA here is from genome assembly GCF_022837055.1 of Prionailurus viverrinus. Lineage (NCBI taxonomy): Eukaryota > Metazoa > Chordata > Mammalia > Carnivora > Felidae > Prionailurus > Prionailurus viverrinus. Next base: position 132,121,149 of record NC_062561.1, on the reverse strand, counting down.
GACACTCAGATAAGTGGAACAGAATAGAAAATCCAGAAATGGACCCACAAACGTATGGCCAACTAATGTTTAACAAAGCAGGAAAGAATATCCAATGGAATAAAGACAGTCTCTTCAGCAAGTGGTGCTGGGAAAACATGCAGAAGAATGAACCTGGACCACTTTCTTACACCATACACAAAAATAAACTCAAAATGGATGAAATGCCTAAACATAAGACAGGAAGCCATCAAAATCCTCGAGGAGAAAGCAGGCAAAAACCTCTTTGGCTTTGGCTGCAGCAATTTCTTACTCAACACGTCTCCAGAGGCAAGAGAAACAAAAGCAAAAATGAACTACTGGGACCTCATCAAAATAAAACATTCTGCACAGTGAAGGAAACAATCAGCAAAACTAAAAGGCAACCAACAGAATGGGAGAAGATATTTGCAAATGACATATCAGATTAAGGGTTAGTATCCAAAATCTATAAAGAACTTATCAAACTCAACACCCAAAAAACAAATAATCCAATAAAGAAATGGGCAAAAGACATGAATAGACACTCTCCAAGGAAGACATCCAGATGGCCAACCGACACGTGAAAAAATGCTCAACATCACTCATCATCAGGGAAATACAAATCAAAACCACAATGAGATACCACCTCACACCTGTCAGAATGGCTAACATTAACCACTCAGGCAACAACAGATGTTGGCGAGGATGTGGAGAAAGAGGATCTCTTTTGCATTGTTGGTGGGAATGCAAGCTGGTGCAGCCACTCTGGAAAAAAGTATGGAGGGTCCTCAAAAAATTAAAAATAGAACTACCCCACGACCCAGCAATTGCACTACCAGGCATTTATCCACGGGATACAGGTGTGCTGTTTTGAAAGGACACACGCACCCCCATGTTTATAGCAGCACTGTCAACAATAGCCAAAGTATGTTAAGAGCCCAAATGTCCATCGAAGGATGAATGGATAAAGAAAATACGGTGTATATATACACAATGGAGTATTACTCGGCAATCAGAAAGAATGAAATCTTGCCATTTGTAACTACGTGGATGGAACTGGAGGGTATTATGCTAAGTGAAATCAGTCTGAGAATAACAAATATCATATGACTTCACTCATATGAGGACTTTAAGAGACAAAACAGATGGACATAAGGGAAGGGAAACAAAAATAATATAAAAACAGGGAGGGGGACAAAACAGAAGAGACTCATAAATATGGAGAACAAACTGAGGGTTACTGGAGGGGTTGTGGGAAGGGGGATGTGTTAAATGGGTAAGGGACAGTAAGGAATCTACTCCTGAAATCATTGTTGCACTATATGCTAACTAATTTGGATGTAAATTTAAAAAAATAAAATATTAAATTAAAAAAAAAGAAAGCTGGGAAATTAAAAGGGGTGGAGTGGATGAACTATTTGGAGAGGTTGTCAGGAAGGTAGAAATTTTCTGCCTAGAAAATGCTTCATTAATAGCAAAAGATTTGAAAAGAGTTAATAGGGCAAGCCAGTACCTACTAAGGGCCATTCATCTCTAATTAGAAAAATAATGTGATAAATATGCATACTACTTTTAATCTATACTGTAGGACAATTAGTTAATGGCTTTTAAATGCATTCATATCACTGAGATGTTTGAAAGACTAGTCAGAATGACTAGCTTTATCAAGTGAGGTACACCCAAAGTTTTGATCATTAGTACATACCTCTCAGAAATGATTATTCATGTTGTCAGTGGTTTTCAAAGTATACAGACTGACCAAAACAAAACAAACAAAAAAACCACAAACTTCACAGTTACCTCCATGCTTGCATGAAAAGGTAATCCAAATTCACTAATCCCAGGAGATTGTGCCCTTGCATTTAGAATAGCCTAACGCTAAGCATACGAACTCCACTAGGTGATGTGGATAGACACTTTGGGATGTGTCTGTTATTTGATCTTACCAGAAGGTGGACAGAACCCTACAACTAGAATGTTACTGCCTCTGCTTTGGGTGAAGCTTTCTGGCTAAGTGCTTTAAAGTACGAAGGATAGGATGTCGCTGAGCTTACATGATAGGCTAATGACCTTTTTCTCTTCCCCATTTTTTTGTATTGTGGTAAAACATGCATAACAAAACTTACCACCTGAATGATTTTTAAGTGTACAGTTCAATGTTATTAAAAACATTAATGCTGTGCCACCATCATCACCATCCATCTTCAGAACTTTCACATTTTTCCATTCTGAAACTCTGTACACACTAAATAAACTCCCTATTATACATTCCTCCACCCAGCCCCTTGCAATCACCATTCAAATTTCTCTCTCTATAATTTTGACTGCTATATTACCTTGTATATGTCATAATTTCCTTCCTTTATAAGGCTGAATATTATTCCATTTCTCACCTTTTTTTTTTTTTGGCCTACTTTTTCTCTAGGATTTATAGCTGGGCAAATTTTGGTCTGAGACTTGTTTTCATTGTATTATTCCATCTGGTAACAAGACATTAGGGGAAGAGACTTATAATACTTATCTCTTTTGAACCAGACTATTGCTATTTACCAAAAATATCTAACAATTAGGAAGGATCAAATTGGCTTAGGTCAGTTATCAGTACTTAGTGTAGAATCTTAAGTCCTTATTTATTAAATCTCAAGATTATAAACCAATTCTTAGAAAAAATATAGCCATATTTAAGGAATAGTTGTGTTACAGTAAAGTAGGCAAGTTGACAGCATTGAATTCTTATTATTTGATTATTTGTATTCATTTATTTGAAAGCTATTTACTAAATAAAATAATTCTAAATATTTTTTTTAGAATTTGAATTTTGATTTTCTAAATGGAGTCAGAGTTTGGATTCAGTCTTTAGAAATATGACTGGCAGAGATATTTAGTTTCAAGTTAATTTTCTGCAGGTGTTCTCATTGCTTAAGGCAGGGGACACAAAGGAGAAATCCCTTTACAAATGCTATGCCTGTTCTTAGAACAGAAATCTTTCATATCTCCATTATTATTGCAATTGAGAAAGAGCCCAAGGAGGAGTCAAGGAGAACAAAGAGAAGGAATTAAAAGAAATCAAACAGAAAATGTTGCCCAAAGGAAGCAAACATGATAGGAACTGAAGACAAAAGAAATGATCAAGTTCACACTGATGAAATAAATTAGTGCCCACTGCAAAGTCTCCACCTTGGGTCCAAGTGTTAAAAATTGTAATTTTGAAATATAAATTAAATAATTTTAATTATTTTTTAGTATTGGAAAAAAATGAATACTTGGCTGGAAGACAAAATGACATATTGAGCGTATTCATTAAACATTACTGTGTTCTAGGCCCTTTCAAAAAACAGTAGTGTTATTTTTTAACTCCTTACTATTCAGCTCAATACTAAGAAAGTATGACTTGCTTATTATGCATTTGAGCTTCATAATGGGAAAGGGGTATGACAGGTGGAAAGATAAAATGGGTACATTTAAAGGATGTACATTTACTTACGATGCAAAGGATCTAGAAAAATTAGGAGATAACATAGAGCCCTTCCAGATGGACCAACAGCTTCCTCTATACCAGAGTTCCCCAGAGAGATTTTAGCTATGCGTGATGCTGCTGGTACAGAGGAGGGATTCCTCTAGCATAAAAACTAGTATTCTGGGCCTTCCTGCCCTCCAAGTAGAGGTAACTAGGGGAAAACAACGCAAGACCATTCCTAAGTATTTGTTGCAAAACAAAATGATGTGATGGTCAGTTTCCTAAAAGCATCCTTCAGCAGGACAGGCCTGTGTTTGAGGTCATTTCTATAATGCATTCAAGAAAATACAGCCTTCACCATATTACACACTTGGGTATCCTCAAAGGTAAAGTTTTAAGACCTCAGGGCATGACTGAGGTATGGAAGGCTGCAGAATACAGAAATATCTGAGTGTGTATATATAATATGTATGTAAATATACTATGTCACTAGGTATGCATGTTATTTTAGGCAGCCAAAGCCTATCGTGTTAAGTGCCAGAACTAGAGCCATTTTTCCTGGGTCTTAAATCACCATTCTGAAACCACAACCATCATCTTCTAAAACCATATCATCTATTAATAACAGGTAATTATTTACTTTGAGGTCAAATATCAAACCAGAGATGTTAAACTCCCAAAGGGCTCAATTTGTCCCCTATTAACTCCCCAAGTAGCAAGTTGGCATCCAAAAGCCATTTTCAAAGGACTAGTCAATAGCCTTTCATTACATACAATACTCTTAACACAGACTAAAACTTATTTAAAAATTTTTTTAAATCCAAAGTTTCCTTGTCTTATAAAAGTACTTACATTTTAACAATCTATAACACCACTAATGAGAAAACAGGGACTATAAAAACTTGCATTGTATAACAGGCATTCTTAACACATCTGAACTTGTGAACTTTAATTCTTACTTTAAGTACTCTAAATGAAGATGAAATCAGAAAAACAAACAAAAAACCCCATTAAGATATGTGCTTTTGGTAAAAACAAGGCACTTTTGAGCCCTAGTTGTACTTTAAAGTTTATCCTTTCCCCTAGTCCCATTAACAGAACACCCACTTCTTTTTTAAATTATTATTATTTTTTTAACGTTTATTTATTTTTGAGACAGAGAGAGACAGAGCATAACGGGGGAGGGTCAGAGAGAGGGAGACACAGAATCTCAAACAGTCTCCAGGCTCTGAGCTGTCAGCACAGAGCCCGACACAGGGCTCGAACTCACGGACCGCGAGATCATGACCTGAGCCGAAGTCGGCCGCCTAATCGACTGAGCCACCCAAGCGCCCCTTAAATTATTTATTTATTTATTTTTTAAATTTTTTTTTCAACGTTTATTTATTTTGGGGACAGAGAGAGACAGAGCATGAACAGGGGAAGGGCAGAGAGAGAGGGAGACACAGAATCGGAAAAAGGTTCCAGGCTCTGAGCCATCAGCCCAGAGCCCGACGCGGGGCTCGAACTCACGGACCGCGAGATCGTGACCTGGCTGAAGTCGGACGCTTAACCGACTGCGCCACCCAGGCGCCCCCCTTAAATTATTTTTAACGTTTATTTAGTTTTGAGAGACAGCATGTGAGCAAGGAGGGACAAAGAGAGGGAGACACAGAATCAGAAGCAGGCTCTAGGCTCTGAGCTGTCAGCACAGAGTCCGACGTGGAGCTGGAACCCACGGACCATGAGATCATGACTTGAGCTGAAGTCGGTCGCTTAACCAACTGAACCACCAGGGTGCCCCAACGCAACACCCACTTCTGAGTACATCTTTATGATTGTTTTAAAAGTTACAGGAAGCAATATATAAATACAAAAAATTGAGGATCTCAAGCATGACTTTAACCTATCTGTGAATTTAGGCAACAGGGAAATGTTCAGATATCTTATTGCTTTAATACCTCAAGTATGTATAATACATTATAAATTTTTTTTGCATCAAAAAGTTTTGGTGCTTACAACTTTGGTGGTCTGGTCATCTCATTCTGCTCCAACTTGTAGCATAAATTTTGGCTGAGTCATATAAATTCTTTGAGTCTTAATTAACTTGTCTGTCAACCTCCTTTCAATATATGCAAATATCTGAACGCATGCAGATTTTTCTGTGGGGAGGATTCACAACATTCAATGGCTTCTTAAAGGAGTATGTGGTACAAAAGGCAGAACAACTTTAAAGATCACTGAGTTAGCTATTTTTTTATTTAATAAATAAACAGATAGATAGATAGATAAATGGGTGCATGCCCGGATCCCCTTTACTGGCTTGTGTACTTGCCTGTCAGCTGTTGTCAGTGTCTGCTAATAAAACTCAAGATGCCTTCTCTTCTAAAGGAGAATCCTCAGGGAAATTGGAGCCACCTCGCCTGGGAGGCTATCTAAACCACCACCCCAAATGTCTAACCCAGGGCAGGGCAGCCCTCAAACCAATGACCAGTTGGCATGTGGTAGATAGGAATACCTCAAGGTAGGATCAATTCTCCTACCTTTGAGCAAGCTTTATCTTCTTTCCCTCTTTTTCTCAAAGTTCTCATCAAGAATCACTTGAACAAGAATCCATGTCTGCTTCCAGAGAAATAGAATACAACAGGTATCTTTGAGTGCTTCAATTTTATGAGTCTAGGAAGTGGTTTTAGGATGCAGCCTCTAATGATGGGTTTCTATAGTTCTGTCATTCACTCTGGATTATTTTGCAGCTAGATAACAACAAGGACACTATCACTGACAGTAGGTGGAATTTGACAGCCCCAAGCATAATGCAGCAGAATAATTACTGAGACTTTATTTAGTGAACTGGGATGGGATATAGCTGGAGAGATCTGTTACTGGCGCAATGTTCAGTGGGTTGAACAAAGTGGAGAAATAACTATAAGGACTGACATTGGGTGGCTCATTAATGTTTGAGAGATGACAAAACGTATCTATTAATCAACAATACAAAGCAAAGGGTGAGAATCAGAGGGCCTCCTTGGCACCAGGGAAAGAGTCTCTTATCTTCCACAGCCACAAGTCATGTCATGTTCAAGACACTACTCATTACTTAATTGGAAAAGCAGTACACATTCTGAGAAGATTGAAATCACAACGCTGTCAAGTGTTTTACATTAAAGTGAGTGCCCTGACAGGAGTGATGCTAGGGTTGGGAAGGGGGTATTTGCATAGATGTACAAGAGGACCTTTGAGATCCTTGACCTCCTGGATTCCCTTAAATGCTCTGAATCTGCAAGACTGGCCTATTCTCTGTTAGAAGATAAAGGCCCCTTTGCTTGAAGACTATGCAGAGACTTCAAAGGAGGTAGGTGCCTTTTAGAACCCCCACTCTTCTGAGAATCTGCCCTATATTGTATACTGGCCACCAGAAAATAAAACCTCAGCATATCCTGAACAAGTGCTAAGTATGGCCAAGAAAGCAGAGAAATTATGTGCCCAATTTGCTACAATTCCTAGCCAATGCATAGCAATCCAAACCAGTAGATTATGCCTGAGAATGAATGCCAATATTAAATCAAGAGGGGAGGACTATAAAGCTGGATAAGAGACAGTTTGAGGATATGGGAGCACTCTCCTGTAATAAGCACTCTCCTGTAATAAGAATTTTTTTTCCTATAACAAGGATTAAAACCCTTAGCAATAGTGCTAAGTCATTGATTCTAATACATTTCTGCAATGACCTTTGGACATTTGGAAAGAATGGTTGTCTACACGAAATAATGTAGAGATGCCAGACCTACTGTAGCAAACTGTAGAGGAAGGGATCAAAAATCCCTTATAGTAATGGAGATTCTTGAACAGTTCTGATATTTTTAAAAATGGAGAAGCCATCAAGTGAACATATCCTTTGGTCAGTCCCACATCGGAAGCAGTATCAGAAGCAGTTTACATTCACATGAGATAGAAAACAAGAATATATACAGGGTCTTATCTCAGGGCTATGTTAATCCTCTTGCTCTCTGTCCTAATATGGTTTGAAGAGACGTTCACCATCTGATCATTCTGCTAAATTTAACATTAGTCCACTATATTGAAATTATTGATAATATATTGATGATTAATTTGATCTGAAAAACATGAGGCAAGAACACTGGATAGCTTGTTAACATTCATATGCTCCAGAGGGTGAGAGATGAACTACACAAAGATTCAGGAACCTCCATTTTTGAAAATTTTTCAGGGATCTTTCACCTTGTAACTCAGGATAAAGCAAAGGAATGGCTTCTTAAACGTGCAGCTGAGTAAGAGCTTGCGAATCACACCATGTCAGGAATACACTGTCCTCAGAATTCCGTTTCTATCATGAATCAATGGTGTCACCACTATGTAGAATGCATGGGTCCAGAAACCAACGTATTAAAGTGAAAGTCACTCCCAGTGACTCACCTGATGTGTTGACTTTAGCTTCTGTGTGTTTTTAGCAGTCCTATTTATTGGGGTACACAGTATGAGTTCCACCAAACTTAAATTTATGGCTTACGTCACAATAGGATCTCCATGACAGTTGGCAATAAATGAAGAAAGAACGTGATACACTAGTAAATGTAATTGATCCTAACCATCATGAGGAGGTAGAAATACTGCTACAAAATGAAAGCATGATGGAGTATAGTTGTGTTCAGGTGATCTACTGAGGTTTCTGTTGGTATATTCCCAGTTATAACTGTAAATGAACAATACAGCAATCATGGCCTGACAGCTGCATGGAAACCAGGACCTCAGTCCCCTCAAGGATGAAGGTTTGGGCCAACTTTCCAGGCAAGACAACAAGACCAGCAGAAGGGCTAGCTGAACGGAAGGGATTTTAGAATGGTGGTGGTGGAGGCAGATGGTATGAGTATTATCCTCAAGACCAAACAACAGCTGGGAATGTATTTCATTAAGAATCCTCTTTTTGTAAGATTTTCCAGAAATCGTGTTCAGCCAGAACCCTAGAGAAGCTATGCTTGGATGGAGTGAACTTAATTTGAAAACCAAGTAAATCTGTTATGCAATGGGGTTTGACTGCAATCAGTGCTGTCACTGCTCAATTCAATTTCCTTTAAAAGCTGGTGTATCCTTTACCAAACCACTGTGAGTTAGCTGGTAACAGCCCATAGCTGCCCCCTTACACAGAAAATTTCAGCTATAAGGAGCCACCTAACATGGAGGCTAACCCTTGACCCCCAACTTCAGTCAATGAGTGACTAGCCTAAAGGTACAAAAGGCTTATGATTGTCTGAAGGTGCAAACAGTACCGTAGTAAAATCTGGGTTTCAGACCATCTCTGTACATCAGGACAAAGCTAGTCTCCGGGGGAGACAAAATCCTTGCTTCGTGGTTTTTTCCCCCCTGCCCTATTCTGCTTCTTACTCATCTTTTATCTGAGGTCACTGTGAATAAATCACTTGGAAACAAATCCCTGTCTCAGGCTCTGCTTTCAGGGCAATGTACCTGTAATAGTCAAGATCTAGTTCTAGCACTCTATGAATCCATGATTATAATATGTGGAGTAAACAAAGAGTTTGGATTAGGTTATGGTAGCTGAAAGGCAGGGGAGGCCAGGGAAAGATAGGGGCAACAATTTCTTGAGACCAGTGCTGTTTAGTAAATAGCTTGATCATGGTCTCATACCCTGGCCATTTGAAGGGAATTTGAGGGAAATTAAATACTAATGATTGAGGGGCTTCCATATGCCAGAGATATAGAGGTAAAGTGGGTGGGTGAGGATTGACAGTTGCAGTGTAGATCCAGGCATCTTAAGCTTTAATGGATAAATAAATCACTTGGGAATTTTTTTAAAGGCAGATTTTTATTCTGTGTTTCTTAGAAGTTCCAGGACACCTTTATTGCTAATACACAGACCACAGTTTCAGCAGTAAGACCGCAGATTAGAATGGTGAAATAAAAATATAAGACACATGTACAATTTAAATTTTTTCTAGCAACCACATTAAGAAGAAATTGTAGATGAAATTAATTTAATAATATATTTTAAATGACCCAAATATTTAAAATACTATCATTTCACCAATCAATATAAAAATTATTACTAAAATATATATTTTTGCACAAAGTCATCAAAATTCAACATCTTAGTTCAGATGCTAAATTTTCATTGGAAATATGCATGTATTTGTATTTCATACCATTTATGGTCAAAAGTAAATTCATGTAACTCAAGTTATTCCAAACATACTTAAAATTTTCCCCTTAAATGAATCAAGCATGAGCGTTTAAATGCAGTTTGATTAAAATGGAATGAAATTTAAAATTCAGTTCCTCAGTCACACTAGCCAACAGAGAATTGACAGGACTATGGTATACTTTTTTTTTTTTCCTACTTCAAGGAATGACTATCTATTAGGGAATAAATGACAAGAGTCTGAGGGAATAATGGGAAAAGTGCCTGTGTTTTTCTGACCACTTTTGGCCATAACTATTTTAACTGTTTTCTTAGTGCAAATGCAGCAGTATCTGTTTTTCTTTTGCAGTAACCTGGACCGAAGCACTTGCCATTGTTTTTACTTAACAAAATATTAAATGTCAAACATTTAAATGATCAAAAGAAACATGGCCCTCAAGGAAGAGGTATCACATATGTTGGTAACTGCACATTTCCCCATCTGTCTTTTCAGAGGTAGGTCCACTGTCAGTGACTCTGGATTCTGGCTATGCGGATAAATTGGCTTGTATTTGAGACTTGTGCCTCCTTGTGGTCACCACCGAAAGGCTTGACTGACTTATAGGGATAATTTGCTTAATTCTCTGGCACCTGATTTGGTTCCATATCAACCCAGCCATCCATTCCATAGACCCCCATTGTGGGTCTCATTCTCCTGGAAAAGCCTAGTCTTCTTCTCTTCCTGCCACTCTCCCTACTTCTTGGTGGGGACACCGTCTGAACCAGCTCTCTGGTTTCACTCTCTTCAGCTTAGACTCTCAGTGTGAGCTGGGTCTAATTTTCTGCTGTGCCCTCTGAATTGCTGACCCAACATGGTAGCTACCTACTGAGCTGGTGCAGCTTTGCTGCCCCCTTCTGGTTTCAAGCCTTGATAAGTATTTGTTGAGGAATGGCGGTGTAGGAGGACCCTGGGCTCACCTCGTCCTGCTCATCTCTTAGATTCCACCCACATCTGCCTAAATAACCCAGAAAACCGCCAGAAGACTAGCAGAAGGACTCTCCGGAGCCAAGCATAGATGAGAGGCCCACGGAAGATGGTACGAATTCTGGAATTGTATTTTAATTGTATGCTTTTCCCAATGCTATTGCAGGAATTTTACAAAAATAAATAAGGATGAGAAGGGAGATAGGAGTGAGCGGGGCATTTGAATTTTAGATAAGGCCAAGAAGGTTCTCCTTGAGCCCCATAGGACATGAGGGAAGTAGCCAAGAAAACAAAAAACAGAGAGGAGGAAGCCTATTTGGTATGTCTGAGAAACATTAAGGAAGACTGTGTGGCTGAAGCATTAGAGCAGAGTGAATAATGAGGAGTAGGAGGGCATAATCAGAGAGCTATGGTTGCGCAGGAGGGAGCAGATTATATAGGGCCTTGCAGTCAACTCTATCTATCTACCTATCTATGTATCCATCCATCTAATTTATATGTGTAAAATACATACACTACTCTGAACCAGACTAGAAGCTAATGGAGAGTTTTGGATAGAAGACACGATAAATTTACATAGATCACTCTAGGGATTATATGGTGAAAAGACGGCAGGGGTGGCAAAGGACAAGGAGACTTGATAGGAGGTAAGGAGTAATATGGACTTGAACCAGCATGGTAGAATGAAGGTAGTGAGATGGGGTCAAATTCTGGGTATGTTCTGAAGGTAGAGAATTTCCTGATGGATTAAATTACAGGTGTGAATAAGAAGGCTCATAGGTGACCAGATGGCTGAGCAAACAAATGGTTACAGGTGCCCTTTATTGAGGTGGAGAAATCTAGGGAAGGGCGGGTTGGAGGGATGAAACTAGAGAAGAGAACAAAAGTTGTTATTTGGGAGTGTTCTATTGGAGATGCTTATTGGACATTCACCGAATTGGAGATGAGAGTAGAAATGTAAGGTGGTGATAAAAATTTGGGAAATATGGTCTATAGATGGTAGTTAGAGCTCTCTGAGAACAAATGAAGAATATTAATTCGATGTGGCTTAAGTTGTTTCTAAAACTGTATTATCAGTTGCAACGTGAACATGGTTCTGACTTGAGTGGTTCACCTTCATTTCAGATTTAAATGTCCATTTTGCTTTGGGGTATATGACTCTATTCTTCTCCTATTATTTTTCTCTATTTGAACTTTTATGAAACCAGAGTTCATATAACTCACTTTGTAGTCATCTGGTCTTCACATGGCATGACTGCATTCTTTATGAATTAATTCTATCTCTGACCTTTTCTTCTTTGTTCATTGCAATTAAAGTACTGGGTAGCAATAATAGGACTGTGAACACCAGGGCAAACACAAGCACTGTTATGCGATGCCTACCACACTTTGCTATTTCCCGTATCAGGGCCTCTGGAAGTCCTTGATGTTGCTGGCCAGTTCCTAGTGTCCCCCCCCCCACCCCAACACTTTTTTGCACTTTTATCATGCTTCTATTTTCTTCTCTTACAGCCTGTGTCATGTACAGTGAAGTTCACACATCATTGCCATTGTCTTGAACAAATGGAGAGTTATACTGTGTTCATGAGACAGAAGACTCAAAATTTTTATTATACCATTTTCCCCCAAATTACTCTATCGTTTTGGGCAATCTCAGTCAAAAATTGTTCCACAGGTTTACAATCAGACTCTAAAATTTGACTTCAGCTTTGTTCACAATCTCACAGTTCCTGAGTTCAAGCCCCACATCGGGCTCTCTGCTGTCAGTGTGGAACCTGCTTCAGATCCTCTGTCTGTTTTAATAAACATTAAAAATAAAGTAAAATAAAATCTATATGAAATACAAATGTACTAAAATAGCCAAAACAACTTTGAAAAAGATGAACAAGTTTGAAGGTTAATACTCCTGACTTCAAGACTTATAAAGTTACAATCATCAAGGCAGTGTGATATTGCCACAAAGAGAAATAGGTCAATATAGCAGAATAGGGAGTACACAACAGGACCACCAAGCATGAACAATTTTCATTGGTGCAAAAGTAATTCGGTGGAGCAAAGATTATCTTTTCAACAAATGTTGCTTGAAGAATTGGATGGCCATATATAAGAAATGAGCTTTGATTTTTACCTTGCATCATATAAAGGTATAGTCTGAAACTTTTAAAATCAAACAGCTAAAAAAACGTTGTGACCTTGGGTTAGGAAAGGCTCTCATATATACAACACCAAAAGTATGATCAATATGAAAATATAGATAGAATTTTATGAAAGTTAAAAACTTCTGCTCTTCAAAGGCAGTGTTGAGAAAGTGAAAATACAAGCCACAGACTGGGAGAAAATATTTGTAAGCTTCATATGTGATCAAAGACTTGTATCCATGATATGAAATGAATTCTCAAAACTCAGTAATAACATGAAAAAATGGACAAAATAGTTCAACATATGCTTCAGCAAAGAAGATATACAAAGGTCAAACACATGAAAAGGTATTCAACATTTCTAGTCATGGGAGAAATGCAATTATAAGCCCAATTATATAGCACTATACACCTATTTGAATGGCTCAAATTATAAATACTGACCCTATCAAGTGTTGGTGAGTAGGTATAGTAACTCTCACATGCTGCTAACTGGAATCTAAAATAATATGAACACTTTGTAAAACAATTTTGCAGTTTCCTTAAACGTTAAACATATATGAGCTATATACAAGCCAGCCGTTCCACTTCCAGATCAAGAGAAATGCAAACGTATATCCATACAAAGACTTGATCAGATGTACCTAGCACCTTTATTTTAATAGTCCTAAACTAAAAACAACCTAAATGTCTATCCACAGGTGCACGGGCAAACAAACTGGTATATCCATATATTGGACTACTATTCTGCAATAAAAAGAAAGGACTCATTTATACATATCCCAACATGGGTGAATCCCAAGATAATTTGATGAGAAGACAGAATAAGAGTATGTGATTGCACTTAAATAAAATTCTGGAATATTCACATTAATCTTTTATGACGGAAAACATATTAGCATTTGTCAGGGAATGGAAGGGGGGAGATTCCAGGAAAATTATGAGGGAAGAATCACAAAGATACATGAGAAATCTTTTGGGGATGTGAGACATATTCATTATCGAATTTGTAGTGATGGCTTGTCAGGTGTTTATCTATGTCAAGCTTATCAAGTTGTATGCTTTATAGATGTGCAGTTTCTTGTTATGCCAATTATAACTCAATAAAGCTGTTAAAAATATATGTGTAACTAAAGGAAAGGTACAGATCGATTTCCAAGGCTTTGAGACTCCTAACTTTAGACAAATACAAGTTAGCAAAGGAAGATTCAGAATGGTTAAAGATCTTCAAAATGAAACAAAACAAAACAACGAAAATCACTCACTTTACTCATTGTGAGTGTTATTATAAATATACTTAAAAGCATGTGTTATTATAAATATACTAAGGCAATGTAAGGCTTCATACAAATGAAACTTTGAGGGCATTTCCAGATAAATGAGGTAAATACAAGAGTTTATTATAGTATCTTATCTTTTTATCTTTTTTACAAGCTGCTTTCAAAAGATACCATTTCTTTCCTTAACAGCTGGGTGGTAATAAACACCCACAATGTTTTGACTTGCATTTATTTCTCCTTTTGTCTAATGAAACACAACATTTCTTTTATTAAGTTGGTTGACTAATAATGTGCTTGCTAGTGTGGATAAAGTTACGTAAGGACTGCTTCAAACAATACTGTATGTTCTACCAACCTAAGTTGAAAGGCCTTGTTTTCTTCTTTAATTAAACCCTCTCAAAACCATTGTTATAGCTCTTCCTACCGTACAGATTCCTCCAGTAAGTCACTAATTACCTTAAACAAGACTAACATAACCACATTCCTTCGGTCAATGGAAGAGACACAGCTCTGACCACAATATTTACAAGAGGCCAGGACCCTGGATACAGCATCCTCCTTGCCGCCCAAAAAGAGAAAAGAAGTGAGAGGGCAGGGAGAGAATTAGAGTGGTTTATGTTGACAAGAGAATAAAATAATAGAGTCTTGTTTTCTTCTTAGATGTTAGTGCACATTCCACATAATATGATCATTATCCTTATTGTTGTTGTGACATTATCTCTATTGGATAGATGCTATGTACAACGTATATTTGTTCTTAAAGTTTCTGTTCTTCTTATCTTCAGGGTTGTACACAAGTAAAATTTATTCTAGCAAGTTATTTCTCAAAAGACTCCATCCTGTTGGCAAGCTTCATTTGAAGGTTTCTATCTCACAGTCCCTCAAGAAGCTCAGTTTTTCCCACTAATGCCCTAATTTCTTTTTATTAAATATATTCTCTTTTTATTGATCATCTAGTAACATGGTACTAAGTTTCCCAAACTTTGGTATACATTAACTCCCACCCTCAGATATTCAGATTTGATTGATATACATGTGATTTGATTAAAGAGCTCTCCAGGTGACTGTAATGTACAGCAAAGTTTGGGAACCACTAATTTAGTGCTAATCCCTTCCTATTCTTAGAGCATATAACTAGTACATGGCTAAGCCAAGACCTGGAGAAGGTCAGTTGCAACTTGCGACAATGTGCTTTCCATTTGCTCTAGTTCTGTATTCCTTAATGAAATAGCACCAAATGACAAGTGTAAATATCAGAGCACTGTTTGACACGTTATTAAGGTATGAAAAATATCAAATGAGTACCAAAGAATAAAGATTAAGATGGACCATTCCAAAATAAAAAGTTTAGTAATGGTGAGCTATTTTAATAATAGAGAATATTAATGACATTATCTGATTGCCATCAACAAAATGCTGATGGGAGCAGTAGCAGGATCCTAGGCTTGCCTTGTCCCTAGAACAAAGCTAGAAAATATCAAATCATTCTAAATACCCAAGAAATCAAACTGAGGACTGACAGAACAAACTACATAACTAGAGGGAGAGAAGAGACCACATTATGAAAAGTAGGAGGTGCAGAGACATGATTTAGGAGAGAAAAGGACTGCAGGTGCTGTGAGGAGAGGGAGCCTTGGTCAGAAGAGTGGAGGGGCGGGGGGAGAGAGAGAGAGAGAGAGAGAGAGAGACAGAGAGAGAGAGAGAGAGAGAGAAGAACACGGGATTACACAAAGAAAACACTTTCCCAGAGCCATTGACAAGAAAATGAGAAGACTGATTTCCTGAGTTTTAACAACAAGGGGGGCTCAAAGACTGGAGTTTTAGAGGTCTTTCATGTGGCCGTTTGGAACTTGATGTGCACTGCAGCGCTCCTGTGGAGAAGGAAGGCAGATAGCCTGGTAGTGGACAGCACTATCTCAAGATCCCCTGGGACACACTGGCAGAGACAGTTCCTCATTCATGGAGCATATGTGGGAAGTGTGGTGTTGCCTGCCCAGGAACAAAAGAGCTGACAGGTGCCACTTCCCTCCTCGGCCCCTCAACATAGGTACAGAGATATCTGCCATGGGTGGATAACCTGGACACTGACTCTTTTCTGTGCTTACTCCAAAATCCATGCCTGTGCACGTTGGTTCAACTGTCCTTCTGGGACAAGCCTGCATAATTCCCAGTATGTCAAGATCCCCCTGCCCCAGAGGACCAGCACGGGTCCCCACCATACCAGGTCCCTAAAGTTTAGAGTTTTAAAACTCAGTCAGCCTGCCTGGGATAGAACATAGGTGTACTGCTGGGCAGGCAGATGGCCAAGGCACAAACAGGGTGATGACAGGGATCTGAGGAATGCCCGGGAAGCATAAGGTGAAACTGTTCAATTCTTTTGGGACAGCTTCCTGGATAACAGCAGGTGCGAACACACCTCTCTGAGTGCCATTTCTCTCCCTCACCCCTCAGTATAAACGAAGTTCAGTAAGCAGCACAGAACCAACAATGGGAGCCTAAACTACTCATACCAAGACCCACTTGCCCTGTGCTCTGCAGGTGGTGCTTTTCTCAGGTAAGTGTGCCTGATAACCAGTGCAGCAGACCCCTCCTCCAGATGACTAGCACAAGCTCCCTGCATGCACCAGGTCTACCGACATAGAGTTCTGCAAAGCTTCAGCTCTAGTGCCAATAACAACAGGTATCTTTTAATAAGCAGACCAGAACACACCTAGTTAAAACTTGCCACACTCTGGTCAAGGTCCCAACACTCGCCACTGCGGGCAAGGAGACACTCTGGAGAGGACAGACCTGAGGGAAAGAGCAGCCAAATCACAGCATCAGGGTGCACAGAGCATACACCAGAAACACTTCCTGAAGTGCAAGGCCCTGGACAACATATTTTCAATAAGTAATTGCAAAGTCATTACTCTCAGGAGTACAAATATAACAGGCTTTCCTGGGGCAGAGAGATAGAAAGGGGCAGAAGGTTTACTTGAACTAATTATAGCTGAGAACTTGCCTAATCTGGGGAAGGAAGCAGACATCCAAATCCAGGAAGCAAGAAGAACTCCCTTCAGATTCAACAAGAATAGGTCTTTGCTACAGCATATTATAGTGAAACTGGAAAAATATAAAGTTAAAGAGAGAATTCTGAAAGCAGCTAGGGACAAATGGACATTAACCTGCAAAGGGAGGCACATAGACCTGTCCAGTGAAACTTGGCAGGCCAGAAGGGAGCGGCAGAATATATTCAACGTGTTGAATAGGGAAAATATGCAACTAAGGATCCTTTATCCAACAGGGCTGTAATTCAGAATAGAAGGAGAGATAAAGGCTTTCCCAGACAAACAAAGGATTTCATGACCGCTAAACCAGCCCTTCAAGGGATCCTAAGGGGGACTCTGTGAGTGACATGCTGCAAAGACTACAAAGGACCAGAGATATCACCATATGCTGAAACCTACAGATAATACAATGGCATTAAATCCATATCTTTCAGTAATAACTCAGAATGTAAATGGACTAAATGCCCCAATCAGAAGACATAGGGTATCAGAATGGATAAAAAAAAACAAGATCCATCTATATGCTGTCTACAAGAGACTCATTTTATACCTGAAGTCACCTTCAGATTGCAAGTGAGGGGATGGAGAACCATCTATCATGCCACTGGAAGTCAAAAGAAAGCTAGAGTAGCCATACTTATATCAGATAAATGAGATTTTAAACTAAAGCCTGTATCAAGAGGTGAAGAAAGGCATTATATTGTAATCACAGGGTCTATCCATCAAGAACTAACAATTGTAAATGTTCATTCCCCCAACTTGGTGACAATGAAATGTATGTCAATCACAAACATAAGCAATCTTATTGATAAGAATATGGTAATTGAGGGAACTTTTATATGCCACTTACAACAATGGACAGATCATCTAGGCAGAAAATCAATAAGGAAGCAATGGCCTTTAATGAAACACTGGACCAGGTGGACTTAATATACATATTCAGAACTTTTCATCCAAAAGCAGAATGCACATTTTTCTTGAGTGCACATGGAACATTCTCCAAAATAGATCACATACTGGATCACAAAACAGCCCTCAACAAATATAAAAGAATTGAGATCATACATGCACACTTTCAGATCACAACACTATGAAACTTGAAATCAACCATAAGAAAATATTTGGAAAGCCTCAAAATACATGTAGGTTAAAGAACATCCTACTAAAGAATGAATGGGTCAACCAGGCAATTAAAGAAGAAATTTAAAAATATATGGAAGCAAATGAAAATGAAAACATTACAGTCCATCTCTTTGGGATGCAGCAAAAGCAGTCATGGAAGGAAAATACATTGCAACCCAGGCCTATCTCAAGAAACAAGAAGAAATCCCAAATAGAAAACATAACCTAACACCTAAAGGAACTAGAAGCAGAACAGCAAAGAAACCCCAAAGCCAGCAGAAGAGAAATAATAAAGATTAGAGCAGAAATGCACAATATAGAATAAAAAAAATTAGAACAGATCAATGAATCTAAGAGCTGGTTTTTTGAGAAAGTAAACAAAATTGATAACCCCCTAGCCAGACTTCTAAAAAAGAAGAGAGAACCCAAATAGATAAAATCACAAATCAAAAAGGAGAAACCACAACCAACATCACAGACATACAAACAATTATTATAGAATTCTATGAAAAATTTTATGCCAACAGACTGGACAACCTGGAAGAAATGGAAAAAATTCTTAGACACCACACACTACCAAAACTCAAAAAGGAAGAAACAGAAAATTTGAAGAGACACATAACTAATTTAATCTCTTTGCTGGTTATCAAAAATCTCTCAACAAGTGAGAGTCCTGGGCCAGATGGCTTCCCAGGGGAATTCTACCAGACATTTAAAGCAGAGTTAATACCTATCCTTCTAAAGCTGTTCCAAAAAAACAGAAACAGAAGGAAAGCTTCTGGACTCATTCTGTGAAGCCAACATTATCTCAATTCCCAAACCAGACAGAGACCCACTAAAAAGGAGAATTATAGGCCAATATCCCTGATGAAACTGGATGCAGAAATTCTCAATGAGATACTAGCAAACTGAATTCAATATGATTAAATGGGATTCATTCCTGGGCTGCAGGGCTAGGTCAATATTCACAAAACAATGTGATACATCACATCACATTAATAGAAGAAGAGATAAGAACCATATGATCCTGTCAATAGATGCAGAAAAAGCATTTGACAAAATATAGCATCCTTTTTTAATGAAAATCCTCAAGAAAGTTAGGATAGAAGGAATATACCTTACCATCATAAAAGCCATATATGAAAAGCCCACAGCTAATATCATCCTCGATGCGGAAAAACTGTGAGTTTTCCCTCTGAGATCAGGAACATGACAAGGATATCCACTCTCACCACTCTTGTTTAACACAGTGTTGGAAGTCCTAGCCTCAGCAATCAACAAAATGAAATAAAAGGCATCCAAATTGGCAAAGAAAAAGTCAACCTGTCACTTTTTGCAGATGATATAATATTCTACATGGAAAACCCAAAAGACTGCTAGAACTGCTACATTCATTTAGCAAAATCACAGGACACAAAATCAAAGTACAGAAATTGGTTGCATTTCTATACACCAATAATGAAGCAACAGAAAGAGAAGTCAAGAAATTGATACCATTTACAACTGCACCAAGTACCATAACATATCTAGGAATAAACCTAACCAAAGATGTAAAAGATCTGTGTGCTGAAAACTATAGAAAACTTATGAAAGAAATTGAAAAAAAAAACACAAAGAAATGGAAAAACATTCCATGTTCTTTGATCAGAAAAACAAATATTGTTAAAATGTCTATACTAACCAAAGCAATCTACACATTCAATGAAATCCCAATCAAAAATTTACCGGCATCCTTCTCAGAGCTAGAACAAACAATCCTAAGATTCGTATGGAACCACAAAGACCCTGAATAGCCAAGGAAATGTTGAAAAAGAAAACCAAAGTGGGAGGCATCACAAGTCCAGACCTCCACCTCTACTACAAAGCTGTAATCATCAATATTGGCACCAATCATCACATTGTGTCATAGTGGCACAAAAACAGACACATAGACAAATGGAATAGAATAGAGAACCCAGAATTGGACCCACAAATGTAAGGCCAACTTATCTTTTACAAAGCAGGAAAGAATATCCAATGGAAAAAAGACGGTCTCTTTAGCAAATGATGCTGGGAGAACTGGACAGCAACATGCAGAAGAATGAAACTAGACCACTTTCTTACACCATACACAAAAAATAAACTCAAAATGGATGAAAGAACTAAATGTGAGATAGGAAACCATCAAAACCCCAAAGGAGAAAACAGGCAACAACTGCTTTGACCTCAGCCACAGCAACGTCTTACTCGACATGTCTTCAAAGGCAAGGGAAATAAAAGCAAAAATGAAGTATTGGGACCTCATCAAGACAAAAAGCTTCTGCACTGCAAAGGAAACAATCAACAAAACTAAAAGGCAATCAATGGAATGGGAGAAAAATTTTGCAAATGACATATCAGATAAAGGGTTAGTATTTGAATCTATAAAGAACTTACCAAACTCAACACTCAAAAACCAAATGATCCAGTGAAGAAATGAGCAAAAGACATGAATAGACACTTTTCTAAAGAAGACATCCAGATGGCAAACAGACACATGAAAAGATGCTCAACATAGCTCATCATCAGGGAAATACAAACCAAAACCACATTGAGATACCACCTCACACTGGTCAGAGTGGCTAAAATGAACAACTCAGGAAACAACACATGTTGGCAAGGATGTGAAGAAATGCGAATCCTCTTGCACTATTTGTGGGAATGCAAACTGGTGCAGCCTCTCTGGAAACCAGTGTGGAGGTTTCTCAAAAAATTAAAAATAGAATTACCCTACAACCCAGGAATATCACAACTAGGAATGTATCCAAAGGATAGAGGAGTGCTGATTCATAGGGCACATGTACCCCCAATGTTTATAGCAGCACTATCAACAATAGCCAAATTATGGGGAAAAAAAGCCCAAATGTCCATCAACTGATGAAAGGATAAAGAAGATGTGGTTTATGTTTACAATGGAATACTACTTGGCAATGATAAAAAATGACATCTTTCCATTTGCAACAACATGGATGGAACAGGAGGGTATTATGCTAAGTGAAATAAGTCAGGCATAGAAAGATATCATATGTTTTCACTCATATGTGGAATTTGAGATACTTAATGGAAGACCATGGGGACTACCAGGGGAAAAATAGTTTCAACCAGAGAGGGAGGCAAACCATAAGCGACTCTTAAATACAGACAACAAACTGAGGGTTGATGGGGGTACAGGGGAGAGGGGAAAATGGCTGATGGGCATTGAGAAGAGCACTTGCTGGGATGAACACTGGGTGCTGTATGTAAGTGATGAATCATGGGAATCCATACCCAAAGCCAAGAGCACACTGTATACACTGTACGTTAGCTAACTTGTCAATAAATAATATTTAAAAAAATAAATACATAAAAGAGATTTAAAAATCTGAAAAGAAAAAGAAAGAAATGGAAAAACATTCCATGCTCATGGACTGGAAGAACAAATACTGTTAAAATGTCTATACTACTGAGAGCAATCTATACATTAATGCATTCCCTATCAAAACACCAGCAGCAGATCTCACAGAGCTAGAGCAAACAATCCTAAAATCTGTATGGAACCAAAGAAGACCCCAAATAGCCAAAGCAAACTTGGAAAAGAAAAGCGAAGCTGAGGCATCACAATTCCAGGCTTCAAGTTATACTACAAAGCTGTAGTAATCAAGACAGTATGGTAACGGCACAAAAACAAACACACAGATCAATGGAATAGAAAAGAAAACTCAGAAATTGACCCCAAACTATATGGTCAGCTAATCTTTGACAAAGCAAGAAAGAATATCCATTGGAAAAAAGACAATCTCTTCAACAAATGGTGGGAAAACTGAACAGCAACCTGTACAAGAAAGAAACTGGAACACTTTCATACATCATACACAAAACCAAATTCAAACTGGATTAAAGACCTAAATGTGAGATTAGAAACCATAAAAATCCTATAAGAGAACACAGACAGTAACCTCTTCGACATCAACTATAGCAACTTTTTTCTAGATAGGTCTCCTAAGGCAAGGGAAACAAAAGCAAAAATAAACTATTGGGACTACATTAAATTAAAAAGCTTCTGTACAGCAAAGAAAACAATCAACAAAACTAGAAGACAACCTAGGGAATGGGAGAAGACATTTGCAAGTAACATATCGGACAAAAGGTTAGTATCCAAAATATATAAAAAACTGGTAAAACTTAACACCTAAAAAACAAATAATCAGATTTAAAAAATGGACAGAAGACATGAACAGACATTTCTTCAAAGAAGACATCCAGATGGGTAACAGACACATGAAAAGATGCTCATCATCATTTCCCAATGGGGAAATGCAAATCAAAACTAAAATGAGATATTACCTCACACCTGTTAAAAGGGCTAAAATTAACAACAACAGGTGTTGGTGAGGATGTGGAGAAAGGAGAACACTTCTGCACTGTTGATGAGAATGCAAACTGGTGCAGCCACTCTGGAAAATTATATGGAGGTTCCTCGAAATGTTAAAAATAGAACTACCCTATGATCCAGCAATCGTAATACGAGGTATTTACCCAAAGGATACAAAAATACTGATTCAAAGGGACACATGCACCCTGATTTTACAGCAGCATTATTAACAATAGACAAATTATGGAAAGAGCCCAGATGTCCACCGACTGATGAATGGATAAAGAAGATGCAGTATGTATATATATATATATATATAATTTTTATATATGTTAAAATATAAATATTATAAATATAATATAGAAATATATGTGATGGAATATTACTCAGCCATCAGAAAGAATGAAATCTTGCCATTTGCAATAGTGTGGATGGAAATAGAAAAAATTATGCTAAGTAAAATAAGTAAGACAACTACTGTATGATTTCACTCATGTGGAATTTAAGAAATTAAAAAGATAAACATAAGGAGAAGAAAAAGGAAGGGAAACCATAGAAGACTCTTTACTATAGAGAACAAATTGAGGTTTGCTGAAGGGGAGATTGATGGGGGATGGGCTAGATGGATGATGGGTATTAAGGAGGGCACTTGTTGGGATGAGCATTGGGTGTTTCATGTAAGTGATGAATCACTAAATTCTCCTCTTGAAACTAGTATTACACTGTATTTTAACCAACTGGAATTTAAAGAACTTGAAACTAAAAACAAAATAAAATATATAAAATTAAAAAAAATAAAATCCAGTAAAATGGAAACAAGTCTTTAGCAGGCTAACAGGCATACCTGATATTGCATCATCAAAATATGGATTGGAAACATTTGTCTTTTCATAGGATAATCTATCCATTATGACCAATTTTATAAACTAGAATAAAACTGAAAGAGGCACTTGGAGAAATTTTTCTCCATTATGTTGATCAAGAAGTTCTTTAGAAATTCATGGATATTTATCATACTAAGAATAGTCATAGGAGACCATAAGCAATCAAGACAAAATCAATTTGAGATACCAAGATACCAAAGAAAACTTAAAACCATTAAAGGATCTTAAAGCCTTTCATCTCAACACTACCATTAGTAATTGACTTATCTGATCTCATTGCCGAACATGTCAGAGAAATGAATGGACAGTTGGCCTTCACTGTCCTTGGGTTTAACACAGTCTAGCAACATCTCCTAAGGTAGTCATCAATTTTTCTCAGTGTTTCCCTCATTGTTTTCTTCTTATTTTTATTAATAGCAACAAGATACCTTTGTATTTCTGATTTAAAGACCTTGGTTATAAGTCGAAGCATCGCAAGTTCTCATACATTGCTACCCTTGGTCTTTATTAAATATATCTGCATATTAAAGGATATACAGTGTTTAAAAATATTCTGGAATTTCTAGACTGGCATTAGTTTCTAATACACCCTTCCAGGAATACATTACACACTGCTAATCTTGGGCTGGGAAAGTACAATCTGCTTGCAAGTGTGGAGACAAATGAAGCCTAAATTTGGCTTTTGGAGAGTCTTCTGGAAACATGGATGCAGATAGCACTCTCTTTGTGGAACATTACTTCCAACACTCCAGCCTTTGGGTTCATTTAAGGATTATGAAGGCGCTGAGCACAGGAAGCTGAACCTGAACCTCTTTTCAAGACACAGTAAGAGGCTGCTGAGGAGGCAGCTAAGGTGTGGCAACAGGTATATTCCATGCGCTGGTTTTCCTAATGCGGTCCTTGGGCACTTTGAGCAAGTTCATTGAAGAGTTCTGTAGCATCGTTGCTGCCTGCACACAACAGTTCTATGGTGCGCTCCCTCTGGAGTTCCTTTTGGGAGAATTTCACTGAGCTGCGCATGTGTGGAGGGAAGTGGAAGCTGTTCTGGGTGAGGAGAGGATCAAAATTGTTGCTGCTGATAGAAGCTGCACCTCCAAGTTACCATTATGGAGTCAGTACCCGTAGGAGCTGCCAAGGGTTTGTCACAAGGTCTCCACAGGAAGCTCTGCTGAGGTTAAGGATTATTATTCTCTCAATACTGACTCAATAAAGAGAGTTCATGCCAATACCTGCTCTGTTTGGCTATGCATCCTTGGGGTGTTTTTTTCACTCCAATAATAAGCGGAATAGTAGTGGACACGCCATTTTGCCTGTTTGGGAAAATATCCTCCTTCTTTGACTTTTCCTCTAATACAATCAGGAAGCTACCAGTCAAGGCATTTCTCTTTTGGACACTGTAAGGGTGGGATGTGGCATAGATTGGGCCAATCATAATCCTATGTTACCTTTGCTAAAGTGAGTGGACCATGAGATAGTATCACCTGATCAAGGACAGTCTGGGTCCATTCCTACACATTTAATGAGAGCTGGGAGAAAACTCTTTTTTCCTATTAGGTTAGCAAGTAGCCTGTGGCCATGTTCCCATGGTTTGGAGAAAGCTTTCCTGCAGCAGGAGTGAATGAAGTCACACAAAGAAGAGCACAGAGAGAAGAGAAGGAGAGACAACTGATTTTGCTTGGGCCTCTGGTTCTGTTCTCAATATTATCTGAGTTTCCCCTGGTTCTGCAGCTCTTCCTGTATTTCTGAGAGTTATCTTGACCTCTTTCCAGTAAATTATTTTCTGTTACTCGGTCTGAGCAGTCTGTAAGAACTTCCACAAAAAGTTTGAATTTCACCCTTAGCATCAGAGACGTTCAAGAGTGTATGATTTTGAAAAAGGCTGCTATTTTTAGGAAATATGACAAAAGGAAAATGACATGGGTGCACTGAGGTAAAGCATTGAAGAATACCAAAGATTTAATTCTTATTAAATAAAGGAGTCAAATTAAAGACAGGTACACATGACAGAGAGAAGACAAACTAACAAGTTTATTTCACAGATGGAAAAGTAGATTCCTCCTGAAGTTATGAGATATTTTAATGTGATTAACACACAAAATTATGCAGAGGACATTAACTGGACAGAAAAATCAAAACCTGCAGTGAAAACATTGGATGCTGTTTAATTCCTAATACAAAGTCAGTAAGAAATATTTAACAAGGAAATACGATGTTCTTAAAGAATTGATTTAAGAGGAGTCATAGTGAGCAAAACAAAAATAAGCAAAGTGCTATATGTATTTTTTTTTATTTTTAAATTTTTTTTTCAACGTTTATTTATTTTTGGGACAGAGAGAGACAGAGCATGAACGGGGGAGGGGCAGAGAGAGAGGGAGACAGAGTCGGAAGCAGGCTCCAGGCTCTGAGCCATCAGCCCAGAGCCCGACGAGGGGCTCGAACTCACGGACCGCGAGATCGTGACCTGGCTGAAGTCGGATGCTTAACCGACTGCGCCACCCAGGCGCCCCGCTATATGTAAAGTCTTAAAATATTTTTTGATGTTTTTGTAAAAAAATGACAGCAATATTATGTAGACTCTGGAGGTTTTTTTTCAATTTATTTTTTATTTTTAAGAATTTAAATCCAAATTAGTTCGCATATAGTGCAACAATGATTTCAGAAGTAGATTCCTTAGTGCCCCTTACCTATTTAGCCCATCCACCCTCCCACAACTCCTCCAGTAACCCTCAGTTTGTTCTCCATATGTATGAGTCTCTTCTGTTTTGTCCCCCTCCCTGTTTTTATATTATTTTTGTTTCCCTTCCCTTATGTTCATCTGTTTTGACTCTTAGAGACTTCATATGAGTGAACTCATATGATGTTTGTCTTTCTCTGACTGATTTCACTTAGCATAATACCCTCCAGTTCCATCCACATAGTTGCAAATGGCAAGATTTCATTCTTTTTGATTGCTGAGTCATATTCCATTGTATATATATATACCACATCTTCTTTATCCATTCATCCATTGATGGACATTTGGGCTCTTTCCATTCTTTGGCTATTGTTGATAGTCCTGCTATAAACACGGGGATGCATGTGTCCCTTTGAAACAGCACAACTGTATCCCTTGGATAAATGCCTAGTAGTGCAATTGCTGGGTCGTAGGGTAATTCTATTTTTAGTGTTTTGAGGAACCTCCATACTGTTTTCCAGAGTGACTGCACCAGCTTGCATTACCACAGACTCTGGACATTTTACTATTTGTGTGGTACTTTAAAATTTGTCTCACCACGGGTACCCTTAGCTAATAAGATGGTGTAGAAGGATATTGATATGTTTGTTAAGGGGAAAATACTATTTGGATTATGTTTCAGGTAAACAATCATTTAGAAGGATGCCTCAAAAATTGAGTTTTTAAATATTTCAAAATTCAAGAATTTTAGCAAATCACCTGATTTTATCCTGATATTTTATTGATGACCATGCTCCATATCATGTGTGCTTAATTTGATGGTCCAGCCTTTTTATCAGTCATGAATAACAGCCCAGTTTTAACTCTGATCCACTTCCCAGAAATCTTAGACCATGCTCTCCTTATTTTTACCCAAATGTGTATTTGAAGAGTAAAAAGTAATGTAACAAACACCTTTGCAAAATACAATTAAGAAGCTTAATTGTAAAATTGTAGAAGTTTATACCTGGAGGAGATGTTAGAACTCATTTGGTTCAATGACCTTGTTTTACAGGTAACAGAATGAGACGCATGGGAATGAATTTGAAGCCCAAGGTTGTGTTTGCTGAGAAAAAAAAAATGTTCCCCAACTAAATATAAATGATTCTTAGGTTATCCTTTTTTTTTTTTTTTTTTTTTTTCTGTTTCTATGCCTGGAGTTTTCTTTCTTTTTCCGCCCAAACTTCTGAATGGTCCTATATTTAATTTGTTGAGTGATATGGTTCAGTGCACTGATTCTCAAAGTGTATCCTGGACCAGCAGTATCAATAGCACCTGGAAACGTAACAGAAATACAAATTCTTGAGCCCACCCCAAATCTGCTGTCTCAAACTCTGGTGGTAGGGTCTGGCAATCTGTGTGTTAATAAGCCTTCAGGCTGTATTGATGTACCAGGCTTATGGGATGACATTTGGTCAGAGTGTTAGTAAACTGAGGTCTTAAGTTGAGCTTCTGTAACTCACTAGTGACTGTTGGTAGTTCACCAAACTTAAAGCCACTTATTATACTTTTTCCTTTTTTTAAACCCTTTAAGACTTCACCCACAGGGTAGGGACATAGTTTAACCCTTTAAGCCCTATGTAAATTGATCCCCTCTATGTCTGCAACTTCTCCTTTCAACTGTTCCTTTAACTCTTGGCTCCAACAGCACCCATGTCTCTGTTTCATTGTCCCTTATTGTTCCCTTGCTAGGATGTGGACAAAGAGGAAAACTTTTGCATTGCTGGTGGGAATGCAAACTGGTGCAGCCACTCAGGAGTACAGTATGGAGGTTCCTCAAAAAATTTAAAAACAGAACTTCCCAGTGACCCAGCAATTGCACCACTAAGTATTTATCCAAAGGGAAAAAAAACGGAGGCGGCAAGATGGCGGCTTAGGAGGACGCTGGGCTCACCGCACGTCCTGCTGATCACTTAGATTCCATCTACACCTGCCTAAATAACCCAGAAAACCGCCAGAGGATTAGCAGAACAGAGTCGCCGGAGCCAAACGCAGACGAGAGGCCCACGGAAGAGGGTAGGAGGGGCGGCGAGGCGGTGCGCGCTCCACGGACTGGCGGGAGGGAGCCGGGGCGGAGGGGCGGCTCGCCGGCCAAGCAGAGCCCCCGAGTCGGGCTTGCAAAAGCGGAGGGGCCGGGCGGACTGTGTTCCGACAGCAAGCGCGACTTAGCGTCTGGGAGGTCAGAAATTAACAGCTCTGCTCGGAAAGCGGGAAGGCTGGAGGACAAAGGGAGGGAGAGCTGCTGAGCCCCCTGACAACAGAGCTCAGTTTGGTGGGGAACAAAGGCGCTCGCCAGCGCCATTTCCCCCGCCCATCCCCCAGCCGAAATCCCAAAGGGAACCGGTTCCTGCCAGGGAACTTGCTCGCTCCGCGCAAACACCCAACTCTGCGCTTCTGCAGAGCCAAACCTCCGGCAGCGGATCTGACTCCCTCCCGCTGCCACAGGGCCCCTCCTGAAGTGGATCACCTAAGGAGAAGCGATCTAAGCCTGCCCCTCCTGCCCCCGAGCACCTTGCCTACCCACCCCAGCTAATACGCCAGATCCCCAGCATCACAAGCCTGGCAGGGTGCAAGTAGCCCAGACGAGCCACACCACCCCACAGTGAATCCCGCCCCTAGGAGAGGGGAAGAGAAGGCACACACCAGTCTGACTGTGGCCCCAGCGGTGGGCTGGGGGCAGACATCAGGTCTGACTGCGGCCCCGCCCACCAACTCCAGGTATACACCACAGCACAGGGGAAGTGCCCTGCAGGTCCTCACCACGCCAGGGACTATCCAAAATGACCAAGCGGAAGAATTCCCCTCAGAAGAATCTCCAGGAAATAACAACAGCTAATGAGCTGATCAAAAAGGATTTAAATAATATAACAGAAAGTGAATTTAGAATAATAGTCATAAAATTAATCGCTGGGCTTGAAAACAGTATAGAGGACAGCAGAGAATCTCTTGCTACAGAGATCAAGGGACTAAGGAACAGTCACGAGGAGCTGAAAAACGCTTTAAACGAAATGCATAACAAAATGGAAACCACCACAGCTCGGCTTGAAGAGGCAGAGGAGAGAATAGGTGAACTAGAAGATAAAGTTATGGAAAAAGAGGAAGCTGAGAAAAAGAGAGATAAAAAAATCCAGGAGTATGAGGGGAAAATTAGAGAATTAAGTGATACACTAAAAAGAAATAATATACGCATAATTGGTATCCCAGAGGAGGAAGAGAGAGGGAAAGGTGCTGAAGGGGTACTTGAAGAAATCATAGCTGAGAACTTCCCTGAACTGGGGAAGGAAAAAGGCATTGAAATCCAAGAGGCACAGAGAACTCCCTTCAGACGTAACTTGAATCGATCTTCTGCACGACATATCATAGTGAAACTGGCAAAATACAAGGATAAAGAGAAAATTCTGAAAGCAGCAAGGGGTAAACGTGCCCTCACATATAAAGGGAGACCTATAAGACTCGTGACTGATCTCTCTTTTGAAACTTGGCAGGCCAGAAAGAATTGGCAAGAGATTTTCAGGGTGCTAGACAGAAAAAATATGCAGCCAAGAGTCCTTTATCCAGCAAGTCTGTCATTTAGAATAGAAGGAGAGATAAAGGTCTTCCCAAACAAACAAAAACTGAAGGAATTTGTCACCACTAAACCAGCCCTACAAGAGATCCTAAGGGGGACCCTGTGAGACAAAGTCCCAGAGACATCACTATAAGCATAAAACATACAGGCATCACAATGACTCTAAACCCGTATCTTTCTATAATAACACTGAATGTAAATGGATTAAATGCGCCAACCAAAAGACATAGGGTATCAGAATGGATAAAAAAACAAGACCCATCTATTTGCTGTCTACAAGAGACTCATTTTAGACCTGAGGACACCTTTAGATTGAGAGTGAGGGGATGGAGAACTATTTATCATGCGACTGGAAGCCAAAAGAAAGCTGGAGTAGCCATACTTATATCAGACAAACTAGACTTTAAATTAAAGGCTGTAACAAGAGATGAAGAAGGACATTATATAATAGTTACAGGGTCTATCCATCAGGAAGAGCTAACAATTATCAATGTCTATGCACCGAATACCGGAGCCCCCAAATATATAAAACAATTACTCATAAACATAAGCAACCTTATTGATAAGAATGTGGTAATTGCAGGGGACTTTAATACACCACTTACAGAAATGGATAGATCAACTAGACACACGGTCAATAAAGAAACAAGGGCCCTGAATGAGACATTGGATGAGATGGACTTGACAGATATATTTAGAACTCTGCATCCCAAAGCAACAGAATATACTTTCTTCTCGAGTGCACATGGAACATTCTCCAAGATAGATCATATACTGGGTCACAAAACAGCCCTTCATAAGTTTACAAGAATTGAAATTATACCATGCTTACTTTCAGACCACAATGCCATGAAGCTTGAAATCAACCACAGGAAAAAGTCTGGAAAACCTCCAAAAGCATGGAGGTTAAAGAACACCCTACTAACGAATGAGTGGGTCAACCAGGCAATTAGAGAAGAAATTAAAAAATATATGGAAACAAACGAAAATGAAAATACAACAATCCAAACGCTTTGGGACGCAGCAAAGGCAGTCCTGAGAGGAAAATACATTGCAATCCAGGCCTATCTCAAGAAACAAGAAAAATCCCAAATACAAAATCTAACAGCACACCTAAAGGAACTAGAAGCAGAACAGCAAAGGCAGCCTAAGCCCAGCAGAAGAAGAGAAATAATAAAGATCAGAGCAGAAATAAACAATATAGAAACTAAAAAAACTGTAGAGCAGATCAACGAAACCAAGAGTTGGTTTTTTGAAAAAATAAACAAAATTGACAAACCTCTAGCCAGGCTTCTCAAAAAGAAAAGGGAGATGACCCAAATAGATAAAATCATGAATGAAAATGGAATTATTACAACCAATCCCTCAGAGATACAAACAATTATCAGGGAATACTATGAAAACTTATATGCCAACAAATTGGACAACCTGGAAGAAATGGACGAATTCCTGAACACCCACACTCTTCCAAAACTCAATCAGGAGGAAATAGAAAGCTTGAACAGACCCATAACCAGCGAAGAAATTGAATCGGTTATCAAAAATCTCCCAACAAATAAGAGTCCAGGACCAGATGGCTTCCCAGGGGAGTTCTACCAGACGTTTAAAGCAGAGATAATACCTATCCTGCTCAAGCTATTCCAAGAAATAGAAAGGGAAGGAAAACTTCCAGACTCATTCTATGAAGCCAGTATTACTTTGATTCCTAAACCAGACAGAGACCCAGTAAAAAAAGAGAACTACAGGCCAATATCCCTGATGAATATGGATGCAAAAATTCTCAATAAGGTACTAGCAAATCGAATTCAATGGCATATAAAAAGAATTATTCACCATGATCAAGTGGGATTCATTCCTGGGATGCAGGGCTGGTTCAACATTCGCAAATCAATCAACGTGATACATCACATTAACAAAAAAAGAGAGAAGAACCATATGATCCTGTCAATCGATGCAGAAAAGGCCTTCGACAAAATCCAGCACCCTTTCTTAGTAAAAACCCTTGAGAAAGTCGGGATAGAAGGAACATACTTAAAGATCATAAAAGCCATTTATGAAAAGCCCACAGCTAACATCATCCTCAACGGGGAAAAACTGAAAGCTTTTTCCCTGAGATCAGGAACACGACAAGGATGCCCACTCTCACCGCTGCTGTTTAACATAGTGCTGGAAGTTCTAGCATCAGCAATCAGACAACAAAAGGAAATCAAAGGCATCAAAATTGGCAAAGATGAAGTCAAGCTTTCGCTTTTTGCAGATGACATGATATTATACATGGAAAATCCAATAGACTCCACCAAAAGTCTGCTAGAACTGATACAGGAATTCAGCAAAGTTGCAGGCTACAAAATCAATGTACAGAAATCAGTTGCATTCTTATACACTAACAATGAAGCAACAGAAAGACAAATAAAGAAACTGATCCCATTCACAATTGCACCAAGAAGCATAAAATACCTAGGAATAAATCTAACCAAAGATGTAAAGGATCTGTATGCTGAAAACTATAGAAAGCTTATGAAGGAAATTGAAGAAGATTTAAAGAAATGGAAAGACATTCCCTGCTCATGGATTGGAAAAATAAATATTGTCAAAATGTCAATACTACCCAAAGCTATCTACACATTCAATGCAATCCCAATCAAAATTGCACCAGCATTCTTCTCGAAACTAGAACAAGCAATCCTAAAATTCATATGGAACCACAAAAGGCCCCGAATAGCCAAAGGAATTTTGAAGAAGAAGACCAAAGCAGGAGGCATCACAATCCCAGACTTTAGCCTCTACTACAAAGCTGTCATCATCAAGACAGCATGGTATTGGCACCAAAACAGACACATAGACCAATGGAATAGAATAGAAACCCCAGAACTAGACCCACAAACGTATGGCCAACTCATCTTTGACAAAGCAGGAAAGAACATCCAATGGAAAAAAGACAGCCTCTTTAACAAATGGTGCTGGGAGAACTGGACAGCAACATGCAGAAGGTTGAAACTAGACCACTTTCTCACACCATTCACAAAAATAAACTCAAAATGGATAAAGGACCTAAATGTGAGACAGGAAACCATCAAAACCTTAGAGGAGAAAGCAGGAAAAGACCTCTCTGACCTCAGCCGTAGCAATCTCTTACTCGACACATCCCCAAAGGCAAGGGAATTAAAAGCAAAAGTGAATTACTGGGACCTTATGAAGATAAAAAGCTTCTGCACAGCAAAGGAAACAACCAACAAAACTAAAAGGCAACCAACGGAATGGGAAAAGATATTTGCAAATGACATATCGGACAAAGGGCTAGTATCCAAAATCTATAAAGAGCTCACCAAACTCCACACCCGAAAAACAAATAACCCAGTGAAGAAATGGGCAGAAAACATGAATAGACACTTCTCTAAAGAAGACATCCGGATGGCCAACAGACACATGAAAAGATGTTCAACGTCGCTCCTTATCAGGGAAATACAAATCAAAACCACACTCAGGTATCACCTCACGCCAGTCAGAGTGGCCAAAATGAACAAATCAGGAGACTATAGATGCTGGAGAGGATGTGGAGAAACGGGAACCCTCTTGCACTGTTGGTGGGAATGCAAATTGGTGCAGCCGCTCTGGAAAGCAGTGTGGAGGTTCCTCAGAAAATTAAAAATAGACCTACCCTATGACCCAGCAATAGCACTGCTAGGAATTTATCCAAGGGATACAGGAGCACTGATGCATAGGGCCACTTGTACCCCAATGTTCATAGCAGCACTCTCAACAATAGCCAAATTATGGAAAGAGCCTAAATGTCCATCAACTGATGAATGGATAAAGAAATTGTGGTTTATATACACAATGGAATATTACATGGCAATGAGAAAAAATGAAATATGGCCTTTTGTAGCAACGTGGATGGAACTGGAGAGTGTGATGCTAAGTGAAATAAGCCATACAGAGAAAGACAGATACCATATGGTCTCACTCTTATGTGGATCCTGAGAAACTTAACAGGAACCCATGGGGGAGGGGAAGGAAAAAAAAAAAAAAAAAGAGGTTAGAATGGGAGAGAGCCAAAGCATAAGAGACTGTTACAAACTGAGAACAAACTGAGGGTTGATGGGGGGTGGGAGGGAGGAGAGGGTGGGTGATGGGTATTGAGGAGGGCACCTTTTGGGATGAGCACTGGGTGTTGTATGGAAACCAATTTGTCAATAAATTTCAGAAAAAAAAAAATAAAATAAAAAAAAATAAAAGATCAAAAAAAAAAAAAAAAAAGTATTTATCCAAAGGATACAAAAATGCTGATTTGAAGGGGCACATGCACCCCAATGTTTACAGCAGCACTATCAACAAAAGCCAAATTACAGAAAGATCCTAAATGTCTATTGACTGATGAATGGATAAAGACGACATGGTATATATACAAATGGAATACTACTCAGGGCTGAAAAAGAATGAAATCTTGCTGTTTGCAACAATGTGGATGGAACTAGAGTGTATTATGCTAAGTGAAATTAGTCAGAGAAAGATGAGTATCATATGACTTCACTCATATATGGAATTTAAGATACAAAACAGATGAACATAAGGAAAGGGGTGCAAAAATAATATAAAACAGGGAGGGGGACAAAACATCAGAGACTCTCAAATACAGAGAACTGAGGGTTGCTGGAGTGGGGTGATTCAGCGGATGGGTTAATTGGGTGATGGGCATTGGGAGGACACTTTTGGGATAAACACTGGGTGTCACGTGTGAGATGAATCACTGGGTTCTCCTCCTGAAGCCAAGACTACACTTTATGTTAACTAACTTAAAGTTAAATAAAAAAATAAAAATAAAATTGCAAAATTAGAGACAATGTGAAGTTGGTTTTGGTTTTGATTGATGGTATTTTTCATACCTAAAGTTGAACTATACTCACTAAAATGGGGATGAGAGGTCATTAGGGAGAATGGAAGGTAGATTTCATAGATTATGTCAGAAAGGAGTAGTGAGGGAAAATAAAACCCCGTCTTATTCAGATTATTCAATAAACTTGTTATATATGCAATATTGGGACCCTCTGTGTTACAAATATTTACATGTACCACTAGTATCAGTAACTATGCTCCAAAACAAGTGCTGATTTCCTTTTATGGCATTAGTATTTTTAAACTACGGCTTAGTGTTTGACTCAGAATATATAAATCTGAATATTGGGGACTAGGGTAAGTAAAGTATGTAATACAAGAAACACTCTTTGTATTTCCATTTTGCCTTTATTCTCTAAGACTAGAGAAGAGAAGGAATTTCAAAATTCTGACATTTTTTACTTTCTGTGTCTCTCTCTTTTTTTTTTTTTTTTTGGCAGATCAAATCATGGCCATTACTTCTCTCTCTCAGACTGTATGTGTGCGCATGCGGGTGTGTGTTCAAAAGAGACAGAAAGAATGTTTAAATATGCTATTTCTTCTGTTTCAAAATCAGTGTTTACCAGTAGAAGTATTTAATGGATTATATGGATGGCTCAGCAGAGGAATTTAACTACCTGTTTAATCTTGGCTCAGATACTGCACAATTTCCATCAGTAGTGACTGAATTTACAAGTCATAAACATCTGATAACACAATTGCCAACATTAACTGACTTGGGTGTTTCAGTGCATTTGCCACCAGACGTACACCTGCCAACACTACTGGCATATTTATTTGGCATTTCACTTAACTAGTGAAATATGAGCTGTGAGTTTTTCCTAGGAGATTTCCTTCTTTAGAGAATTTAAGGTGAATAAGAAGCTTAGATTGTTTTAAGTACCAGGATTATTGCTGGAACAGTGCAGAGGAAAATAATCAGAATTTAAGTAAAGGAAATAAGCAATTTATTTATGGTAATTATAAGAGGGGGAGGATAATGAGGCTAAGTCCAAGAGTGACAACCAACTAAGATATGATCAGCGTAAGCAGTTTGGCAGGGTAATCCTAATGTGTTATGACAGAAGTTATTCTTTATGGTTTGGTGAAGTTAACCTTGTTAGTATCTATGTAACCCTAAAATGAGCTTCATTTAAAAACATTTACAAATATTCATCTTACATTTTCTCATGCTAATATATGTAGTGTCAGTGATCTAAACAACTGAACAGAAGGCAAACACACAGAGTATCCCCCATTTGGTCATCAACCTTAGGAAAAGAACTCACACTGCAGCATTTATATTTTTGAAACTGCATGCAATGAACTCATTTGCTTGTTTGGTGATTCTAAGCTGTATTTACTTTCCTTGAAACCTTAGGGTTATAGGGACTTCCTTCCACCGCTTCCTTCCCACACCAATTGTGGTTGGCCTAAATATGGCCCACAGAAGATAACCCTATCAAATCCTCTGAACCTGAGAATGGCATCCTACTTGAGAAGAGGGTCTTTACAGATACATTTCAATTCAGGTTCTTGAGTGAGGAGATAATCCTGCCTTATCTACAGGCATGTAGAGAAGACACACACACATAGAGGACAAAGTGACATGAAGACAGAGACTGCAGTAGTGTAGCCACAAGCCAAGGAAACCAAGGAAGCCAAGGAATGCCAAGTGACACCAGAACCTGGAAAAGGCAAGGGAGGATTCCCCCCTAGAAGGGTTAGAGGAAGCATGTGCCTGTCAAGACAGACCTTGATTTCAGACTTAGGCCTCCAGAGCTGTGAAATAAATTTCTGTTTTAAGCCACTAGTTTTGTGGTGACTTTTCACGGCAGCCCTAATGAGCTAGTATGTTAACCAATACACATACTTATACACACACTCTTATACACTATTTGGACCAATATTACTGGGACTAGTTCAATTTAGCCTTAATCTTACAGTTATTCAGATCCACTCTATGTTTTCCAAAAAATTACTACTGAAAGTTCCAGATTAGTTTCAGGGGAGTAAAACAGACAATGATTCACGGCATCTGGCTCCATTTAAAATAGTATTCTAATTATCTCTTACTGCTTAACATATCACCTCAAAACTTAGTGGCTTAAAACAAAACTATCATTTTCTCTCAGTGCTGTGGACTGAGTTCAACTAGGTGGTTTTTACTTTGGGGCACTCATATTAACTGAAATCACATAGCTCCTGGGGCATGCATGATTTCAAAGTTCTACTGGGCTGGATATTTCAAATGACCCACTCTCACAGTGACAATTGATTCTAGTTGTCCCCTGGGAGGTCACGTAGGGTCATTGCCTTGGAGCACCTTACATGTGTCCTCTCTTGGTAGTTTGGGCTTCTCCTAAGACAGCAGCTACCTTCCCAAAATGAGCTTCCAAAAACAAAGTTTTCCAAAAAACAAGATGGGAAAGTGTCAGGCTCATTCTGCTATATGTTGTTGCTTGAGAAGTAGAAGTCTTACTCAGCCTCAGGGACATGGAGAAATCAACTCCATTTCTTGATGAGGGAATATCAAGGTCACATTGCAGACAAGCATGTAAAATGCCAAATATTTTTGTGGCCATCTGTGCAAAATATAATCTGCTATGCATAGTAATCAGGCTCAAGAATAACCCCAAATTTAGAAAAAAATATTTGTGCTTGAGTAAAAAGGATTAAAATTCAAAGGCACTTTGAAAAGATAAGCTTCCATAGGAAACTCCTTGTTTAATACAGGATTTTGTCTAGCAGCCTCACTTATAGCCTCTATTTCTCCCACTTTCCAGTAAAAGAAAAAGGATAAATGTGTATCACTTCCAAAAACTTAGAGCAATGATAAGTATCATACCAAGAGTCCTTTCCATGGCTTATCATGAATAGAACATGACTCTGATTCATGAAATAGAGTACACCTAAAAAATCTGCATAAAGACCTTTCCTATCATTCCCATTCCTGGGTCTATCCTAGATCCAGATGCAGGATCTAAATCACTTAGAAAATTAGGCAGCTGTTGCTCTATCCCAAAGATGCTCAAATGCCTGTTTTTCTGTCCCACTGTCAACCTTCATATATTATTTCTTCCTACCAAGTTACTACTCCTAATAAAGATATTTCTAGGAGTGCCTGGATGACTCAGTCATTTAAGGGTCTAACCTCAGCCTAGGTCATGATCTTGCAGTTCATGGGTTTTAGCCCCGCATCAGGCTAGCCACTCTCAGCACAGAGCCTGCTTCAGATCCTCTGTCCTCCTCTCTCTCTGCCCCTCCCCTACTTGTTCTCTCTTTCTCAAAGATCAATAAACCTTAAAAAAGGTCTTTCTACCAGAAAATAACTGGGAAAGAAATGGGGAGGGGAAGAGGTTCACAACTATGACACTACATAGCCTTTGGGAAGTACAATACTAAAGAGTAAAGTACGTTTGGTGATAATTCAGACAGGAGGAGCTTGATTTAGAGTTAAGGTTCATTAATAACACAGTTTTAGGCAGTAAAGACAGGTAATGAGGCTGCTTCCAGAGAGCAGAGGTGAACTAAAAAAATCCTCCAAGAAGCTTATCATTCAGCTTGAAGTGGTGTACATCATTCTGCCCTCCAGCTGTAAATCTGAGAAGAGAAATAAAAAATCACCTGAGTATATTGAGAAGAGGCCACATCAAAATTCTATGGACAAACATACTGTTAAATAGAACTTGTCTTGTTTTAAGGGTCATCAGTAAAAATGATCTATGACAAAGTATGAGAGACATTTCAAGAAACTGTACAATATTCCCATCAGAATGCAAAAGTATACAGGTATCATAACATGGAAATAGAAAAAGGAAAGAGAGACTCAGAGAGATAAAAATATGGCAAGAAAACATTTTTTGTTTCTTCCCCACCAAAATTTCTAGGTTAAATAAAGACATTAAGTGTAATTTCCTTAAATTTAAAACATTAGTTTTTCTTAAGAAATCAGAAAAATAAATACTAAGCTGCAAGATGAAAAATAACTGCTGGGACTAATGGTGGCAAAAGACTAGTAAGCTTGGACAATTCTAAGTATTTTCATGTTTTGCTACTAAACCAAGTATGTCAGTAATGGTATAGCTATAAGGATATGAAAACACACGCTGCCATGTTTTTATTGATCAGTCTCAGTTGAAAGACTTTTTTTAACATTTTAGGACAGTATTTTGGAAAAAAAATAGCAAAACGAGTAAAAAAGGATGAAAGTAGTTGGAAATATTTAGTCCAGAGAATGTGATGTTACATATTAGTTGAGTAACCACAGAGGGGTTCTGGAATGGAGATAGACAGATTTCCATTATACCTGGTGATCAGGCCCGGGAAGAAGTATGGGGTCCTCAGAGATAAATGAGTAAGAAAACACAGCTTCACCTGTCTTGGGGTTGAAGGCCCACATGTGTCAATGGCAATCATTGGCTGGTGCATTGTGGGGAACCACAGAGGCTTTGGGAAGCTGCAGCATGCCAGAAATTTAGGGTTTGGGGAACACGCAGAACAAAAGAGGCAGCAGAAAAAAAGAAAAGGTCTTGTTAGTGGGGGAATAGAGTTTGGAATTTCAGTAATAAATATACATCTAGAATGGGATTGAGTTCAGTCATGGCTGAAGCCATGAGGACAATGCTTAGTCTATGATGCACTGGAAAATATTTGTGTGAAGGCAATCTTATGACATACAGGAAACATGTGTGTTCATAGAGTACACTTTAAAAAATTTTTTTAAAGTTTATTTACTTATTTTGAGAGAGAGAGAGAGAGAGAGAGAGAGAGAGAGACAGACAAAGAGCAAGTGGGAGGGGGACAGAAAGAGAGGGAAAGAGAGAATCCCAAGCAGGATCTGCGTTGTCAGCACTGAGACTGACTCAGGGCTTAAACCCACAAACCACAAGATCATGACGCAAGCTGAGGTCAAGAGTTGGATGCTTAACTGACTGAGCCACCCAGGTGCTCCATAGGGTACTCTTTTAAAATAGCATCTGTTTCTCATGGTTCCTGGGATTGTGCCCTGTGTTGGGCTCTGCACTGACAGTGCCTGGGGCCTGGTTGGGAGTCTCACTCCCTCTCTATCTGCTCCTCCCTTGCTCGCACACTCTCTCTCTCAAAATAAATAAATTTTAAAAATAAGAATAAAATGGCTGTATTGCTGAGACAGACAGAAATGGATACTTTATTGTCAGAAGCACATGTGTTCAGTATCCACATTCCTTAGAAACATTTTTTCTTACAATATATTTATTATTTTGCTTAATGACACAAGATTTATTTTAATTCATAGCTATTTTCCTAATGAGATGTACTAGTGTAATTTAAAAAAAAATTTTATTTATTTTGAAACAGAGAGCACAAGCAGGGGACAGGTAGAGAGAGAGGGAGCGAGAATCCCAAGCAGGCTCTATGCTGTCAGCACAGAGCTTCATGAGGGGCTCGATCTCACGAACAATGATGCCATGACCTGAGCTGAAATCGAGAGTCAGATGCTTAACCAACTCAGCCCCCCAGACACTCCATTAATGTAAATTTTTAAAACATCAGCTTCAAAGAACTTAGCAAGACGTCTAAAAATTTTCACAATCTATGAAATTTTTACGGTTTCTGATTTCCAGTATTGTAGATAATCCTGTCTTTAATTGTAGCTTATCTACTTAATCTTCTGAAATCCTGTGGTCTGAATAAATCTATAGAAAAAATAAAATAAAAATGTCAAATATATTTCTGAGTTATTAATAAATATTATTAATAGAAAGCCTCCTCTGTCGTTTGAGTCCAAGAGGGAAGGCTGTTCTAATTTTTCTATGCCAGCTCAAAGTATGTGAAAAAGCCCTATGATAATTGATGCCTTAATAATGCACTTCATTGTATCATGTAGCCTCAATTATCTTTTTCCTTTTATATGTTTTAAGGCAATATTAGAGTTATCACAGGATTCAGTGTACACATTTCTGAAGTGAACTGGTGTTATAAAGATCCGTTAGTGTACTTGGTTGGTCATAGCTCCTTTTGAAAATCTGGTGGGGGGCGCCTGGGTGGCACAGTGGGTTAAGCGTCTGACTTCAGCCAGGTCACGATCTCACGGTCTGTGAGTTCGAGCCCCACGTCAGGCTCTGGGCTAATGGCTCAGAGCCTGGAGCCTGTTTCCGATTCTGTGTCTCCCTCTCTCTCTGCCCCTCCCCCATTCATGCTCTGTCTTTCTCTGTCCCCAAAATAAATAAACGTTGAAAAAAAAAATTTTTTTAAAAAAGAAAAAAAAAAAAAGAAAAAAAAAAAAGAAAAAAAAAAAAG
The DNA here is from genome assembly GCF_022837055.1 of Prionailurus viverrinus. Taxonomy (NCBI): domain Eukaryota; kingdom Metazoa; phylum Chordata; class Mammalia; order Carnivora; family Felidae; genus Prionailurus; species Prionailurus viverrinus. The sequence continues at coordinate 132,080,302 of NC_062561.1, read as the reverse complement.
AAAATCTGGTGGGATTATGGAGCATCTTTCCTTAGCAAAAGCTAACAGATGTCAATCCTGTGTACAAATTTACAAAGTTTGGAGCTACCTTTGCCTAGCCATGGAATAGTTCCCAATCTGGTCCAATCCTTATTAGGTGTTTAGAAAATAAACATACGGGAAAAAATTGATTCAAAGTGGAGTTTATTCACTATTTTGTTGAGATAAGCTTAATTTCTTTCAATTCCATGAAATAAAAATTATTTTTCATGCAGATAACTTTTGACATTTATAGACAATTGAGTAGACTTAGCTGCATTTTTTTCTTGGTCAGTATGTGTGTTTGACTGAGGCAGAATGATCACCCTTTTCCCTTTTCTTCCCCCCCCCCCCCCAGTTGGATGAGGACATTGTACACATAGGAGGGGGTCAATTTCTGTTCATGCAGCACCATCATGTTTGTATTTCCAAATGGTTCTTGAATTTACAACGAATTGAAATACTTATTTCAATGGAAATCAATTCTATTTCTGAATCAATATGTTAAAAAACATCATGCTTACTGACTCAGTGCACTTTTATAAATTCTAACACCGGTACCTCTTCACCGTTCTTGATAGATTCCTTCCTTTTTATTCAGGTATTTCTATTAGAAATTTCTGTCATGCTATCTGGTTGTGTATCTTGATTTTTTTCTCTCCACATGATGGGTAAACCACACTGCTCTTTTGGTATTATTTATCACATGTACCAACTCTCCTTGTTTGGGGCAATTGCTATTTAAAAACTTTCTAATCACAAGCTAATCCTTTTTCCTAGCCTTTCTCTAGTTACCATAACAACAGAAGAGCTGGTCAAAATTCATTACCCAGTCTTCTGATAAGCCAAAGATCTTCCAGAAATATCACTTTAAAGGAGTTATTTAAAGGAATGACAAGAACAACAGCAGATGATTTTTGGCTAGAATGTTTATAGAGAATGTCATACATATTATTTTATATATTATGGATACAATACAGAATTACACACATATACCAAATCATAAAATATATAGGCTTACAATTGGAAAGGGCCTTCGAGTTTTTCTGTTCCTCCTCCCTACTAATTCAGGTACTCCCCTGTATTCTATCATTTGCAGGTGGTCATTTAACCTTGGCTTGCAAATATCCTGTGATAGTACATCTTCCCTTTCTGGTGCAACTTATTCATTGTGGGCAGCTTTAATAATTATACGGTTCTTTCTTGTGATGATTAGAAATATATTTCCCAGCAACTTCTACCCATTAATTCTTGTTATGTCAAGTGAGACTTCATAAAATAAACTAGGTATATTTTTAATTTGTTGGATGATCAATATTATTTAAGTCGTTATCTCTATTTTTGCCTACCTAGGGTCCATTTCCCTTCCTTCTCATAATAATATTTTCCAATGGGAAATCATCTTCATCCTATTCTCCACTGATATGGTTTACCATGGGGCAAATTGTTTCCCTCTCCTACCCTTCTAGGATGTGCACATAATAGAGCCTGTCTCATTCAGCATATTACATTCCCCTGGCCACATTGATTATTTTGGTCCCAGGCTGAAGATCCAGATTGCTCCAGTGGAATCTACACCAGCACTTTTATGTAAATTCTCCATCTTTTGGAGTTGCTAAGATGCTTGAATGTGAGCTTGGAACATGTGGAGAGACCCTGCCTGATGAAATGAGAGTGACACAAAGAAAGAAGAGGCTTGAGAGAAACAGCTTTGACCACATTGTTAGAATACATGGAGCCAGCCCATTAAGCTGTGTTACTTCTTGACCTTTTAGATAGTGAACCAAAAAGTTATGTGGAAGCTAGTTTGTGTTTCTATTAATTGTCCCTAAGAGTATTGAGTAATGCAATTTTATTTTTTGAGTCATTTATTCTTAACTAAAATTTTATGGCAGGATCATCAGAACTTATCATCTCTGAGTCATAATTTGTTATACATGCTCTCAATTTCCAATGTCTCCATGAAAAGTGGGATACCTACAAGAGGACCAAAGTGGACCAGATGAGAATAGAATGTACAAGAGTGGAACACAGTTCAACATTTTCCTTCCTCATTTATGCCCCCTGTAGTCAATATTCACTAACAGAGGACTAGATTGCTTTAAATTTTTATCCTCCCTCTTCTTGTTGCTTGCCATCATGTTGGCTTATACAACATCTGAATGTCTTGGGCCTCTTCACACAAACTTATATTAAGCTATTTCTCAGTTCTTCATCTTTACTTCCAGTCCTTTTACCTCAATGTTTCAGAGCTTTAGTACTGTTGAATTGTACAGTGTTGTTTAGGATTCCTTTGAGGACAGATATTAGAAACTCCAAATTAAAATGGCCAATTAACAAGAGGATATATTATCCCTAACAAGAGGTCTGAAGCTTTCAGGAAGATGGCAGAGTAGGAGGATCCTGAGATCATTTTGTACCCTCCCCATTGTGGAGGTAACCTCTAAGTCTATGCAACTAACTTGTCAACAGCCTGAATATTGGTGATCTCCCACAGCAAATTGTAGAGAGAAAGCCACATTGAAAAGGGTAGGAGAGAACCAAAATTGCAGTGCAACTAACCACAAATGGGAGAGGCGTTAGTAGTAATGAGAATTGAGAGGATCATATCCCACACTGGGCACCTCCATTACTGGGACCTGTACTCAGAAGATGAGTGCCTGTAACATCTGGCTTTGAAGACAAGCAGAGCTTAAATTCAGAAGACCAAACCATGAAAGAAAATGGAGACCCCACCCTTTAAGGGCCCATATACTGACTAACTCAGCCTGAGACACAGCACAGAAACAACAGTTTGAAAAGCTTCTAGAGTGTATGTGCAAGAGATTTACTGACAAAACTCAGAGTATGTGCCAGAGGAGCAGGGATTGGCAGGAGAATTCTTCAGGAACAAAAGTGCTGGTGGACAGTATTTTTCTTCCCCTCCTCCAGTTTAGGTTTTCAGATGCCTCTAGGAACCAGTTCTGATACTCTTTGTCTACCTTGCTAGGACCATGTGCTCCTACCCCATGATCCCCTGATGACCACCCAACCCAACCTTCCCACCTTAGCAGGTTTCCTTCCAAAGTGACTACTGCCCCATTTAGCAGGCAATCCCAGCTAGGACAACACCATTCCAAGCGACTCGTTCCCAAGGAGGTGGAGAGAAATAACTGCACATACCAAGCTAAAAGCACTTCCTGTGGCCAGCCTCCTAGTAAGTTCTATAAGGAACAAGCCCTTCCCTTCAATGAACTTGCTGTGTGGCAGTGAGGCTAATTGCAGTTAGATAGGCTGACTGGTCCTGTCCAAAAATGAACCCATAGTACCACAGCCTGGCTTCTCAATAGCATAGGGAGAAAACCCTATCCAATACACTTATAGCAGGCAAAGGAGATAATTGCAGCTGGCTGGGCTGATGGCAATCATGGTGCAGCTACAGCAGGAGGGCACAGGTAGCTCACACAAGGACACCTCTGGAGCACCTGGTCCTGGTGACTGGGAAGGATTGAGCTATAGAGCAGCATAGGACCTCTTTTACACAAGACCACTACTTTTTTTTTCTCTTTTTAAAGATTTTATTTATTTATTTTACTTTTTTTGGAGAGAGAGGGAATGCAGAGGGATCGGCAGGTGGACAGAGAGAGAGAGAGAGAGAGAGAGAAAGTCGTAAGCAGGCTCCACATTTAGCATGGAGCCTAACATGGGGCTTGATCCCAAAACCCTGGGATTATGAGCTGAGCCAAAGTCAAGAGTCAGTCACTCAACTCACTGAGCCACCCAGGTGTCCTAACGCCACCAGTTTCAAAACCAAGAGACATAGCTGACTACTTAATATCTAACAAACACAGAGAGTTATTCAAATGAATAGACAGAGGAGTAGGTCCTAAATGAAAAAAGAAAAAAATTAAAGTAATACAACTAAATAAAATAAAGATAAAATACACCTTCTAAAGAGTTCAAAGTAATGGCCATAAAGATACTCACTGGACTTGAGAAAAGAGTTAACGAATTCAGTGAAAATTTCCACAAAGATAGAAAATATAAAGAACCACCAATGATGAAGAGATGAAGAATTCAGTATTTGAAATGAAAAAAAAAAACACAGTAGAGGAAATAGAAAACAGATTAGAGGATGAAGAAGAATGGATAAGTGATTTGGAAGACAGGGTAATAGAAAGCAACCAAATTTAACAGCCAAAAGAAAAAAAGAATAAAAAAAAAACGAGAGTAGGTTAAGAGAAATCTATAACATTATCAAGCATAGTAACATTCACAGTATAGCGGTCCCAGAAGGAGAGAAGAGAGAGGGGAACAGACAGTTGTAAAAATTGTAAAAAGTAGTAAAAAATAAAGAATTTTAAAAGCAGCAAGAGAAAAGGAAACAGTTACATACATAGGAAAGCCCGTAAGGCTATTGACTGATTTTTCAGCAAAAACTCTTCAGGCCAGAAGGTAGTGGTATGATATATAAGCAATGAAATGAGAAACCCTACAACCAGTAATATTCTACCCAGCAAGGTTATGTAATTTAGAACAGGAGGGAAACGAGTTTCTCAGACAAGCAAAAGTTAAAGGACTTTATCACCTCTAAACAAGCCTTATGAGATATGTTAAAGGAAATTCTTTAAGTGGAAAGAAAAGGCCAAAGCTAGAAGAAAATTATGCAAGAAAAAAACTTCACAAGTAAATAAAAGTAAACATAAAGGTAAGTTAATCATTTATAAAGCCAGTATGGAAGTTAGAACAAAGTAGTAAAATCGATTATATGTACAAAAGTGAGTCAAGGGATACATAAAATAAAAAGATGTAAAATAGTGTATCATATCCTTAAAATGTATGTGTGGGAAATTTAATGCTTTTAGAATGTGTTTTTTTTTTTTTAATTTTTTTTCAACGTTTATTTATTTTTGGGACAGAGAAAGACAGAGCATGAACGGGGGAGGGACAGAGAAAGAGGGAGACACAGAATCGGAAACAGGCTCCAGGCTCTGAGCCATCAGCCCAGAGCCTGACGCGGGGCTCGAACTCACGGACCGCGAGATCGTGACCTGGCTGAAGTCGGACGCTTAACCGACTGCGCCACCCAGGCGCCCCTAGAATGTGTTCTAACTTAATCAACCATCAATTTAATACAGACCATTATGTGCATAAGATGTTACATTTTGCCTGAACTGCAGCCAGAAATCAAAACCTTGTAATAGATACAAAAATAAAACAAAATAATATAATAAATAAAAGAAAATAATAAAAGAAAAATAAAAAAAGAGAAAGGAATCCAAGCCTAACACTAAAAAAAAGCCCATTAACCACAGGGAAGAGAGCAAAGGAAGAAAAGAAAAAAAAAGAGAAGAACTACACAACAACTAGAAAACAATGAACAAGACTGAATTAATTGACATAGCTACCAATTCTTTTAAATGTAAATGGACTAAATACTCCAATTAAAAGACAAAAAGTTAGTGAGAGGATAAAACAAAAAAGACCCATCTTTATGATGCCTACAAGAGATTTCAAACCTAAAGCACATATAAACTGAGTGAAGCAATGAAAAAAGATAATCCATGCAAATGGAAGCAAAAGAAAGCTGGGGTAGCAGTACTTTTATCAAACAAAAGAGATTTTAAAACAAATAATGTAAGCAGAGAAAAGAAGACCATTACATAATGGTAAACATATCAATCCAATGAGAGGATTGAACAATTGTGAATATCTATGCACACAACATACGAGAACCTAAATACATAAGGCAAATATTCACACACATGAAGTGACAAATTGACAGTAATGCAATAATACTGGAAAACTTTAACACCCCACTTACATCAATGGATACATCAGCCAGACAGAAAATCAGTAAGAAAACAGTGCCTTTTGGGGCGCCTGGGTGGCGCAGTCGGTTAAGCATCCGACTTCAGCCAGGTCATGATCTCGCGGTCCGGGAGTTCGAGCCCCGCGTCAGGCTCTGGGCTGATCGCTCAGAGCCTGGAGCCTGTTTCCGATTCTGTGTCTCCCTCTCTCTCTGCCCCTCCCCCGTTCATGCTCTGTCTCTCTCTGTCCCAAAAATAAATTAACGTTGAAAAAAAATTAAAAAAAAAAAAAAAAAAAGAAAACAGTGCCTTTTAAGGATACATTAGACCATATGGCTCTAACAAATATATATGTAACATTCCATAGAAAAACAGTAGAATGCACATTTTTTTTAAGTACATGAGGTATATTCTTCAGGATAGATCACATATTAGGCCACAAAACAAGTCTCAATCAATTTTAGAAAATTGAGATCACTTCAAGCATTTTTTCTGACCACAATGGAAACCAGAAATCAATTGCAAGAAAAGACTGGGAAAAAAAAACACATACACATGGAAGCTGAACAACATATTAATAAATAACCAATGGGTAATTGAAGATATCAAAGAGGAAACCTAAAAATATCTGGAGACAAATGAAAATGCAAGCAAGAGTCCCAAATCTTTGGGATGCAGCAAAAGCAGTTCTAAGAGAGAAGTTTATAGTGATACAGGTCTATCTCAAGGAAGGAGAAAAGTCTCAAATAACTTAAGCTTACAACCAAAGGAGCTAGAAAAATAAGAAGGAACAAGGCCCAAAGCTAGTAAAAAGAAGGAAATAGTAAATATTAGAGTAGAAATAGATGCAATAGAAACTAAAAGGAGGAGGAGGAGGACGAAATGACGATGACAACATCAATGAAACCAGAGTTGGTTCTTTGAAAAGACACAACTGATGAGCTTTTAGCTGTACTAAACACTAACAACAAAAAACCCTCAAATAAGTAAAGTCAAAAATGAATGAGACATAATGGACACCACAGAAATACAGAGGATTGTAAGATTATGAAAAATTATATGCTTGGGGCGCCTGGGTGGCGCAGTCGGTTAAGCGTCCGACTTCAGCCAGGTCACGATCTCACGGTCAGTGAGTTCGAGCCCCGCGTGGGGCTCTGGGCTGATGGCTCAGAGCCTGGAGCCTGTTTCCAATTCTGTGTCTCCCTCTCTCTCTGCCCCTCCCCCGTTCATGCTCTGTCTCTCTCTGTCCCAAAAATAAATAAAAAAAAAAAGTTGAAAAAAAAATTAAAAAAAAAAAAGTAAAATTATATGCCAATAAATTGGACAACCTAGAGGAAATGGGTAAATTTTTAGAAACATACAATCTTTTGAAACTGAACAGATCAATTACTGGTAATCAGTTTGAATTAGTAATCAAAACACCCCAACAAACCAATGGCTAGGACTAAATGGCTTCACAGGTGAATTCTACCCAACACTTATGAAAGAATTAATACCTATTCTTCTCAAACTATTATGAAAAATAGAAGAGGAAGGAAACTTCCCAATTCATTCTATAAGGCCAGCATTATGCTGTGTAGCAAAACCGGATAAAGGCAATGACAAACAAACAAAAAAACTACATGTCAATATATCTGATGAACATAGACAAAAAGATCCTCCACAAAATATTAGCAAACTTAATTCAACAATACATTAAAAGGATCATTCACCATGATCACATGTTATTCATTCCAGGGATGGAAGCTTGGTTCAATATTCAAGAGTCAATCAATATGATACAACACATCACAATCAATCAAAAACTGTACATCTCAATAGATGCAAAAAGAATTCTTTGGACAAAAATCCAACAGCTGCACATGATAAGAACTCTCAACAAAGTGGGTTTAGAGGCATATACCTCAACATAATAAAGACAATATATGAAAAACCCAAAACTATTATCATACTCAATAGTGGAACACTGAGAGATTTTCCTCTAAGATCATGAGCAAGATAAGGATATCTACTCTCACCACATTTATTTAACATAGTACTGGAAGTTCTAGCTGTAGCCATCACCTAAAAATTAAAAGTTCTCCAAATAGATAACTCACAAGTAAAGCTGTCACTCTTTGCAAACATGTTACTATATGTAGAAAACCCTAAAGACTCAACCAAAAAACTACCAGAATTGATCAATGAATTCAGTAAAATTTCAGGATACCAAATTAACATTCAGAAATCGATTGCTTTTCTGTGCATTAATAATGAACTAGCAGAAAAAGAAATTAAGAAGACAATCTCATTCATGGTTACACCAAAAATAATAATATACCTAGGAATACATTTAACCAAGGAGGTAAAAGACTTACACTCTGAAAACTATCAGGTATTTATGAAAGAAATTGAAAACTACACAATGCAAAGATATACCATGCTCAAAAATTCAGAACACCAGTATTGCTAAAATGTCCATATTACCCAAAGCAGTCTACAGATTCAGTGTAATCCCTATCAAAAACCAATAGCTTTTGTCACAGAACTGGAACAAATAATCCTAAAATTTGCAAGGAACCACAAACAAACAAACAAACAAACAAACCTCAATGGTGAAAGGAATCTTAAAAAGAACAATGCTGGAGACCTCATAATCCCAGATTTAATCCACATTACAAAGCTAAACCAACCAAAACAGTACCATGCTGGCACAAAAATAGACACATTGATTAACAGAACAGGAAATAAACCCATGCCTATATGGTCAAATTAATCTATTACTATGGGGAGGCAAGAATATATAATTGGTAAAGGACAGTTTCTTCAATAAATGAGGCAGAGAAAACTGGGTATCTACATGCAAAAGAATTAAACCGGGCCATTTTCTTACATCATACACAAAAATAAACTCAAAATGGATTAAAGGCCTAAATGTAAGACCAAAACCCATAAAATTTCTACTAGGAAATATAGGTAGTAATCTCCTGAACATCAGTGTTAGCAACATTTTTTAATAGATAGGTTTCCTCAGGCAAGATAAACAAAAGCAAAAATAAACTACTGGAACTACAGCAAAACAAAAGCTTTTTCATACCAAAGGAACCCATTAATAAAACAAAAAGGCAACTTACTGAATGGAAAAAGATATTTGTAAATGATATATTTGATAGGGGGTCAATATCCGAAATATATAAAGAACCTACAAGACACCAAAAACAAAACAAAAACAAAAACAAACAAAAAATGCCCCACTCAAATTAAAAAATGGGCAAAAACCTGAGGAGACATTTTTCCAAAGAAAATATACATAGAGCCAACAGACACATGAAAAGATGCTCAATATCACTAATTACCAGGAAAATACAAATCAAAACAACAAGATATCACCTTGATAATTTTTTTAATGTTTATTTATTTTTGAGAGAGAGAGAGATAGTGAGCACAAGTGAGGGAAGGGTGGGGGGCGGGGAGCAGAATCTGAAGCAGGGTCCAGGCTCCAAGTTATAAGCACAGAGCTTGATGCACTGAGCCCAAGTGTGGCTCGAAATCATGAGCCATGAGATGATGACATGAGCTGAAGTCGAATGCTTAACTGACTGAGCCCCCAGGTGCCCCAAGATATCACCTTAAACCAGACAGAGTGCCTGATAGCAAAAAGGCCAAGAAATTACGAGTGTTGGTGAGGATGTGGAGAAAAAGGAACCCTTGTGTTCTGTTGGTGAGAAAGCAAACTGTGCAAAATAGTATGGAGTTCTCTCAAAAAATTAAAACACAGAGCTATCATTTGATCCAGAATACAGAAATACTAATTGGAAAAGATACATGCACCCCTATGTTTATTGCAGTGTCAGTCATAAGAAAAAATGAAATCTTATTTCTGACAGCATGGTTGGACCTAGAAGGTATTATGCTGAGTCAGACAAAGAATATGATCACATAATTTCACTTATATATGGAATATAAAACAAAACTAAACAAAAACAAAACAAAAAACCCAAGAGACTCTGGTTTTTAAAAAAATGTTTATTTATTTTTGAGAGAGAAAGTGCTTGAGTGGGCTAGGGGCAGGGAGAGAGAGGGAAAGAGGATCCAAAGTGGGCTCTGTGCTGACAGCAGAGAGCCTACTGCAGGGCTTGAACACACAAACCATGGGATCATGACCTGAGCCAACTGATGCTCAATGGACAGAGCCACCCAGGCACTCCAAAACCAACAGACTCAAAGACAGAGAACAAAGTCGTAGTTGTCTGAGGGGAGGTGAATGGGGCATAAGCAATATAGATCAAGGGGATTAAGAGGATGAATGGGATTAAGAGGTAGTTATAAAACAAGTTACTACTAGTTACAAGTCATCGTGATGAAAAGTACAGTACAGCATAGGGAATATTATCAATACTGTAATAAAGATGTGTAGTGACAGATTGTGACTATACTTAGTGTGGTGAGCAATGTGTAATGTATACAATTATCAAATCAATATATTCATTTCAAATGTAGAATATAACATTGTATGTCAATTATACTTCAGTAAAAACAATGAAGTCTGGAGCTAAGACAGTTTTAGTTTTGGTAAATTTGGTGGTTAAGTGATAGGATCAAGATTCAGGCTATTTCCATCTTCCCATTTTGTGACATTCCATGTGTTCTCCTCAGGCAAATTCCCTTTATGACTCCAAATGGCTGCCACAGTTCCATGCACTGAGGATAGGAACATGGGGACCCTGGGTGGCACACTTGGTTGAGCATCTGACTCTTGATTTTGGCTCAGGTCATGATCTCATGGTTCATGGGACTGAGTCCCTCATCAAGCTTTGTACTGACAGTGGAGAGCCTTCTTGGGATTCTCTCTCTCTCTTCTCTTTGTGCCCCTTTCCCCCATTCATGTGGTCTGTCTCAAAATAATTGTTTTTATAAAGGTAGAAATATGTCCACCAGCAAAAGAGGGACTCCTTTTCCCCAAATGTTCTTTTTAAGAAACAAAGAAAATGTTTTCTAGAAGTCTCTCAGATTTGTCTTCATAGGTCATTGACCAGAATTTTACCATATAACTATGTTTAAATATGTAGGGTGATAAGATTGGCTTAGACCAGTCTCAAACTAGTGAAGTATCACAGTCATCTGGAGTCTTTGAAAAACACAGATTTTTTGGATTCTACTCCTAGAGTTTTTGATTTAGTCAAACTGAGGTATGGCCCAGCCATTTTTTTTTTTTTCTGGTAAGGCTGCAGACCATACTGATATTGTTGATTAAGGCCACAGTCAGATAACTGTTGCTTTTATCAAACATGATGCACCCCTAGGATTGCAGCTAAGGTTGGGGCCATTACGGGGCAGGTGGTTTCCCTCAAGTCTTTCTCATCAAAAGAAGGAAAGTAGGCAATCACAAATGTCCTGCAATGGGAGATAATTATACCAAACTCAAAGGACCATCCTATGGATTATAGATAATGCATATAAATTGCCCATCAGTGTGTTCAGTATATGAAACTCCTATTATTGTTTTCACTGATTCTATAATACATAGACATTGTAATCATAAACTCAATTTTACTTGAAAATTTAAGTATGCTTTTCATCTTTATTCAGGTCATTGATAATATATTAAACAGGTTAGGAGCAGATAGAGAATACTAAAAAGTACGGTAGAGATTTCCCTGATCAGTGACATCAATCCACTAATCTAAATGCTTATGATTTGATTCTTTAGTGATTTCACTTCATTAAAATGTCATTTAGCCTTATTTTCCCATCTTATCCAAAAGCATGTCTTGAGAGATTATAAAATTGGCTTCAAATTTGCTTGTAAATCTCTCTAGAAAAAATATGGAATACATTTTATGTTCTGGTATTTTATTAATAACATCCATCACTTTTATATAGTGCTTACCATGTGTGAGATACTATTCAAACTATTTTACACAGGCAGGAAGTATTATTATTCCAATTTTACAGAGGAAAAAACTGAGCACCAAGAAGCTGAAAGGCTTGCTCAGAGCCATGCAATCGGTAAATGAAGGTAATGTGATTGTGAGATAAATGTAATCTCTTCAACAGGCACCCCACACATAAACAGTATAATAACAGGAAACGGTCATGATTTTAAGTCAGTCATACAGCTGGTACCTAAAATGCTCTCACACACACATATACACTTGCGTGTCTCATTCATTACAGCCTTTAGATGTTGCACGTTTTAGTATGTGCTAGTTCTTTGAAAATGGTTCAGCAAGTCATGGTGCAGGAGACTAGGTTTATCAGGGTTTAGTGAGCCACTATACTGAACTGGGCCATCATGGATAACAGAGCTATTATAATAGAGAAAAGCCTATTTATATATTATATTGCCTATTTAATATTTTAGTAAACATTCAGAGTAGAAACATCTGCAAATGTTTGCAACAACTTTTGCAGTTTCACAAGGGATCGGGATTGGAGTATAACAGTGATGGATAGCAATCCTGAGAACAGGAATTGGCGTTATACTAATTAAATTCAGTATGTAAACACTTCGTCATCATTATGTCCTAGTTGTTATAATCAAGTTGGCACATTTTCATCTATGGGTATTTCTTTATTAGAAAAGAAATGAACCATTCACACTAGAGACTGCAGAAAGAAATTAATCTCGCAATTCTAGAAGAGACTTCACAATAAGGGACTCTTAAATTTTCATAGAGTGGGGGAGAAAAGCCAAGAAAAAAAATCATTCAGAATGGTGTTTCTCAAATTCAGCTACTTTTCCAGACATTCTTGGGGGATAGGGTTGCAAGTTTTCTGTGACAGTGTTTTAAATTGTTTTACTTTCATTAATAATCCAAACAAATGAGTACCAAACTTCTCCAGGATTACCTAGAAGACCACACTACATAACAAGTTTGCATACGATCACAGCATGTGTTCTTGTACCTCTGATCCCTGTGGCAACAAGTGAAGACCAACCACGCTAAACTTTTCATATGGTGTTTTTCAAACTGGGTCCTCTAAACCCTCTACTGATTCAACTCTAAGTGAATAAAAAGCACTAACTAAATAAAGACCTCTTTATTTGAAGTTAAGGTCCATCTAAGCATTTTGGGTCCCTTGCCTCTGTTTTGATAACTTTTATGTGTCTAGCTTCTAATGGAACTTACTTTCTTTCCTGCTCACTTGCTTGTTCTTTGCAACTTGACTGGAAGCCTTGCATCCCAAGAGCAAACTAATCAGCACTTTGTGAACACCCCAGATGTATCTGGCCATGAATTTTAGCCGATCTAGGGCATCTTGGCAGAGGACTTAGCCATGGCTCTTTGTCTGTCGTTTCTGTATCTCTGACACTTTGCCTTAGATCTATTGCAACAGCAGCTGTCATAGTGGGCTGCTCTTTCCCACAGCAATACATCAGGGAAAAACTCAAAATCATTGTTCAAACTCTGAAAATAGAACACTAGCCCCAAGTGTTCTATAATACAGAACCAGTAAGTTATACTGTCTTAATTATGAATGCATCCAATATGAAGGCCATCTTTTCTCAGGTCTCTCATGAAAGTGCATATAGCATTAGGATTGTTAATCTAGGCAGCTAAGGCTAGCTTCTGTAAAGCCATCAAGGAACATAGGTATTTCATGAGTCTCCCTTTGCTGTGCTAGGGCTGAGGTTTTGCCTTCCCCAAGGGAGCATGCATTTAACTCAATGGTTCTGTCTTGAGCATACGTCGGAATCACTGGGAGGGATGGCTCTCCCAGGGACTGCTGACCCCCACCCCCTGAATTTCTCGATTTTCATTCTGACAAGTTTCCAGGTGATCCTGGGAGCAGGTTTTGAGAGCCACTGCTTTAACTTAAGGCTTTTTTTTTTATTTGGCAGAGTTACCCAGATAGATGCATTAGGTCTGCCTATTTGCTTTTTCTCTACTAAGAACTGCACGAAGATTGAAGCTCTGGGGAGTAGTTCACATTAGGAAGGTTTCTTAAAAATAAGGTCATGGGATAGTGAGACACATTTCAGATACCCTGTTGCATCTTAGGATTTTCAGGTCCAAGTAACAGAAACTATCTTAACTAACTTAGTGTAGTAGACACCATGGAGCTCCAAGGTAGGTCCCCTTTTCCAGACAATGCACCTATTCCCTAATAGCCTCCAGTGCCGTGGAAAATGGCATATAGATATTCCCTTTTTCAGAGAACTGGTTTTGACTACTGAGAGCTGCTTTAGCCTGCAATGTCTAGGGAAGTTTCATACTCATTTTCCCCTACTTTCTCCTAACTGACTGATATGGAGGTACCTGAGTCCCTTTGACTCAAGGTGGGACAACTCTGTGTCACATTTTATGGTCTAAAGTTGTTCTAATACAGTTCTAGCCGTATGTGTCTACTGAGCCCTTGAACATGACTAGATGTAATGGAGATGTGCCCGAAGTATAAATACAGATTTCAAAAACTTACTAAGAAAGAAGGAATGTAAAATGTGCCATTGATGATTTTTTAAGTAGTTTTTTTAAAGTTTATTTATTATTTATTTATTTAAATTTGTTTTTACATTATTTTTGAGAAACAGAGTGAGACAAAGCATGAGCAGGGGAGGGGCAGAGAGAGAGGGAGACGCAGAATCTGAAGCAGGCTCCAGGCTCTGAGCAAGAGGTCAGCACAGAGCCTGATGCAGGGCTCGAACCCACGAACTGTGAGATCGTGACCTGAGCTGAAAGTCGGACGCTCAACCGACTGAGCCACCCAGGCGCCCCAAAGTTTATTTATTTTGAGAGACAAAGAGCACATGCACTCAAGTGGGTGAGGAGCAGAGAAAGAAGGAAAGAGGCACGTCACAGGGCTCGAACTCAAGAACCACGAGATCATGACCTGAGCTTAAATCAAAAATTGGGTGCTTAACTGACCAAAACACCCACACAACTCAATTTTTAAAGTATTGATTACATGTTGAAATAACATTATATATATGTGAAATTGAATAAAGTGGATTAAAAATAATGTCACCTGTTTCTTTTTACACACTATACTTCTATTGGGTTATACTGGTCCACCCACAGGTGCATGGGTCAGGCCAAAGCTAGACTGTACTTGACACTATATATACCCATCTCTGGAATAAATTAGGATTGCATGAATAGAAGCCTGATGTCAGCTGCCCAGCGAAAAGTCATGATCCCTTATAGTTTCTGTCTCCAAACCATTTGATTTCTAGAATCCATCAACTAAAGGAAGGACTGGGTCTCCATGAAAAAAGTGTGTAGTACTGTATACACTTGATTCTTTCAGTGTTTCCCCAAAAAGCACATGTAACCATTTACTATGGCACATGCCTGCCAATTCAGTAAGTCAAATAATAATTCATCACAGAGAAAATTACAGAGATTAGCATCACACTGAAAGGCTTAAATAATGCAAGGAGATCTCAGTCAGATCTCCACTGAATTTACTGGTCAGTCACTTGCAGAAATTGGATGGATCCAGACATATGTCAATGTATTATCACGCACATAACCAAGCGGTAGCTCCAGCTGAAGCTCCTAAGGCATGGTTTGTAGCTATGCATTTGCAAATGTATTTTTTCCATACTCATCAGGAAGAGTAAGAAGTGATTTGTCTTTGTGCTGAAGAGCCAGCAGCATACCTCACAGTCTGTATCCAGGTTGGTATTAACTCTTCCACCTGTTATTCAATATAATTGACAGGAAACTTGGCAGGCTAGACATTCTGTAGGACACTACTTTCAGTCTAAGTATTTACAGCATACTTGAAACAAATCTGATGAGAAAGAAGCTGTAAATCTTCAGACTGTCTTGGTAAAACACAGGTAGACCAGGCGTTGGTGATAAATCCTAACAAATGTCAAGGGTCTGCTACATTGGTGAAGATGTTAGGCATCCAGGGAGCTAGCGTTAAGAGAGAAGCAAAATGCTCTTCTACCGTTAAGAGAGAAGCAAAATGCTTGGTGTAATCCTTTTGGGCTTTTTGAGGTTGCCCTTGTGACTGTTGTTGGGACTGCTGACTGGGAAAGATGGAAGTCTGTCAGTTTGGAGGGAGCTCCACAACAAGACAAGGCTCTAACAGGCTGAGGCTTCAGTATAAGCAGCTCTTCCACTGGAGTCAAATAAACTCTGTTATTAGCAGTATCTACTCCTGAAGCCGAGACTACATTGTACGTCAACTAACCTGAGAATAAATAAAATAAAAAAATTAAAAAGTCCAACCAAAAAAAAAAGCTGTCAAAAATTAATTAGTTAATTAATTAAAAAAAGATAGAAATATCTGTGGTAGAAAAAGATGCCACTAGAAAAGTTCCACTAAAAGGGTTACAGAGCAGCATCCTAGAATTCTGGAAGGGAAAAAAAAGGCTATTCAATTTCTTTAAAAAAAAAAAAAAAGGCTGGGGCGCCTGGGTGGCGCAGTCGGTTAAGCGTCCGACTTCAGCCAGGTCACGATCTCGGGGTCCCGCGGTCCGTGGGTTCGAGCCCCGCGTCGGGCTCTGGGCTGATGGCTCAGAGCCTGGAGCCTGTTTCTGATTCTGTGTCTCCCTCTCTCTCTGCCCCTCCCCCGTTCATGCTCTGTCTCTCTCTGTCCCAAAAATAAAAAACGTTAAAAAAAAAAAAAAAAGGTACACTAGTCACAAAACAAGTCTTAGAATGCTCCTGGGACATAGGACATTAAGCGACCATATAGCCGGGGATGCCTATCATGAGCTGGGAAATGGTCAAGTCCCTCCATTCAAAATGTTAGGAGGGCCTAACCAGCCATGTAGTGCAAGTAAGATTGTAAGATCCATTATAAGGTGGAAATAGTACTTTCGAGAGACTTGATCAAGTCGAGAGGCATAAGTAACAGGCATGAACAGGTGGCAGACACCCTGTCACCTACCACTGTTACCCAGGTGCTTATTTCTTAGCTCACACCTATGGACTCATGGCGGATACTGCCCATGGCCAGCTGTTAGCTTCCAAGAGGAGGAGTGACAAACCAAGTTCTGTTCATGAATCAGTTGACTTGCTGTGGGGGTACGAGCACAAAATGGACTGATATTTAACAACAGCTGCACCCAGGGGACACCAGAAACAGTATGGGGAGAGGGGAATACCCCCCAAAGGGGCAAAGCTTCAGTTACTGTATAGAGAAAAGGAGCCCAGGGTAGGACAAACATGCAGGGATAAATGGCTCACAAAGTTGATCAGGGACCTGGAATGAGCCAGAAAAAAAAGATTAAGGTCAAGGAAATAAAGAACCATATATCTAAACCTATGGAAGTGGACACAGTATGGGAAAATTTTTATATGCACACTAGGGAGTATCCATTCTAGAAGGAGGCATGGAAAATACCTGTAGACAGCAGAGGTGAGACAAGAGGATATTCTTTTTGAGAACGAAAGAGACTATAAATGGCAATGCCTGACTATTTTGACAGTTTTTCTGATTTAGGGAGTGCAGGAGGGAAAATAACATACTTAGCACAGTGACTCGGGTTAAAGGCTAGGAAACAATCTCAGACTCCTCATTACAATGAAATTAAGCAGAGTGAATTTTATTATTTAGGTACCAGGTTGGGGTAAGCCTAAAAAATTTCTCATCTATCTTCTAACTTTAATCTGGGAGACCAAAAGAGGGGTTTATGATGGATCAATTTACTGGTTTCCAAGTTCTTAGGGTCCTTAAACATAGGACAGTATTCTTACAATATTATTTTTATCACTTGAATCATGTTGGAAAGGAGGTTTCAAAATCTTTGTTCATAATCCTTTCCAACCATTCTAAGTTTTGAGCCTGGGAGGAAACCCCAGAGACTTGAGTTAGACTTCACTGAGTGTAGTAGGCAGAATAATGGTCTTTCCAAAAACGTCCATATCCTAATCCCAGAACCTGTGTAAATGTGCATAGTTTAATCCCAGAACCTTTGCTTTACATGGCAAAGGGGACTTAGAAGATGTGACTAAATTTTAAAATCTTGACATAGAATGGGGCACCTGGGTGGCTCGTGGGTGAAGCGTCAGACTTTGGCTCATGTCATGATCTCATAGTTCACTGGTTCGAGCCCCGCATCAGGCTCTGTGCTGACAGCTCAGAGCCTGGAGCCTGCTTTGGATTCTGTGCCTCCCTCTCTCCCTCTGCCCCTCCCCCACTCACACACTGTCATTCGCTCTCAAAATATAAATACAACATTAAAAAAAATTTAAAAAAATCTTGACATAGAAGAGCAACTGGAATTACCCAGGTAGGCCCAATCTAATAGGATGTGGTTATAGAGACAGTAGACAAGGGGAGGGATTACAAGTAAGACAGTACGGTGACTGGCATTGATGCTGTAGGAGGAAACCATGAGTCAAGAAAAGTGGTTGGCCTCTGAAAGTCAGGAAAGGCCCTCAACTGGCAGCCAGCTAGAACATGGAGATCGCAGCCTTAAAAGGAACTGAAGGCCGTGCAAACCATAGATACTGTTAGATTTAGAGCCAGTTGATGTGGTGGTCTCAGGGGAGGTCTTGGTGCGAACAGCCAGTTACACTGATTGTTTCTAACGCTTGCAAGTGCAATAAGGTAAAGGAGATAAAGTGTTTCTAATTCTCTTTTGGTACATTAACACTTGACAAAAATCTAAGCTTAAGGAGGTCATGGGGATAAACATAAAAAGCTCTGTTGGTGAAGATTATATACGTGTCACAATAGGAATAAAGGACAGAAAAAACAGAACTATTGCTATTTTAATAACTCATGAAAAGGTAATTAACATGTGCCGCCAGAAACCAAATAGCAGATTCCATTTCCACTTTAGTTTATGCAGTTTCATTTGATTATGCTGATTCTCAAGCAGCAAAAGCTACTTAGTATTATCAGTCTCTAGGTCCTGGTTTCTTAGTCAGGAAGGCAACACCAGACAGCTGCTTATTTCTTGAACATGGTTAGTTAGCTTGGCTCATTTATTTTCAAAGGGACCACAGATCTTACTTAGGTAGGTGGAGGGCCTACTCTTTGCTTTTAGAGATAATCATTTCCAAAGAAACTTTTAAAATTGAGGCCAGTTCATGCTAATTTTTACAAAATTATTTTTGAGAGAGAGACAGAGTGCAAGCAGGGGAGGGGCAGAGAGAGGGAGACACAGAATCTGAAGCAGGCTCCAGGCTCCGAGCTGTCAGCACAGAGCCTGACGCAGGGCTCAACCTCATGAACCATGAGATCATACCTGAGCTGAAATCAAACACTTCACCGACTGAGCCACAAAGTGCCCCATTTTAATTTTTTTAAGGACAATCAGACCATGGTGGTTAAGCATCTTAGTTAGGGAATATTAATTACCAGGAAGTTGGCTATTCAAACTAGTCCCTATGAAGCAATATTAATTTCAAGGATTCCATAGGCAACTTCAAGGGTATAAAAACTGAAATACAGGTACACTTGTAAAACTAGGAACTGGGAAACCAGAAAACATGGCTTATACATCCAGCTTTTACAAAGCTTTTGGTGTTTTCCTTCTGCTTGTCTGTAAATGCTTGTTCCACCTTAATGCAGATCTCCTTTCTCAGTTGCAGGCACACATAGAACTAAAAACACTATCTCAGGCTAACCTCCACGTCCATTGCATTCAGTTGCACATATTATTTTTTCCCTGATAGCACCTCTTAGTTTAAATGAAATGTAGAGGATAGGATTGATCATGTAGGTGGTGAGAGAATGAGATACTATGGGGTGCCTGGATGGCTTAGTTGGTTAAGGGTCCTGACTCTTGATTTCAACTCAGGTCATTATCTCAGTGTTCATGACACTGAGCCCTGTACAGCTGGGCTCTGTGCTGACAGTGCGGAGCCTACTTAACTGTATTAGCTAAGACCGTAAAGGACTAGGATAAAAGACTGACAAGTATGACATGGGCTTGCCTGAAGTTACTTTCACTGTGGTTTATTTCTGGCCCAAGAAACAGGATAAGTGACATCAAGGACACAAATTACTGAGTTGCTGCTGCTCCTCACAGTATCTCCACTTTGTCATGGAGGGGACTCTGATGTTGAGTGCTTATAGGTAAGGCTGCATGATTGAACAAGCCACAAGGTCAGAAAAACAAACAAACAAAAAAAACTATATTGTACTGTTTGGCTGGAGATGAGACTAAAGTAAGTTATCGCTTGCTAGCACCATGGTTATATAACACCATGTTCCGTTTCTTTGTCACTAGGCATGTAATACACCTGCCCATGGCTTCCGACATAAACCTATTTTTTTTTTTTTTCATTTTCATTTCAGGAAATTGAGGCCCTGAAAAAAGCAATCTCCAAACACTATTGCCAGGCTCTCCATTAGAACACACATTCTAAAGCCAGACAGAATGAATTTGGATTTTGGAAAGCTATGGTCTATGGGTAATGGAAAAACACGTTAGATAGTTAACCCCAGCTTTCTGCTTGAAGACACTCTCCAAACTGTATTTTTAAGTGGGAAACAAAGAGATCAACAGTCTAGCTGTGAAAAATAAGGAGACAGGATCTGGAACAGCTGAGGTGAGGGAGATCCGTAGGGCAGAAATTTCAAGTAAAAGGAGCTACGTAGACAAGAGCATACATAAAGTCACTGAAGGATCCCCCTGAATATTTGGCTGAATACTCAGCTGTGAGTAAGGTCAGAACAAGACTCCATGAGACTTGGAAAACAAGCAGCTATTAGGGAATGGTGAGCTGAACATAGATTCCAGATAATACATTGTTCTGGGAGACAATAGGATTGAAGTTAGTGTAGAAACTTCACTGAAAACCCTGGATATTTCATTGCTATCCCAGAAAAGCCACACTTTATGACTAGGGCTAACCTAGTCTTCAAATGAGGGACACTCTACATGCTCTAACAAAGCCTAAAACCAAGTTTCCACAGGAAAAGTTGACCCATCTATAGATACTGACTAAATGACAGCATACATCTCAGTACACTCTGAAGTAAGATAAATTCAAACTCTAAAAATCTTACCAGTCAAAATGTTTGGCACAGATTACAAAACAAGAGTATGTCATCTATGATGAGAAGTAACAATCAACAGACATAAACACAGAGGTGTCACAGATGTGGAAATTAGTATTCAAGGACTTCACAACTGCTACTAAAATGTCTGAGAAATTTTTTTAAATGTGGGTATAATACAGACAATCTCTGATAAATTGAGACTACAAAATAAATTGTCCTTAATCTATTTTCAATGGTATGTGAGACACTAGAGAAGCTAAGGAGCAGGAAACTTTCCAACAGACTAATAGAAACCACTCAAGCTGAAGCACAGAACAAAACAATAAGGACAACAGATGAAGAGACTCGGGACCTGAGGGACACTATCAGATGGTCTTACCTTCATTAATTTTGAGTAGCCGAAAGAGAGGAGAAAGACAAAGAAATGTTTGAATAAACAATCATCATAGTTCTCCAACTCTGACAGTTATGAACCCAGAGACCCAAGACACTTAAC
The DNA here is from genome assembly GCF_022837055.1 of Prionailurus viverrinus. NCBI lineage: Eukaryota > Metazoa > Chordata > Mammalia > Carnivora > Felidae > Prionailurus > Prionailurus viverrinus. Next base: position 132,059,098 of record NC_062561.1, on the reverse strand, counting down.
AAACCCCAAGCAGATTAAACATAACAAAAACCGCATGTAGGCACATCGTAGCCAAACTGCTAAAAATCAAAGATAAAGGGGAAATTTTTAGAAGCTACAGACAAAGACAGGTTACTTATAAGAGAGCAACAGTATGAATGAGCTCTACTTCTCATCAGAAACAATGTAAGCCAGAAGACAATGGAACTATATTGTTCAAGTTCTGAAAGGAAAGTGTCAGTGTAGAATAAAAATAGATGGAGATCAATAGAACAGAAGAGAAAATCTTGAAACAGACGCATGCATGCCACTGTTACAATGTCAGTTAACTTTTGACAAAGGCATTACAGCAATTAATTGCAACAGGGTAAAGTAAAGGTTTTTTTCCCCCCTACATGATGCTAGAACTGAATTTCTATATGGAAAAAAATAAATTTTAACACCTACTTGATACTATACTTAAAAAAAGAAAAATAAGTTAAGATGAATCATAAGCCAAAACCTAACAGCCAAATCTGTAAGATTTCTAAAATAAAACATCGGAGACTATCTTCATTATCTTGATGCAGAGAAAGTTTTCTTATCTAGAACACTGCCAACATCCACCTTGAAAGAAAATAAAATGACAAATTGGGCCTCATCAAAATTTAAAACTGCTACTCCTTAAAATACTCCAGTAAATAACGAATAGTGAAGCCACACCCAGAAAGAAAATATACACATTACACATTTCTGATAATGGATTTCTATCCACAATATTCCAATAACTCTTACCATTCAGCAATAATAATACAAACAACTTTAGGGGCACCTGGGTGGCGCAGTCGGTTAAGCGTCCGACTTCAGCCAGGTCACGATCTTGCGGCCGTGAGTTCGAGCCCCGCGTTGGGCTCTGGGCTGATGGCTCAGAGCCTGGAACCTGTTTCCAGTTCTGTGTCTCCCTCTCTCTCTGACCCTCCCCCGTTCATGCTCTGTCTCTCTCTGTCCCCAAAATAAATAAAAAACGTTGAAAAAAAAATTAAAAAAAAAAATACAAACAACTTTAGTTGAAAATAGGCCAAGGACTTTAACCACAACACTTCACAATGGAATAATGCAAATGGTCAGTAAGCAAATTAAAATATGCTTGGCATCACTATTCATCAGGGACATACTAATTAAAAGTAAAACAAGCTACCGCTACATGCCCTTAAGCATGGACAAGTTTAAAAAGTGTGATAACACAAAATGTTGGTGAAGAAGCGAAACAACTGGAATTCTCACACACTGTTGGTGGGAATGTTAAATGATACAACCACTTTGGGAAAATGTCTGGTAGTTTCCTGGAAAATGAAACCAAGCACCTAACCTATGGCCTAACACTTTTTTTTAATAATGTTTATTTATTTTTGAGACAGACAGAGCTTGAGTGGGACAGGGTCAGAGAGAGAGAGGGAGACACAGAATCCAACGGAAGCAGACTCCAGGTCTGAGCTGCCAGCACAGAGCCCAATGTGGGGCTCGAAGACACAAACCGTGAGATCATGACCTGAGCTGAAGTCGGATGCTTAACCGACTGAGCCACCCAGGCACCCCTACGGCCTGACACTTCTAATCCTAGTCCAAGAGAATTGGAATCACATGTTCACAGAAAGATTTGTACAAGACTACTGACAGCAGCCTATTCATAGTAGCTCAAAACTGGAAATAATAGATATGTCCATCAACAAGAAAGTGAGTAAACAAATTGTATAATACTCACACGATGGCTTATTACTGATTTATGTTACAAAAATGGATGAATCTGAAAAGATGAATCTGAGCCAAAGAAACCAGGCACAAAAGAACATATACTTTATGATTTCATTTATATGTAATTCTAGAACACTCAAGTGTGGTGATAAAAATCAAAAGAATGGTTGTCTCTGGGATGGTTCAGGAAAGGGGACTTTACTACAAAGGGGTATGAGGAAACTTTGTGGGATGAAGGATAATTCTCTACCTTGTATGCATTTGTCCAAAAGAATTTTTCTGTGTGTACATTATGCTTTAATTTCAAAAAAAAATTGAGGTAACAATAGTCACTACCTTATGAGTATTATGCAAATAAGCTAATATAAATATATAATGCTTATAATAGTGTGATAAATTAGAAGTAATTTAGAAGCATTAGAAATTACTATTACAGCGATGCCTGGGTGGATCAGTTGGTTGAGCGTCCAGACTCTTGATTTCGACTCAGGTCATAGTCTCATGGTCTGTGGGTTTGAACCCTGTAATGGGCTCTGCGCCGACTGTGGGGAGCCTGCTTGGGTTTTCTCTCTCTCTCCCTCTCTGCTCCCCCCTGCTTGTGCTCAAAATGAATAAACATAAAAAAAGAAATTACTCTTATAAATTCGTGTTGGTATTTCAAATGCCCTATTTATTTAATGAACTACCAGTGGCCCTGCACAAATATTCAAATCAAGGAATGGATTTCAAAATGTTAGACATAATACCTCACATTGTACAGAACAAGACGTTTCTGGTATTATTCAGCTCTGCTGTTAAAAAGGCTGTGCAGCTGTTTCTACTCCTGAAACCTCTCAACACTGTGCAAATTTCCCATCTGTGATTTTCCTGCCAGCTGACTTCTTTCTAGATGGCTGTAAGTTTTCCTTTCCATTCAATTATCTGGAAATTTAAATACAAGTAATTAATCCCTCGATCAAATGGTATAGAATTAGACTGCTTTGATTGTTCCCTCCCCTCAAGAGATCTTAAGCTTCCACAGAATGTAACATTTAAAGCACATTTATACAGCACATAGGTGGTTTAGAAAATGGGTTTTGTGGAAAGAACCTCAACGTCCATAGGAGCATTCATCCAATGGAATCAAACAAAAAAGGTCTTTCCCCTGAATTCTTTGGTAAATCGCTTCATCTACACAGTGCGGCACTGCTAACATGTCAGCTCAATGGTGGGGTGCAAACGCCAGAGAATTATTACCTTCTTCAAGTGACAAATAGAAACCACACATAGTGGTGGTGATAGCACATAACAGGGGTAATTGAGTTTTTAACAGGAAATGTGTTTTTCACCCCTCAGTCTCAGGAAGAAATCATTCACTGACAGATGCTGATGAGGGAAACATAAACGGTACAATTACAGAGTTGAAGGTGACAGTTTTCAGCTTGCCGTTGATAGGATTCAACTGCAAAGCATTTCTTGGGTCCTATCTGTTTTCACAGAGATTTCAAATGGAAAGCATCCTATTCCCTGTGTGGCATGGGTTCCATTTCTGGGATGCTACTTATGAAGTAGGCAGTAGCTCAGAACCCAGATCCTGGGAGACTAACAGATCATAATCATTTATTAGATTAGCAAAAATCAAACCACACTGTAACTCAAGTTTGCTTTGGTAAAATAATTTCGTTTTAAGAACTAGATGTAATAAAATGTCCACCGGCAGGCTGATAGTAGTCTCATTGCCCCAATTCCACATAATTGCTGTGTTTGATCAAGCAAAGCTGACGAACAGCTGGCCCAGATATTAATCTGTGCTCCCGTTTTAGTTAAAGAACTTTGCAGTGCACATATTCTTGTCCCCCCCTCCTTTATTTCTTGTAACATGGACACTCCACAGTGGAAATTTCATCCGTAGAAGTAATTTTATCTGTAATATTCTACGTGCACATTTTTATATTCACTAAACAAAAAGCCTTAGTATTGTGCTTGTTTGTATTTGGGATGCTTCTGCTGGTAAGTTGCTTTCTCACACATAACATCATTTGAGGCAATCATTTACCAGACCCTTTTTATGATTCAATTAGAGTAGCTCTGGAAATTCTTCTCTGAAAATTCTCCACAAAATTGGCTCAAAGTATCCTTGTAAACTCAGAGACTGATTTCAGAAAAAAAAAAAAATCAACCCACTAGCCCCCAAACGCCCACCAATCCAACCAAACAACAAACCAATAAAAATGATACTAATAATCCTCAGCTTTTCAAATTTTTATGAGGCCAACTGTAGCTATGCCTAACATTAAATTGTGTTAAGAACCATTTTAGACAAGGCAACAAATAGCAAAACTACACACACACACACACACACACACACACACGCACACACAAATCCCTCTTAAACAAATACCCTATAACATGAATGCCAGACATTAAGATTTTGATTGTCAAGGCATCCATCCATTTCAAAAACATCCATCTGGAATAAATATATTGTCAACTGTATGGGACAGCTACTTGTAAAACCAATAAGAAACCAGGCAGCCCCAACCAATAAAGTTTCCCTTTAGAAAGCCCTGGGGAACCTAGGAAACTGACCACATTAGTGACCCCGCTTTTCCCTTCCCACATCCGAATCCCAGCTCTTAGGTTTTCAATTCACCAATGAAGAGTGAATTTGAAAAACCCTGGGTATCCCACCCTTATAACCCAGGAAAAACAAAGCGCCTCTACCCTCTATCACACTCTGTGGTCCTTGGGCATGCTGTGTATCTTTCAGTACCTGTGAGGATTAAGTCTTTTTTCAAAGTTCCTTGGTGGCTCTTCCCGAGGTGCATCTTGCAGTCGTAATAACAACCACAAGGGCTGGTTCAAGGGAACCACATTGGCTCCAGTGAGGAAAATGGCTGCCGAAGGCCGCCTTAAGTAGGCCCAGGTGAGCGCCCCAGGCATTCCTAGCCAACAGCAACTATCAATGGGCTGAGACCAGGAGGAAACCTGCACCCAAATAAGTTCTCATTGTTTTTTTTTTTTTTTCAAAAATCAAATTGAATAAAAAGTTTTTTAAAACTACAGCCAAATTTGATGCAAAATCACAACAAAAAACTTCTTTGAGTGTGCAAATATGTCTTCAGTGTTCCAGTAATTGTAACAGAGAAAGTTTTTGTTTGCCAAATAGGAATCAAGCATCTCACGAATTCATCTGACAAATGCCATACATCTGTAAACGCATCTTAATGCCACGATTAGAAATGCCAGTATGGCCAGAATTTACCTTAAAATGCTTTTTAATTTTTAAATTCGTCTCTAGAGATATATATTGGGTTGGGGGGGATTGCCTCATTGCAATTCTGCTTCTTTTTAATTAATTTATTATTAATTACAAAAACAGTATAATCTGAGAGTCCTGAGAAAATTAAAACTTAAAAGCTTAAGTTACGGGAAAACTGAAACTTAACCAAGCTTAACCAGCTTGTTCCGCTTCTGTACAATTGCTTGGCGCGCCCATGTATTTCTGATCAATCATAGTTGCCTGGCACAACTGTGTATTTCTGATCAACCATTGTTACTTGGCACATCCGTGTATTTCTGATCAATCATAGTTGCCTGGCACAACCGTATATTCTTGATCAACCATTGTGACTTGGCACATCCATGTATTTCTGATCAATCATTGTTGCTTGGCACATCCATGTATTCCTGATTTCCCCATGACTTGTTTGTACCTGTCTATAAAAGGGGTGTAAAAACTTCTCTCAGGACCTCTTGTTGTCACCGGCAACGAGTGCGCGGAGGTCCAGGTTCGAACCTGCAATAAATGACCCTTGCTGCTTAGCTTTGACTCTGGACTCTGGTGGTTCGTTTTTGGGGGTCCCTTAGACTTTGGGCATTTCAAATCCTCTTTCAAAAATTGGGGATGAGGAGAAAAAGCCAAAATACATTCATACTTGTTCAGTTCAACACAATCATTATATCTCATATCGTTTTAAAAAAGGAAAGGAGGGGCGCCTGGGTGGCTCAGTCTGTTAAGCGTCCTACTTCGGCTCAGGTCACGATCTCGCTGTCCATGAGTTCGAGCCCCGCGTCGGGCTCTGTGCTGACTGGTCAGAGCCTGGAGCCTGTTTCCGATTCTGTGTCTCCCTCTCTCTCTGACCCTCCCCCGCTCATGCTCTGTCTCTCTCTGTCTCAAAAATAAATAAACGTTTAAAAAATTTAAAAAAAGGAAAGGAAACCTATTCTGCTGGGAAAGGGAGGAAGATCCTCTTTTCTCTGGAGCACACCTGCTCTGCCTAGCTAATCTATTACTGTGTCACTCCCATATGTTGGTGATGAGGACGCACCTGTAGCCTGATCATCTTTGTTTGAAATGTTATCCCCACCTGCTGGCACTTTGCGATACTGCCCCCAAAAGTCTCTGAAGGCAGGAAACACCATTTTTTCACAACCATTACATTATTATAGACGGTTTCTACTTGATTCCAGGTAGGACACCCACACGAGACATTCTGGAAACCTGATAATCGTTATTCTTTTTATTTTCTGCGCTGTCTAGAATCTTGTAATCTTCCCTGCACAAAGTTTGTGGACCTGTTGTTACCACTTTTGAATGTTGGTCATTTTTGCCTTGTCTCCTTACTTAGATTTTTTTTTAACATTTATTCATTTTTGAGAGACAGAGAGAGACAGAGCGTGAGTGGGGGAGGGGCAGAGAGAGAGGGAGACACAGAATCCGAAGCAGGCTCCAGGCTCTGAGCTGTCAGCACAGAGCCCAATGTGGGGCTTGACCCCACCAGCTGTGAGATCATGACCTGAGCTGAAGTTGGACGCTTAACCAGATGAGCCACCCAGGTGCCCTTCCTTTCTTAGAATTGAAACTCCTTGAAAGAAAAGTCTTTGTTGTACTTAATAAATAATCTTGACTGACTCACCGGTCCAAATAATACTTTCAACATCAGAAAGGAACACTAATATTTCAATGCAATATAATAATGGATGTGCCTCTTTAGAGCTGAATATTTCCTATTGCCTCTTGGTGACTTGGTTTCCTATATACAATAATGTAACCATCAGCTCATCAGATCTACCTGAAAAACTACAAACTTACCTAGCCTCTTGCAATCAGCACCTAGCCATTCTTTCTCCTGGTTAAAAGTGAGCCTGCTACATTTTAGATCCTCCCTCCCCCTCACTCCTCATGCCACAGCATGCTGACTTCTTTTCTTTTCTTTTTAAATTTATATATTATTTATCTTGCCAGGGCGGCCAGCCAATATCTTTTGCAAAATCCAGAAAGCACAGTTCAATCATTATTGAATGTGACTTTTTGGAAACATTCTGTACTATGGACTTAGTTTCTTAGTGTACTAAGGAACACTCTGTGTCAGGTTTCCATGGTGCAGTACATTCCTGGTTCTCCTCTGTCCTCCCTGGCACTCTCTTCCTTAGAAGAGAGTATGTCTTATATGTCTCCTTCCCTGCCAGTGGTTCCTTAGGGTTATTTCCTGCCCTTTCTGACCCCACCCACCAATCCCGGTGCTTCTTGCATGTTTCCTGGGAAGTATCATTTATTATCAATGTATGATTTCCAAATCAGAATCTCTAGCCCAATTTTCCTGTAGACATTTTCACTTACTTGTCTCACAGGCAAATGAAATTCAGAACACTGAAAATGGAATATATTATCTCTTTTCCAAACTGCCTTTTCTCTTTTTCACCTCAGTGACTGGTCTCACTCTCCATCCTGAGGCTGAAGCCAGAAACCTTACGTTCACCTCTTGCACAGTGCCTGGCATAGTGGGCCACATATTAAATAATTGCATCTAGTTGAGCTACTGGTAAAATAATCTTTAAGATAATTTTAAATTTTTTAATGTTTATTTATTTTTGAGAGGAGAGAGAGAGAGGACAGGGAAGGGTCAGGGAGAGAGGGAGACACAAAATCCGAAGCAGGCTCCAGGCTTTGAGATGTCAGCACAGAGCCCTGTGGGACTCGAACCCACGAACCGTGAGATCATGACCTGAGCTGAAGTCAGACGCTTAACCGACTAAGCCACCCAGGCGCCCCAAAGATAATTTTTAATAATAACGTTCTATGATGCTGAACAACAGAATCAGCATTAGGTAATGATTTTCTTTTTCTTATATAAACCTTAAAATGAAGGTTTACAGAGGCATGTCCCATGCAGAGTTACAGACAAGAACTTTCAAAGCAAGTCGCCAAGGATCTTTGTTTCTAGAAAAAACTTATTTTTCTTGAATACAAACAAGAAAATCTGTAATCCATAATGCTGGCGGTTGCATTAATTGGGAATAAAGGTTTAACTGTGGCCCTAGTTTCCCAGGATTGCCAATAACAAAGTGCCACAAACCGGGTGACTTGAAACAACAGACATTTCTTCTCTCACAGGTCAGGAGGCTGGAAGTTGGAAATCAAGGCGTCAGCGGTGTTAGCTCCTTCTGAGAGCTCTGAGAAGGAAAATCTGTTTCCCATCTTCTTCCTACCTTCTGTCCCATCTCTATCCAGACAACTTTGAAGTCGTTGCTGTAAACAGTACGATTTGTGGCCTTGCTCATATCCATGACATCCCGATGTCCCAGGTCAAAAAGAAAAGACGATGGGACAAAAGGGATGGCCCTCAGCTATCTGTCCCCACTTAAATCTATAAAAGTCCCACCCAACGATTTCCCATAGCATATTACAAACCAACGCTTAGTCACTTGGCCGCATCTATCTGAATAAGAAGAAAGAAAATGTCCATTTTCAGCCTTGTTAGGGATTCTGAAGCTTCCTCTGGTCTTTTCTTATGGATATGCCTATTCCATACTTCTTATTCCCTCTTAAAGGAAATCCTTAAGATTGTATTCCTGCTAGGCCATGCTGGGTGCTGACAGCTTACCAATTTGCTTTCCCTAGGGCTGTGTCATATATAGAGATTTGTGTGCTCCCTCTCTATTCTGCTGAGTTGGTCTGGCTTTGTGCTGCTGCTTGCTAGCTAGCTATCTGCGAAGGTCCACTCTCGATGCCTCTGGGGACTCGCATAGGGAACCAACCACAGGACCAGGGTTTGTGTAGGTGAGGCACAAAGAGTAATGGGAAAGGCCGTGGGCCAGTCCTGCAGGGATCGGTAGCCTGGTTTCCCCAGGGGCTCGTGGGTAGGCTTCACGATGGAGTCTGAAAAGTGGTTCATAGCATCTGTGTCCCTTTGTTACTATTGTTCCAAGTCCTGACAGTTTTTCTTCTTTTTTTTTAATGTTTATTTATTTATTGAGAGAGAGAGAGAGAGAGAGAGAGAGAGAGAGCACATATGTGCACACACATGAACAGAGGAGGGGCAGAGAGACAGCGAGAGAGAATCCCAAGTAGTCTCCACATAGTCCGTGCAGAGCTCCACATGGGGCTCAATCCCACAAACCTACAAGATACGACCTGAGCCAAAATCAAGAGTGGGACACTTAATGGACTGAGCTACCCAGGCACCTCCTGACTGCTTTTCTACCAGCCACTTACTGCCCCCCAGTCATGCAGTTCACAACTTAGCATTCTGATGGGCAAGGGAGAAAAGGGCCTCTTTGGCAGCATCCCACACAGCTGGGGAGGATGGGCGCTCACTCACAGGTTCTGCCTTTCCCCCATGGGTGGAGTCATGGCCTGAGAAGTCTAGGTCTCTTCTGTCCAACTGAGCTATGCTCAGGGAACATTGCGGGGAGCAGTGACATGGGTAAAGTGAAACTCTTTCTCTTACCCTCTTCAATGCATCCAATCTCAGATTTGAAAAAAAATTTCTGGCTCCAGTAATATGCTATGACTTCTTCCACTGGACTCCTGGACTTGTGCAAAACCCTCTGTAAAAACTGGTGTTCGTTGGGGAAAAGATGGTAGGAAACTCTTATTTTGCCATGTTGATGACATTATTCCCATAATTCCCAAAAGGGTATTCTTTTTTTTTTAATTTTTAAATGTTTTAAAATTTATTTTTGAGAGAGAGAGCATGAGTGAGGAGGGGCAGAGGCAGAGGGAAACATGGAATCTGAGCTGTCAGCACAGAGCCTGACGCACGACCTGAACTCATGAACTGTGAGATCATGACCTGAACTGGAGTCAGACACTTCCCACTGAGGCACTCAGGTGCCCCTCTAGTGTATTCTTGATGGATATTTAAGTGGTGTCCAATTTTGCACCATTACAAATAATGCTGCAAAGTGCATGATTGCTCATGGGTTATTTGTTTCCACATAAGTGTGAGCATTTCTTTAGGATATATTACTAGGAGTTGACCCTCTAGGAGCTGTGGATGTACCTCTTCTAGTCTACCACAAATGGCCAAATTACTGTCAAAATTGATATTAAAAATACACATTCCCGGGGCGCCTGGGTGGCTCAGTTGATTAAGCGTCTGATTTCAGCTCAGGTCACTATCTCGCGATTTGTGAGTTCAAGCCCTGCGTGGGACTCTGTGCTGACAGCTCAGAGCCTGGAACCTGCTTTGGATTCTGTGTCTCCCTCTCTCTCTGCCCCTCCTAGCTTGTGCTTTGTGTGTCTCTCTCTCAAAGATAAATAAACATTAAAAAAATATATATATATATATATACACATTCCCATCAGTAGTTTAACAGTATGTGAGGGTCCCTGCTGTTCCACATCTGATATATTCAGCCTTTTTATTTTTTACTCATCTTGGCTCTAAGTTGCATTTCCCTGACTCCTGGGGAGGTTGCGTTTAGATTTTCCCTTCTCTGAGTTCCCCATTCGTATCTACTTTCTCCATTGTGTTGTTTCCTTTTTCTTGTTAATTTGAAAATTTTATTTTTTTCTGGATAATATTTGTTTTGTGTTGGTTTTTGATTGTGTGCCGTGCAAATATCTTCTATTTGTTAGTAACTTCTACTTCTTCTGATAGTCACTTGTCTTTTCATTTTGTTTCTAGCGACTTGATTTGTAGAAGTTTTAGCTTTAATGTGATCAATGTAGTATTCCTTTTCTTTGGTGCTTATGATTTTTCTGTCTTGTTTCAAATTCTGAAATAAAAAGATAATATTTATGCTCTTTAAACATTTTTAAAGTTTTGCTTTTCACCAATTATGAATCCATTTAGTGTGCGGGTGAGGTAATGGTGATGATAGTTGGTGATGTTTGGGTCACCTTTTGTTTCGGCACTGTTATTGACATTCTTCTGCTACTGATTTGTAATTCTTTGAAATATTTAAATACATCATTTAGCCTGGGTGGCTCAGTCGGTTAAACGTCTGACTTCGGCTCAGGTCACGATCTTGCGGTCTGTGATTTTGAGCTCTGTGTTGGGCTCTGTGCTGACAGCTCAGAGCCTGGAACCTGCTTCGGATTTTGTATCTCCCTTTCTCTGTTCCTCCCCTGCTCATGCTCTGTCTCTTTCTCTCTCAAAAATAAATATTACCAAAAAATTTAAACACCTCGTTTCCATGTAATTTTTTTAAGTTGATTTATTCATTTTGAGAGAGAGACAGTACATGAGTGGTGGAAGGGTAGAGAGAATCCCAAGAAGGCTCTGCACTGCCAGCATAGCACCCAATTTGGGGTTCAAACTCACCAACCCTGAGATTCATGACCTGAGCTGAAATCAAGAGTCACCTCTTAACCAACTGAGTGACCCAGGTTCCCCTCCATATAATGTTTTATTATTTGTTAGTTTTATTAACTTCTTTATTTCTGTACTGATACCATTCTTCTAAAATCACTATTTCTTTATAATAATTAAACAAATTGTTAATTTTTATTTATTTTTGAGAGAGAGAGATGCAGTGTGAGTGGGAGAGGGGCAGAGAGAGAGGGAGACACAGAATCTGAAGCAGGCTCTAGGCTCCGAGCTGTCAGCACAGAGCCCGATGCGGGGCTTGAACCCACAAACTGTGAGATCATGACCTGAGCCGAAGTTGGACGCTTAACTCACTGAGCCACCCAGGTGCCTCTCTTTATAATAAATTTTGATTGCTGTGAGGCAATAGTCTAGCGCACCATTCTTCAAATCTGTATGATCTATTCTTGGCTCTTTGCTGGTCTGTGAATATTGTTATTTTTAAAATATTTTTTAAATGTTTATTTATTTTTGAGAGAGAGAGATCGAGAGTACAGTAGAGGTACAGGGAGAGAGAGAGAGAGAGAGAGAAAGAGAGAGGATCTGAAGTGAAGCTTGAACTCACAAACCATGAGATCATGACCTAAGCTGAAGTCAAAAGCTTAATAGACTGAGCCACCCAGGTTCCCCGGCCTGTGAATATTTTTATTTTTACTTTTTCATGTTTATTTATTTAATTTGAGAGAGAGAAAGCACAAATGAGGGAGGGACAGAGAGAGAGAGAGAGAGTGAGAGAGAGAGAGAGAGAGGATCCCAAGCAGGGTCCACATTGTCAGTATAGAGGCCATTGTGGGGCTCTATCTCAAAAACAGTGAGATTATGACCTGAGCTGAAACCAAGAGCCACCCAGGTGTCCCCGTGTCATGAATATTTTAGAGTCAGCTTGCTGAGTTCCATGAAAAAACCCAGCAGGAGTTTGATTAGAATTCATCTGAATTGAATGTATAGATGAATTGGGGAGGAAGTGATGATAATGAATTTTCCTGTACAGGAACATTGTATGCCCTTCAACTTAAAAAGGTCTTTTATTTCATCTTCCAATAAAGTTAAAAAAAATTGTTTGTAAATGTCTTACAGATCTTTTGTTAATTCCGTTTTTTCAATGGTGCGTCAATAAGTAAATAACTCATGTTGCTATTTGTTACAAATGCTACATTTTTTAGAAATTACATTTTCTAAGCCTTTGTTAGTGCATAGGACTGCAGTTGGTATTTTAAGTAGGCTCCACACCCCGTGTGAAGCCCAACGCAGGGCTTGAACTTAGGACCCTGAGATCAAGACCTGAGCTGAGATCCAGAGTTGGACGTTTAACCGAATGAGCCACCCACGTGCCCCTTTTAATTGGTATTTTAAAATTGATTTTATACCCAGAATCTTTGAAGACCTCTCTTATTAATTCCAATAATTTGTCAAATGTCTTGATTCTCTATTGAGATACTCATATCTTTTTTTCTTTTCAATTGTGATTCATTTATTTCCCTTTTCTTTTACTTACCAACTTCCTTTAAAATTAGAATTCAACTGTAACACTGTCTGGTCGTTATCATTGTTGGTGGTGAAATGGGTCAGTCCCACAAATGTTAGCTCTGGGATGTGCCCAGGGCTTCAAAACATATTTGGGGGTTTTCCTTCTTGGAATCTCTTCTCATCATGATTACTCCTGACACCTTCACTCTCCATAGCCCCCTTTCCTGGTCCTCTGGACAAAAAGCTAGGGTTTTAGCTTTGCAGCAGCTGTCATGCACTTCCTGTGACTGGCTCTACCTTGAGGTCAAACTGAGAGAAGAGGGTTAAGAACAGTAATGATTTCCTCCTGTACACTCTGTGAACAACAGGGACTCCTTATCTCAGGTCTCAGATTGTTCTCTCAGGTATTTAGGTGTTTGTGTGGCAGCAGTCGCTGCACGTAGCTTCATGACTGAGACTTGCCTGAGGCAGAGATTGGAAAATAAAAATCTAGGGGCAACCCAGGGATTTCTCCCAGAGCCTCTGTCCTGCAGGACCCCTCTCGACCTACTTCATAGTCCTCAGGCCAGAAAAATAATTTCTTTCCTAGTTAGTTTGTGTGTGTGTGCGTGTGTGTGTGTGTGTGTGTTTAAATCCCACCTTCTATTCCAGAATTCCGGCTGCTCAAGAGTCTATGACTAGAGGCATAGGAGGGGGGAAAAAGTCCAGAAAAATATCCACCATATTGGTTTTCTTGATATTTTGATTTTTCTCCCTAATCAGTTTGTTTCTTATTTAGTTTTCAGACTTCTCAGATAGTTGTCCTATGTATCCTGTTCAAGATTTTTCATTGTAATCAGTGGAAGGAAAAGGGTGGAGATTGCTTACTTCATCCTAGCTGGGAGCCTGGGAATTGAAATGTCTCCTCATAATGGAGAGGGGACAGCACAGCCTCATTCACTGAGTCCCCCTCAGGCTACAGAATGTTTATTTTTTAAATTTAATTATTAATTCCCATCTATTCTCTTTTCTCCTTCTGGATATTTCACTAGTATTTTATCTGCCATTCCCATGTCTTGTATTTTCTTTCATAATTTTCATACATTTGTATTTATTATCTACTGGAGATTTTTTTTTCTACTTTGTTTTCTAGCATGCAAATTTGGTTCCCATCACAAATGTCCTCTTGTTTAATTTATCTGTTTACTTTTACTTAAAAAAAATTTTAATGTTTATTCAGTTTTGAGAAACAGAGAGAGTGAGCAGAGGATGGACGGAGAGAGAGACACACACACAGAATCCGAAGCAGTCTGCAGGCTCTGAGCTGTCAGCACAGAGCCTCACGCGGGGCTTGAACCCACGAACCATGGGATCATGACCTGAGCTGATGCTTAACTGACTGAGCCACCTACGTGCCCCATCTATTTACATTTAAAGTTAAAAAGTTGTAATTTTATTTTTTAGAAAATAGTTTTGTGTGTGTGTGTTGTAAACAATCCTTTTGAATGTTTTTTTGTTTGTTTTTTAATGAAAGCGCTCATATGTCTTTTCCATCAATTCTTCAGTATGATTCACCTCTTCTAGATGTTTAGCTTGGTCTTTGTCTTAGCCTGTTCAGGCTGCTATACAAAATATCACAGACTGGGTATAAACAGATGTAAGCAACAGAAACTTATTTCTCACAGTTCTGGAGGCTGGAACTTTGTGATCAAGGTGCCAGTGTGGTCACATTCTGTTGAAGATCCTCTTCTGGGTTCTTAGCCCGAGCCTTCTGTGTCCTCACAAGGGATCTCTGGGGTGTCTCTTTTATGAGACACCTAATCCCATTCATGACCTAAGCACTTTCCAAAGGGCCCAGCTCCCAATAACCTGTGGGGGGTTAGTATTCAACATACGAATGGTGGGGGGTTGGGGGGACACAAACATTCAAACAATAGCAGGCTTCCCCTATCAAATTTTGTTCTTTTCAGTGAGTTTTAATTTTTACTTACCTGTCCAAGGTTTTCTGAAAGTAGCTTAGGCTGGTAGAGCCAGGAAAATGACATCCACATGGGGAGTCTATGTAGAGAGAAGGCAAGCGTCAGCCTCTTCCACAAACCTGGACCTGAGGGCAGTTCCACTAATCAATGCAGGTGTTGCTCAGGTCCCCTGGGCTTAGCTTCTCCGCACAATCCACCACCGGCTGCAGGCAGAAGTGCAGCTTCTATCTGTTGAGCCTCACGGACTCCCGCTTCGAGAAAGGGCCCAAGGAACCATGTTCCTCTTCGGCTCCTCTGGCTCTATCTCACCAGTTCTGATGCCTGCTCTCCCTAGAGGTTATGGCCAACTACCCTGGGCACCCAGTGACCTCTGCAGACCCCCACCAGCTTTACTATTCTGGTTTTTGTGTTATACCACAGAGAAGGTTGGGACGAAGAAAGTCAGGAGAATGTTCAGAAGTCTCCCTGTTCCCAAAGGCCCCATACTTACATTCTCATTCTTCACCGCCCTGTTGAAAACCACTAAATGGTTTGTCAACTTGGTTGGCACTGATTTAAAGTTAACAACTTTGGTTTGTTTCATTTGCCAAAAATGATCTCATCTCGGGGACTTTCTTGATTCTGTCATAGTGTCCTATTAAAAAGAAATAGGGTATCAACCCTTAGAAGTTTACTCTCCAATTCTCTGACTACATCATGTAAAGCATACAAATAGGGATGTGCTCATATTTATTTTCACATATTTCTCGCATTGTTTCACATATGTCTTTCACATACTTCATAGAGTGCCTCAAAATTTAAAATGAGACAAGTTTAAGAAAATGATTTTCTAAGATCCCAGACCCATTCCTGTAAATCTGACAAGTTTCCTGTTCCAAACAAGCAGTGACTTTAGAATACCGGGTGATTTTTTTCTCTCTGTTAGGCTGTGGAAGCAAGATTTTTACTTTATGGATGAGATACTGAGCTGAGGGCAGGACAAATAACTTGTTTGGTTGTTTCATTACACACAGTTGGGGCTGGGACCCAGACTTTCATGGTGTTCTTTCCACACAGCCACACTAGAGCAATGCAATGACTTACAGACAGACAGAGTTGATGGTCTCAGGTAACCAGAGGAAGAGACAGAAAGACAGGTAAGAGAAAATGTGAGGTACTTCTCATGTTAGTCAGCAGCTTAGCCAGTTCAGTCTTTGATGCTGGTGATGGGGGTTTCAAAGAATATGGTGCTTCTTATATGTGGCCATCTTTTTTTTTTTTTTTTTTTTTTTTTTTTTTTTTTTTTTACAGAGGTAGTTTATTGAACACAAAACAAGGGAGTGGCAGCAGGACAGCAAGAAGAGCATGTCTGACACATGTGACCATCTTGTTTGGACATCTTTTCAGGAAACGGAATCTTAAGAGCTAGCGTAGCCGAAATTATGTCCGGAAAGGCCAATTTCTCACTTCAGATACAATCTACTAGCGATACAAGAACTAAAGAGTTTTAAGACAGTTAGGGAAAGGAACAATCTTATACATTAAGAAGAAGTAAAATTAATGAAGTTTACCTTTAGTTTGCCAAGTCTCTTCTTTTTGTCATTTATTTGTTTATTTTTTTTAGCGAGAAAGCAGGGTAGGAGCAGAAGGAGAGGGAGAGAGAGAATCCTAAGCAGGCTCCAGGCCCTGTGCAGAGCCTGATGCGGGGCTCAGTCTCATGACCGTGAGATCATGACCTGAGCCAAAGTCAAGAGCCAGACGCTTAATCGGCTGAGCCACCCAAGCGCCCCTGAAGCCTCCTCTTTAACATTTAAAATAACATTCTTTTAAATTTGTATTTATACTTTATAAGGTATTCTTACATTTATTATCTTGTTTTATTTTCCCCCTGTCTCTTCTCTTTTATCCATTCACTTCCATCAATAGCTAGGATCACATATCTGGAAGGTTCACAGCGGTTGATTTTATTCTTCAACTTCTTTTGGCAACAGAACAACCTGTATTTTTCTTTTTCTTTTTCTTTTTTTTCAATATATGAAATTTATTGTCAAATTGGTTTCCATACAACACCCAGTGCTCATCCCAAAAGGTGTCCTCCTCAATGCCCATCACCCACCCTCCCCTCCCTGCCACCCCCCATCAACCCTCTCTTTTTTATTTTTCTAACACCACCACCAACAAGGCATTAAAACAGAGTAAGAGTAGGAAAAGAGAATGAAGAACTCTTTAGACTCTGTACTACCAGAGTATTTTCTGGGGAAGAGATTTGATACCAGACATAACTTTTGTGAATTTAACATGCTATCCTTTTCAGGATATTTGCTCAGAAACTTTATGCTTAATTCTGCAAGAAAGATTTTGTCTCTAATAATGGAATTTATACCCAATAAGTGGCTTTAGAAGCCAATAAGTGGAGTAGTTATTTTTGGAAATGTCTGTGGATTGATTATATTCTGCCCTACTTACACCAACCCAAAGGGAAGGTAGTTGATGGCTAGAAATATCATTGCATTTGTACTTTTCAAGGGTACGGTCCTTGTAAACTCATACAGTGATTCTTAAACTAGCTATGAGGGAAGCCAAGCCCTGAAGGAACATTGAATATTGAATGATATCACCTTTTTATTTAGTTATATGAGCCAATTCTAAAGTCATGTATATTTATGTTTTCCATTTATGTGTTTGTTCTTAACAGTGTAAATCAAATGTTTGTAAGAATGGCTGCCATTCTTGATGAAACGCTGTGCTCACAATGATTGCATTGTCTTATTTCACTGGGAGCTGGCTGCCATAACTACCTTTACTTGTGGTTGTGCTTTATGGCCAAGGTAATGCTTTGCTGTAAACTTGCTTTTTCTTCCTGGCATTGCTAATCCGGAATACCAACCCTGGTGTCTGGAGCTCACTGGGATCTTTTAAGAGTTGTTCCAGTGGGTGGTTTGTATTTTATGCCAGTCATAATTCAAGGGCTGTATAGTGCAGTTTTATTTTGGACTTGTTGGACAAATATTCAGGTTGTCACACAAATATTCTTTCTAAGAATGGCTTTTCTTATTGGTATAAATTGGACATAACCATATTAATGCCCCAGTCTGATTTCAAGAAAGTTTTATCTGCTGGTATATTGGAAGAATGGTGAGGAGACCACTGGTTCTTTATCAAGCAGTGTTCAGAGTTATTGAAACCATTATTTTCAGATGGTTTCACTCTATGCTGGAAGTATTTTCACTGTGGCCTTTCCCCAGCTGTAGCTGACTCTGGTATTTATTCATTTGCTCAACAAATACTTAATGAGTATACTCTATGTGCCAAACTCTGTTCTGGCTCCTGAGGATACAGCAGTAAGCAAAACAGACAAAATCTCTGCTTTTTTTGAGCCTGTTTTTAGCAAGGAGATTGATTATAAACAAGGTAAATAGCATGTTAGATACTGATCAAGTACTAAGGAGAAAAATAAAGCTGGGGAGGCTTGGGAAAGGGATTGCAACTTATATAATGGGACCAGGAAGCCCTCCCCGAGAAGGTGACTTTTGCACAAAGATTTGACAAATTGAAATATCAGCCAGGGGCATAGTTAGGAGAGGATAACTCCTGGCAGGAGGAATAGCAAGTAAAAAAGACCAGAGGCAGGAACATAAGTTGGTATATTTGAGGAATAGTGAAAATGAGATCGGGGTGCTGATACTAAGTAAAGAAGAGAACAAGAGTAGAGGGTGAGGTAATGAGTGCAGGGGGTACAGATTAAGTAGGGTTTTGTAGACAATACTTCAGCTTCTTTTTTTCAGTGCCAAAAAAAAACAACCCACTATCTAGGACAAATAAGGAATTCAATTTCTACTTTCAAAAAATATTACCGATGCTGGGAACATTTCCTGGGTGTCAGGAGCTAAGATGTATATCTTCGCATTAGCACCATAGGACACATTGCTCTGCTTTTCTTAATGAAAACAAAGACTAATGTTTGAGTGGTGTTATGTCTACCTTTCTTAATAGAGATAAATTCTTGAGGAGTTATCATTTACTTGCTTCTCTGCTGCTTCTTTATGGCCACAAGCAGAAAGTCTCTCCCTCTTTGTTCTTGGAAATAATACACAAGAAGTTATTATTACTTTTCCCATATTATGTTATCTATTTTGACATACGATTTAAACATCAAATACCTGCTTGAGATTCAAGGTTTACGGCTTTAAGTAATTAACCTCAGTATTTGAGAAGTATTTGAGATCCTTCACACAGTAAGCATTCAGAAAATTACATGACATTAAATGGAATTAACTCATTCCTGAGTGTAGATGACTCTATTCTCCTTGACCTAATCTTCATTTAACTTGAAGACCAAATAAATGGGGACTTCTCAAGCAGTTCCTATAATGTATGAATGTTTAGGGAGGATATTTCTGAAATGGAAAGCTGAAGGCAGGGAAAATGGATTCTACCCACTCAAGTTGTGTCTTGTCAGGATGGTCAACTGCTCTTCCTGACTTCTTTCCACTGTCATTTAATTACTATATTTCTGAGGGATGTGGTTTTTCTACTAAAACTTAAGCACCACAAATAAAGAAATCATGAATGTTTTATAATCATTCTATCCCCATTGTTAATGTCATGCCATGTCCATTTTAGGCACTCAGAAGATTTACTGAATAAATACATTCATGAATTTAAATATAATGTATTCTTCTGACTTGCCTCCAAAATGTTCACACTGGGAACTCAGTTTAGGATGTTTTGCTTCTTGAGAAATTACACTTCTTACAGGAGTGTAACCCTGGGATAGGTAAGGAATTAGCAAGTGGTTATGCCTTCAACATGTGGACTTTGGGTATGGTTTCTTGAGAAATCTCATAGAGGGGGATTGGTTCAGACACCTGACCCAGGCTAATCTCCTACCATGTAGCTTGTGAAAAAAAAAACCACACACAGAAATCAACAGGAACAATAAAACAAGTAAGGACCTTGTGACTTACACTATTCATATAATTTTTAGCCTAAATCTCTTTCCAACCATCATTCTAATACCAGATATCCCATTTTCTCATCCTTTCTTCACCTCTTAGTACAGGTATGGCTGAAATAGCATGGATTGGCGATGAGTGGAACAGGATATGAATTCCTGATTCCCAAACTAAACCACAGTTTATACCTATAAAAATTTAAATCAAGACTCCCTAACTCATAGGCTTGTTAAGATTAAGTAAAGTAAGATTTTGGTATATAGATGCCCTTTGAAACTTTGCTTCCCTCTCCCTTCAAATTATGGCTGAGAGGTCGTTAACGGCCTTTGCTCCTTCTTTCCTGCATTCCCTTGTGGCCTTGTGTGCCTATTGAAGTTTTAGGGTGGAAAGGCTTAGAGTTTATACATAGAAATAGGTGGGATATGAGGATGGGGAAGAAATAAAGGAACAGAAATGGAGGGAGAACAAAGAGTCAAGAACAAAGAAAGTTCAGAATATTCGGTAAGTTATGGTTCAGATATGATAGAATGATTTAAATAACTTCCTAATATGACTTCTTGCCTCCAATGTTTTACCTTTATAGTTCAGTCTCTACACTTCAATTACAGTTATTTTCTCCATTGGTTCATGCCACTTCCTAGCCACTTACCCCATTACAAATCCACACTTAAATCCCGGTCACAATCCATATGCTCTCTAACTTTACCAGATTTGCCCACTATTCCCTAAAAATACCATGAATTTTTCTGCCTATATTTAGCTGAGCATGTCCTTGCCTTGTCTAAATCCTACTCAATCTTTTTTTTTTTTTAATTTTTCTTAATGTTTATTTATTTTTGACAGAGAATGAAAGACAGAGCATGAGCAGAGGAGGGACAGAGAGAGAGGGAAACACAGAATCCGAAGCAGGCTCCAGGCTCTGAGCTGTCAGCACAGAGCCCGACGCGGGGCTCGAACTCACAGACCGTGAGATCATGACCTGAGCCGAAGTCGGCCGCTCAACCGACTGAGCCACCCAGGCGCCCCCCGACTCAATCTTTTAGTCTTAGCTCAAGATATAAGCTTCCTTAGGGTGCAGACTCACTTCCTCTAGGCTTCCTCCTATAGAACGTGGTGTATGGTGTGGCTGTTATATATATATATTTTTTTGACTTATATCATTATAGAAAGCAGGATTGACCATTTTAATCTCTGATGTTATGAGTCTGTATGAGAAAACAGAAATAGTAAACAATGGGAATAGTCACTAATTAGCTGAAAACTTACAATATTAATTCTAATGCTTGTCCCCATTTGTCATGAATGATATCTACCTCTCACTACAATATCTTTATATTTTCCTTCTGGTTGGGGGATGCTTAAACATCTAATACAATTCAGATACAAAGTGAATGGAAGGTTGTGAGTTTTCAAGAACTACAAAAATATGGGAAATTACCAAGTCCAGACAAACGCTAAAATCACTCAAAAAAGATTAACAAGATAAAAAACTGAGAGAAAACTGACAAGGATGATGGCAAGAGCATTAAAGGGGAATAGTGTGCGTAGCCAGGCATTAGGAAAATATATGAAGCTGGCTCACATTTTTACAAAGGAGGTCCCCTTTATCATAGTGTTATAAAAATTTAAATAGGAAATGAAGTTATCATCCTGTGCCTTTGATAGAAAAAATTCCATACAAAACTCAACACATGATTTACTCCTTGTCGCAATTATAATTTATTTTGTTAAACATAAGATAAAATAAACATTTCTTTCATGTTTTGAGTTTCATTTTTTTTTTTAAGATTAACTCCAGGCCAATTTACTTACTCTGAACTTTTTTTCCCCACATTAAGAAGATTTTCCTGGTACCAATTATTCTAGGAAAAGGGACTCCTATGTAGTTAGTTATTTGCGGATCTTGGGAAGTATTAAAATGTCAGCTCCCTGGGGCACCTGGGTAGCTCAGTCGGTTAAGTGGCCGACTTTGGCTCAGGTCATGACCTCGCAGTCCGTGGGTTCGAGCCCCGCATCGGGCTCTGTGCTGACAGCTCAGAGCCTGGAGCCTGTTTCGGATTCTGTGTCTCCCTCTCTCTGACCCTCCCCCATTCATGCTCTGTCTCTCTCTGTCTCAAAAATAAATAAACGTTAAAAAAAAATTAAAAAAAAAAAAAGTCAGCTCCCTGAAAACAAGTCATGTTTTCACCAGCTGACATAATGCCCTGCACAGAAACACTAATATAGCATTTACTGTGAGCCAAACACTGATTTCAGCGCTTTATAGACATGAGCCTATTTAATTATCAACATAATCTTTTAAGGTAGGAATTTCCTCATTTTACAGATGAGAGAATTAAGGCACAGATGCGTTAAGTAAATTGTCACAGGTCACACATTTTGTAAGTGGTAGAGCTGGGGACAACACCCAGGCTGTCTGGTTCCAGAGTTCATGCTCCTAGCCAAGACGCGATGTTGTCTCCGCCATTTTAGGCTGTCCCTAGATGTTTGTGGAATAAACTAAGATTTTAATAGTCTATGTGAGTATGATAATGTAGTCTGCAGATCAGATACAAATGAGACTCTCAGAAAGAGTAGACCACTAAAGAGGTTTATGGTATCTTAGATTACGATACATGCTAGATGAAAAATGGTAACACAAAGACAGAAATAAACAAAACTCCCAAAATTCTCCCAGTGACATTAAGACCATCTGGCTTCTTTCAATATATTCTTTTCTTGCACATATATCATCATTGTTTTTTTAATCATAAAACAGAATACACAAAATGTAAATATTACAGAAATATCTGTATATATTTCACCAACTGTTTTTTTCTACCACGTACAGATACGTCTCACACTATAGTCTGAATTGCTTTGCTGTATGTGTCCAATACTGACATCTCTGCCCCATACAAAGCTCGAACTCACACACCACAAGATCATGACCTGAGTCAAAATCAAGAGTCAGATGCTCAACCGACCGACCCAGGAATCCCAAGACTAGTTACCTTTTGCTGTAGACTACATGGCATGGAACCAGTACCAGGAAAATACTGGAGTCCCTTTTCCAGTCTTACTCCCCACCTATGGTCCTGAAGTTTTCTCCTTCCCCAGTTTCCCCCAGCAGCTCACCGTTGTCTTTCTTTAGAACAACAGGTTTTCCTTTTGATCTGTGTCTAGTCTTTACTTCTGTGTCTCCATCCCTTAGGGACTGCTCCCTGCTGGGTGAGAGAGGTCTAATTTGATGGCCTTCCCAGAACTTCTGGCCTTGCTGAGTTGTTTCAGCAGCTAGAAATGAGGGGGTTTGGGTTAGGAATGGTGCTAGAGGTAGCAGGCATGCTCTGGGCCCTCCCTATCTCCCTCGAGGAGAAGACTCCACTGTTCATCTTTCTATACATACTGCAGTGAAAACTACATTCTCCACAGCTGGCCGTAGAATTCCTCTTAGGTAAGGGAAATCAAAGTAAAGGAGCTGCCTATGTTGGGAAGACACTTTAAGAGACTTCACGGAGACAGAAGGTTAGGGATAGCAGGGGCCCAGATAACAAAAACAGATAGCTAAACTGCTTTGCATGAGAAAGTGTAATCATTCGTTATTTATTTTTATTCTTTTAAGAGGCATGTAGGGGAGGGGCACTTTGGTGGCTCAGTCCTGTAAGAGACTGATTCTTGAGTTTGGCTCAGGGCATGATATTCAAAAATATATGAATGAAGTGTGGAGGAGGAGATATGTGGTTAGGGAGGTAAGGGGGAGAATACAGAGAGGGGGCAAAAAAAATGTCAGAAAGATGTATGAGATTGGAAACTCTGTTGGGGTAAAGAGTCAGTAGGACATTCCCTTGGGGAGGAACAGCAAAAAGAACTTTCTAGAAAGAATTTAAAATATGAAAGTTTGTTTTTGTTAGAAAATAATTTATCGCCAAATTATTTGTGTGAATATGATGAGTGTTGAAAATTTTGACGAAGATGTTTTCACATCAACATAGCCCAGAACTGGAGCAGTGGTTATAGCACAGGAAGATCCAAGCAAAGCAGACCGTGTTTGACCTATCCCCAGGAAATCATGGATGTCTGCACTGGGGCTTTGCATTGCCACAGGGTAGGGAATTTTTAAAGTTCAAAACAAGTTTACACCTCTTGAAAAGAGATTGGAAGAGCTTGCTTCTGGGTTATACATATATTTTATTTGAAAAAAAAAAGCTCCTTTGGTTAAAAAAAAAAAAGTGTGTGTGTGCGCATGTGTGTATATGTGGGAATGCATCTCCATCAAGCACAGGCTTGGCAAATGCTAGAGTGCCCAATTAAAAGCCATCGAGTAGAAACCATAAGACAGTACTTTTTTAAAAAAAAATTTTTTTTAAATATTTATTTTTGAGAGAGAGAGAGAGATAGAGTGTGAGCAGGGAAGGGGCATAGAGAGTGGGAGACACAGAATCCAAAGCAGGGTCCAGGCTCTGAGCTGTCAACACAGAGCCTGATGCGGAGCTTGAACTCACAAACCATGAGATCATGACCTGAGCCCAAGTTGGATGCTTAACCGAATGAGCCACCTAGATGCCCCAAGATAGTACTTTTCAATACCACATAAACATCTGGGTCTTTTGCTGGCTGGTAAACGTCTTAACCTGGTTCTTGTGTACACCTCAGAGGTTGCTTTTGTACTTTTGGGAGAAACCTTCTGGCATAGACCAAGTCTGCCTGTAATACCAGTCTCAGTGGAAATTGAAATATTTGCTGCTACTTTATCCCCACTGGCTCATGAGGGAACCTCCCTCTTTCTGATTTTACAGATGTTTATGTGTGCAACGTTAACACAGTGATATTTAGTGTTATACACGGAACCCTGTAGGAAATGTTTTGTTTTCCACTTCCCAGGAACAAGATCTTCCCCCATAAGCTTTAATGTAGAGTTTTTGTGTATTTACATTCAACGTTTTGTTTCTGGGGGTACTGTCTCTCATATGGCCTTGTGGGCACATACTTGGGAATGAAAAGAAAGCAAAACCCCTCTTTCCCCCACTTGCCACCGCTGCCCACAAATCATCTAGAACATTTAGTAACTTTTGGAATTAAGGCACCAAAGGGAGAGGGACAGAGAAAGAAGATAATGCTTCTCTAACGTTTCTGGTCTTACCAGGTTTTTTGCCCCCACTTTGGTCCTCTCTCCACAACTGTGCTCTCGTTTTCTTTCTCATCTGCAGAAGCAGCCCCCAAGCAGCACCAGCCTGGCCAGAGTCGAGGCTGTGTGGGGTGAGGAGAAGTATCTCTAGATCAATACTTATTTATTTCCTTAAAAAAAATCACCCTTTCCTTTGCTCTGTTATCACTATCAAACATGTTTTTGTTGTTTTTTTTTTTTTATCTGATGTGCTGTAAGCACTACTTACAGACTCAACTAGCTCTAAACAATGTACTCCATGGCTTGTTCAGGGGACCGTGATGCTTTGTATTGCACTGATAGGAACTGAATCACTGTTTTGCTTCTTCAGGGCCTGTCTTAATTTTTTTTTTGTATACCTAGTCATTTAGATCTTCTTGATTCTAGCCAGTACACCCCATTCTCAATTTGACTGATCCCTGTCCCTCCCATCCCTTTCCCATCTCAACAAGCGCGAGCTCCTGACTGACCCCACACTGAGCTCTGATGAACCATGATTCCGGTGAGGCTAGGGTGGAGTGGGCATTACAGATCCAAGGTTGCTCCAAGAATTGGTTTCTAGGAGCAAAACAGACACTAAAGCTAAGCAGAATCCCTAAAGTATTTTCACTTGTTTTCTATATAATCAATTACATTGCATTTTAAGTCTAGAATTTTCTTTGGATTAGCACTATTAGGGAATGCTGTCAGAAATTCAAATATCACCACTTGTTCCCAAAATATATTTAAAGACATTAAAAAAATTCTAGGATCTTCTTAAATTTTATTCATTGTATTTAGTTATTACGTGCCTTTGGGTTCTTTTCACCACATTTGTTCGTTGCTCAAGACTTTCATTTTCTACTGACCCTCTATGAAGTTCACTATCTCCAGAAAACACTCCTGCCCCTTTATTTTCTCCAATCTCTGGTGCTCCTCCAGAGTCTTCATCATCTTTCATCACTCACACTCTTCTGGACCTGTTCTAACACTTGGTAATATGGCTGTAGCATGTATATAATAATCTGTCATTCTCCGAAGAAAACATGGAGTAGAGGAAAAAGTTTGGTGTGTAGACACACAGCTACACAGACACAAACACATCAATATACACATGAGACCCCTCTCTTCCCTGGGATTTCCCTCTTAGAATTGTGTGTTATCAGACCAGGAACCCAGGAAGGGAGAAACTAAGAATCCTCCGGGGTTGCTGAGGGTTACATTTCTATCCCACTTTGAGCGTTAAGTAATAAGTGCAGCTACTAGTTGATGGACAGATACTGGCCTGGCAAATGACTGGAAGATTCCACTGTAGCATCTTTCCAGAAGATAGTCTTGAAAAACAGAGATGGTTCAGGAAGGCCAAAGGCATTTTTATTGCAGGGAGAGGTTTTTAACTTGTCAGAAAAATATTTCTCTTCAGGGGAAAGACAATAATTAATGGATGATAAAAACTTGTCAGAACACTTCCCCAAGGCCCAGAGGAGACACTGTCAGGCCGTGTACGCATAGGGAAGGGGGAAGTTGCCAAAGCTGTTCAAGGCCTGTTCTGGGTTGGTTCTCAACATCATTTGCTGTTGCTGTTTCCTGCCTCTGAGTTTGGGTCAAGCTCCTCAGGACAGCTGAAAGACCCTATACCTGTTCTGCAGTGGGTAATGGCTCACTCCACAAGTGATGTGAAGTCTCACCCTCTGTGTAGGCTTTGTCTTTTCTATAGGAGCTTCAGTCCTTCCTCCCTTTTCTGTCAGCAGACAAGGGCCTACTGTGAGTGTCCCAGGCATCACACTGGGCATGGTGAAGGACATAGAGTCTGTTGTCACAAAGCTTACCGTCAAGTAGGAGGGTAAGGCTGTGCCTTTCATAATTCTACTCATACCTTAGAAGAGCTCAGCAAATCTCCTGCATTACCAAAGTCAGCCGATCTTGTGTCTCTCTTTCCAATTTCCATGCACTGAACTGTTCAAAATACCCTTGAATTCTGAGGTTCTTGAGCTGAGGTGGAATGAGACCATGTGTAGCCGGCTGTTAAATCTCATGCTGCTTTTCATCAGCAACAAGGTTGTTAGAACTCCACCAGAGTAGCTGGGAATTCAACTCTGAAATCTGGCAGAGTCAGTTTAGCAGATTCTGTGAGGGCCTTGGTTCTTGCAGTGAGTTCAAACCCTGACTTTCCCATTTCCTAGTTACATGACTGTGGGTACTTTAACCTCTCCTCATCAATACAATGAAAATTGTACTTCACGTCATAAAGTCTTAAGAGGGTTTTACCACAACGCATGAGAAGTGCTTAGCATGTGGCATGTTACACACAGAGCTCAATAAATGATAGCAATAATTACAGAGGTGGATTTCAGCAGTTACACAGGCTCTATATCATAAAGCCAGACACATAATAAAATTAAGTCTTTGGCATGTCTTCACAATTCTTTCGCTTAATATTTGCAAGTTATTTCTATAGGGCTAAGTTACTAGAATTTTTCCTTAGTTTATTTGATTTCTCCAAAGAGTTAGATGATCAAGATCTCCAATATCTCATACCAACAATGCAAGTGACTCATATTACACCTCATTACTTGACGTTGAATACTTCAGGCCCTGGGGGAAGGAAAATGGTTAAAATCCCTTTTTAATACGGTGCTAAAAATTAATAAAACATATATGACTTTTAAAAACCGCTTTATTTATTAGTTGATCTCTTTGAAAGTTACTTACGAGATTGTGAATGAAATTTATCTGTTCTGAATCTACGTTTAATTTGCAAGATCTTATTTGAAAAGAATGAACTAATAAGCTATGTGCCCCAACACTGTCCTGAGAAAAAAAAGCTATTAATATTGAAAAACTGTATCACATAGAGTTAAAACCCCAGAAGCTTTCATGTTTTTACTTCTGTGTGGTGGATATGTATTTGGTCTTTGCCCTCTCCAAGCCTTTATTTATTTAAGCAAATTCATTCTCGCTGCATCTAGAATTAATTATCAAGCTCACAGAAGGCAAGCCTTGCCTTAGTTCTTTAAGGATAGCTACTAATGTAATAAAGCAGGTGGATTTCTATATTCCTTACGGAATCTCTTGGCCCTGATGTCTGTGTAGCTTGATCCCCCATTCCGTTCAGGTCTCTGCACAAAAGTTAACCTCGTCCGAGAGAACTTCCTTGAGAACATAATATTAAATAGCATCTCTCATAATTCTCTCTCCTCTAACCCTGATTTGTTTTCATGGCACTTACCCTTTCCTGACATGTTACAAATTAATTTTGAAGCGTTGCTTTCCTGCTCCTGCCCTTGCCTTCAGCCCCACCCCAATGCTTATAAGATATGACAGAATAAGGATTTTGTCTAACTTGACTGGTTCTATACTCGTATGTAGAAAACAGTTACTGGCACATATTGTTGTATGTCTTGAATAACGAATGAATGAACAAACAAACCAAGAGGCAGAACGGCACGGTAGAAAAATACTGGACTTGAAATCAAGGTTCAGCTTTGACTGCTAGCTATGTTTATATCACAGTTTTATATCAACTAATTTTTTGATCATTAGTTTTCTCTGGTATGAAATAAGAAGAACAAAAGCTATCTTGTAAGAGTGTTATGACATTCAAATGAGATGGCATATGTAAAAATGCTCTATACACTCCTTATAAACAATATTAACTTAAAGGATTTCTTATTATCACCCACACACTAATAATTATTATTATTGAACTCTTCTGTTTTAAGTTCAGGAGATGGGACAACACTTAACACATTTGGCAAATAGCTGGTTTAACCATGCCATGTGTCAGTTTTTTTTTCCTTTCCCCAGAAAACACAGAACTGTACTGAAGTCTTACAATTTTGATTATTTTGATGTATCTCTGATTTTTAACCCAAGTACCCATGAAGTCCAACTGTTACCTAAAGAGCTCCTGCTCCCAGAAGAGAGACCTTTCTCCATAGGTTTCTTGGTGAAAACATTTTAAATAGATTCCTAGTGTGGATATTATTAAAAACGATTTTACTTGAAAGCCCACAAATTAAATAAATATATGGTGGCTTTTTATTGTGAAGGTGATGGTAGATTGTAGTTGGATCTGAAATGTTTCACCATTTGTTAAAAGTTTAAATTTTTTTTTTTTTAATTTTTTTTTTCAACGTTTATTTATTTTTGGGACAGAGAGAGGCAGAGCATGAATGGGGGAGGGGCAGAGAGAGAGGGAGACACAGAATCGGAAACAGTCTCCAGGCTCTGAGCCATCAGCCCAGAGCCTGACGCAGGGCTCGAACTCACGGACCGCGAGATCGCGACCTGGCTGAAGTCGGGCGCTTAACCGACTGCGCCACCCAGGCGCCCCTTAAAAGTTTAAATTTTTTAATGTTTATTTATTTTTGAGAGAGAGAGAGAAAGAGAGAGAGAGAGCACAAGCAGGAGAGGGGCAGAGAGAGACAGAGGGAGACACAGAATCAAAGCAGGCTCCAGAGCTGTCAGAGAACGAGGCTTGACCCTCACAAAGTGTGAGATCGTGACCTGAGCCGCTTAACCAACTGAGCCACCCAGGCGCCTCAAAAGTTTAAATTTCAATTTCATGTTGAATATCTTCTATTAACTAAATTAACATAATTTTCAGAATTTAGAACATTGTTTTCATTTTTTACATTTGGCAAATAAAATTCATATGAACTTTAGAAGATTCTGAGGAGTTACTGATACCATTTTAATTGAAGATGTATTCACTAATAAATTATCCACTTTGAAATTTGGCAATATATATCCAAAACTTCAAACATGTATATAATTATTGATTTAGTAATTTTACTTCTACAGATGTGTCCCAAAGAACTCATCACGGTTATGGACAAAGCTTTATAGGTAAAGTTATTTATTAATTTATTATAGCATTGGTTACAAAAGCAAACTTAGGCAAAATACCTAAATGTCTAATAATAAGGAATCAGTTAAATTTTCAAATATTTATAAAATGAGTATTATAAAATCAGAAAAAAGATATAGAATAATATTTAATGCCATGAGAAATATTCATGGTAATATTAAATGAAAACAGCAGTCCTTATAATATGTGTATGTGTGTGTGCAGGTTACTTTTTTTAATGGAATGATTTGAAATTGATGGGGTTCAATAAGAAAATGGCTTATTTTTGCCTTCAAACACATTCTGTTGAATCTCTTTCCCTGCTCCTACGATATTTTGGAAAGATGCCTTAGCTTTTCTGTTATGAATGTGATCTCCATAATTAGAGGTCCTTTTCAGGCATTAAAAGATCCTCCCGCCTACCCTTTCCCCACTGCTTCTAGCTTCTTCAGGGCTGGGCAGGGGGAATGGGTATCATAGGGATAAGAGTAACAGTATTATGTCACGGATGCTATAGTCATCTAGCATCCAAAGTCTAGATCTTTAATTGAGTCCAAACATGGATTCCTCAGAGATTCTGAAAAATAACCCTATTGTATACTTCCCTGCTATAAGCAATGTATTCACTTGAACTCTTACAGTAACCCCTCTCAGTTTGCTCTTGGTGATGCACTGCATAACCTCTTACACTAGTGTCTCTTGAACCAGCTGGTTGTACTCTTGAACAGAATAATTTCGGGAAAAAAGGGAAGCCTTCTAACTCCTAGGGTTGGAACTAAGGGAGCCCAAAGATTGCAACTAAGAGATAATTACAATGTCCATGTATTTTCAACCCGAGAGAACCAAAGTTCATTACGTTTTCTGATTATTCTGAACCCAACATGTAATAATTTATATCTGGCCATCAAATTTGAGATATCCTGTCTTAAAGATGAAAAAGTATGTCAAAGCTCAACATCCAAAAATATTAAAAATGTATTCATGGCTCCAAAAAATTCATAATTCATCTACCTTTTTTCCATCTGTGAATAATATGATATAATTTTAAGAGGATGAATTTTTCTTTTGGAATAATATTGGTGAGCAGTTTGGTTTACAACGTCCAAAGTATCATTGCCTTCTTTTTATTACACTGAATCCCATTATTTTTCTACACAAAAAGTTGACAGCTTTTTGGTTATGACCCTTCAAATATTCTGAGTGATTCTCTCCTTTGTTTGAAATTTATTGGGTGGCTGCTTAATCTTTTGCTTCATTTTGAATAGAGTTTTTTAGGCTAGCATGTGTATGCATGAAGAGGATGTACAATAGCAAGGTTAGACTCCCCAGAGAAAGGTCACCTAGCTACTTAGGTAGTATTTGTTATCTTCATGAATGTACTAGTGGCTAAATAAACATCAGTCTTGGAGGCTCTCTTTCTGAAATCATTAGCACACTGAAAACAAATTTATTTTTCAGATATTATTTCCTATTAATCAAGTTAACATAAATACATATATAAAGCAGGAGGCCAATGTATTAATTTTCCACCATAAATATAATTGCTCATAACTAGTGAACAATTTTAATTACTAACACAGCAACTGTGATGGCTAATTTTTGGTATTAACTTGACTGGGTTGCAAGGTGCCCAGATACTTGGTTAGCATTATCCTGGGTGTGTGTATGTGTGTGTGTGGGGGGGTGTTTTTCTATGAAAATAATAGTGAAATCTGTAGACCGAATAGAGGAGATTGTTCTCCCCAGTGTGGATGAGTCTCACCCAACGTGTTGAAGGCCTGGATAGAACATATTGCTTGGTGAGTGTGAAATCACAACAAGGGGGATTACTTGTGGGAGTAAATATGAATGACATTATACCCTGAGAGCCTTAACTACCAGGTTATCCAAAGGGGTTTTCTCTCCCAGGAGCTGGAGGGGGCAGTTCTTGGGCCTGGGCTTTTCTCTCCCAGACAGTCCTTTTAGGGTTCTGTGAGCACAAGTCATTGGCTTCCTTCTGGTCCCCTGTGTTTCTGTGACTGACTGGTTCTACTTTAGATGCATATCTTTCTTTACACATGTTAACGTATTTAATCAGAGTACAGTTATAAAAGATCCCCTTCGGGGCGCCTGGGTGGCGCAGTCGGTTAAGCGTACGACTTCAGCCAGGTCACGATCTCACGGTCCGTGAGTTCGAGACCCGCGTCGGGCTCTGGGCTGATGGCTCAGAGCCTGGAGCCTGTTTCCGATTCTGTGTCTCCCTCTCTCTCTGCCCCTCCCCCGTTCATGCTCTGTCTCTCTCTGTCCCAAAAATAAATAAACGTTGAAAAAAAAAATTAAAAAATAAATAAATAAATTAATTAATTAAAAGATCCCCTTGGCTCATTCTACTTATAGAGTCACCTTTCAAGAAGCACTGCCCAGTAACCAGAAGTAATTGAAAAATGAATTCCCTTCTTTTTATGCACCTCTCAGAACACTAAGTGCAAACCTTCTCTTTCCTTCCCAGTTCTCTAGTATCCTGGAGCACCTCCAGAGACTCCTATGAAACCCTCTTTCTACTATCTGACTTTTTGCCCCATACCCAGATATTTACTTAATTTCTTTAAAAAAAAAAAAAAGATTTTCCAGGGTGCCTGAGTGGCTCAGTTGGTTAAGTGTCCAACTTCTGCTCAGGTCATGATCTCTCAGTTCATGAGTTCAAGTCCCACATTGGGTTCTGTGCTGACAGCTCGGAGCCTGGAGCCTGCTTCAGATTCTGTGTCTCCTCTCTCTCTGCCCCTCCTCTGCTCCTGCTTTGTCTCTCTCACTCTCAAAAATAAACAAACATTAAAAAAATCTTTAAAAGAAAGTTAAGAAAATATTTCTCAATATTTTAATTCATTAGTCAGATTCTGCACGAGAAAGGGAGCCTGGGAGCCTAGGCATAAACTCAGCAAGCAAACATTTTTCCCTCCTCTCTCTGGACCTGGACCTTCCAGATCTATCTCTCTTCCCAGCCTCCCTTTTCTGTGATACTCTTAGCCTAGGGCCAATTTGCCTAAGAATTTCCTTACGGGATGAGTGTGTGGGGGACACTGTGGAGAAGCTGAACCATAAAACGAAAAAAATTCTTGGGTTTGGAAGGTTAAGAAGTCAATCAATTTTAATTCCAGCACGTAGTCAGATCCTACAGACCCAGAGGCCATTCTCTCTCAAAAGTAATTCGACATCTCCCTGATCGTTGCGACTATGTGTTAACATTAGGGCAGAAATCTCAAAGGACAATGTTATTTCTTCTATTTCTAAATGCTGGAGGTGGCGACGGGATGGGGGGTCAGGTCAGGGGTGAAGGAGTTGGCGGAGTCTCACTGTGACCCCTAAGTACCAATCAGGGCCTGCGCTCCATTTCTGCTTCGGGTGATTTGTTTGGCCCTGTTCCTTGGCCAGTCAAATTTAAAATGCGTGCTCTTGGCCACAGATAACCTGCGGATCCATCACTGCTACTGGGCGAACTGGCCTCAAATGTGTGCCCTACCAATGCTGGGTCAGCAGCAATATGTTCAGAGATGAAGGGAAACCCATCCATTACCACATTTTTTAATATTTATTTTTAGTTTAAAAGCCACTTATGGCAATTTGAATTCATTTTAGGATAAAAACATTACACTTAGTACGCACATCTGTGAACCGGAGGGGTATACAACATTGCTCTTTACCCTTGCACACTACTGCACGGTTGCCCGCAAGGGGAGGGAAACTCATTTCATAAACACCAACCTTGTCTGGTAACTGTGTGTTGCTGTGGCTAAATCACAGATACAGAACCAACAGACACTTCCACATTGTACATAGGACTAATCTTTGCGTAACGGAAGCCACAATTTGGAGAGGTTCTGTTGCCACTTATAATTGTGTGTTAAAATGTAGACAGACTGAATGCATTCCTTTTTCACTTGGAAGGAAAAACCTGGTCATTTCGGATGCAGAGGTCACATTCTGCAGAAAAGTTATGAATAAATTTTCAGTATTCTGGGCTCGTCTCTCAATTATTTAATATCATACAGAGATGCCTTGGGGCTGAGATTTTCTTCAGCTCTTTGCGAGGACCACACGCCATTGGAGGCAGCCCTTCTATATTCTTCTATTGTTTGGATCCATATGTATGTCTGATTTCTATTGATGTCAT
The DNA here is from genome assembly GCF_022837055.1 of Prionailurus viverrinus. Classification (NCBI taxonomy): domain Eukaryota; kingdom Metazoa; phylum Chordata; class Mammalia; order Carnivora; family Felidae; genus Prionailurus; species Prionailurus viverrinus. The sequence goes on along the minus strand of NC_062561.1, from coordinate 132,025,330 downwards.
GCTAGTGTTTGTCTCATTGGTCTCACTTCTCTTTAGTATTAATTTATGCCAGATAGTCTCAGATAGGGGCAGGCTATCAGAATCACCTGTACCAGATTCTCCCTACATGCTCTCCTTTCCCCTAGGGACTCTGATACATCTCAACATCCTGGCTCAGAACACTTGACTTTGATGCTTCCGTTCAGACATTTTATCAGGGAAGGAAGCAGTTTTGAGAGTAGGAGGACCCCAGCTGGCATGCACACTGGGAATGGAATTTGAAAGCTGATTGAGATGAGGCGAAAGCCTCTGAGGGAAAGTAACTGACAACGAGATGGGGTCTGGTACAGAAGCTCCCCAAGCTGAACTTTGGGTTGGCTGGACTGGTCATATTCTGCCCCATGAAAACATAGAGCCAATTCCCAGATCACACAGCTCCAGTTGGTTTGGAAAAGGATCCTCCTGCGCATCTACTTATGTAACCCAACCTGTGCATCAGGACCCTCCTCAGGTCCTGTCTTTTCCTTGAAACCTTAGAGGTAACCAGAATTTATGCCCTCCTTGATACGTGTCATTTTTAAACACTTAGCACTACGTTCCTGACGTTTGCACAAAAATTGCTTATATAGTCTTTAACTGTCTCTGAATATATGTCTCGTCATTCTAACAGGATTACAAGTGTCTTGAAGTCTGTAACTTTTATTACTTTGAAATTTTTCCAGTGGAGAGAACTTTAGACAAAATGGCAGGAAGAAAACTGATATTTATGTAGTATTATGTACTAAGTGCCACAAGAAGGAAGCCCGTGGTGTCTTACTTTAATTTATTTCTCCACGGTCTCTGCTGTATTATAACCTTTTTCATAGATAACTAAAATGAGACGTAGAGTTTTAAGTAATTAGCTGAAAAGAACATGAATGGTAGCAGAGAATGTAGAGATTTGCTTTAGGCTCATAGAACTCTACGTTCATCAGTCATCAGATAACTTAAGCATCAGCCTCACTATAAAAGTTATGCGGATCCTGAGAAACTTAACAGGAACCCATGGGGGAGGGGAAGGAAAAAAAAAAAAAAAGAGGTTAGAATGGGAGAGAGCCAAAGCATAAGAGACTGTTAAAAACTGAGAACAAACTGAGGGTTGATGGGGGGTGGGAGGGAGGAGAGGGTGGGTGATGGGTATTGAGGAGGGCACCTTTTGGGATGAGCACTGGGTATTGTATGGAAACCAATTTGTCAATAAATTTCATTAAAAAAAAATAATAATAATAAAAGTGTGCCCAGGGTCCACCTTACTTAAGGATCTCACTATCTTCTCTTTTTAGTAAGTAATATAGGTGATTTTTTTTCTACCTTAATATATTTTTTCAATGCTAGGCTTCATTGCTACTATAATTTATAAGTTCATATTAAATGATGATTATATAACGATATCATAATCCATCAGTTGTCCTAAAGTCTTGATACAATTTCTTTTTTTGAGGGGGGACACGGTGCTTATAATTACATACTTATTATTGTTTAAAACATTTTATTTTTTAAAAGTTTTATTTATTTAAGCAATCTCTATACCCAATGTGGGGCTCAAATGCACGATCTCAAGATCGAGAGTCACATGCTTTTCTGACTGAGCCAGCAGGCGCCCCTATATACATAATTACTGCTGTGAAAATCATCTTTTCTCACCTATTACAAGGATGCTTCTAGTGGAAATAGAAATAATTTACCTCGAGAATGTTACTCATATTAGCATTGATTTGTACTCATCACAAGAAGTAATTTTCACATAAAATCAGAAAATCATTAAGTTGTAATTATAGTTTTATTATCTAATATTCCACTAAACTTCAATCTTTTTCTCTAAGTAATGAGTATCAGGATTGCTAACCTTTCAGGGTTTTTTTTTTCTTGTGGATTATTTGAAAGAATCAGTAAACATCCTCATCAACTATTCTGATTTTATAACACTAGTTAGGGTTTTATTAATTCTGACAGTTTCCAATATGCCAGCCATTTTTATCAGTTTTACTGAAACCATTGAATTCTTGGAAGATTTCACAGCCAGTACCACTTTTCAGGCACTTCTGTTATTTTATTACTTTCCGACTGCCACAATCATATTCTTTCTTTCTTTTTTCAGTAAAAATTTAACTTTTAAAAACTGTGTTTAATAGTCTCAGACTTTTAAAATTTTCACTACATATGTATTTTCCTCGATGCCAGCTTTCATTTTTCTTAATTTAAGCTCCTTAGGGGATTCTAGAAATTTGCATCGTATCTGTCTCAATCCCTTTGCTAGCATTCACATCTTCAGGTTTAGACTGAAGTGGCTCCTATAAACTTCAAGTTTTCACTGATTTATGTCTGCAGCTTGCCACCCAGCTCTTTACTGAGGTCTCATGGCATGTTAAATATAGTTTTTGATTTTTTGCACCGGGGGCACCAGATCTCAGGGGAAGAACTATTATGAGGCCATATCGTTATTTGGTTCACTTGATGCCGTTTTGAGCTATGTGGCAGAATAAGTGCAGACCTCTGCATCTGTTTCTTTTAGCTTGGAAAATATATAGATGCAGGCATGATTAAGGGGATTGAGAGCATATTCTAGAAGCAGATAGCCATGAATTTGAAACACGGATCTGCCATTTAGTAGCAGTAGCTTTGGGCAAATTATTTAATCTTAACCTTGCTTCCATTGCCTCATCAATACAATGGGGCGATAGTAATCCCTACCTTGTAGAGTTGCAGGGGGGATTACATAAATTGATACATTTAAAATGCTTAAAATAGTGCATATACATATACCTGTTTGTGGGTCCTTTCATCTGTCTTGCCATTAGTCTTATATTCCAGCCACCCTACCTCACCTGCTGCTTACCCTAGTAGCCTTAAATGGGGGAAGTCTTGAACAAATGACCCCTGAATGAAGAGATTTATAAATAGCTAGAACTGGATTGGAGCTTACAAATCATTTAGGTTCATTATTTTAGCCATGAGAAAAGTGAGTCTAAGGAGCATATCTAGTTTTGCCTGATATCACACAACAGTCACAAAAAGGAAGTTGGTGTGTGGGGGGGGAGATGACATTTCTTGGGTTGGTGAGCGTTTTTAATTATAATGATTAAAATCTGAAGTACTGATCCTTGAGAATTGTAAATCTCCTGAATACATGTCATTGCTTTGGTAGTCATCATAGCAAATCAGGTATTTATCTCCACATATTGTGAATGGGATTCCTATAGAGCCAAACATGTCACTTGATAAAAAGCTTTATTGAGAAACAGATAAAATTCTGTATTGCATTTTGTTCAAATTTTGTGCCATATTTGACCTGAAAATTGGTTTGTCTAATTGGCTGCTCACAATTATCAGGTTACTTTGGTGAAATGGAAGTCTTTGACAATTAGAGAGAGCTGGGAAGTACATTTCCTCCTCCACAACGCTGCTACCACTTGAATTATTAAAATGAAAATCAGTGTCTCCAAACAATTTTTTTTTTGCTAGCTGGCCATAAACATCGAAAACAACTTTTTCCTATAAACCCACTGAAGCCCCTATTTTTGGCTCTTTTAGGACCTTAGGACCTTACATGAATCTTTCATTGTGGAGAACACAATATTCTGTCAGTGGCATCAGCTAACCCAGTTGGAGCAGGAAAGAGATTCCAGCCTTAAATAGATGGACACAGGATGAAAAGAGCTTGAGACCATGGGTATTCTTTCAAGGTAGTAGCCTGCTGGGCTCAACAGAGTTTTGGATTTCATTCATGGAAAGGCAGAGGGAACTGTACAGTTTTCCTAGCCAAACACATATCTTTAATAGCACTGATTTCTCTAGTGAACATTTACTTCACAGGTTCCTTGTAATAACGTACGAATCTTATGGTGAAGATTCAGATATTGCTGTTTGAAGGCGCTGGCATAGCCTCGGCCTGGAAAGACGTGGTTCGTGGGTTCGAGTCCCTCATCAGGCTCTGTGCTGACAGCTCAGAGCCTGGAGCCTGCTTCCGATTCTGTGTCTCCCTCTCTCTCTCTGCCCCTCCCCCACTTGTTCTCTCTCTCTCTCTCTCTCTCTCTCTCAAGAATAAACATTAAAATAAAAATAAAAAAAAATAAGCTTATTTATTTTGAGAGAGAGAGAGAGAAAGTACCAGCTGAAGAGGGTCAGAGACAGAGAATTCCAAGCAGGCCACACTGTCAGTGCAGAGCCTGACACAGGGCTCAAACCCATGAACCATGAGATCATGACCTGAGCCAAAGTCAGGCTTCAGCCAAAGTCGGATGCTTAACCAACTGAACTACCCAGAAGCTCCATGCATCTTGTCATTTTATTTAAAAAAGAAAAAATTTAATGTTTATTTACTTTTGAGACAGAGACAGACAGAGCATGAACAGGGGAGGGTCAGAGAGAGAGGGAGACACAGAATCTGAAGCAGGCTCCTGGCTCTGAGCTGTAAGCATAGAGCCCAACGTGGGGCTAGAGCTCAGGAACCGTGAGATCATGACCTGAGCCGAATCGGAGGCTCAACCAACTGAGCCACCCAGGAGCCCTGCATCTTGTCATTTTAAAAGCTTAATGAAATTAGTGCCTCGAAGGATTCACTGAAATCACTTTTCTGTTTTTTAATTTTTGTGTTATTCTAGTATGGTGACACTAATTAGCCTCTACATATTAGAAACTGTTTTTGGCAATTATATACATTTTTTAATGATTTAAATAAGGAAACATTTTTTATAATTACAATTTGTTTCATGTACAAGATCTTCACATAGAGGGCACCTACAAAACAAAATTATAATTAAAAGGCCAGGGTGCTGATGGGTATCAGAAACAATGTTATCAGTGAGTTTCTGAGCAGTTGCCTTGGATTGGAATTTTAGGTTGTCTGTATTGGTACTTCAGAAGACTTAGTCTGTTTAAGGTCATTATCATCCTGACAGAAAGCTGTGTTGCAATAAACAAATACTTTGAAATCTTAACATGGACTCTCTTTTAGGGATTCATATTTGGTTTTTATTTCCTGAGGACAATATAACAGAATAAGTTTACACAAAAAGGCATAAATTAATGATCTCTGATAACCTTGGTCACTTGAATGTTTAGATACTGTATTTTCATGAGCTGCAGGTGAACACAAGATTACCTCCGCCCAGGGGAGGAGATTAATGGGAAGGAACTTATCTATGGTGACCATACTACCTGCCACCTTGCTAAATCACCTTTCCTCTGTCATTAAACTGTATATGGCTCCACCAGACACCCCTATGAGATGTGTTCAGATAACAGCCACACATAATGTCTGGGCTTGGAATACCTCTAACTCTTTCTTTCTTTACCCTAATCATGCACCAAGCCCTGTTGTCCAGCTCAAACTAAACACAGTATATGTCTTTGATGGCAATAACATTTTATTGCCTTCATATATGCTGATTCTAATATCCTATTTTATCACAGAGATGCCTTTTATTTATTGGCTCGTCACTGGTCTCTAACTTAAAGTTCTAAATATTGTTGTGTTACTTGTGAATCGACTGCATTGATCACTTCGTATATTATATCAAAATAGTTAATCAATTTCTTCCAGGTTGTCCAGTTTGTTGGCATATAATTTTTCATAGTATTCCCTGATAATTGCTTGTATTTCTGAGAGATTGGTTGTAATAATTCCATTTTAATTCATGATTTTAACTATTTGGGTCATCTCTCTTTTCTTTTTGAGAAGGCTGGCTAGAGGTTGGCAAAGATGAAGTCAAGCTTTCACTTTTTGCAGATGACATGATATTACACATGGAAAATCCGATAGACTCCACCAAAAGTCTGCTAGAACTGATACATGAATTCAGCAAAGTCGCAGGATACAAAATCAATGTACAGAAATCAGTTGCATTCTTATACACTAATAATGAAGCAACAGAAAGACAAATAAAGAAACTGATCCCATTCCCAATTGCATCAAGAATCATAAAATACCTAGAATAAACCTAACCAAAGATTTAAAAGATCTGTATGCTGAAAACTATAGAAAGCTTATGAAGGAAATTGAAGAAGATACAAAGAAATGGAAAAACATTCCATGCTCATGGATTGGAAGAATAAATATTGTTAAAATGTCAATACTACTCAAAGCTATCTACACATTCAATGCAATCCCAATCAAAATTGCACCAGCATTCTTCTCGAAGCTAGAACAAGCAATCCTAAAATTTGTATGGAATCACAAAAGACCCTGAATAGCCAAAGTAATTTTGAAGAAGACCAAAATGGGAGGCATCACAATCCCAGACTTTAGCCTCTACTACAAAGCTGTAATCATCAAGACAGCATGGTATTGGCACAAAAACAGACACACAGACCAATGGAATAGAATAGAAACCCCAGAATTAGACCCACAAACGTATGGCCAACTAATCTTTGACAAAGCAGGAAGAAATATCCAATGGAAAAAAGACAGTCTCTTTAACAAATGGTGCTGGAGAGTTAGCAACATGCAGAAGAATGAAACTAGACTGCTTTATTACACCATTCACAAAAATAAACTCAAAATGGATAGAAGACCTGAATGTGAGACAGGAAACCATCAAAACCCTAGAGGAGAAAGCAGGAAAAAACCTCTCTGACCTCAGCCACAGCAATTTCTTACTTGACACACCTCCAAAGGCAAGGGAATTAAAAGCAAAATGAACTACTGGGACCTCATGAAGATAAAAAGCTTCTGCACTGCAAAGGAAACAATCAACAAAACTAAAAGGCAACCAATGGAATGGGAAAAGATATTTGCAAATGACATATCAGACAAAGGGCTAGTATCCAAAATCTATAAAGAACTCACTAAACTCCACACCTGAAAAACAAATAATCCAGTGAAGAAATGGACAGAAAACATGAATAGACACTTCTCTAAAGAAGACATCCAGATGGCCAACAGGCACATGAAAGGATGCTCAACGTCACTTCTCATCAGGGAAATACAAATCAAAACCACACTCAGATACCACGTCACGACAGTCAGAGTGGCTAAAATGAACAAATCAGGAGACTATAGATGCTGGAGAGGATGTGGAGAAATGGGAACCCTCTTGCACTTTTGGTGGGAATGCAAACTGGTGCAGCCGCTCTGGAAAACAGTATGAAGGTTCCTCAAAAAATTAAAAATAGATCTACCCTATGACCCAGCAATAGCACTGCTATGAATTTACCCAAGGGATGCAGGAGTGCTGATGCAGAGGGGCACTTGTACCCCAATGTTTATAGCAGCACTTTCACAATCACCAAATTATGGAAAGAACCTAAATGTCCATCAACTGATGAATAAAGAAATTGTGGTTTATATACACAATGGAATAGTACGTGGCAATGAGAAAGAATGAAATATGGCCTTTTGTAGCAACATGGATGGAACTGGAGAGTGTTATGCTAAGTGAAATAAATCATGCAGAGAAAGATACCATATGTTTTCACTCTTAGGTGGATCCTGAGAAACTTAACAGAAGACCAAGGGAGAGGGGAAGGGAAAAAAAAAGGTTAGAGAGGGAGAGAGCCAAAACATAAGAGACTCTTAAAAACTAACAACAAACAGAGGGTTGATGGGGGGTGCGAGGGAGGGAAGGGTGGGTGATGGGTATTGAGGAGGGCACCTGTTGGGATGAGCATTGGGTGTTGTATGGAAACCAATCTGACAATAAATTTCCAAAATTTATTCAACAAAAAAATCTCTTCAAAAAGCAAAAAAAAAAAAAAAAGTTAATCAAGCAAGTTTTTGAATGATGAGACCTATGTAATCCCATGTTACAGAGAACTTGGCACTGGCTGGGAAGAAGTCACAGCAATTTCTCTCTTCCCCAAATATTTCCTTTCTGAAAGTGAAAATGGGAGGGAGGTTCTGAATACTGAATACTCCAATGTAAGGAAATTGGAGGAAGTAAGATTTTACCATCAGAGATAGCCAAGGATTCCTTACTCTACCTCATGAGTGGTAGTCATGGTACTGATGATCATTTAGGATTAAATTTGCTTCACTCAAAATACCAGAAACTTAAACATAATAAAGCTCATTTCTCTCTCTTTTGTATAAGCAAAGACAGAAGATAAGCATTAAGGAGCTTGTATAATGTCATCTTGAAAATTAGATATTTTGTTGTTACTCTATATCCAATATGAGGCTCCCACCTCATGGTTCAAACGAGCTTCCTGAATTACAACGACCACATGCACAGTTTAGCCATCAGGAAGAAGAAAGAAAAAGCAAATATATTCTTCTCTTTAAGTATACTTACTGGAGGGGCACCTAGGTGGCATAGTCAGTTGAGCTTGGGACTCTTGATTTCGGTTGGATGCTGATCTCATGGTTTGTGGGATTGATTGCCATGACGGGCACTGAGCTGACAGCTTCAAACCCTGCTTGGGATTCTTTCTCTCTCCCTCTCTCTCTCCATGCCCTCTCTCAAAATAAATTAAATAAACCTAAAAAAAATCCTCAAAATAAATAAATAGACCTAAAAAAAAAGAATAATACTTACTGGACACTCACTGCACACAACACACTTGCCTTTATGCTATTGGCCAGAACATAGTCACATGACTTTATCTACATGCAGAGAATTTTGGGAAACGCTCTCTTTATCCTGGGTGGCTCTGTATTCAGACGAAAATAATAATTCCTATTACTAAGGGTAAAAACAGCAAATTGATGTTAATAGACCCAGCCCCAGGGCGTGTGTACTGTGTAGCTTTAGGGAGCATTGGGCTGAGGTACCCAACAGTTAAAAGTATCTAGCTGAATGAAGTAAGGAAAAGGTAAGCTAGAAGATGAGCTAGAGTAGTTTTAAAACACCTGCTGTCTGAGGTCCTTCTCTATAATGGAGCCATGTCTGTCCTAGATCCACAGAGAGTCTTTTGTAGTAACATGGCCAATGGGAATAAAGTCACAAGGCGACTTGGTAGTAGGTCTTCCTGCTAATTTCTAAATGCGTTTCTAAAGACATGTTTGTACTGCTGTCACCTTCCTGCTTTTGACTATTTCTGTAATGTCTCCTGTGAACTGTCTTGCGTGGTGGGCCAAATGTGTTGTAGTCTTTGTTGACAGAAGTCGCCTTCAGTGTTTATCCAAAGCATTTATTACTTCAGATAAATAATACTGGAGGGACCAGGGCTCCTGGGTGGCTCAGTTGTTTAAGCCTCCGACTGTGGCTCAAGTCATGATATCAGGGTTGGTGAGCTTGAGCCCCGCATCAGGCTCTGTGCTGAGAGCTCAGAGCCTGGAGCCTGCTTCAGATTCTGTGTCACTCTCTCTCCCTGCCCCTCCCCTGCTTGTGCTGTATCTCTCTCAAAAATAAACAATGAAAAAAAAATTAAATAATAATATAGGATGGGTAAAACTGAATAGGTGAACTAGAAGTAAACCTTAGGATATGTATAAGAGGTTAGAGTATAATATAGGTGGCATCATAAATTCATGAAGAAAATAAGATTTATTAAATAATAATTTGATATTCAATATAAGAGAATATATAATCATATGAGAGATTAAATTTAAAAAGTTAAACTATTACCATGTATTATACATCCAGATAAATTCTACATGGATTAAAATGTTAAATGCTAAGAATGAAACTGTAAGAAAATCAGAAGAAAATATGGGTCAACTTGGAAAGATTTTTTTTAAAATAACATTAAGAGCATGTAAGAGTGGAAGAAAATAAGAATTTTTACATGTACTTACTAAGAGTGTAAATTGTCACAACTTTTATGGGAGAAAATTTGACATAATACACATATAATCATAAATATGGAAATTCTTTGTCCTAGTAATTCTACTTCTAAAAATGAATCTTAAAGAAATAATCTGAAATATGCGTCTTTGTGCACAGGGATGCTGTATTAGCTTTCTAGTGCTCTACCCCAAACTTAGCAGCTCAAAGCAATACCTGTTTACTAATTCATAGTTCTGTAAGTCAGAAGTCTGGCACCAGATGGCTCTCTGCTCAGGGTATCACGAGGCTGAAATTAAATTGTCACTCACCCTGAGTTCTGGTCTGGAGACACAGAGGAAGAATCCACTTCCAACCTCATTCAGCTTGTTGGCAAAATTGAGTTCCTTGTGGCTCTGGGACTAAGGTCCTCATTTCCTTGCTGACTGTCTCAGTTCCTAGAGGCCACTCACATTCCTTGCCATGGGACTCCTTCTAGCAATGAACAATCGTTTGTCAAGTCCCCTTGTACTTTGAGTCTCTGACTTCCTCAATCACTGAGCTTTAGACCCAGATTTAAAGGGTTTATGGATGGGATTAGGTCAGGCCCACAAGGATAATCTCCCCATCTTCAAGAGTCAACTGATATGGCAACTTAAATGATATCTGCAAAATTCCTGAACAGCAGTATCAAGATTAATGTTACACTGCATAACTGGGACCAACTATATGCTACCCCAGGGGCTGAAATTCTTGGAGGCCATCTTAGAATTTTGCCTACCATGATGCATTCCAGTGTTAGAGTTGGCACGGAAAAGCTGAAATAGCTCAAATTTGCAACAAAAAGGTATTGATTAAAGACATTATGGTGCCTTCATATAATGAAAGATTATAGCACTAACCAAAGATTAAAAATTATTCATTAAACTATGGACATACATAGAAAAAGACTGGAAAGAAATGAATATAAATATTGACAATGGATAATGGGGTAAAAGGTAATTAAAGTTTTATTTGTAGATTTCCATCCTAGTTTTTAAATAATAAGCATGTATTCATAATCAGAAAAAATATTTTATTTGAAAAGCCTTTTAGCATTTTCATGGGTCATACTGTATTTTCTATTTTGGTTTTCATATCCCCAAGCCAAGCCCTTTGCTGCCATACAAACTGTTCTGGCAACTCTCTCACCTTGTCACCTTCAGTTGGCTCAACTTAGAAGCTAGGATCTTGCTGTGCCTTTTCCCGTTGACTCAGGCTCAGCTCTGGTAACAATGAGATTTGTTGCTATCCCCTTCTCCCTGTGCCTTTGGCTGATGATATTGACTGATGCCAGCACTCCTTCCACTGACCCTAGACCCTCCTCCAGGTTATGCCTGATTAGTTGGAACCAGCCTGAATGATAAAATCATTAATCAGCTATGCCTGATTAGTTGGAACCTGCCTGAATGATAAAATCAGCAAAACGGTAAACGAATCTACTGATTGAGAAAGTCTGGTCATTCTGGGAGAGCTCGTGAGGCAAGTCTACTGTGTTTCTATTTACATGGAAGAGCAGAATGCTTAATGGAAAGGAGTTCTTCCAAAAAGTAAGAGGGGTCAAGACACAAGAGCCTTGACAAGGTGTTGTTGTTAAAGGAGAAGAGTCATTTTGAAAGCAGGATGGCGTTTCCCAGCGGGTATCTCTTTGCCACAGCTCAATGGCTGAGTCTTGGGGAGACAAGAAAACATTCCTTTAAAAATAAGCACTAATAGAGACGGTTAGTGGTGTTCCCACTCGAGCATAACATCATCCTAAAACATCACATTCAGGAATGGTAGAGAAGGAAAGGGTACGGTGTAAGTCAATCATTGCCCTGGAACTTTCCAAACGAATTAACGGTAATTTGAATGTGGTGTTTCTGAAATTCTATAGATGGGATCATAGAGAGAATATAGTTCTACTACCATTTTAGCTTTCCTCTCAGAGCCTCAAATTTGTGTGGCCCACGAATACAGGAATTATTCTCATAAGTTGTGTGATATAGGAAGGGGACTTAATATGGTCTTCATTTCACATATTAGTCAAAGCACAGAAAGGTTAAACCTGTTCCCACAGTTACTTATGTCAGAGAAGTGCTAGAATCCAGCCTGTGGCTTAGTTCTTTTCCCCCTGGAACACATCATGGTTAGGCCATCGATCCTTACCAAGCAAACACTCTGGATAGAACCCTATGTCAGATGCTGGGGAGTCCCACAGATGTAACTAGAAGTGCAAACCCAATTCAGTCCACTAAAATCTACAGGTGGGATTTCATTTGTAACCTTTAACTGAGTCCATTTAGAATTCTAAGAACCATCATGTCATGGATTATATTTTCCAAGGATAGAAAATGCCGCAGGTTCTTCTTGAATATGATGTTGACATCCCTTCACGGAGTGGTTGCAAAGTTCCTTTTTCCACCTTGACTTAGAGAATGTGGAGACAAGTTCGCTGTGTGACTTCAGGGGTTTGCTTGTAGAAGGTAATATGGCACAAGGCACACATCTTTGCAACCCTAAGCTGCCTTATAAGAATCCTGGCTACCTGGAAGCCACCATCCTGAAAAGACCATGAGGAGAGGCCACAAAGAGACAGAGAGAGATGCCTAAGAAGCTCTATTTCTTCTAGACCCTGTTCAGCCATTCCTCGCTCAGGCCCTAGACTTGTGATGGAAGAAATCTTCAAGCACTTTGGTCTCAGCCACCACCAGACAGCAGCCTCACAGGAATCCCCAAGCCAGAGTGGTTCAGTCAACCTGCTCCCAAACTCCTGACTCACAGAAACTTTGAAAGAAATGAATGCTGTTGTTTTATGTGTGTAGGTTTCAGGGTGATTTGTTAGGGAGCTGTAAGTTAACTAATGCACCCTGGGAAAGATGGTCGCTCTCCTTGTTTTATAAAGCTGAGAAACCCGCGGAGTTTTAATATAAGGTAATCCTTTAGAAAACATAAAACTGATGAATCCAGCCATTTGTACTTTATTGCACACACATTTATCTTTGGTTTGAGTGCTGTTTTCACTGCTGATATGCTTTTTACATGTTCTTTTAATGAGAAACCATCTTTTATAGTTCTGTAATAAAGACTGCGATAAAGATATCAGTTTATTGAATGATGGCATGGCCCGATTCCTTCTTTAGGCTGACAGGAAAAAGAAGAGGTAGCTAAGCCCCCTGGCATTTATTTTTTACTTGCTCCAGTTTCTGACACCCTGGAAACCAGAGCTCCAGCTCCATTTGGGGTTGGGGGTGGAGAGTTGGGGGTGTCTTAGAGAAATAGTGAAAGCTAAATCTGAGAAATCTTACCTCATTTTAAGGCATAACTCATGTGAAGATAATTCAGACGAATTTACCAGAGGCCTTCAGGAAGTAAGCAATCTTAGGTGTGTCAAACTCTTTCTCACACTTTGACATGATAATATGGTTTTTTAAAATTTTTTAAAAGTTTGTTTATTATTTTGAGTGGGACAGAGATGGCATGCATAGGGGAGGGGCAGAGAGAGAGGGAGAAGAAAAGAGAGAGAGAGAGAGAGAGAGAGAGAGAGAATGAATCCCAAGCAGGCTCTTCACTGTCAACATGGAACCTAATGTGAGGCTCAAACTCATGGACCGTGAGATCATGGTCTGGGCCAAAACCAAGAATTGAACGTTTAACTGACTGAGCCACCCAGGCACCCCTGGCATGATAATATGTTGAATGAGTTTGGAAAATGTCCTATGACACCAGTGAACTTACCAAAAGAGCCCTTCCTTGCTCTGTTGTCTTACCACCACCCTCTCCTCTTCCCCTCTCTTTCTTCTTCACTGAAACCTCTCTGGTCTGTGTTTAACTCCTAAATCAATCATCTGAAAATGTCAAAGAATCTCTCTAAATCCTTTTTACTCAGCTATAAAATGAGGATAACAACTCGGCCAGTTTTACTTGCTTAATTAGTTTGTTATTGGGCCAATACATAATTGCCTATCTCTGAATCATTAATCCTCTGATATTCCAACATCCTGAAGTATTACAGCTTTTGGATTTAACAGGGGACTGGGGGTTGGTGGGGGCTGGCTACAGTGTTATACAGGTTTGAAAAAGCTTGGGCTCCAGAGCTGTAACGCCTGGAGGAGAACTCCTGGTCCCTTGAGTGCTGATTGCAGAAAGTTACTTGAGCATCATGAAAGTCAGCAGAGTGGCCTATGTCCTCAGGTTTCTTCTTAACCTAGCACTCTCCTCAGCATTTGGAAGGACATTCATTTTTGTTCTGTTTGGTGTTTAGCAGAGAATCAGGCTCATTATTTTCAGGAACTCCAGGGAGGCCTTGCCTTCCAGTGAAAGGCTGTGTGGTACAGGGTCACTTAAGGCCAACATTTGTTTTCTTTTTTTTTTTTTTTGCGGAAATTCGAGGATGCAGTCCTCAGGGAAAAGCAGGTAGAATAAGTGTTTTCATAGGAAGAGAACTAGAAGGCCAGAGAAGGAGGGGACGCACACTATTAAATATGCTTTCTTGTATTGTTGAGGAAACCACAGCTCCTTTGCAGAATCCCCCTATGACACGGGATTTAAACTGTATTTCTCTCCATTATGCTGAAAATAATATAATTGGCAAAAACAGAAAAAGTTGGCAAGGCAATAGAATGTCTTTCATAGGCTAAAACACAGAGGGAATTTGTAAGAAACATCTTCGTATCACATTTGATCAAGAAACATGGCCCAAGGCACTTTGGAGAGAAATGTTTTAGCCTTTTTTTTTTTTTTTTCTGGCCAAGGTGTCTTTCCATTAATTCCTACAATTGTTGACTGGTTTCTCACAAGCTCCAAGAGTCTTTGGAACTCTTCCCATCTTTAGCTCTTTGACACCCTTGGGCCACGTTTTGCAGGGTCAGAACTGCGCTGCAGGGCTGAGCAAAGGGCATGTGCTTTGAAATCTTAAGGCCTGAGCTGCACCTGGGCTCCATCACTGACCAGTTGGGTGATAGGAGAAAATCCGCTGTTTCAGAGCCCTGTGTTCCTAACTGTGTATAAAGCCAGGAATGAGACTTACCTTTGAGGTATCCACTGAGGACCACAGGGGATAAAATATGAAAATGCTTCATATACTTTAGTATTTAAACAAATGTTAGTTATTATGTCTACTTTTTTTTCAGAATTATGTATCCCTTCTTTCATCTTAGACTGGAAGATCCCTCAAAAATTTTGAGTTTTTCCCCTGGTTTCTACCATAATCTTTGACATGTAATAGATGTACAAAAGTTTTTGAGGAAGGAATGCATAAATGAATGAAGGAGTGACAAACCCATTTTGGATACTGTCCATTATATAACCCTTCAGCACAAATGGCAGGAGAATTCAAAGGATTATAGATTGAACTGTGGGCCTCTTTTGGGATAATCTTTGCTTTAGAGGATTCTTTCAACTAATCTCTACAGTCATGATGGGGCTCGAACTCACAACCCTGAGATCAAGGGCTGCATGTTCTACTGACTGAGCCAGGCAGGCACCTCTCTTAGAAGATTCTTTTAAAATCAGCACATATGGGGGTGCCTGGGTGGCTCGGTCGGTTGGGCTTCTGACTTTGGCTCAGGTCATGATCTCACGGTCCATGAGTTTGAGCCCCGCGTCAGGCTCTCTGCTAACAGCTCGGAGCCTGGAGCCTGTTTCAGATTCTGTGTTTCCCTCTCTCTCTGCCCCTCCCCTGCTCATGCTCTGTCTCTCTCTGTCTCAAAAATAAATAAAAACATTAAAAAAAAATTTTTTTAATAAAAAATAAAAATAAATAAAATCAGCACATATGATTCCCTGTAGTCAGCTGGGAACCTGTGGTTCAGGCCCCCTGGGATAGATTTATGACTGAGCACCATTTCTGCTGATAAATTACCCTGCATGTTGCTGATGCGCATGTGCAGATTTTTAAAAGTTTGTGGAGTAATTTTGTAAGAACTGGGATGCAATACAAATGTTTGGCATAATTGGGAATACGTTCATTTACTTTTCAGTTCTTCACTGTGAAGTATGACCAAGTAAATCTAGTCTTAAATTTCACAGCAGTGGGTCTCGAAATGTGGTCCCTGGACCCACAACATCAACTTCTCCTGGAAACGTGTTAGAAATACACGTTCTCAGGATCCACCTTAGATCTACTATATCAGAAACTTTGAGGTGGGGTCCTGGGAATCTGTGCTTTAACATTCTGATGCATTGTAAAGTTTGAGAACTAAGATTCTTGAAATTAAAAAGAAAAAAGTACAGAAGAAAAATAGCAATCGCTCATTAGTTTTTAATTATATTAGGTTGTTAAGTGTTTTAAATTGTTGCCAAATGATCCTAAAAGGAGCCCTTCCTTCCAGATGAAAAAAAATGAGTCAAAGATATGGTAAATAACTGACTATAAAGTAGGTCAGCCTGAGAGAGCTGTGCCCCCTTACATCAGGGTTCTCCTGGGGACTGGCTCTCCCATTCTAGAAACTCATTACTGCTGACCTGAGACATGCAATATGTCACCTCTCATAGGTAGCATGCTGGAGGTGCAGGAAAACTTACTGTAATGTGTCACTCTAATGGTGAGAATTTGAGGTCCGCGGAGGGTTGTTTGAGGAGGCAGATTTGACTTGTCGGGGTTCTTCACACCCCACCATGGACAGAGCCACCAACTTCTAAAGGGCGACATGATCCTGTCCTCAGTGAGGTCAGTCCATTTAGGACTATCATCAAATCTGTGTTGTTTCCCTGGCAGGGGGAACTGAGCTGGCCCCAGCGTTAGTCGATTTAGAAAATCTCAATCAGAAACTTGAGGTCGTTCTCTTAATCCATTTTACACTGAGCCAAAAGCTGTGGTGAGCACATACTTTATTCACAGTGAGGCCATAAAGGGGATAAAGGGCAGAAGTGATAGAAATGAGGCACTTAATGACCATTTCTGCTACCAATATGGGAAGAGAACCATTACTTGATAAGAAATTGTGTGCATCAGGGCCAAATAAAGTATCATGCTATCATTGAAAAAAACCGGGAGCATTTTACTTTTTTCTTTTTTCACGCTTGAGTTCCTATGCCCCAGTCAAAAAATAACAGCTTCACAATGTTGTTTGGCTGCTTTAAACGATAATTGCTCTAGTCTGTTTTCCCTGTAATTGTTTTATTGCCTGCCTCTTCTCTCCCTTACTAGTAATATGCCACTGTTTGCGCTGTGAAAAGATTTTAAATGCTAAAACCCTAAAGTAATATATTTGATTTTTCTGTGGAAACTGACAATACTAATGAAGTCTGGGAGCCTGGTCCCACCTGCAGTCTGACTGCATTATTTATTATACTTTGAGGCAACATCTTCAGTCCTCCTCCTTCCTTCTGCTGACCTTCCTTCCAACAGCTTGCAAGATACCAATGTCTTTACATTTATCCTTACACCTTTACCCTCTCGCTGAAAAGAGAACCCGCAATTTGCTCGCCTGAGAAGTTTTTTCTAACTTGGGAGAAGACCGAGGATGTTTTCAGATTCTACTGTTTTTCTAATAGAAAACAGCCTTCTGAAAGCTAGGCATCATGTTTTGTACACTTCCAGATCTCCCATCCCATATAGTGTCAGGTGCTTAGAAAGGCCTGGATATATTTCTTGAATTAACTTCCTCATTGCAGTAGTCACCCAGAAAGAAAAGTGGAAGTAGCTAGAAAGAACAAACTCAGGGAAAAGTCACCTCATCTTTCTTTGTTTCTTTCCTTTTCCTTTTCTTTTTCTTTCTTTCTTTCTTTCTTTCTTTCTTTCTTTCTTTCTTTCTTTCTTTCTTTCTTTCTTTTTTTTTAAAGTAGCCTCCATGTCCAATGTGTGGCCTAAACGCATGACCCTGAGATCAGAGACGCATGCTCTACTGACTCAGCTGGCTAGGGACCCCATGTCTTTCTTGTCTTGACCTGGTTAACTTTGTTCACGTAAACACACATATACACACACTATGCATTACACCGTAAACAGTAGCAAGGCCAGGACATGGTGTATGTATTTCGTATAGAATCCATACTGTGTTTAGACTCTCCTTCGTGTGTACATGGGTATGTGAATGTGCACACACATGTGGACTACATCCTACAAGCAGAGCCCACTTTCACCTTTCACGTGGGCAGCACAAATATCTCCCTACCAAGGAGCACATTTGGCTCGACTGGAGACCTTAGGTCATGGCAGTTTGGGGGAGTTCAGGGACTATATCACACTAATGCTGTGTCACTGGGAGGATAGTTCGAGGACTTAATAAAAAGATAAAAGCAGATGTGTGTAGTCATAGAAATATAGTCTCCATTGAAGGTTGAGAGAGGGACAATTGACAGCAGACTCAGAGAAAGGTAAGAGATGATTGGGAAAATAGAACAATGAACAAGACAATGAAATGGATTCCAGATCTAAGACAGAGAGTCTGTGAGTGCCTCTATTCTGGACACCTCATAGGTTGGCCCCTGACTCCCAAATGGTATTAAAGATCTGTAGGGTTGTCTTCACTTCATCTGAATGGTCTTAGAATTATTGCCCATTGAAGGGGAAGGGAGGAAGCTTGACAGTTGAAATGAATCAAAGACAATAAAGAAACTATGGCCCGAGGGAATGAGCGGACTTTTGAGAAAATTATCTTAAAACTCATAATTAAATTGGGGGTGCCTTGGTGTCTCAGCTGGTTAAGTGTCTGACTTCAGCTCAGGTCATGATCTTGCAGCCCGTGGGTTTGAGACCCGTGTCGGGCTCTGTGCTGACAGCTCAGAGCCTTGAGACTGCTTTGGATTCTGTGCTTCCCTTGCTCTCTGCCCCTCTCCCTCTCCCTCTCCCTCTCCCTCTCCCTCTCCCTCTCCCTCTCCCTCTCCCTCTCCTTCTCCTTCTCCTTCTCCTTCTCCCTCTCAAAAATGAATAAACATTAAAAAAAATTTAAAACTCATTATTAAATTGTTTGGAGTTAGAGAATAAAGAAGTGATTACTGAAAGCGTTTCTCAGCTGAGGTGACCAACTCAGGTAGGTAGCCTGGATACACAGAACATGACAAGGAATAAACTGTCTTTGAATACTTGAAATACATGTTTCTTCTATAATTAAGAATAACTGAAAGATAAGGTTGGCTGTTAGGAAGCCAGGAATTACCTAAGCTCACCAGAGTTTTGGACTCCTCCAAACACAGAGCTGTAGGGGAGGCCGTGCTTGCCAAAGTTGCCTCCTCAACTCCTTTTACTGTAGCCCTATCCCCTTGCTGGGACCTCCCCAGCAAGGTGTTCAGCTCAGGAGACCTGGGCTTTTGTGATATTTCCTGGGGATATAAAGCTTTCCAGCAAAGTCCCTCTAGAAAGCAGGATTGGAGGTTCCAAAATGTTCCATTTCTCATCCTTGTTCCCTTCCTTAATCTTGTTGACAGGCAAATAACAGTTTTGTAGGAGGTAAGGCTAGAGGAGTATTTTAGGCACTGAATGTTGCATTGAAAGTAGACAGTCATGACTAATGATAGACTTGTTCTAACAGGGTTGAACAGGCCAACATAGAAACACAAACCGAAGCAAGCTTTACCTTTCCAATTGACAATTGCTTACCACTCTGTTTTAGCACTTAGTTAGATTTCTGCATAAGCAGGGAAGACAATTGTCTCTGGGAAGTTTCTACAAGTGCCAGTTAGTCTTCTCTGCCTAAGTATGTTACTCCCATGAATCTGTCACAGCATCTGAAATTTCATCACCTTCCTTTGAATTAAAGCACTGTACCTCAAGTATTCTTTTGCTTTGTTTTGTTTTGTTGTTTTAGTTTCAGTCCTGATGGAGCAGAAATAAGCAAACAAGCAAAACAAACATATTTACCAGGCCAGCTTCAAGGAAAGCACAAGGGTTTGAATCCCTCTCTTGTATGTGCATACAGGCCAACTTCACGGTCTTCAGTGATCTCCTCTTAAGCTGGGGAGGGGGAGTCTCAAGGGATCCAATCTCTAGGCCATGGATGACAGAGGCTGGAGCTGGTTGGCTGGCTGGCTGGCAGTAACAGAAAGAGGGAGGGGAGCACAGGTATGAACATACAGAATGCAAGTGTCACATTTCTCACGAACTAAATAGCTCCTTTACTGAACCTGGACAGAAGGGGCCACTTCCCCTCAGCAACAAAGACAAAGCTGAATGAAGGCACCACGGCATCATGCTGGAAATTAATCTCTGGTTTTCTTTTGAGGGCTGTTCGTACTTCTATTTCAAGACTTACGGCTTGTAATGAAAGTTTACTTCTTTTCAGAATCCTATGTTATTGTCAGACCCTCTGGAATCCAGTTTTACTTTTTTCTTGCTGGACTGTTTCTTTCTGGAATTTCTCTCTTTATGTTATTTTTTTTTTAATTTAATGACTTCAAATTTACCTCATGCACTACAAATTTTGTAACCTTAATTTTTATTCTTGCTTATGGTTCTCTAATGAAGTTTTTAAATAAGATTGCAGTGCTAACACATTAAAATCCTCTTTGCAGCACAATGTATTTTCATTTCAGATTTTTTTTTCCCCCAGTGCTGCGGGCTATCTTTGGTGTTCAGGATCTTGCTCACATCTGAGCTAATTTGAATTAATTTGATCATTGAGTTACCATGAGCTTTGTGGTATGGAACAGCCTAATTCTTCCATCCCATAAAGTGAGAGCCACTGAAGCCTTGAGAAAGTCTTATCTACATGGTTGAAACTTCCTAGGGAGTTTAGGTGCCACAAAACTCCCACCTCCCACCTAAAATGGAACAATCGAGTCAGATTGTTCCATTAACTTGACCTATTGGTTTGATCAATATCACAGAAAGTTCAGGAGCACTTGTGGCCTCAGAGTTGGTAGGCATTGAAGATTTCAGCCCTGCCTGTGACTTGGTGGGGCTCCCTACTTGTGCCTTCTTTTATAACATGGGTAACATTTCCCTTTTTTTGAATATAAATTTTTGAGCAGTCATGGAATTATAAAAGATCTTTATTCTCAGAGTAAAGATTAATGGTACATATTATCTGTTACTGGTAAATATAATTCTTGACGTTGTCTGTTTAAAATATTCTCATTCAGGAAGCTTGTTGTTGGAGAAACCTACTCTAGTTCTGTTTGCTCTTTTTACCAGGAGGTACCCTCCTGTGGAGGAGGATAACTCCTCTGCCATTATGCAGCACACTGCTCCGCTCTTGAATTGCTCACAATATTTTTTCTCTTTGGTCACTTTTTTTGTCCCTATTATTGCTAGAGATGATAGGACTGTCTTGGAAAATAATTCTATGGTCAGAGCATTCTTTTGTTTTGGAAAAATATCACGTGACATAACTGCTTTCTCCTGACTTCGTTGTCCTTGTCCATTTTTACCTCTTCCTTTATAATTTTACTTATATGTTATAATTTAACCATATATTCTATATTACTGCAGAGAGTTTTTTCTTTTTACTACAAGCAATAAGAAGCGCAGATTGTCTTCTTTTCCTCACTTCTTTCCTGTTGATCAGTAAAGGTGGGTTACTAGAGTTAGTGGTATTATTTTCCTTACAACCAGAAAGCCAAAATGGTATGATTATTCTTTTGGTCACTTTCTGATGGACAATGTGCACAAGTCCCCACACTCTGCACATGTGACCTTTCTGCTTCTTCATTGAATTATGTGGAGGTTGTACCTTCATACTATGGGCAATTTTGCTGGTATGCACAATGTTAATTCATTGCACAGAGATATTTAATACCTCTTTAGTCATAGTTTCTTCTGTAGGTCTCTCTGGGGATAAGAGCTAGAATGCAGAAAACACAGACACATTTAAATTAAGAGGACCCTCTCCATTGCTTTTCCACGTCCTCTAAGCCCTATTAGCCTGGTACAAAGGAGAGCTCACTTAACACGGGTTGAGGAAAGAGGCAAAAGGAAAGACAACACAAATCTCAGTTAGTTATAGTAAATATCACTTAGCTCTCGGTATCTAAATGAATGATGGAGAGGAAAAGAAAATGGCTCAGGATGATTTAGTTCCCTCTTAAAAAAATATATGGTTATAAACTACAATAGCTCTAAGAGCATATAGTTCTTAAGATCTGTATGGTTCTACATCAGGCAGTTTTATGGGTTTTTTTTTTCACTCTAAATCATTGGGCAATATTAATCAGAAGAGATAATTCTTCTGGAGGAGGGCAAATCACTAGATCTTGTCAGTGGAAATAGAATGTCATTCTATTCAGTGAACTCAGGGGAACATGTACATTTTAGTAAGACACTGGTAAAGCAGACACAGTAAGGAAGAGGTTGCATTCTTAACATTTGGGAAGTTAGTGGCATGAGTTTAAAAGGAGGCTGCCATTCTTCTCTTCTTATTGCTATTTTGTCCCATACCAGATGGCACCTCAAATGCATATGAGTAGACACCCACTTGTCTAGAAAAATATGCCTGTGTTTCTCATTTACTCTCACACTAGTATCATACTTCACTTCGTTTTTGACCACAGATCTGTGGGGTTTCCATATACATCAAGAGATTCCCTGATAACAAATGGGGGGGCCTACAATTTAATTCAATTCTGAGACTGTCTATCTGGAGATAGCATCAGATTCCACAGGTTAAGGGCTCAGGCCCACAAGACTAACCTTCCCCCCACTTCAGATGTCATATGCAAGTTCTTGCTTGTCACTGATACTTCAGATGGACTGGCTATGAATCAGGGTTCCCCTGACCTCCAACTTGGGTTCAACAAAATTGGCTGGAATGGCTCATAGAACTGAGGAAAACACACGCGTATATTTATTATATATTAAGGGATATGATATGCAATACATGAACAGCAAGATGAAGCAATTTATAGGGTGAGGTCTGGAAGGGTCTCACGTGAAGAAGCTTCTGTCCCTGTTATGAATGAATCATTGAGCTTAGGATGTATGTAACAGCAGTCCATTCATTGGTGTAGGGACTCTGGAAATAAGCTAGGGCATGGCTGGGAATTCTGGTATTGTTGGTAACTGGAACGTTTATGTAGAGGACAAAGGCCTATGCCCTCTCCTCAACTAGTAGAGAGAAACATGATGAAAGGAGGGCCAGAATGGGAGCTCTCAAAATATAGGGGACGTGGGTGAATGGGTGGTACCATTTGGTTTGTGAGACTCCAGTAACAAAAGGCCCAAAAGACAAGATTAAGCTTCCCTCCACTGAACTTTCACCATTTCTGGTTGCTTTGGTTATGAGACCACATATTATATGAAGCACATTAGATGCAGCAGAATGATGTGCAAATAAGATAACAGTAATCAGGGACAGAACAATTCATGGCCAACCAATGCCATTTTGGGGAATGACTTGGGGGTTCATTGGAAAGGGTTTTGAACCATACATAAAGGGTGACATTATCAGGAGTGTGTTACTCTTGAGTGTTCTACGACTTCGAGGAGCTGCAGACAACGTTTCCCCCTGACTTGGACAGAGCTGTAAGTACGCTAGATGGTGATGTATCCACATTGTATCACTTGTATTGCATGATTCTGTGAGTCTTTCCATTATGTTCCTAAGACATTTCTCACATTCACTTCATTCTTCACATTGTCACAAGTACCACTCCATTCCAAGCTCTTACTAATTATTTTTTAAGGCCCAGCTCCGAATGATTGATTTTATAATACCTTTCTCAGGTAAACTGAACTTCTGTTCCCTAGCACCATGGATTATCAGGACAGTCCACTTGGCCTTTGGCAATTACTGTTTTATAATATATTTGCCTGTTTTTCCTGCTTACTCATAATTTCTTTTTCCCCCTAAAACCTGGGCTGGGAGGGGAGAGATCATTTGTCCTCACTTCCTTGGTGGCTGCAAAATAGGATGGAAAATATTGTAGGTCAGAGGTTGAGGGGGGAGAAAAAATTTGATGAAGAGAGATCACAGTATAACACTCTTGCCTCTGTGTCTAGCATGGTTTGGGAGGTCTACCTAGAATCCTCTGCACTCAAACATAGAAGAAACCAAAAATATAAGACACTTAGCAAGGGGAACTCATTCAGAGTGGGCAGCTTAGAATCTATGGATGCAAGCAGTTATCAAGTTTTACCAATCGTGCATTTCATATGGACATGTTAAGAAGCTATATCTCTGTAAATATAGACAGTATTGTCACTATTCTGTCACTGCTCAAAAAAATTCCATTTCAGAACCAGTTCTTATTCAATAGCATATAGTATACTAACACACGCTGTGAGAAAACACAGGAGAGATCTTTCCCTACTAGATGTTTTTTCTTAAAGTGATGGTGTTGTGTGTGTGTGTGTGTGTGTGTGTGTGTGTGTATCACTGGGGGCCAGGACAGAGAGGAAGTTTAGGAAGACACATTCTCACTTTTTGCCAGAAACCTCTGTGGGTTTCTACCACAGTCTGAAAGGCTGACCACCATGTAGTCTGTGACATCAGTGAGGATTCTGAGCCAGAGACCAGAGGAATCATTTCATGGAGGAACTCGATGTTAATTAAAGATGACGAGTACTAAAAACCTGAGGGACTAACCCCTCTACCAGCTAGGAGAGGAGTAGGACAATTTGTGTAGGTGGGAAAGCACCATGAATAACTGCCTGTCTGCTCTCCAGCTGAATTAATTTGCATTTAAAACTCTGAGAGGTGGTCAAAGCTGCCTCTGGGAACACTGAATGTCAGTACTGAAACTTGTAGTGCCATCTGTACTTTGGAAAGTAGGATATCCTGAAGCACAAAGATCATTGAAGAAAACAGGTCTTGTTACGACTGTACCTCAGAGAGAGTACAGTGAATTTGTGGCACTTTCTGCTTACTAGCCTACAATATATCAGTGAGGAAAAGTCTCTCCAGCTTCTACTATTGCCTCCCATACTTCACTCCGATCCCTTGCCTTCTAGTCTGGTGTGGAATGGGAGGTGACCTGGTAGGAGAAGGAGGCCAGAAGCATACTTCCGTCTTGGTTGGAATACCTCCTGCTGTTTGGAACCGTAGGAGGTATGGGTTCCTTCAGAGAGAACCAACTTGGTTCCCATGTCAACTCTGAGATCCATTGCTCGTTTCCTCTTTCCCCATCCCCTGTATGGCTCATGATGCTGAAACTGGTTGAGTTGTTCCCCTCAACAACAGCTCTGATGGATTATGCTGCTTTTAACTTCTAGGATGGAGCTCCACTATGCGCTAGTCCACACTGGTGGCTGGTGCTGTCCAATCCTGCCTTGATTTGACTAGTTATCTCCCATCAATAACGAATATTTTCCACTTACACACAGCTTGTCACTCCACATCCGACTCCTGACCACAGCCACTGTCAGTTTTTTCCTGCTGTACCTCACCTGCCCAACTGACTATTCATGAAAGAAATATTCATTTCCAGAATAAGGACTGAGATTTCATTTTGTCTTGAGTTGCACTTTCCTGGCTCCAAATCTGCTGTCAGTGGCCAAATGACCTGTTATGTCTGGAGCCTGAGTCATCCAAGGTGTGACATTTACAGGAAAGTCATACTATTTCCTCAATTTTTAGGATCCTCCTGTCTTGACATTCCAGTCGCACCTAATTTACTGAAGCACAGATACTCACCCCTACTGTGGCCACTGTCCTTATTTTATAATCCTAGCTGTGTTCTCCTCCAGGCTTTGGTAGATACAGGCTTTTTATTAAGATCATTGTGACTACTATTTTAGCTCCCTGGAACATCTACTTCCACTATGACTTTTGTTAGTTAGCCCTTTCATGCTGTGTTCTCTGTATCGTATATAGTTAGAAATTCCTCGTGTTTCTGTGTTCCTTGAACTTCTGGTTTGGGGCCTGATCTTTCTTAATATTCTGTGGCATGGTTTGTATGCTTGTACCTCCTTTATACACTTCTTGAAATCCAGGGGTGTCTGGGTGGCTCAGTTGGTTCAGTGTCTGACTCTTGATTTCAGCTCAGGTCATGATTCCAGGGTTTTGGGGTTGAGCCCCGCATCAGGCTCCATGCTGAGCACTGAGCATGGAGTCCACTTAAGATTATCTCTATCTCTCTGCCACTCTCCCTGGCTCATGCATGCGCTCTCTCTCTCTCTCTCTCTCTCTCTCTCTCTCTCTCTCTCTCTCTTCCTCTCTCCAAATTAAAAAAAAAAAAAGCTAATTCCTTGAACTCCAGTCTCTGCTTCACTTTCTTTTCTTAAATTGAAAACACTTCTTTCCATTTAGTGATTTATCTCCTGGCCGTGATTACATCTAGATCTTTGAAACAACTTTGGTTCTATTCTTGCTACGCAGGCCTTTTATACGATATCCCTAGTACAGATGATAGTAATCCTGATTATCGCTAAATAAAGAATGAGAAATGGCTACAGTAAGGACAAAAAGAAACTCACAAAGTATCCATATACTAGAAGCAAAGCCAAGCTTCAGGGAACCAGGGAAGTGATTAGGTACCACCTTTTCCTTATTGTGGCTACATTGTCTATCTTTCCACATCTCTTTTTGTGTCTGCAACATTCTTGTTTTTTTTTTTTTAATTTTTTAATGTTTATTTGTCTTTGAGAGTGAGACAGAGTGTGAGTGGGGGAGGGGCAGAGAGAGAGGGAGACACAGAATCTGACACAGGCTCCAGGCTCTGAGCTGTCAGCACAGAGCCCAACGCGGGGCTTGAACTCATGAACTGTGTGTGAGATCATGACCTGAGCCGAAGTCGGATGCCCAACCACCTGAGCCACCCAGGTGCCCTTGCAACGTTCTTATTTTTTTCCTGGACTGGCTTCCTCTCCAGACCTGTTAATTTACCCTTTGTAACTTTGGTCTGTTATAGGTTGGCCTTTCACCCCATCAGATGAAGTGTCCACCCCAAATCTAATCAGAGACAGCCAAGGAGTGGGTCTTGTAGTAAAACACAGCCACCCAAGTTCATCGTCTCAGAAGAGGTCATGAGTAAGTGCCAAAGAAAAAGGCAGGGATTGAGCATGTTCCCCAAGCATGTCTAATACAATTAACTCTAAGAATTTGACTAAATATTGCTCAATATAGTGGCCATGCATGGATGGGTCAATAATACTAAAAAAAGCAAACTAAGCACTGCAACTGACAGAAAGTGGTGTTAAATATTCAGAGACAAATGACTGAACCTAATCAGGTGTGAGAAGTTGGCAAAGAAATACATGCTAAAGGGAGGTAAGAAATTAAAGAAATTTAAAGAGAGTGGAAAATGTGGATAAACTTGAACTGATGACTCAATTAGTACTCAAAATATCCTGCAGGAATATATAAGGGCAAGTAAGGCATACGAGTTTATCTGGGAAAATATTTCTAACTATTGAAAAGTGTGCCCAGGGTTTGTACTCCTCTATGAAAATATCATTAAGAAACTAATTAGAGAATTATAATTATCATCGATTGAGTCTCCTTAATTGAAAGAGCAGAAAAGCATATCAGATATGATTATGTAGAGAAGATTAATAGAGCCGGCTATGGGCAGGCAGATGTGGAGAAGGGCCGTCTGTACTAAGGCATTGATTTTCCTAACCTGCTGTATCCTCCAAAGACAGGATCTCAACTACCTATGTGAGAGTGAGTCATTTTATTTCCTGAATACTTATCTCTGAGTAGCTGGGAGCTTCTCTAAGGTGCCATCAGATGCAGACTGTGGGCAGCCATGACACAGGGCAAGGAAGCGATGCCATGCAAGGTATGTGTGTGTTTGCTGACGGGCTTGGACACACGGGAGTCTAAGCATCACACAGGAAGAAGCAAGGTTAGTGGGGAAGAGTGCAGACAGCAGTCCTAGCCCCACATTTTCCCCCACACAGGTAGACTTTTCCCCACATAGGTGGACTTCTGTAGAGAGACTTCATCTTTCAAATCTTCTGTTTCCTCAGCTATAAAATGTGAAATAGCAATCCCTACATCATAGAATAGCACTAGAGTTGTTGGTAAGATAGTTATAAAAAATACCAAACACCATGACTGACATGGCAGGTTTACAATAAATGGTGGCTGGTATTACTCAAAATGAATAAAAGGAACAGGCAGAAAAACGAAACCTAGGATGGAACATGGCACACAGTTATGCATATGAAGGTGATTTGCTATCATGCTGCTGTGTGTTGACAAAGCTTAGTAGGTATATACTCTTTAATAAAATGAGTCAAAGAATTGCAAGTATTTGGAGCTAGTTCACTGCAACAAAAAGAGAACTAGGCCCTTTGGGGAGACCTCCACATTTCTGCTGTTGGGAAAAAAAAAGGTGTAATTTTTCTCTATGCCTGTTAAGTGAGCTTAGTCATTGTCTAATGGATCTCAGAGACCCCTTTGAACTCTCTCTTTGCCTTCCAACATGCGTTTAAGGATCACTTATTTTGCCTCTTCTTCTCCCTCAATCTTTCTAAGAGTCATTTAGATTCTTCAGAACCACAGCTCAAGGATAAATTGTAGGCATCCCATAACTAGATTCCATTGCCATTTTCCCTAGACTGGCCTCTCCTAATCCTTTTCCCTCTATCATGAATCGAGAGGTTAGGGCAAAGACTTTCTCTTTAAATTATATCTTACCCATTTCACGCAAATTTCTTTTTTTTTTTTAACGTTTTTTAATTTATTTTTGAGACAGAGAGAGATAGAGCATGAACGGGGGAGGGTCAGAGAGAGAGGGAGACACAGAATCTGAAACAGGCTCCAGGCTCTGAGTGGTCAGCACAGAGCCGGACACGGGGCTCGAACTCACGGACCGCGAGATCATGACCTGAGCTGAAGTTGGACGCTCAACCGACTGAGCCACCCAGGCGCCCCTCACACAAATTTCTGACAGTACCAGGTTGCTCTTGGCATCAGATGGCAGTTTCTTTTAAAGAATCAGATATTCCTGAGCTTTTGGAAGTATTTCTATTTCAATGAAATGACAAGGAAAGTCACTGGAATGTAAAATGTAGCTGTCTTGACAGTTTACCTGACCACCAAAATAATTAAACATGTGTCACCTGAAAATGATATTATCCTCCATTACAATAATACCATTATCACACTCCAGGAATTTAACCTTGATAAATCATATTTTCTAATCTACGGTCCATACTCAAATTTTCTTAATTGTCCCTAACATATTCTTTCGAGGCTGTTTTTTTTCTTTATATATGGATGCAATCAAATATCTCTCATTGTCTTGGTTGTCATAGCAGGAGTACTTTTAAAAACCCATAGGGTAGTTCTGATAACCCCTTTGCTTCCCTTCCTGCTGAAAGCCAGGGAGGTAGGAGCCTATTCTTCCCACCGACAATAATTTTATTTTATAAATTCCATAACTGTATAATAAGAAATATCACACACTGGGGCACCTGCATAGCTCAGTCAGTTAAGTGTCTGACTCTTGATTTAAGCTCAGGTCATGATCTTGCTGTCTAGTCCATGGGTTCGAGCCTGCGTTGGGCTCTGTGCTGATGTCTCAGAGCCTGGATCCTGCTTCAGATCCTGTGTCTTCCTCTCTCTGACCCTCCCCTGCTCACACTCTGTCTCTCTGTCTTTCTCTCAAAAATTAAAAAAAAAAAACATTAAAAAAAAGAAATATCACACACTAAGCTTTCTTAAAATTAGGAATACTTCCAAAGAGATGAGGTTATTTTGGGAAATTCAAGGCCCAAGATTCCTTTGGGGAGATTTCTAAATCAAGAGAACTCAAAGAGGCATTCCAACTGGGTAGGCTTGGAAGAGGGTGAGTAGAGTTCTGACACCAGAGGGTCTGATCCTCTCTTGAGAGTTGTTTATTTTCCTTGGGCGTCAAATGATTTAGCACCTGCCACAGGTTATGAAATTGCCAAAAAGATCTCTAAGGGATAAATTTATATTTTCAGTCCAAGATGATGGTCTGAACAATGAAAAGAACCACAACTCACTAAGATTATCAACAAAGTTCTAATTATAAAAAGATAAATGCTAATATATAATATTTAAAATTCATTATTAATAATTACTATAGTGCCTCTATTTCTCTTACTTAGTCTTTCAAACAATGTGACTATTGTGTCCAATCTTCCCATCCCTGTAGGTTGTAAAGGGAAATCTTTTTCATGCCTGTCTTAAGAACTATGAAAGAAACTCTGAGAAGCCCAATATTTGTTTAGGGTTTAATAAATATTCAAAATCATCGCAAATGAGATCAATGCTGGACAATAGAAAAGTAACATGAAGATGTTATTCAAATATTTCATCAATTAAGAATTAGTTGATTGACAAATTTTTTCTAAAGTGATGCACTTTTCAGAACAGCTCCAGGAGCTGTCACTTTCTCTACAGTATCCTCTGATATAAAGGGTTAAGATTAGACACAAAGCAGAAGCATTACTGCTTTTTGCTTTTTTGTCTTCACATGGCCCTCCCTCTAGGATTATTTTTTTCATGATAGGTTTTATCTCAGTTGCTTTCACTTCCAGGACAGACTCCCTAGAATGAGTAGAAGAAAAAAGCACAACTGATTGATTTGGGTTGATACTGACAGCAAGCTTTGAGCTTTGTGATGCATAGAGTGAGATCTCCCCACAATCGACAATATTGACCCTTTTTACCCATCCTTCCACATCTGGTATCCAGATACTAGGGAAGAAACAAAGGCAAGGACATACCATCACCCTTCTGCTCTGAGTTTAGACTGTGCCACCTTGACTCTAGAACATAATGGAAAATGATGACTGCATGGCCTACTCTTACAAGATGAAATTGTGATTTCTTAGTGTGATATGTTTATTGTTCACTACCTTCCTTTTATTTTCTCTATTCTCTTTGCCCCTCCCTCTTCAGGAGTGCCAAGAAACCTCAGATAATTTTTTGGGGCAGTACCCAGTGGTGAAAATGTATGCAAAACCCACAGGACAATTTTCCTGGGAATGGGGGTGCCGTTGATTTTGCTTGAGATTTGGGGGGAAAGTTAAGAAATTTAAATGGCAACATTATACAAATATTATGTAATGTGACAATAAATAAATATATGTTAATATAGTGCAAATAAATTCAAAGCCAAATGCTTTTTTTTTTTTAATTTTTTTTTTCAACGTTTATTTATTTTGGGGACAGAGAGAGACAGAGCATGAATGGGGGAGGGGCAGAGAGAGAGGGAGACACAGAATCAGAAACAGGCTCCAGGCTCCGAGCCATCAGCCCAGAGCCTGACGCGAGGCTCGAACTCCCGGACCGCGAGATCGTGACCTGGCTGAAGTCGGACGCTTAACTGACTGCGCCACCCAGGCGCCCCTAAAGCCAAATGCTTTTTAAAGGTAAGAAAAATATTTTCTAGACTTTTTTTGCTTATAGTAAAACTATCCTTTGCCATTGCGGTTCTATGTAGCAAAAATTTATGAAATAAAGTCATATGAGCTGTAAGGCCCAAATCTATCTAAAAGCCTACTTTGAAATTGCCAAGGAATTTTTTGGTTAACATGGTTAATTTTTAGCCATATCTAATAAGGCTTCTTTCAATTTCCCATGTCATAGTTTGGGTTCCTCAGTAAGCAGATTCTGAGATGGACTGGCTTTATCTTGCCATATTTCTAACTCTAGCCAGAGTTTTGCCTTTCACGTCCCTAGGGCCAGGAAGCAGAGAGAAACCTCACATTTCTAAAGGCTGCACGTCCCCAGACTGTGGACATGAAGGTTCTCAGGGAAGAGCTGTGAATAGGAAGAAATGATTGACACCTTCCATCCTGGTAGCTTTCCTAAAGTAGCCAAGAGCTTTTCAAAGTAGCTGCTTTGGACAAAGAAACACTCATTTAGATAACAAAATTCTAACATGCTTGGTAAAATTCAGTTTTACAACTTACCATTTCCTCACGTCTCTCTGGAATGCCAGTGGAGTTAGAGTGATAGCAAGAAGAAATTTCCTTTCCAGTTTAAACCCCCAAATAACTTTGCAGTAGCTCAACACTGGTAAAGGCCTGCGCCAGCTATGCTATGATCATTTTCTTTTTTTAGTATACTTGGAAGACAGAGAGTTGTGCCTCATTATACAATGCAGGTTTGAAGTGTACTTTTCTATCATGAATAGCCAAATAGCATCCAAAGAGACTCATAAGTCAATGTAAACTATTCAGTCTAATGTTCTAGATTCTGGAATATCATTACAGAGGAAAATGTTTCCTTCTCCTTGCCATTAGAGAACTATCAAAATGAGAAAGTATGAGATGCACCTGAATGCACAAGTGAGTCATGTTTAGCTTAATGTGAGCCTCTGCCCTGGCCCGGCTCCACCTTCCCTGTTTGTGTGGCGGGTTCAGCTAGCTGTGAGTTACATCATCTGTTTTTTGGAACCAGGAACAGGGCACCTTTGTGTATCATGTTTCTTCTGCTCCCGCACTGAGACTGCATGTCTGCATGTGTTCACTCTCTGGGCACCGTTCCCTGGTGTCCCTGAATAATGCCGGTACAGATTAACACCACATTGCTGGCTCTCATTTTTCAGCTCATCACTGTATTCTTTCCTGCAGAATGAAGCCTGCTTGGCAGTTTCATTACATTCAGTCTTGTATCCCAGGGATTGGGTTGGGCTCAGTTTCTGTTCTTCCCTACCTTACTTTCACACAAATTCCTTTGGACAGCCTGACTCTGTTATGATGTCCCATTATTCTCAGTGCCATGGAGGCTCCATGACCTGCTCCTCACACAATGGATGGAGCCATTTGGTTTTCTAGTCTCTTGGAATGGAACCTGAATTTTGTGTATTGGTCCCTATCTTTCAGCTACTGTTGAGGTCAGGATTTTGTCTATTCCTGCCCCCACCCCACGTTTTGGCTGGTTTCTCTTTCCTTTTTAGGTTGCTTATAAGGCACCAGCTATGGTATTTTATGTTTAATTTACTAAGGAAGCTAACACTATCATTAAATGAAATGTTAACTTATTTCTTAAGATACTCAACAGTAATTAGAATCTGGAGCATGATCTCTTTGGAGCATGATGTGAAATTACATTGTGTTTCTTTGTTTCAGGTCTGGATTTACATGAAGACCCTGGCAGAAAGACCAAAATACCATCTCCCAGTCTTTCTTTCTACCTGCACTGAAGATTGAATTTGTCTTGGGAAACTTTCAATCTTAGATGGTTAAGAATCCAGATTCAACGTAAGGTACCTAGACAACTATTCTCTGAGAATCCTGAAAACGTTGGATTTTAGGTTTCTTTTTTTTAAATTTTTTAAATGTTAATTTATTTTTGAGAGAGAGAGAGACAGTGTGAGTGGGGGAGGGGCAGAGAGAGAGGGAGACACAGGATCCGAAACAGGTTCCAGGCTCTGAGCTGTCAGCACAGGCAGTGCTCGAACCCTGAGATCATGACCTGAGTCAAAGTTGGATGCTTAACTGACTGAGCCACCCAGGTACCCCAGATTTTAAGTTTCTTCCTTCTCCTTCCCTCCACACTGAGAGAGAAAAAAACCCAACAATATCACAACTGTCTTTATATCCATGAAAGGGCTAGTATGTTCATTGGGGAAAATGTGAAAATCACATCCTCATAATAATAGAAATAAAAACAACAATTTCCAACATTAACACATCCATTAATATCATTCCTGCTACCACCAGTGGTACCACTTAATGAATCCGTGCTCTATAGGTGCCTTAAATTCATTCCATGATCAATCCCAGCAAGGGAAGCGTTATTATCCTCATCATACTTGGAAAGGAAGTCAAGTTTCAGAGAGATCAAATAACTTCTCTAAGATCACACAGCTAGTTAGTAGGTGACTGAACCAAAAATTGAATCTAGGTCTGCTTGACCTTTTAAAAATCTGTATTTTAGCTACTACACAAAGATGACTCTCATTAGCTATCAGCTTGCTCAAAGACTGCACTTGCCCAGATTTATGTACACAAGTAAATTAAATTTTCTGGTACAGTGGAAAACTGATTTTAACCTAGGTCCCAATTTTCCTTCCTTGTTATATTTTTCCTTTTCTGCTTGTGCAGATGTTGGCAATGTCTCTGCCTGTAACCAGCCAAATTGGCCAACAAGTGCCTTCAGTGGACTGTATGTGCGACTCAGGTCAGCTGTGACTGCTGGAGCGTTCTCTGTGGTCAAGTAGCTCTGAGAATTATGAGCTGCCATGCCGAACCAGGAAAGCCATTCCAATCTGGCTGAAATCTGTTCACCTTTTGCTTTTAGCCTTGCTCCTTTTCTTAGCGTGACTTTTTAGTGTCCAATTCCAGAGAAAGAAATCTTATACTTAGCTTGTACTTTTCAGATTATAAAGGTAATTGCTGAATCACTGTACTGACTCCCTGGCCCACCCCTAGGATGAAGGCAAAAGTGCAGACATTGACACAGGCAGCAGGCTTTGATTGTCCCAAACCTCCTCCCCACATGGAAAATGACATTCAGCTTCTCTGACCTCGGGTTCCTGATTTCTGATGTTTGTTTCCAAGAAGCAAGAAGCAAGTAGATGAGTAGACCAAGTTCAGACAGTGTGGATATTAAGCATGTTCTTTATTACCTAAAACCAATGTGATCAGTAGATGAAGCAAAAAAGCTCCCTTTCTCTGTTTGACTATCCAAGACTCAAATGGACATGTTTACATTTATAGTCTTCTTGATTGCGTCCTTCTTTGTCTGTGTTATAAATTCCTCCCCAAACCCTTCCCCAGAGCTTCATCGAGGAGATCTCATGAGGAATTAACGCTTTGCTTCATTTTATGTAATTTTCCTCTTTTTAATCTGTGGCCATAAGGTGAGGGTTCACTTCCAGGGCAACTGTGTGTGGAGAAAGTGTGGTGCTTTTTAATAGGAGTCCTTAAACTGCTTGGTCTGATTTCTGCTAACTAGTTAGCTCTTTTCACTTGTGAGTTAAAAGAATGCAAACCATTCCACTACCCTGAGTTTTTCTATTCTTGTTTGCCCCTATTCCTTCTCAAGATCTAGTGTGTGTGCCCTCTCCTGAATTTACAAATTTAATTCATTTTCTTTCCACCAGCTCAGTTTGATTCCTTTCACTTCATTCTATGTCAGATCCTCCCTTGGATCAATATGTTCCACTCAAAAGGAACTGGTTTCAAAGCTCAGCTTCTCAGTTCAGAAAACAACTTTAATTATCGTTGACAAACCCTTTCCTCTATGTGACACCTGTTATGTAAGTAGAGAAGATTTAGCCCATGCATTGAGATTGATCAAATGAAGGGTTTCTCTGATCTCTTTTTGTTTTCAGAAATCAAAAAGTACCAAAATGTTTTGGGGTGGCTGGGTGAAGAGAGTATCACCAGAGAATAAAATCTCAGCTTAATGATAGGGAGAGCATTTTAGTATTGTGTAAGCCACTGTAATTCAGAAACAAACCAGTGAAAAAATGAGGTGTGGCTGGAAGAATAAGAAGTAAATCGGAATTCAAAGATAAGTGTTTGGAAAGGACACTCTTGATAATTGCACTTCCAAGAAAAAAGATCAGGAAAAAATTTATAATGTGACATGTGATGGATTTCAGAGACCTATTTAGAACCATGGACTCAAGAAGCACTATGGGTGAAGAAATGCTTGGAAAGCATTTATTTCAGCAGCTCATTCTACTGAGTAGAAAACTGAAGTTTAGAGATGAGAAATGAGTTTTCCAAAACTACCTAACTACTTAGTGTCAGAGTTCACACTGGTGTTTCCTGGGTAAAAGATTCACAGTGGGCACATATTATCAAGGACGAGATTCTAACTATGCTTCCATCTGAAGCTGCCCTGAGATGTTTACTTCAGTTCAGTTTAATCAGTTCCACGTAAGTTCTACCCTCACTGCTTCCAAGGATTTTGGAAACCTCCATACTATTGAAGTCCCTGGAACTAAATAGCCAGAAATCCAGACAGTCTAGACTGACATTCTTTTCACTGAACTTGATATCACAGAAGGCAAAAACGACTCTTTTGGATTTTCACTGTTGGACAATAGCCCCTAGGAAAGGAATATAAAATATACATTTTTATAGATTCATGGAAGTATGTCAGAGGTTGGGTTCCCCCTAAGAAGATCCTGATTTGAGTGAGAAAAGTTTCTGTGAGAGATAATCCCAGAAAGTACCAATTGAGGAATGAGGATGTGAGCCAAGGAAGGACATCTTATCACTGTAGACAAGTAGGGTTCACTGATGGGGACCTCTGAGATGCTCTATAGAATATTCCTCAGAGTTGTTCCACGCAAGGATATTTGTTCACCAACTCCCAACTCCCATATACCACTGGCTGAGAGTTTCTCCTGTGACTAAACATTTTGGGTCTGTACTAGGAAAGGGCTGCACTCCAGTTTCTAAGGCTAGAGAAAAAAAACAACTCAGTAAGAGAATTGTGGATGATTGTAGTAAGAAACCATTGGTGCCCATGGGAATGGTGCATATTGAGGGAATGTGGGTAGAGTATGGATATTACCTGTTAAAAGAGGGAAATTAACAGTGCTAAGAATGGAGCATGAAGCACATAAACTCAAGGAGACCAGCCAAATGCCTTTTTAGTCTCATGGTATTTTCTTCAGGATATGAGTCTGGGTTTAATGGTTTTCAGTCTCTAGAAATGACTTATTTTACAACTTGAGATTATGTGGATTTTCTGTAAAATGTGCCGAGTAATACTGAAGCTGACTGGGAACTTCTCTGGATATTCCCATAAAGATGTCTCCAAATATTCCTAGAAAACTTTCGGTGAGCACCTTGTACATAGCTTCTTTGTTTTAGAAACATCTCAGGTCTGGGTAATGAAGGGTCAGAGGAGGTATGATTGGGAGCCGAGAGAGGAATATTTAGTGATGGGGACAAATAAAGATTGTTTAATATTTTAGTAACATTGGATATTACATCCCTGAGTTAAGGTTGACAATTCCAGGTTAAAAGACTGTAAAACCGAATGCATAATACTATGTGTGAAAAGTACTCGGGTATAGTTAAACTCTATTATTATTATTATTATTTTTTATTATTGATGTGGGGATTTGAAGGAATCAGGAATTCAAGGAGGTAGGTCAAGGAATGGTAGCCACCAATAGGTGGACATCTCAACACATTCTGTAAAATCTATGCAAATCAACAAAACTAAAAATGAAAACCACACCAATCCCACTCTTTGGAATGACTCCATGTTATAGTGAAATACACCGTTCCATTTACCAGTGGGTGGGAAAATAAATACCAGTCTGCAATGGAACTATTTCTCAACTCTCTGCTCCAAGATTTCCAGAGAGCAAAGTGTGGAAAAACTCTGCAGAAGAGACAAAAGAGAAAACAGAGAACCTTGGGGCCACACTTCTGGGGAAATGACAGTAAAAGCAAGGGGAAAGAGCTTTTTGGAAACTTCACAGTGAAAGAAGCAAGAAGGAAAATGTTAGAACCTTATAAGATAAATACAAATATAAATTATCTTAAGACACACTGTTTTCCACTTTGCTTCAACACTAAAAAGCCATTTCCATTGTCACACTGACAGTGGAGGGTGATACAGAACTAGGTATCTTGTTTACCTCCCAAATCATCATCCCTGGTTATTAAATGCAAAAATGCAAGCAGTCTTCATCTACATGAAGAAGAAAATAAAGAATTAGAACAAAAACTTGATTTTACCTGATAAAAATTATCTCTGAAAGGCAACCACAAACCAAAGAATACTGTCATATAACTCTACTGAATTAGTTAATTCTCAAATAAATTAAATATATAACAATATAAAGAAGTGCTTTGATCACTTTTCTAAGAACAGAAATGGAAAAGAAAAAAAAAACAAAAAAAAAGAAATGAGTATTTCATTCAGGGAAGAAATATAAAAAAGGAAAAAAGAGAGAGAGACTAAATTACAAGTTGCTCAATGAAGAAAAAATTAAATAAAAACTTAAGTGTCAATGAAAAGGAGCAGAACAATAACTAAAAGAATGAAAACAAGATAAAGAAAGAAAAAGGGTCAGAAAGAAAGGGATGAGAATGGGAAACGGATCAAGAAAATTCAACATTCGAATAATTGAAGTTCTGAAAGGAGAAAAAGAAAACAATGGAACAGGACAAATATTTAAATAATAATCTAAGGCAATTTTCCAGAAATAAAAGGAAACTTGCATCTACATATTTAAAGGGCTCTCTGGGTACCTAAGAAAATTACCACAGGATGATCAAATCTGAGGCATATCCTAGTGAAACTTTTGGACTTTAAAGTTGAGAAATTTCCCAGTGTCATAAAACAAAAGGATCTAATGGCTTAAAAGGGCAAGAGACTCAGGGATCAAGCAATGATGAAGCAGCATATTCAAGAAACTCAAGAAAAGAATGTGTGTTCTAAGGATATTCAGCCAAGATAGCTTACAAATATCAAGACACAAGAGCTAATCATTTCAAACTCAGGGTGAGCAAATGCTGAGAAAATACACAGAAAATACTATAAGCATGGTATTTATAACATAAGGCAAAATGACAAGGTGACACCAACAGTGTCAGTAATACAAGTAAATATGAATGAGCTTAATTCATTTGTTAAAAGAAAAACAATTTATAATTTATCTCAAAAAGCACGATCCAACTGTATACTTTATAAAAGAGGCACATCTGAACCAGACTATTCAGAGATGCTGAAACTAAAGGGCTGAGCAAAGGTAGGAGAAGAGAAACAATGACAGAGCAGGGATTTAGATACTGATATTCCTGCCCCAAACGCATGACCTTGATATAATCACAAGGAAACACTGGATAAACTCAAGTCAAGAAAGATTTTTACCAAATAATTGGCCTGTACTATTCAAAGTTAAAAAAAAAAAAATTAAAGTAGTGGAAAACAAAATCATAAATTGTGCAGATCAAAGGAGGTTAAACAGTCTGGTAATTGAATGGAATGTGTGGTACTGGGTTGGGCTCTATACCAGGCTTCTTTTTATTTTTTATTTTTTCCTACAGAGAACATTATTGTTGTAATCGGCAAAATATTAACAAAGCTTATAGATTAAATAATAACATTATATCAGTGCCACTTTCCTAATATTAATATTTTTACTGTGATTATGTAAATAAACATCCTTGATCTTAGCGAGTACACATTGAAGTATTTAGGGTTAAAATGGTATCATATGTGCAAAAGTTACTGCCAAATGGCTCTGAAAATTTATAATAGTTTGTACTGTGTGTGTGTGTGTGTGTGTGTGTGTGTGTGTGTGTGTGTATGTGCGTAGGTAAAATGTTCAGGGATTCTTTGTAGTATTCTTGCAACTTTCTATAAGTCTGAAACTATTCCAAAATTTAAAAACTACAAAAACAATTTTCATAGTATGGATACAGACCGGTTAAGTTAGGCATTTGCAGCCATTGGAAGGATTTAAGTGTATCTTCTGCAGGCTTTGCTGTGTCATAAATTTCATTGTTTCCGGGTGAATCCTGTTTCAAGGACTTGCTCTGCCCTGGTTTTTGGACTGTGACTGGATACAAATGCCATCAAGTTCAAAGTAGTGTGATTTTTAGAAAGAGAACACACACAAATTCCATCTAAGTGATTTTGCTTTTCCTGAAAAGAATCTTACTTAGATAAAGTGAAATTAGGAGTAAAGATGCGGCCCAAGGGGCTCTTTGGACATAGATGCTTTGGAGGTTTTCTGAGAGGCTAATGATGTTGTGTTGATTCCCATATGTTAAATACAAGCCTTAAAAAAAATCTGAGATGGAGTGCCTGGGTGGCTCAGTCAGTCAACCATCTGACTTGATCTCAGCTCAGGTCTTGATTTCAGGGTCTTGAGCGCAAGCCCTGCCTGGGCTCCGTGCTGGGTGTGGAGCCTACCTAAAAAACAAAAATCTGGGACATCCTAGGGCTTTTAAAATTACCGAGTACATTTCTATTGCATCATAGAACTCAATCTTAATGGTAAATTAAACAAAAGCAGAGATAATGGCCCTTGGAAGTAATAGTTTGTAAAACAATGGTTCTTAGGCAGCTTGCTCGCTTTGTTAGCTTTCTTGCTCACTTTCTTTTTCATTGATTTTGGAAAAGATGGAGGCATTATATGATAGATGCAATTATTTTTATAAGCCTCCAGATCCAACATGAGATAAAGTTTAAGCTATATTAGGAGTTACAACATGCATGTAGCTATGGGGGGAAAAGGAATGAGAAAAAAGGTAGATATTTCATTTTATGGTCTTTTGTTTTGCCTTGAACCTATAATCATCACATTAAAAATATTTAGCACTTTTAAAACATGTTGAAACAGATTTAAAGATACAGAAACATACAGAGGATGGCTTAATGCATAGCCATGATTCAATCACCAAGACTAATAAATATTAAACTTCTGTTATTTTTGCTTTAGGTATAATCTTAATACAAGAAGTCCCATTTCTCTCTCTTCTCCTAAAACAACGATTGTCCTGAATTTTGTATGTATTCTTCAAGTCCGTGTTTATTACATATGTTTATCCATTATAATATGTATTTGGGGTATGTTGGTATTGAAAATTTCACAAATTATACCATGCTAGCTATATCTTTTCACGAAATATTTGTTTGGGATCTGACCTTCAGTGATTGTATTTAAATCTCATTTCATTTTAACTGCTATACAAGTATCATAATGTACCCCATTTCGTTTATCTCTTTTAATTACAATCAATGTTGCAGTTAGCAATGTGATACTTACCCTCTGGAAGTACACGTGTAAGAGTTTCTCTGCAATATATCTAAAAGCAGACTTGGTATGTTTGCCACATATTGTTGCTTTTCAAAACAGTTCAAAGACATAATTGCTCTTCTAAGCAGCTATGCAAATGTATACTCACCATCTATGATTTATGAGTCCCTGTTTCCCTAGGAACTTGCCTATGTTTGGTGTGTCAACATTTTTGCCAGTCTGATGGATTTGACATGGTGGCTCATTATTGTTTTAATTTTGCATTTCTTTGATCATTAAGGGAGCTGGGAATCTCATCATATGTCAGTCACTTAAGGTTCCTAATCTGTGCGTTATGTGTTCATATCCTTTGTCTATTTTCCAGTGGTTAAAGAGGTTGTTTTAATTTTTTTTTCTTAGACTGACTTAGAGGATTTTTTTTTCATGTTTAGCATACTAACCCTTTGTCATATATATCACACACATATACATATATATATGACAAATATACTTGTCATATATATGACATATATATATATCATATATATGACAAATATATTCTCTCCCTAAAGTTAAAAAGTTTTCATTTTCATAATGACTTTTGTTTTATGTAAATTTCAGGGTCAGTTAAGTTCATGTTTAGGTTTGAGATTTTTAAAATTGATATGGCATTGAATTTATAACTTAATTTGCATAACATGCATATCTTGGACATTATGACTTTCCATCTGGCATCACGTATTTGCCTATATCGTCATTCATTTAGATCATTTAGATGTTTCATGTTCGTCCATAATGAGCTGAGTATGTTTTTTCATCTCATTTGTTAAAATTATTCCTAAGTGCATTATACATTTATTGCCACTATGAATATTTTCCATTATATCTCTTTATTGTAGGTATATATGAAAGCTCTTATTTTTTATGTGTTAAGTGGAAATTCATAACTTATTTAGAATTCTCTTATTAGCACTAATCATTTATAGACATTCTTTTGCTTTCTGTGTACAAGATATTTCCTAAAAGTAATGTTACATTTGCTTTTAACTTTTCAATTATCGTGACTCCTATTTCTTTTTCTTCTTTTATTATATGGTTTGGGACCTTTAGTGTAACATTAACTTTATTGAGAATGCTCCTCAAGTTTTACCAGTAGAATGGTTATTATTTCCTGTTGTAAATTATGGATAGACTCATTTTGTCAAGCAAAGGAAGGGCTTTTTATGATTAAAGTCTGAATATACTGTTTTATAACAAATGAATGTTAGATTTTATCAGGAAGGTTTTATTGCTTGTTTTGGTTTTTTTATGGACTGATTGGGATCATGTGCTTTTTTTTTCTTCCCCAGGGCGGGCACATGACTGAGGCTGGCCCAGTGGGCTAAAGGAAAAAACGTTCAGTTATAATTGAGTAAGTGTTTTGTTTAGCTTTGTTTTTCTTTCTTTTGCTGCTGGATCCAAAAAAAAGAAAAAAGAAAAGAAAAGAAGAAGAAGAAGAAGGAGGAGGAAGAGGAGGAGGAGGAGGAGGAGGAGGAAGAGGAGGAGGGAAGAGGAAGAAGTATTTGCCCTAGTTTCTACAGGATGCAATCCTGAGGAAAAAGCTAATAGAGAATCCAAAAGGAAAAGTAACAAAGTGAATCTTAACCCTTTAGGTCCTATACATGGAGCCCATTCTACCTATAATCTTTTTAGGGGAACTGATAAAAATTATTAACTTTAACTCTAGTGTTAGTACTAGTCATCTATCACTTGTAGCCTGATGCTGAAGGGTAGTAGAATTCTGGGGCGTTTGGGTGGCTCAGTTGGTTAGGTGTCTGACTTTTGCTCAGGTCATGATCTCACAGTTCATAACTTAGAGTCCCATGTCATGAGTTCAGGCCCTGAGTCGGGCTCTGTGCAACAGAGTCTGGAGGCTACTTAGGATTCTGTGCTTCCCCCTCTCTCTCTGTCCTTCCCCCACCTATGTTCTCTCTCTTTCTCTCTCAAAAATAAATAAATAAACATTTAAACAACAATGAATAAAAAATAAAGGGTAGTATATGTCAATACCTCTGCTGGTAACATTCAGAGAACAGGTGTAGAGAGTCCACTAGCTGACAAGGAACAGAATATCTATGCAGTTCAATTGTGAAATTCCAAAGCTAAGATCACTTGTGAACATGGTAATCTTTTCTTTTTCAAGATATTTTCTCATATTCATTACATACTGAAGTATGTAACTGCCCAAGTATTAATTGCCCAAGTAATGGACAAAGAAGATCAGAATCTTCAAGTCTGATTAAGGCATAGACTCTGGAATGACTACAGCTGTGTGATGGTAAACAAGGTACTTGACATCTCTGAGCCTCAGTTTCCTCATCTTTATTTACTTTTTTTAATTTTTTTTAACGTTTATTTATTTTTGAGACAGAGAGAGACAGAGCATGAACAGGGGAGGGGCAGAGAGAGAGGGAGACACAGAATCCGAAACAGGCTCCAGGCTCTGAGCGGTCAGCGAAGAGCCCGACGTGGGGCTCGAACTCACGGACCGCAAGATCATGACCTGAGCTGAAGTCAGCCGCTTAACCGACTGAGCCACCCAGGTGCCCCTCCTCATCTTTAAAAAATGAAGTAATGCATGAAAAGCATTTGGCAGTGTCTGGCATATAATAAGCAGCAGTGAATGTTCATGATTATTGCTGTTATCAAGAGGAAAGAATCTTTTTTTTTTTTTCTGAAACCTCCATAGACAGAGGTCTGAAATACAATGCACCTTTGTCATCCCTGTCGACTGATTTTTCTTCAGACGGAATTAAATTCCAGTCAGCACTAAACTTTTCCAAATGTTGGAAAGTCTTTAATAACTCTCTTAGGTATGCACAAAATGAAAATGTCTGAGGCAAAGAGAGCAAGGAGGTAGAGTGGTTATCTGTAAAGGTAAAGCTGAAAATTTGAGAGCAATTTGACACTGTCCCTAGCTGTGACAAGCTAGCTGTAACAACCAAATGATAGCGAAAGAGAAATGAAATGATGCCTGATGTCTAGCCATTTCAGTTCAATTAAAGACCATGACTTGGTGATTATGCTGTGTTCAAAAAACTGCAGAAGTCTGGAAGGTTACTGCCTTGGGAGAAAAGCATTATCGGAGGTTGGTAAAATATAGACCACAACGGAAAATTAACAAGTTGCTTGGATCAAGGGGTAGTGATTAGGTGAATAGATGCAGGAAATTGCTACATGGACTGCTACAAGTATAATCATGACTTGGTTCTTGAAAATAAATTAATCAGATGGATGGAAATTTCTTCCTGTGAGAAAGTGTCAAGGGAAGAGGATTTAGCCCTAGGAAAACAAAGAAAATGAAGGGGTGTTTTGAATGCAGACGTTGCAATGAGGTATGTGTACCTTCTAGAGTGTCAGAGGTACATTGACAAGGGGGATTGACCACAGATGGAAAGCTGAGAAA
Organism: Prionailurus viverrinus; assembly: GCF_022837055.1. NCBI lineage: Eukaryota > Metazoa > Chordata > Mammalia > Carnivora > Felidae > Prionailurus > Prionailurus viverrinus. Next base: position 131,981,734 of record NC_062561.1, on the reverse strand, counting down.
TCCTGAGCAGGACCCAGTGACCAAGGCCACAGCCTCTGGAGCCAGACCTTTTGTATCTCTGGTCCCTGTTCCACTGCTTATTAGATGTGTGATCTGGTAAGTGACATAACTTAGTGCTTCACTTTTCCCCTCTTTAAAATGGGAAAATATAACATCATAAAGGTGTTGAAAGTAGAAAAATAATTAATATGTATAAAACCCTCAGAACAGTGTTTGGTACATGATATTTACTGTCTGTTAGTTATATGTTATTGTTATCATCATTAGAAACAAACAAATCTATAATTCCTGTGGTTGTTTTGGATACTTATCTGTGCAGAGGTGGAGGTTAGAACAGATGTTTCAAATCATTAATACTAAGTGACTGCCAGGAAGCAAGCCTGAGAGAGAAGAGGAAGGAAGGAAGGAAGGAAGGAAGGGAGGTAGTTGAAGTCTCCAATCTCTAAGAGGAGCACCCCTTCACTATCATAACATACAATGCGTGTATAGGCTTGTTTTCTAAGTACTCCTGCACAACCGCCTTCTGCCTTTACATGGGAAGACAAGGCTCCCCTTTCTGAATATTCACCCTAAACTCTAAATAAAAACAGCCCATTCATGACCGATTAAGGGCCCAGGGCTTTGGAAGTTATTCCCGTGATCTCCTTATTTGCTGCAAATAAAGATTACTTTTGGGGACAGTTCCATCTGATGCAGTCTCAGTCAGTAACTCATGAAGGAGCATACTCACATTAGTCGGGTTACAGGTGGACAGCCTCTCACCTTGTTCTCTGCCCAAATTCCTCTTTGTTCTTGGACCCCCGAAGGGGCGGAGGGTGGGGCTTCCTTTGCCTCCAGGTGTGTGGAGTTTAGTAGCTTAATGACTTAACAATCACAGTTAAACTTTTCACCTGGAGGACTAGAACCTTTGCAGATAATTGCTTCATCCTCACATCCCTCAGGAGAGGACGTCAGGAAACAGAATGATGCTTCTCAGAGCTCCAGCAGAACGGAGGTCCCACTGCCCACGGTGATAGTCTCTACAGTATGCTCTTACATCCAGTGGCTTTCCCTCTTGCCTTTTCCCTGTCATTACATATCCTCACTTCTGTTCCTTGGGGTCACCTCCAAAACCACTACTTGTAACCCATTCTTTGTCTTAGATACTGCTTATGAGGGAAGTAAGCTAACACCCATGCTGGGGTTTACATATTTTTGGAATGAAAGAATAAATGATGAATAAACAAATGAGGTAATGAATGAGAAGAAAAACTGCTGTGTTTAGCACTGCTATGGCTTATTACACTTTGTATTCTGTTGGTTTTTGCTGATTCCAATGGAGAGAATGGATGCTGGAAGTCTACAATCTATTTAATGGTTCTACTATAGAAATTAGGCTTCTGGTCGCTCCCTGCTCTCTTGCTCGGCCTCACAGAGAGGCCAGTGTGTGTTTCTGAGTAGACTTCCTGAGGCTCACATTTCCTAAACTTGAAGCAGTTTGTTTCTAATAGGAGTGTGAGAATGGAAGCCCCAGGATGTGACCAAATTAGCCTTTGGCTAACAATAGCAGACCAAAGTTGGTATGTTTTTCACAGCTTGATTAGAGGCGTTTGCATTTAAGAAGCGCAGGATTATTACATGTGACTTCCAGGAGAGCAGCTGGGACATTATTCTCTCTGTTGCCCACCACAGAGAATCTGCTGTAGTTGAGAAGTGTCTCTAGTTCAACCCAGATCTGGCCTCCCCACCTGAATGCCTTTCTGATGCCAGAGCCCTTAGCTCCCCAGCTGTCTCCCCTTGTGCCTGAGCTGCTTTCTCCCTACTATCCTTTGACTCTGTGATGGTCCTTGAAATTTGCCTCCAAACTTAGATTTTCTCCATTTTCTATTCCCTGTCAAAAGTGGTTGAAGAGCCCTCGGGTATGTTGAGAATCCGGAAGGAGCATTTATATGTATTACCAAAAAGGCAGCTTTTTGTAAACTCCTATTTCCCATTGTCCTTTAAACCACCGGCACCAGAAACGTAGAGGGCTTGTTAAATGTACAGATCCTCGGGACCTACCCCAGAACTACTACTCAAACAGAATCACTGATTGTTGGGGACTGGGAATCTGCATTTTAACAAGCTCTTCAAGTGATTTTATGCACACTCAGGTTTGAGAGACACTTTAATTTGTTCCCTTCTATCATGTTTCTCAAATGTTCTCTCCTCTTTCCTCGCTGAGAAGGTGAAAAGGACTCACTGAAATGTCTATTTCTGTACAGCTTTTGACCGAAGCCAGAACCAAAGCAGATTTGCTATGCAGTTTTTCCTCATTAGATACAAGGTCAAAGAGGTAATTACTCATTTATTTTCCATCGGAGGTGACCAAAAAGACTTTCTTGTTGTGGCACATTCTGTTGTAGTTGGTTGGTTATTTTTTTCCCCTGTGTCAGGAAGGAAACCCATCTGAAGCAAGCACCAAAGGTGAATGTCTGCATTCTTTTTAGAGGCCACTACAAGTAGGAGAAAGCTCTAAGTTAGCTCAGCAATTAACCCAACTTACTCAATAGAATCACCTGGAAAGCTTGAGAAATACCAATGCCCAGGTGCTCTTGTCTAGAAATTCTGATTCAATCTGTTTGGGGTAGGACCTGTCTATTTTAAACTTTTTTTTCTTTTACCTTTATTTTTATGTATTTGGAGAGAGAAGTAGAGAGCACGTGTGGAGAGGCAGAGAGACAGGGAGCCAGAATCCCAAATGGGGATGCAGGGCTCAAACTCATGAACTATGAGCTCATGACCTGAGGGAAAGTCAAGAAGTCAGACACCCGACTGATTGAGCCACCCAGCCGCCACATACCTACCTATTTTAAAAGGCTACCTAGGTGAGATTCTAAGTAAACTAGATAATTATTGTGTAGTCACTAAGGGCTTGGGCTTGGGCCTTGTGTTGGGGGTATACATGTTTTTAGTGGAAAAGATGGGGATGTATATGCCAGGTTGAAGGAGCTTCAAGAAATTATGTGGAGGAATGGACATATGAGGATATCTAGGAGGCAAGTAAATTCAGTTGACCCAAGATTATCATCAGAAAACCATGTTCATGGAAGTATAGACACAGATATAGATATAGATCCATTTCTGATGAAAGGCCTTCACTAAGATAAAACGTTAACTTTCATGAAGTGACATTACTTTTGAACTTATGCAAAATGGCTTATACTTATTGGCTTATAAGTATACTTAATGGCTTATAACTTATACTAAATTATTTGTATAACTTACAAATCCAGGACAAGTCTTTATCTCCTAATGTAACTTCATCTTTCCTTTAACTAGACAAAGAAAATTATGTGGTCCCTGATATTTTATTTTAGATTTTGGCTACTGGGAAACTCAGTATTAATGTTAGTGCTCAATTATGGAAACTCATACCAGACTCCAGATAAAATTTTCTTCTCCACTCTTCGTATTATTTTCAGTATTTCTTGTTAATCTATTTTTTAATTAACTTATTTAATATATGCTTTAACATAGTAATGTATCTATTCCTTTGTGGAAGTAAACAAATATAACCTTTATATCCATCTACCTTTCACCGATATATGCCAAAATTACGAAAGACGACACGATCTGGCTCCTGCCCGCTCTCTGATCTCATTCCTTCTCACTTTCCACTTTTGGTGGTCTCTGCTTTTTCTGTTACCCAACATACTAGGCTAAATCTCATTTGCTTTCCTTCCTCTTGGATTTTCCCTTCAACTAGGATAGTGCTGCCCAATGCTTTGCCTATCTTGGGACACACAGAAAAATGGGAACATCTGCACAACAATTTGGGAGTAAAGAGAGAAAGCTATCGACTACTGAGTCCTAGAGGCTGCTGTTTAAGGGCTTCACTGCCCCAGGCTCTGCCCAAAGGCAGAGATGATCAGTATGTTACTGTCACATCCCATCCGTGAGATCTTGGAATGGCTGTCTTCTTTACATTATTTGGATGTCAACTTAAATGTCACCTCTGAGGGAAGCCTCACATCACTAATCCTATAAGAGTATGCACCACCCCCCCACCCCCGCAGCCACTCCACCATATTGCTCAATTTTATCTTCCTCATAGCATTATCAGCACCTGAAATTATGTATGTATGTATGTGTGTATGTATGCATTTATTCACCAGCTTATAGTTTGTCTCCACTAGTTTCAATACAGGGTCCTTAAGTGCCTTGTTTATCACTATGAATCAAAAGCCCAGGAAAAAAAAGTAAGTACTCAATAAACACAGCAGAATGACTGAGCCAGGATATTCTGCACTCCTCATGAGGCTTTCTAGTGTGGCCGGGGAGCATGCTTCACTAAACGAGTTAATACAGGGGCTCTGTCTTCTTCATAGTCCTTAGCACATGTCTATCTTTATAGTCTTACAGCCTGGCTCACAGTAGACATACATTAAGTGCTCGTATAAATGAATGAAGGGAGGAAGAAAGGAAAGAAGGAAGGAAGGAAAAGATTATTGAACACAGATTTAAGCTTCTTTGGTCTATTTCAAATTCTTTGGGTATTTTCAACTGGATTTGGGCAGGAGGTTAGCCTGAAACTTGGATAGTCATGGTATGTATCTTTTAACTGATGCAGTCAGACCAATATAAGGCATCCATTATGTGATCTAGGGCAAATCACTTAACGATGAGGACCTTCAGTTTCCTTTCCTGCAAATTGATTAAGTTTGGGCTGGAAGAGCTTGCAGTCCCCTACCATTTTATACCAACTGACAGAAAGTCAGGAAGGAGGTGCTGAGGAAGTTAACAGGCAGACAATCCATACTAGTTAGGGTCTCAGGGTCCTCCAAGGGGCATCAGAGGCTATTCTTTAAAAACATGATTGGTAATGGGGTGCCTGGGTGGCTCAGTCGGTTGTGCCTCTGACTTTGGCTCACCTCATGATCTCACGGTTCTTGGGTTCGAGCCCCGTGTCAGGCTCTGTGCTGACAGCTTGGAACCCAGATCCTGCTTCAGATTCTGTGTTTCCTTCTCTCTCTGCCCCTCCCCTGCTCACACACTCTCTCTCTGTTCCTCAGAAAAGAATAAACATTAGAAAAACATTAAAAAACATGATTGGTAAAAATAAGCCAGGAAGCCCTGAGGACATGTTTTGAGGAGGACTGAACTTTCTACCTAGGATCTATGTTGTCCTCTCTCTCTGCCTGATTAATGCTGAGCATGAGGTGGTGACCTTGAATGAATGAGCAACAACAGTTGCTCTACAGGTAGTTGCGTGTAGGAAGTCGTTGTCTAGGGCCGCAAATTTTGTTTCCTCATTATACTCAAGCATTTAAGAAACAAGCCCAAGGCCTTTCTTGGCCTCCATTTATCTGTCTGAAAAATTGAACGGCCTACACTCTTATGAAGACGAAATCAAACAGTACATGGAAAGGGCCTGGCATAGTGTCAGGAATATAAGAAACAATCATGCTGGCTATTACTGTTATTACATTATGCAAGTCATGAGCTGGAAGCCAGAATATTTAATCCCAAATACTGGCATTTGATTCCACTTCTTTCTACTGAAGACAGAGCAGTTGGCTCCGCAGTCCAGAGGAAGAGATCCAGGACCACACATGACAGTCATCTTCAAATCGAATGCCTCCATGTATTAATAAGCCCAGCTGTGCTTCCCTAACAATGTGGAAAATCTGCAAAATCCAAAAAGAAGCCAAAACAAGAAATACTCAGTCTGGAAGCAAATTTCAGTTTTAGATTCATTAACTGATGCACCTGGGATGAATGGCTTCCAATCGTCATTCCAATTTTCAGTAAAAATTGCTGAAAGGCATAGCTCGTACTTGACAATTCTATTTACTTAATTTTAGTTTTCAAGGTGTAATTGGAGATTAGGAATAAAATAATTTTAGAAGACAGATATTATTCACTATAAAAATGGCTACACTGCTAATGATGAGCTCTAAACAGAATTTCAAAATACTAGTTCTCAGACAATTTCAAGTAAGAAATTGGTTTAGTAAAACATAAACAGGGGCGCCTGACTGGGTTAGTCTGTACAGCATGAGACTCTTGATCTCAGGGGTGTGAGTTCAAGCTCCATGTTGGGCATGGAGCTCACTTTTTTTTTTATTTTGTTTTTTTAATGTTTATTTATTTTTGAGACAGAGAGAGACAGAGCATGAACAGGGGAGGGTCAGAGAGAGAGGGACACACAGAATCCGAAGCAGGCTGCAGGCTCCGAGCTGTCAGCACAGAGCCCGACGCGGGACTTGAACCCACGGATGTGAGATCATGACCTGAGCCGAAGTCAGACACTCAACTGACTGAGCCACCCAGGCACCCCGGAGCTCACTTTTAAAAAAAGAAAATAAATAAAAATAAAATATTAATAGCAAATTTTGACTAATTTTAGAACTTTTTTCTGTAGAATTTTTAAGTCATTGATTATCAGCTTAAATAATAAGTTTTAATATAATTTCTCTATATTCTGGGGCATCTGAGTGGCTCAGTTGGTTGGGCGTTTGACTTGGGCTCAAGTCATGATCTCAGGGTTGGTGAGTTTGAGCCCCGCATCGGGCTCTGTGCTGACAGCTAAGAGCCTGGAGCCTGCTTTGGATTCTGTATCTCCCTCTCTCTCTGCTCCTCTCCCACTTGCATTCTGTCTCTAACTCTCTCAAAAATAAATAAACTTTAAAAAAATTTTTAAAAATAATTTTTCTGTATTTTCCATTACATAAAGTGATGTATATATAACTGTCTTTTAAAATGTAAGATAAAATTCTATATTAATATTTATGCCGATGAATATTTATGTTTGGTGAAAAGAGATTTTGCATAAATGGAAAAGATGAAGAAAGCCCCATATTTTTTGAAAAACTAAGTTTTTTTTTTTTAAACTAACATTTCTCAAACACTTATAAGGAGCTCTGCTAAAGTTCTTCAGTTGCATTTTCTTATTTAATCCTGATGTAACCTAGTAAGGTGGACATTTTCCTAACTTGTGCTTCTGGTAAATCTTGAAGATTGTATATTTTAAAATTTCTCCCACTGCAAAATACCAAGGAATCATAGGCAAGTAAAAACTAACAGGCAGAGCTGAGCTCTCAAGAAATTAAGGACAATCTTGAGTGTCCTCAAAACAATAGGAAAAAAAACACCAGTGTAATTATCCAGAAATGAAGTTACAGATACCTTGGAGACATCTGCTGATCACACGTACATAAATCCTGAAGTTTTAATGTCTTTTCAGTGAACCAGAACAAATCCTAAGACATAAAAGATGGCAGGGTGGGGAGTTGGAATGGAGAGTGACATAAAGCTAGAATCCTCAGAGAGCTTCAGGGAAAACAACATGTATCTCTGATTTGAATCCAACACAGGGATAAAGACAGATCTGATAATACCTAGCCATAGATGATGCCCCCACACAGGTTAGTAGTATGCTGTCAAAAACAAATCTTCCTGGAAGAAGGTCCGCTGAATCAAAATTTTCAGGATTCCCATAAACAGAGACTAACCAAATTTAAACTCACAATACAAAATCACCAAACACAATAGCAACCAAGCTACGATGAGTGAAAATTAGCAGAAAAGAGAATTAGGGGCACAGATATTATAATAATCCAAGACAGAATATGAAATGAACATGCTTAAAGTTTTAACAGAAATGATGTAATTATAAACTTGAGCAAGAAACAAATGTCTATTAAAATAACTTGGTATATTTGAAAAACAAAGTAAAACTTCTAAAAGCAAAATATATAGTTGAAATTGAAGACTTAAAGGATTGGTTAAACGGCAGATTAAACACAGTAAAGAATTAATAGACTAGAAGATGATATGAAAAAATTAACCAGAATGCAATATAGGAGGAGAAATTAAAAGTATGACAGAGAGGGGCATCTGGGTGGCTCAGTCGTTAAGCGTCTGACTTCGCCTCAGGTCACAATCTCACGGTCCATGAATTCGAGTCCAGTGTCGGGCTCTGGTCTGATGGCTCGGAGCCTGGAGCCTGCTTCCGATTCTGTGTCTCCCTCTCTCTCTGCCCCTCCCCTGTTCATGCTCTGTCTCTCCCTGTCTCAAAAATAAATAAAACGTTAAAAAAAATATGACAGAGAATTAAGAGACAGTGAAGAGAAGGTTCTCCTCTTACTATATCTAGAATCTCGGGAAAAGAATAAAATGAATAAGGGAAAGGAAATACTTGTTGAATTAATGGTGAATGAATGAATCATAATTTCCCAGAGTTAATGGAAGTTATAAATCCTCAGTTTTAAGAAGCTAAATAAATCCCAGGAAAATGAGAAAAAAAAATCCACAGCTACACATACTGAGGCAATTTGCAAAACCCAATAAAAACTAAAAGCCAGGGATCTCAAATCCAGCCAGAGAGAAAAGGAAGTTTACTCATACACTAATGACAAATGACAGTAAGTTTCTCATCAAAAGCAATAATGCAAGACAAAAAAATATTCCAGTAATATCTCCCAGTTCTGAGAAGCATAAAGCTGTCAACCTATAATTGTGTACTTAGCTAAATGAGGGTGAAATAAAAACAATTCTGTCAATAAAAAACGAGGAGAGCTTTCTGCTAACAGACCTCTATAAAAGAAATTTCTAAAGGATATTTTTAAGGCTGAAGAAAATAATCGCAGAAGAAGTATGTGAGACACAAGAAGGAATGATGTTCAAGTAAATGGGTAACATATGGACAAATGTAAGGAAACACTGACCGTATAGCGCAAGAGTCATGTCTAATTAAGAGAGTAACAATCAAAAGCATGAGGCAACTGATTGCTTCACGACAATACCCTGGACAAGGATGGTCTGAATTAAAGTATTTAAGTACACTTGTGTCATTTGAGAGGTGGTGACAAAAATGAATAATCTTTGTAGTTTAAGTTGTTTTTACATGTTAAAATGGTAACATCTAGTCATGACTAGAATACAGAACTTCTAATACAATGAGGAAAAAAAAACTAATCTTGAAACTCAGCCAATAGAGTGGAAGCAGCAGAAATGGGTACAAGAGAAGCATAGAAGAAACAGAATGAAAATAAAAACAATAAAATAACATAGCTGAAATAACATAGCTGATACAGACATAGTCACAGTAAAATTAAGACTAAATTCCTATGCTAAAACACTAATATTTCCAGATTCAGAAAGAAAATAATTATAATGCTTTTACAAGGGACTCATGTAAAACTTGAAGATATAGCAAAGATGGAAGATAATATATGGACTGAGCTAAACCAGGCAAATGCTTACCAAAAATTACTGATATAGACAAAATAGTACTTAAAGCAACAAACAATATTAAGGGTAAAGAGTGTAAGCTATTTACGTCAGCAGGAAGATATACTAATTACAATAAGTATGTACTGATCTATTATTTGTCCAGAAGATAAATGAAGCAGATATTAACAGCACAACAAGGAGAAGTTGACAAATCTGTCATTGTGAGAAGTTCACTTATCCTATCCTATCCTATCCTATCTCCTTACTAATTTTTGTCTGCTTGATTTATCAACTCCAACATTTATCGGAGGTTGATAGATCAAGCAGACAAAAATTAATAAGGATTAGGAACTTTGAAAAACATAATTAACAGGTTTGATCAAACAGATGTGAAGAGAGCCACAAAATATGATTAGATGATATGTCTTCTCAATTACACAGGCAATACTTATCATAATTAATTGTGTACTAGGCAATAATATCAATTTGAAATTTTAAAGGAATTGGTGTATTTCAGATTCTCTGACAACAATAAAATTAAGTTACAAACTAATAATAGAAGGTATCTAAGAATGACTTCATTTGATTGGCATTTTTAAAAAAATTTTTTCCAAGTTTCTATTTGAATTCCATCTAGTTAACATACAGTGCAATGTTAGTTTCGGGTGTAGAATTTAGCGATTCATCGCTTACACGCAACACCCAGTGCTCATCACAAGTGCCCTCCTTAATCACCTGTTTAACCCATCCCCCTGCCCCTCCTCGCCTCTGGTAACCTTCAGTTCATTTTTTGTAGTTAAGAGTCTATTTCTTGGTTTGCTTCTCCCTTTCTTTTCCCCCTTCTATGTTCATTTGTTTTGTCTTTTAAATGCCACAGGAGTGAAATCATGATATTTGTCTTTCTCTGGCTGACTTATTTTGCTTAGCATTGTACTCTCTAGCTCCATCCACGTTGTTGCAAATGGCAAGATTTCATTGTTATGCCTGAGTAATATTCCATTGTATATTTATATATCACATCTTCTTTATCCATTCATCAATTAGTGGACACTTGGGCTTCTCCAATAGTTTGGATATTGTAAATAATGCTGATGTAAACATTGGGGTGTATGTATCCCTTTGAATTAGTGTTCCTGTATTCTTTGGGTAAATACCCAATAGTGCAACTGTTGGAATATAAGGTAGTACTTATTTTTAATTTTTTGAGGAACCTCCATAGTGTTTTTCAGAGTAGCTACAGCTAGGCAAAATAAGTCAGAGAAAGACAAATACTATTTTCCCTCCAACAGTGCAGGAGGATTCCTTTTTCTTCACATCTTCACCAACACCTGTTGTTTCATGTGTTGTTGATTTTAGTCATTCTGATAGGTGTGAGGTGATGTCTCATTGTGGTTTTGATTTGCATTTCCATGATGATCAGTGATGATGAGCACTTTTCATGTGTCTTTTGGCCATCTGCATGTCTTGGGAGAAATGTCTGTTCATGTCTTCTGCCCATTTTAAATTGGATTATTTGTTTTCTGGGAGTATTGATTTTATAAGTTCTTGATATATTTTGGACACTAACCTTTTATCAGATATGTCATTTGCAAATATCTTCTCCCATTCCACAGGTTGCCTTTTAGATTTATTGATTGTTTCCTTTGCTGTGTTGAGGCTTTTATTTTGATGTAGTCCCAATAGTTTATTTTTGCTTTTATCTTCCTTGTCTCAGGAGACATATCTATGAAGTTGCTATGGCTGATGTCAAAGAAATTATTGCCTATATTCTCTTAGAAGATTTTTAAGGTTTCAGGTCCCACGTTTAAGTCTTTAACCCATTTTGCATTTATTTTTGTGTATGGCATAAGAAAGTGGTTCAATTAGATTCTTTTGTATGGACCTGTTCAGGTTTCTCAACACCATTTGTTAAAGAAACTTTTTCCCATTGGATATTCTCCTGTGCTTTGTCGAAGACTAATTGACCATATAATTGTGGGTTTATTTATGGATTTTCTACTCTTTTTTATTGACTTATGTGTCTATTTTTATGCCAGTACCATTTTGTTTTGATTACTGATGCTTTGTAATTAACTTGAAGCGTGGGAGTGTGATGCCTCCAGCTTTGCTTTGCTCTTTTCAGGATTGTTTGGCTATTCACAGTCTTTTGTGCTTGCATACAAATTTTACGATCGTTCCTTCTGAGAAAAATGCTGTTGGTATTTTGATAGGGATTGTATAAAATGTGTAGATTGCTTTGGATTGTATGGACATTTTAATAATATTTGTTCTTCCAATCCATGAGAATGGAATGTCTTTCCATTTCTTTGTGTGGTCTTCAGTTTCTTTCAGCAGTATTCAGAGTACAGGTCTTTTACCTTTTTGGTTAAGTATCCTATTATTTTTGGTATGATTGTAAATGGGATTGATTCCTTAATTTCTCTTTCTGCTGCTTCATTTTTTGGTGTATAGAAAAGCAACAGATTTCTGTACATTGATTTTGTATCCTGTGAATTTACTGAATTCATGTATCAGTTCTAGTAGATTTTTGGTGGAGTCTGGATTTTCTACTTACTGATTTGGATGCCTTTTATTTCTTTTTGTTGTCTATTTGCTGTAGCTACAACTTCCATTACTATAATGAATAACAGTGGTGAGAGTGGATGTCCTTGTCTTTTTCCTGACCTTAGGGGAAAAGCTTTAGGTTTTTCATACATGGCCTTTATTATGTTGAGCATGTTCCCTTTTAACCCACTTTGTTAAGGGTTTTCATCATGAATAGATATTGCACTTTGTCAAATGTTTTTTTCTGTGTCTATTGAAATAATCATATAGTTCTTATCCTTTCTTTTATGGATGTGATGTATCACATGGATTGATTTACAAATATTGAACCACCCTTGCAACCCAGGAATAAATCCCACTCGATTGTGGTGAATGATTTTTTTTAATGCATTGTTATATTTGGCTCACTAGTATTTTGTTGAAAATTTTTGCATCCATGTTCATCAAGGATTTGGCCTATGGTTCTCTATTTTAGCAGCGTCTTTATCCAGTTTTGGTATCAGGGTAATGCTACCCTCATAGAATAAATTTGGAAGTTTTCTTTTCTATTCTTTGGAATACTTTGAAAAAATAGGTATTAGTTCTTCTTAAATGTTTGATAGAATTCACCTGTGAAGCCGTCTGGTCCTGGATTTTTTCTTGTTGGGAGTTTTTTGATTACTGATTCAATTTCTTTGGTAGTTATCAGTCTGTTAAAATTTTTTATTTCTCCCTGTTTTAGTTTTAGTTTTAGTAGTTTATGTGTTTCTGGGAATTTATTTCTTCTAGGTTGTCCAATTTGTTGGCATATTGTTTTTCATATTTTCTTATGATTGTATTTCTGTGTTGTTGATTGTCATTTCTCCTCTTTTATTTGTGATTTTATTTATTTGAGTCTTTTCTCTTTTTATCTTGATAAATCTGGCTAGAGGTTTGGCAATTTTCTTGATTTTTTCAAAGAGCCAGCCCCTGGCTTCATTGATCTGTTTTGTTGGTTTTTTAGTTTCTATATCATTTATTTCTGCCCTAATCTTTATTATTTCCTTCCTTCTGCTGGTTTTTGGTTTTGTTTGTTTTTCTGGTTCCTTTAAAGTATAAGGTTAGGTTGTTTATTTGAGATTTGTTTTTGCTTCTTGAAGTTGATTTGTATGGCTACCAATTGCCCTCTTGGAATAGCTTTTGCTGCATCCTAGAGGTTTTGGACCATTGTGTTTTCATTTTCATTTGTTTTCATGTACTTTTTTATTTAGAGGTTGGTTGACCCATTCATTCTTTAGTAACATGTTATTTAACTCCATGTATTTGTGGACTGTCCAGATTTGTTTTTAAGGTTGACCTCTAGTTCCATAGCATTGTGGTCAGAAAATATGCATGGTATGACTTCAGTCTTCTTCAATTTGTTGGCATTTATTTTGTGGGCTAATATGTGATTTTTTCTGGAGAATTTTCTGTAACCACTTGAAAAGAATGAAAAGAATGTGTATTTTGCTGTTTTAGGATAAAATGTTCTGAATATATCTGATAAATCCATCTGGCCCAATGTGTCATTCAAAGTCATTGTTTCCTTGTTGATTTTGTTTAGATGAACTGTCCATTGATGTAAGTGGGGTGATAAAGTCCCCTACTATTATTGTATTATTATGGATTCATTCCTTTACATTTGTTATGATCTCTTTTATTTATTTTGGTATTCCTGTTTGATACATAAATATTTACAATTATGATATCTTATTATTGGATTGTGCCCTTTATTATTATATAGTGTCCTTTGTCTTTTGTTAGAGGCTTTGTTCTAAAGTCTATTTTGCCTGAGGTAAGAAATGCTGTTCTGACTTTCTTTCGATGTCTATTTGCATGGTAGAGGTTTCTCCACCCCTTCACTTTCAATCTGCACAGGTATCTTTAGATCTAAAATGAACCTCATCTTGTAGGCAGCATATAGATGGATCTTGTTTTTTTATCCATTCTGTTGCCCTAAGTGTTTTGATTAGAGCATTTAGTCTATTTACATTCCGAGTAATTATTGATAGATATGAATTTAGTGCCATTTTATTACTTGTTTTGTGGTTGTTTCTGAAGATTTTCTCTGATTCTTTCTTGTCTTTCAGTCTTTCGTGTTTTGCTGATTTTCTTTAGTGATATATTTTGATTTCTCTCTCTTTATTATTTTCATGTTTATCAGTGGTTTTGATATATGGTTACCATTAGGACTGTATACAGTATCTTATGCATATAGCAGTCTATGTTAAGTTGATGGTCATTCTCCTCTCCTCTTCATGCTTTAGGTATATGTTATTATATTTTATAGCCTTTTTTTTTGGTGAATTCCCTGACTAATTGTTTGCAGAAAGATTCATTTTTAGTCCTTTTGTGTTTCCTAACTTCATACAGTCACTTTTGGTCTCTGCTTTCCACACAGAGTCCCCTTTAATATTTCTTGCAGGGCTGGTTTAGTGATCACGAACTCCTTTAGTTTTTATTTGGGAAACTCTTTATCTCTCCTATTCTGAATGATAGTCTTTCTGGATAGAATATTCTTGGCTGCAGATGTTTCTCATTCAACCCTTTGAATATATCATGTCACTGCCTTCTGATTTGGAAAGTTTCTGTTGAAAAATCTTCTCCTGCTAGGCTTATGGGTTTTCTCTTCTAAGTTACTGTCTTCTTTTGTCTTGCTGCTTTTAAGATTTTTTCTTTACCATTATATTTTGAAAATTTAATTATAATACGTCTTGGTATTGGCCTGCTTTGGTTGATTTTGATGGGAGTTCTCTCTGCCTCCTGGATCTGGATATCTGTTTCCTTCCCCAGAGTAGGGAAGTTTTTAGCTACTATTTCTTCAAATAACTTTTCTGCCCCCTTTTCTCTCTTGTTCTTCTTCTGGGACTCATATAATATGAATGCCCCTATATTTGGTGGAGTCTCTGAGTTCCCTAAGTCTATTTTTATTTTGTGTAATTCTTTTTTCTCTCTTTTGTTCAGCTTGACTATTTTCCATTACTCTGTCTTCTAGGTCATTAGTTCATTATTCTGTTTCTTCCCATTGTGCTATTTGTTCTATTAAGTGTGTTTCTCATTTTGTTTATTCAGCCCCATATCTCTGCTATGTTATTCCTTATCTCTGTGTTAAGGGTCTCACTCATGTTTTTACTCTTTTCTCAAGTCCAGTGAGTATCCTCATGATCATTTCTTTAAATTCTCTATCAGGTATGTTACTTAGATGTTTCGCTTAGATCACTGGCCTTATCTTTGTCCTATTCTTTCATTTGGATAAATTTCCCTGTCTTCTCATTTTGTCTTCCTGTTTGTCTATTTCCATGTGTTAGGAAAGTCAACTATATCTTCCTTCTGCTGTTAGCACAGGGCCCAATGCAGGGCTCCAACCCATGAACTGCGAGAGCATGACCCAAGCCAAAGTCAGAGGCTTAACTGACTGAGCCACCCAGGTGCCCCACATGACATTTAGTTTTAAACATGGGATGGAGTGAGCTTTGGGTCCTCCTACCCTATCATCTTCCCAAGCTCTTCCCATTTAATTGGCATTTACCAAATTGCCCAATTTAGAAATAACAGTGGAAAACAGAAAATAGCTAGAATTGGATGATGATAATAGCATATGTCAAAATTTGTTAGATGTAGCTAAAATGCAATTTCAAATGAAACATATATTCCTAAATTCATATGCTAGACATCATTTTATATTTAATGAACTAATTGCAAAACTTAAGAGTTAGAAAAAAACAACAAAATTCCCTGAGAAGAATACAAAACATAATAAAGATAAAAACAGAAATTAAGCAAATAAAAAGCAGTCACTGGAGAGGATTGGCAAAGATAAAGGTTGCATCTTTTATAAAACCAGTAAAATTGTTGTGGCTGATCAAGAATAAAAGGGAGGGGCGCCTGGGTGGCTCAGTCGGTTGGGCGACTGACTTCAGCTCAGGTCATGATCTCACAGTCAGTGAGTTCAAGCCCTGCGTCCGGCTCTGTGCTGACAGCTCAGAGCCTGGAGCCTGTTTCAGATTCTGTGTCTCCCTCTCTCTCTGACCTTCCCCCATTCATGTTCTGTCTCTCTCTGTCTCAAAAATGAATAAACGTTAAAAAAAAATTAAAAAAAAAAGAATAAGGGAAAAGTCTCACAAGGATAACCTTAAGGATGAAAACAAGATATTCGCTGCAGATATAGAGAAGTTCATTGATTTAAACAACTTAGTAAAAATAAAGACATTTTTATTTTTTTTTAAATTTTTTAACGTTTATTTATTTTTGAGACAGAGAGAGACAGAGCATGAACGGGGGAGGGTCAGAGAGAGAGGGAGACACAGAATCCGAAACAGGCTCCAGGCTCTGAGTGGTCAGCACAGAGCCCGACGCGGGGCTCGAACTCACGGACCGCGAGATCATGACCTGAGCTGAAGTCGGACGCTTAACCGACTGAGCCACCCAGGTGCCCCAAAAACATTTTTAAAGAAAACTATATCTGAACATTGACTCTAGAAATATTAGAAAACCTGAATTATCTTGGAACCACTAAAGTAATTGCATCAGAAGTTAAACACATACTCACCAAGAAAAATCAGGTCCAAATGTTTTTACAGACAAGTTTTACTAAATAGTTTTACCAAACAGATAACTGAGTTCTTATAAAAACTATTTCAGGGGCGCCTGGGTGGCGCAGTCGGTTAAGCGTCCGACTTCAGCCAGGTCACGATCTCACGGTCCGTGAGTTCGAGCCCCGCGTCAGGCTCTGGGCTGATGGCTCAGAGCCTGGAGCCTGTTTCCGATTCTGTGTCTCCCTCTCTCTCTGCCCCTCCCCCGTTCATGCTCTGTCTCTCTCTGTCCCAAAAATAAATAAACGTTGAAAAAAAAAATTTAAAAAAAAAAAAAAAAACTATTTCAGAGACTAACAAAGTGAGGAAGTATTCCATACCTCATTTTTATGAGGTTGGCATAACTTTTGATAGTGATACTAGTCCTATGAAGAATCATTACAAGAAGCAACAGTACGAGAAGGGAAACTTGTAGACAAATCTCACTGGGGATTAGATGTAAGATGTAAAACAAAATATTAGTGACATAAATCTAGAATAAAACTGAAAATAAAACTTCTTTACCCTGATTAAGTATATATACCTTTCAGACATACACTGTGTTGTGTAGCATTAGAAATACTGTCTCTGGCATCATTAATGAGGTGAGTCATTATGCAGTCATATCACTGCATTTCTGAAATATTAAACTTAAGTACAGTTCATTAGGAAACAAAAAGGTAAGTGCCAAAAGCTTAGAGAGAAAGATAGATTATAATGTTTGTGGATTGTTAAGTTGTTAATATAGAAAAACAAACAGAATCTACAGACATTTTAAAGTGAATTACATCAGGAGCCCCTGGGTGGCTCAGGCAGTTAAGCATCCGGCTTGGTCTCAGGTCATGATCTAGCAGTTTGCGGGTTCAAGCCCTGTGTCAGGCTCTGTGCTCACAGCTCAGAGCCTGGAGCCTGCTTCGGATTCTGTGTCTCCCTCTCTCTGTCCCTTCCCTGTTCATGCTCTGTCTCTCTCTGTATCTCAAAAATGAATGTTTAAAAAAATAAAAATAAAATTAAGTACACCAAAGATAAATCAACTTAAAAAGTTAACCACATTCTATATACCTAAAACAATTGAAAATATAATTTAAAAACATTCACATTAGCTATCACCTATACAAATACAATCACAATAACAACAAAATGAGGTACCTGGGGGAAAAAAAATCTACCAAAAGCTGTTCATGCCATTAATGGAGAAAATTAAAAACTTTACTGAAAAGCAAGAAAGAGCAAAATAAATGGTTAAGAAGATTCACGTATAATATTTAATATCATAAAGATATCTGTTCTTTCCACATTATCACAATTGCGAGAAAAATTCCACAACAGTTTTGTGTAGACATATTGGAATGGTATCCAAAAGTTGATTCAACGTTAATATGTATATTAACATAAAGGGCCAGCAGCAGCCAAGAAACTTTTAAGGAAGAATAAAGAGCAGATATTATGAGATATTAAGTTTATTTTAAAAAGTAAGACACTGTATTTTGGAATGGAAATAGACTCATTAAAGACAATAGACAGCCCAGCAAACTCACCTGTATGTGAAAACATAATGTATGATGGAGGAGACTGCAAAACAGGGAAAGAAACGATTGACTATTAAATAAATGGTTTGGGGTAATTTTGAAGTCCTACAGTAAAAATTAAAGCAGATCCCTACCTCACATGATATACTCAAAAGCCAAATCTAGATGAACTAAATATGAAACTAGAAAAAAAATTGTTAACTTTTATCTTTATGACCTCAAGGTAGAAAAAGATTTTTTAAGCAAAACACAAAATGCACAGAACAAAACCAGAAATATTCATTGATGTTAAATTGAAAAATATAAATTCATCGAAAGACACTTTCAAAAAGCAAAATCTGAGCCAAAGTGTGGGAGACAATATCTTCAATAATACAAATGACAAACAATGAATACCTATAATAGAAAATGGACTTTAAAATTTTAATCAGTGAGTAAAAAACAACAGCAAAGAACCCAGTTTAAAGGTAAGCACAAACTATGCTCCAATAATTCACAGCAAAGAAACATGAAACTACACTCAACCTTGATGAAGCAATGAAAACGTACACATTTTTAGTGGTTGTATTAGTTTCCTTGGGCTGCCATATTAAAGTGCCACCAACTGGGTGGGTCGAATCAACAGAAATGTATTTTCTCACCATTCAGGATGCTAGACGCCTGAAATGATAGTGTTGGCACAGCATAAACTCTCTGATGGGGAGACTTGTCTGTTTTTGATGATAGTCCTTGACGTTACTTGGCTTGTGGCAGCGTTAAGTCCAATTTCTGTCTCTTGTGTTCACATGGTGTTCTTCCCTGTTTGTGTGTCTTCATGGGGTTCTCCTCTCTTTGTGTTTTTGTCCAAATTTCCTTTAGTTTGTAAGAGTATCACTTTTTTGATTAGGGCCCACCCTAAATGCATATGACCTCATTTTAACTTGACTACATTGCAAAGATGCTATTTCCAAAAAGCTCACAGTAACAGACACTGAATCCTTTATATCCTTTTGGGTAACACAATCCAACCGACAACAGTGATCATGCAATTTTATACGTTAGTATGATGTATACTAAAATTAGTCTAAATCTGCGAGCATTGAGTTGGGGCGCATCCCAGTAATTCGACTTCTGGCTGCTTAGATCCTTGCTACCCTAAGTATGGTCTGTAAGTTAGCAAGATGAGTGTCACCTGGGAGCTTGGTAGAAATGCAGAGTCTTGGGCCCCACCCCAGACTTATAGTGCCAAAATCCGTATTTAAGCAAGATCCCCAGGTGATTTGTTTGAAAAGTATTGATCTAGTTTACATTAGTTAAAAGAAGACATGCACATGAATGCTCATTGAACTATTGTTTATAAAAGCAAATATTTGGAGACGTCTTAAAGTCTCACTAGCCAGAGAATGGATAAATAATTTGTGGTATTATTCATAGAATTTAAGTCTATACAGTAATGAAAGTAAATGAGCTAGAGGTGCTTCTATCAATACAGATGAATTTCACAAAGATAATGTTAAGGCAAAAAAGAAAGTTGCAAAAGAACGTATAGAGAATGATACCATTTCTGTATGGCTTAGTGACACACACGGATGATGTAAAAGTATGAAGTAATTTATAAGAACGACAAACACTTAACTTGAGAGCAAACAGGGGAATCAGCGGAATCATAGTATCATACTATCTTACTATTCTTGTCCTTAAGTTTTTCTTAATCATACAAGTATTTAGTGTATTAATCTTTACAATACATTATTCTTACTTTTTGGTAAATCTTAAATAATGCATAATAAAGTGAGAAAATTTAAGGAAAACTTTAAGTCTAATGAATGGGAGAGTAGTGATTTGAATCCAAACCTGTGGCCCTGAGCCACTATTACCAACTAACATATCACTGCTTCAATAGACCAAGTGGCACAGTTATAGATTAGTATCTTATAATCAGAATTATATGGGGCGCGTGGGAAGTCGGTTGAGCGTCCGCCTTCCGCTCAGGTCATGATCTCACAGTTCGTGAGTTCGAGCCCCGCGTAGGGGTCTGTGCTGACAGCTAGGAGCCTGGAGCCTGCTTCGGATTCTGTGTCTCCCTCTCTCTCTGCCCCTCCCCTGCTCATGCTCTGTCTCTCTCTGTCTCAAAAATAAATAGACATTAAAAAAATTATAATCATAATTGTAGCTTTAATATAAGGGACATGTTTTAAAACAAGATTAAAATAATGCATCAAATATTGGATTTAGTTTTATGACAAAAATGTGACTTGCTAAAGCTAGTAAAAATGTAGGCATTTCCTTCCAACTACTGTTACTTAACACAGTAATTAAATTTTGTTTCAAATAATCATTAGACAGAATTTAATTTCCAACTATCCTTAGATTAACAGGAAACATTGAGCTAACACTCTAAACATGTTTCTCATCTCAACCATGTTCTTTTTTTTTTATAATTGTTTTAATGTTCATTTATTTTTGAGAGAGAGAGAGAGAGAGCAAGTGGGAGACGGGCAGAGAGAGAGGGACACACAGAATCCCAAGCAAGCTCCAGGCTCTGAGCTGTGAGCACAGAGCCGGACGAGGAGCTCGAACTCACGAACCCTGAGATCATGACCTGAAATGAAGTCAGACACTTAACTGACTGAGCCACCCTAGTGCCCCTCAACTATGTTCTTATCCTTTCAGAAGTGAGTCCTGAAAATATTGTCAGTAAGAAAGCAGTGTAGACGGATTGAGCTCAGGAAAGTACATTTACTAACACCTGCCACTAACTTTCTTAATTACCCATAAGCAAAAGTACTGGCTTTTTAAAAATCATACTTTTATACATTTTATTGGGATCTATGAATTTCAAGTATTTACGTTATGCTTTTAAACAAATGGTTAAGCTCCCAGAAAAAGGGAAGACTTCTGTTCAGTAGTGATTACTGAACTTTTGTTGACATGTTTTTTCCCCCTTCAATAACTTATGATTTAAGTCAAGAAGTTTTGGAATGCAGAGGTCAAATCTATCTTTATTCACTTGTCTTATACTCAGAATTTTCTAAAGAATTGCAAGCTTACCAGATACTTTAAGCAATAGGAAGAATGTCACATCCATGTGCAAATTGTTTTCACAATAAATTCTCACCTGACCAAGCTCTTGCTTTTTCACGAAGCCTATGTAATTCTCTTTCTTCACACTGCTCAGCAGTTATCAGTAGAGAGAGAATATTATCACTTTGCATCCCTGTTACTTACTCTGATCGTTTAAGCTGTTGGGTATTTATTGAGACCATTTAGTCTTCACGAGTGAATGATAACATTGATTTTACTACTGAGGAAACAAGAAAGTGAGTCAACTTTCCCAAGGTCCCACAACTAGCGAATATATGTTACATTATTTTCACTCTCCATATGTTGTGGTTTTAGCATGCGTATTCAATAAACCAAGTCAATCTTAATGGTTCTAGGAGCACAGACTGAGGCTCCACTGTTTGTGTTTTGGTACTGAAAATCAAGTGCAGTTCTGGGCCTCTAAGAAGTGCCCGACATGTAGACATAGCAGTGAAGGAATGATACCACCGGGGGTGGGGGGTGGGTGGGGGGTGGGGATGGTGAGGCTTGACACACAGAAAAAGCATACTCAGTTTTACAGGAGCATTTTTTCTCTTGCATTTTGGTTACTTTTTTTTTTTTTTATAAATGCCCAGTTAATTCTTACTGATACTCAGAAGACCACATTTCCTAAATTATTTAAGCAAACATTTCTCTTTGAAGTTTTGTTTTTTTTTTCACTAGTGAATTCCAGTGAATCCATAGTTCTGGAAGAACTACAATTGCCCTATTGCTTTACTCTTTGATGACTAAATTCAGAAAGGTATTTTTAGATTAAAAAAATAATCTATCTTAGTTTCCACTTGAAAAAAACTAAAAACTTTGTTTAATAGCTTTTAGAAATCACTTTTGCAATCTCCTAAGTACATTTTCAACTCTTGACTATGTAAAATATTTCCTCATTAATAGAAAATTCAGCCGTAATTTGGGGATTGTTGATAAACTCATCAATTACCGAGAAACCTCAACCATTACTAAACCTTCAGTAATGATAGGACATTCAGAGTTTATAGCCAATATCTTTTTAAAATATATTATCAGCTTAATACCTTTTTATCTTATGTCCCTGGTTAAAGAACTACATTAAAATGCAGGGCCTGTATCAAATTTCCTGTGGAAATGTTAAAAATCTTTATCTCTCATGAACTATTTTAGAGAAATTTCACATGATGGATGATGTATCATACTCCAGATCCATAACTGACAAGTTGCGTCTAGCAAATTCAAAGAAGAAATAAAAGCAGAATGACTGCAAGGTTTTTGTTTTTTTTTTTTTTTTTCAAATGACGTCCTCAATAACATCCATTTTAAGGCTAAAAGCTTTTCTTTAGGCTAAATTCCGAGGCCTTGATGAACAAGAGTCTAACTATCCAGTTCTTTGGTTTGCACCATTTTCTCCTGGCATATCTGGGATTCTGTGTCTTTAAGGGTTAAACACAGAAGAATAGGCAAAGCATGAACATGAAGAAATGCAATGTCATTGTGCTTTTAATATATATCACAGTGTTATCAGTTCAATAAAGGGTTGTATAGTTAACTATTAGCCACATGAAGGTTGATCCCATAATCAGTGCTATATATCCTTTTCGCATTTTTATTTTCTTCATAGTGTTCAGAAGAGTGCCTCAAAATCTTGTTATAAATGTTAAGAAATGAAATGTTTGATATCATGTACACTATTCCTATGGAAAACATGAAGTACTTGCGATTTTTTTCAACTTATAAAAATGCTGCATCATTGAATATTATAGCAGAATAACAAATGCCAGAGCTCATGAATATTATTAATTCCAGATTGAAATCATTTTAGCTTTCCTGAAAAGGAAAAAACAAAATTTTCACTTATCAAACCATTTAGGATCCAATAGATGAATGCATATTGCTGGCTGACATATTTATTGACATACATATGTATGCACTAAATTTGACACATTCCTATTCAAGGATGTCTTTGATATGCATACATTTACTTTTTAAATTTTAAATTTCTTGTATTTTACTCTTTATTTATGTTATCAACTCTATTTCCAAAATTTCATCTTTGAAGAATCCAGATTTTAATTATTTTCCTTTTATAATTTTTGGATCCACAAATATACTTTAATAAAGCTATTTAGTTCTATTTTTGTGAGGATATGTTAAAAGGGGGAATGAACACCTTCACAAATCTTAAAAAAGACATCTTCAGAGTCTGTAGCCAGTATTGCTGTGTATACTTATCTCTTTCTTTTTGATGCCATGAATCATTATAAATGTCAGGTTCATTATTGTGGCATGCTGAAATGATTGAGTGGGAACTGTGCCCAGCATCACATTGTAAAACAATCCATCCCCAAACACATTGCCCTGGACTGCATGCATCAGCCAAATTAGATTTTCTTTGACGCTTTGGTGATTGCTCTTTTGTTTGGTCTTGGAGAATTCAAAGCCATAAAATTCAGAGTTCAAATTTGAACACAATATTAATATTATTGCTATCTGTGGTGAACCTGTGCATGTTAACTAGAGTCATACCTGTCATATCTGCTTGTAGGATTGGATTCTGCACTTTTCCTTCGCTCCAGTCCTGAAATCAGGATGTACAAGTGAACTTTGTTGTGCTATGTTTTTTTCTAGATTAGGAATCCCATTCTTTACTTATGTTCAAATGGGATTAAATTTGCCTTTCTCGGTAAAAGAAACAGCTTAGAAGCAACCCATGGTAGTGGATTCATTTTCTATGTTGTCAACCCCATTTGCAAAATCTGATACTCCCCCCACCCCCACCCTTGGTGAACATGTCCAAACGTATGAGCTCCAAAGTGCAGCCTTTGTTAGCACAAAACCAACACAGGTGAAGATGTCTACATAGGTCTATTAATACCCAGTTCCTGGATAGAATCTACGAATTGCTGATGCTGTGCGCTTTCAAAAAGAGCTGGAAAATAGAATAGGCTTGATATACAAGATTAAGAGCAAAATAGGGCAATAAAAGACATTTTTGGAGAAAATAGAAGATATACAAAATTCAATATTACTTTTTTTTTTTAATAACCGTATTTTTCTTTCTTGAAGTTATGGGATTGCCACAATACTTGCTTAATTTCTGCAAGTCAAAGGTTTCTAGATGGCGCTCCAAAGCATTTGCCGGAAGGTGGCGACATAAGCCCTTGTTGCCTAGAGCTGTCCCAAGTGCTGAAGACAATTTCGGCGCTTAAGAGAAACCGCGGGCCAGCGACCAGGGGTTCCACCAAGTTCTCCCTAGAGGTTTGCAGGCTGTGATAAAAGAAGCAAAAGGCTGTATAAAACGCCCAACGTTATTTACAGAACAGTGGCGAAAGATTCTCTTCTCTAAATTTACTCGCCACGAAGCTATGAAACATGGTAATGTTTATTGACATTAAAAAGGTAATGGTGATGGATAGGCGTATTTGTGTGTGTGTGTGTGTGTGTGTGCGTGTGTGTGTAATTCATACCGAATTGAGTTTTTTCTTCACTTTGACATGCTGCTATTTATCTGTCTGGTGTCGCGCCCTTTAGAATCCCTCTCCCCGCTAATTCCCCAAGGTTACAAATAAATAAATAAATAAAGCTACAGGAAACATCCTCCCCAAGGGAGTCAGGCTGAACTGTCAGATAATGAACAGGATGGCTTCTTTCATAAGCTAAACCACACTTCATCTTCTTTCCATCAATTGACAATAATTTACAGACTAATCCAAGGGCTGTCTACCTACCCATTCAGGTTCCCTGTGGCTCCATTTCTCATTTCCTATTGTCACTCTGTGCTGCTAACTCTTCTTAACAATTTGACAGAAATATGAAGCAACGGATAGTTAGGATTGTTTTTTCCCCTTCTCTAGTTTGGCTGGGTGAGAGGCGGAGTTATATGTTGTAATATCGGTGTGACCAGCGGAGGATCCGGTGAAAGTGGATTCTGAATCTCTGCCGACAAAAAGGGGCTAGAAGGAAAAGACGCTTAGCTAGAGGGAGAGGAGGGCGGGGACCCAGAGGAAAGAGACACTCAGGGTTGGGGAAGTGTTAGGAGGGGAGGATTAGCGTAGGAGGGAGGGCCACCGTCGTAGCGTCGGAGCGACACAGAGGGATAAAGAAAGGGGAGTGAGAAGGAAGAGGGAGACTGAACGAGGGCTGAGAAGGGAGAGGGAGAACGGGGAGAGAAGGCTTAAGAGAAAGAGAGGAGACAGGAGGAGAGAGTGGCAAAGAGGAAGGGAGAGACGGAGGAAGAGACCACAGAGTGACCGCAGAGGACGAGGTTTCTCTATTCCAGATACTTCTAAGACCGAAGATTGTTTGCTAGTGGGGAGACTCCAGCTCCGGCAGCCAGTTGAGCAGCGGCAGAGTAAAATGGACAGTGAGAAACAGACGTTCCAGCCACCTCTCGGCCGCTCAGAGGTCCCGGAGCTGTTCTCTGGCGAACTCCTTTCCCCGCTGGAGTCTCGGAGCCTGCTGGACCAACGGAGCCCAAGGAGCTCCTAGAAGCTGCTCCTCGGAGATGCCCTCGCCGGAGCAGTAAGAACTTCCTGCTTGAGTCCCGGCGTTTCCTCCACCTGGAACTCCCCGGGGGGGAGAGAAGGGTAGAAGACCCCAGGGGGAGGGGCGAGGGGGATCCTAAGGCAGCTCTTTCTCCCCTCCCCCTCCCCCCGCTGGGCGCGCAGGCATGGATGTGCTCAGCCCTGGACCTGGCAACAACACCACCTTGTCCGAGGGTCCCTTCGGGACACGCGGCAACGCTACTGTCATCTCCGACGTGACCTTCGGCTACCAAGTGATCACCTCTCTGCTGCTGGGCACGCTCATTTTCTGCGCGGTGCTGGGCAATGCTTGCGTGGTGGCCGCGATCGCCCTGGAGCGCTCCCTGCAGAATGTGGCCAACTATCTCATCGGCTCGCTGGCTGTCACCGATCTCATGGTGTCGGTGCTGGTGCTGCCCATGGCTGCGTTGTACCAGGTGCTCAACAAATGGACACTGGGACAGGTCACCTGTGACCTATTCATTGCCCTCGACGTGCTGTGCTGCACCTCGTCCATCCTGCACCTGTGTGCCATTGCGCTGGACAGGTACTGGGCCATCACGGACCCCATCGACTACGTGAACAAGAGGACGCCCCGGCGCGCCGCTGCGCTCATCTCCCTCACTTGGCTCATTGGCTTCCTTATCTCCATCCCGCCCATGCTGGGCTGGCGCACCCCCGAAGACCGCTCAGACCCCGACGCGTGCACGATTAGCAAGGACCATGGCTACACTATCTATTCCACCTTTGGAGCCTTCTACATCCCTTTGCTGCTAATGTTGGTTCTCTACGGGCGCATTTTCCGAGCTGCGCGCTTCCGCATCCGCAAAACAGTCAAGAAGGTGGAGAAGAAGGGAGCAGACACCCGTTTTGGTGTGTCGCCAGCCCGGCAGCCCAAGAAGAGCGTAAATGGCGAGCCAGGGAGCAGAGAATGGAGGCAGGGCGTGAACAAGGCAGGGGGGGCTCCGTGCACCAATGGCGCGGTGAGGCAGGGTGACGACGGCGCCGCCCTGGAGGTGATTGAAGTGCACCGGGTGGGCAACTCCAAAGAGCACCTGCCGCTGCCCAGCGAGGCCAGTAGTATCCCTTGCGCCCCCGCCTCCTTCGAGAAGAAGAATGAGCGCAACGCCGAAGCCAAGCGCAAGATGGCCCTGGCCAGAGAAAGGAAAACGGTGAAGACGCTGGGCATCATCATGGGCACATTCATCCTCTGCTGGCTGCCCTTCTTCATCGTTGCCCTGGTCCTGCCCTTCTGCGAGAGCAGCTGCCACATGCCCACGCTTCTGGGAGCCATAATCAACTGGCTGGGCTACTCCAATTCTCTGCTCAACCCGGTCATTTACGCTTACTTCAACAAAGACTTCCAAAACGCGTTTAAGAAGATCATCAAGTGCAAGTTCTGCCGCCGAAGATGATGGACTAGTCGTCCGCAAGTAGGCCCGCCCCATCCTCTCTGCGTCCTCCAGCCCTCTGGAATCAACACCTCTGATAGCCTGCTACTTTTCCCGACTTTCTCAGCTGCTGGGTCCGCCGCTTCCAGATCTCCTTCCTCCTCCCCCTAATCCCCTGTCCCCTAATCCCTTGCTCGGAGGGTGTGCGCTTTGGGCAAAGAGGCCCCCGAAGGTGGGGCTGGAGGGCCTGGGAAACTACCTGGGTCTGTGAGAAGCGACCTTGGCTCACACTTTGGCCTCGGAATCAGTGTTGATCCTTGTAGTTGCCTCCTCCCTCTTCGGCACTCCACATCTTCGCGGCGGAAGTTTGAGCCTCAGAGGTTCAAGGCAAAAAAATCTACGCAGAAAAATAAACTGTACACCCAGCCGCCGCGCCCACTAACGGCTCCCACCTAATCGCCCCACTGCTAGAACTTGAATTTAAGGTTCAGAAGTTTGCTTCATTACCTAGTCCCAACCCTGGCCCGCACTCCTACCCTAGAAACTCACTTTTTTTTTTTTTTCCAGCTTCATCCCTTCTTTGGAGCTTCCCTTTGCGCCCTCGCCAGTCCCTATGCATTGGTTTGCTAGTAGGGAAAGGCTGGAGGTTCTGTTTTCCCAGTGCCTGTGATGTCCCTGGGAATCCCCGCTTCCCTGTGTAGACACGCTGAATAACTCTTTTGCGCACAGCCCCATGCTCTGTTTTCTTGGATTCCAAACAAGTGGCCACAAGCTGTCTCTTAGAGTGGACTTGTAAGTACAAGCAAGGCTGGGCCAGTGGGGGAGAGCGAGGCGGGAGTGAGGAACGATTGTATCCGTGCTTGCCTTCGTGTCAGCACTCACCAAAGAAACTGACAACCAGTGGGATGGGAGAACGGACTTCTGTTTGTATAGGCTGGTGGCGAGTCTGCACGTTCTGGCATCGCCACTTACCCAGCCCGGGCCATGCCAGCCAGCCAAGGTGTGCGTGCTGGGGACCCCCAGCGGCCTAAAGGTTCGCGCGCCTACCCAGCCAGCTGCTGTCTGCTTTGCACTTGGCGCGCGCGCGCGCGGAGATGTAACCCAAACAGAGCCATCCCTCCGCCTGCGCCGCGGAACGCGCAGAAGCGCGAATAAACAACACGGTTTGAGAAAGCGCGGGGTGCTAGGTCAGGCGGGAGGAGAGAGACCAAGGGAGGGAAAGAGGTGTTGGTGTCCGGCGCGCAGGCGGTCCTGCAGATGACGCTCCCCGTGGAACCTGAGAGGGCAGTTGCATCCACAGGATGCAGACTCTTTCCGCCTAATTCACCCCCTGTCCTGTTGGATAGTATAGTTCTGTTTAGCGCGTCCTAACGTTACATGGGATTTGTTCTGCAAGACGTCTGGGACACGTAGCTACTAGGACTTTGCTTTCCAAATAGGAATTCCGGGCTTCCAATCGAATGGGTCCCGATAGGTTTAGTACTGCCTGGAACCTCACAGGCGGTTACTTTAAATAATGGGACCCCAAAGACTAGTTAACTAGTTAGGGGTGCTCTCCCTTCGGAGTCCCCGAGAATCTTGTACAGGGTTATATTCGCTCCTTGGCCTGATGTGAGCCACAGGTCTAGGACAAACCGGTTTCTTGCCATTTGACTATGTGGAGCACTCCAAGCCTTCTCCCCCCAAAAGTTACTCTTTTGGCCTTGCCATTCCTGCTGAGAAACTAGTTACAATCTACTGCCCCCAGAAGGGAAGTTATTTTGGTGCTCCGTTTGAATGTAAATTTCCATCCACAGGACTGGGATCAAGAGGTTTGTTAGTGAGATGTAGCCTCTAATTTTCTGATGAATGCCGGTTGTGTTTTACCGTAACTGCACAAAGTTATTGGTTTTTTCCGCCGTCTCCCTTCAACTCTACCTTTTGAATGATTGCGTCTGCTCTTTTGAGAACAGTGTTGCAAAAGTTGCCAATGGAAACTTCACTTGTGTTTATAATATTAAGAAGGTGAAAAGACAGTTCTATCACTGAAGCCATTTTATTGTTTGTCCGCTGAACAAAGCGTCCATTTGGTATCTTTTTCTCGTACCGAAACTGAGAGTGAGTATCATATCCCGTTAAAACAGAGAAAGTTTAAGAACTCTGGACACTCAGTGGATGGTTTGTTGATGCATAGGTAATGCTGATAAGGGGCTAAGGTGGAGCAAATAAGGTAGATATCTTCAGTCCAAAAATTATTCATTTGAAAATTCAAATTTTTTTTTCTCACAATAATTTCAGTACAACTGTATGAAAAAAATGCACTTTCTGTATGTCTTCCTTAATTTTTTGAACAAATTATAGATACATATAAAATAATTCAAGCTCAAAATTTGCTTACCCAAATTATGCCTTGGCCAGCAAGTATTACATTCGAAGGGCTGAGTCCTCCATTTACTTGTGTCTTTTACAGCACTGTATGCCAATGGTTTCTGGACATTTATTCTTCCTGCTTTGGAGGAATTACGTGAAAATGGGGAAGGAGCATCCAACTGGAGTACAATTGCCAAGGCAATAGAGAAATTTGGGGAATAAGTGCATAGCAGTAAACAGCCCCTGATGCTTCTTATTTCTTTTAGTATTTGTATTAAGATAAAGTATATATGCATCAAAATTGGCCTTCACTCTTCTCTGTGACAATAAAAGACTTTATTAATGGTAATGCTACAATAAACTGATATCAATAATACATGCATCTTTATTTTAATCAGAATTACTGTCTACTTGTATTTATTTGTATTATTTAAAAATCGAAGTTAAAAAATACACTTGTCAGGAGAAGATTCTGCTATACAAATCAGGGATATGACACTTAGGGAAATAAATTCAGTTTTTAGTGCTGAAACTCAGTCTAAAGGAGTGATTTCTTTAAAAAAAAAAAACACAAAAATCCTATCTCTGAAAAGAGGAGGTCACATATGATCATTTAGCCACAAAACCATGAATTTTCCCTGACTGATACCTACAGTTAGGACTTAGACATTTGTCTAAGTAATATGGACAGGGCAGGGGACATGAAACAGAGAAATGCAGTCTCTGTAAAATCAAGGAGGCCCCATCCTGTCTTTTTATTTTTATTTTTTTTAATTTTTTTTAACGTTTATTTATTTTTGAGACAGAGAGAGACAGAGCATGAACGGGGGAGGGTCAGAGAGAGGGAGACACAGAATCTGAAACAGGCTCCAGGATCTGAGCTGTCAGCACAGAGCCTGACGCAGGGCTCGAACTCACAGACTGCGAGATCATGACCTGAGCCGAAGTTGGCCGCTTAACCGACTGAGCCACCCAGGCGCCCCCATCCTGTCTTTTTAAAGCAGTGGACAGTCTGACACCCCTCCTCTGTCTTCCCCACCACTTCCTGCTAGAGGAAAATGGCTTCACCTGGTTTCAAATAAAGTAACTCATTGTTCTGGGGTTTGTCCAGCAGTTAAAAGTGGAGAGGCATTTTCCTTTCTGGCTGGGTCTCAGCTGATAGTGGGGTTCTGTATATAAGATCTATTACGATGTCAAATTATTTTTATGCTCTGTTTTCCCCTATTGGAATCATCAGGAATGCCTCTTATTTCCCAGGTTTTGGTTGTCAATTCCACCGCTTTCTAGTGTCAGAATGATGGCTGCAGGGCAAGGTGAACCCAGGTACACTATAAGGGGAAAACACAGGCCAGGGATATTTTGGCCACAGAAGAGAGCACCTTTGAAGCTTCATGAACCCTTGTTCAGGCAACACGTGTATCTAAATATTCTCCCAATAATGAAACGTAAAGACAGAGGAATTGAGAGAAGAAAAACTGTCTGGAAGTTCTCATATGAAAGCTATTACATAAATGTATCCCTGACCTTGAGGAAATTGATGCATTTGGAACATTTGTCTTTTAGAGTCTGGCTATCTCCCTTTTTTGGCCCTTTGTTCTCTGCTCTAGCATCTATTCCTCCAAGGAGACTATGGCTTTCCATTTTCTACAGGCCTCCCTGAGTCTCTATCATCACTCAAATGGAGAAAGAAAATTGTTATCATTCACTTCCAGCATGACTAGCAAGCCCGGATAACAAATTAGCAGCCGCCACGTGTAAGGCTCCATTAAATAATGTTGAAACATGGACCTACAAATTAAAGTAAGATGCTTTTGTCACCTTGAAGGAGTTTCACCCTCCTTGGGTCTGTAACAACAAGCTACTAAGGCTAAGTAAACATTAGTGGTAGAATATTAGTATCGTCTAAACAGGACAAGTCACAAGAGTTTGGCTCTAAGAATTCAGGGGACAGAGATCACCGTGAGCTGGGTGTGGGTAAGAACGATTCAGCAGGGAAGGCTGTGTAAAGCCTCCAGGATTGAGCTGTGGGCACACGGCTGTGGGTGGTATGAAAAGGCAGACATTCTTTAGGAGATGCCAAAGACCACCTGATCCCTTCTTCTTGTTAAGTGGGGGCCTGGGATAAAATTTGTGGCGGAAGTGCTGGATGCTGGTGGCCTGGGTTGACTGAGGTGGAGAGCCTAGAGAAAGATGCAGACTCATGGCTTAACAATATATTGGTCAGGGTTAGTTACAAGACAGAATAATTCATGCTTCTGTAATGTGTGAGTAAGTTTTTGCCAAGTAATTTTCACTCAATATACTGTTTAAATTTAGGTAGCAGGTCCTTTTGGAAATACCCGTTAGACCACTTTAGCCAATGCAGAGGGTTCACACTGGGTAAGTATAGAAGAAAGTGCTAGAGGGGTGCCTGGGCAGCTCAGTAGGTTAAGACTCCAAGTCTTGATTTTGGCTCAGGTCTCGTGATCTCATAGTTTGTGGGATCCGTGGGGCTCTGTGCTGACAGCACAGACACTGCATGGGATTCTCTCTCTCCCTCTGCACCCCCCACCACATGTGCGCGTGCATGCGCATGCTCTCTCTCTCAAAATAAATAAATAAATAAACATTTTTTTTAAAAAAGGAAAGTGCTAGCGATCATATGTGGAATTATTATATTTCCAGATTAAAAAGCTAGAACTATAGTTTAAGTCACTGTAGACCACTAAGAATGAAGGTTGAAGTTCTGTTTGGAGCTCATTTCAATGACACAGGTGTGAAACAATAAAGACCTGAATGGGGGATGTTAGCAGAAGGGATGGGAAACCAGTTAGACTCTGAAAAGTACATCAAAGGAAGAACTGTCAGGACTTGGTATCTGGGTGTGAGGGGAGAGGGAGGTGAAGATGCTCCTGAGGCTTTGTGCCAAGAAAATGTGGGCAAATGACAGAAAAGGGGAAGTTGAGAGTTACTTCTCCTCTGGGTCTTTGGGCTTTTTTTTTTTCTTTTTTAGCTTTATCTGTAAATATAAAAGGGCTTTGTTTCCTGCTAAGGGAATTCCCAGCCCAGATGGCAGGGGCCTGCTGGGAAAGGTATTGATACATGTCACAGCATTTGAACACTCTGTCATTTGGGAGAGTATGTGAGTAATGCCACCTTAGAGAATGCTTAGATGAATACCCTGACTGTTGATGCACCTTTTTTAACTTTCAGTAGAATTTGTTTGGAGAAGCCACAATTCCAAGGTGCTACAGCAGCCTTTCAAGAGGGGCAACCGAAATGCATCATCCTGGGCAGTGTGTTAAGGATACACGAAGCCCAGAAGATTGAGTCTGTCCAGTTGACCAATGGACAGCAGAGCAATACAGTTTACTCTTTAAATCCAGTGATCAAGAACTATAGCAGACCCATTTGATCCCTAAACAGATATTCCTGGAAAATCTGGATCCAGGAGGCTAAAGTATGTAATGGGTTGTTTCTATTTCCCAGCTCACTTTGCTATGTGGCAATGGCAGGGATGAGGAAATGAGTTGGGTCCCAAGACACTTCGTAACTGATCAGTTATTTCTGCAACACTTATCTATAATACTGCACAACGGTCCAGCTTCCAGAAAGTTCCCCGAGCCAAGTTTCAAGGAGATGTCTTGTATTAGCAAGTGGTTGTTCTCTTGTGTCTCAACTGGATTTAGGTTTGAAGAAAGAAAAAGAAACAGGCTGGTTGGAATAAGGGACAGAGAAAGAAAGGAGTAGACAACAGGACTCACCTATCTTACAGGTTATATAGCTGTGGAGATGGAGGAGAAAGTTTTGAAACTTTTCTAAGGTCCTTGGATGAGAAGCATTTTATGAAATATGGTATGCTTCACCGTCTATGGAAGCAAGTAGTCTAACTTGCAAGAACTAACTAAGAGAGAAAAAAAATGGTGAAAGCTCACCTTAACTTCAAAAGAACAGTAGAGCAGATCTCCAATTGCAATTATTCACAATCAATGTAGTTTCTCGAAAGCATATACTGCATTGCAAGGATTTGTAACGGAGAAGAGGCAGTCTATGGGACAACCTCTGGTTTAGACAGAGTGGGCATGTGATTCATTCACTCTTTAAACTAATATTTCTGGAATATCTGTGACCCAGGCACTGTTCTAGGTGCTTTGGATATAGCAGTGAACAAATCAGAGGAAGTCTCTGTGGCAGAGTTTTTTGTAAGAATGCCACAGTTAGTGCCCTCCGTGTGTCCACCTTTTTGCAATGTGAGTTTTAGCTTCACCCAGAAAGACATGGAGGCTTTCTCACTGCTTGAATAGGGTTGGCCTTGTGATTTACTTTGACCAATAAACATGGCAGAATTGATGTAACCATGCAATTCACGAGGCTTTGCACGCTTCTACATGGTACCTCAGAATCCTGCCCAACCACCATGGGTACAAGCCTGTGCTCGTTTGCTGGAGACCAAGAGATCCCCTGGAGCAGAGAAGACTCATCCTAGCTAAGGTTATCACAGATGAGCCAGATCTCAGTTGACTCAGAGGCTGACTGCAGATGCAAGAGTGAGCACAGCTCACACCAGAGAAACCTCCCACCTTCATTTATCACCAAATTGTCAAAGCACAGACTTGTGAACAAAATAGATGGTTGTTATTTTAAGGCACTGAATTTTGAAGGGAATTTGTCAGGTGGAAAAGGCTAACTGATACAGTCTCATGCCTTAAAGAGTTTACATTCCAAAGAAGGAAAGAGAAAATCAACACTAAAACCACGAATATATGTTATATATCGGATGGTGATTAGTATTATGGGAAAAAATTAACTAGAGTATGATATATAGCAAGTGGTGAGATGTAGGGGAAGAGTGTTGTTATTTTTTACAGGATGTTCAAGGAAGGGCTTACTGATAAAGTAACATTTCAATGGGCACCTTGAAAGAGTTATCAGATGCATGAGGTTCAGGCTTGTTGAAACTAAGCCCTTGAACAAATAAATCTTAAATCTTATACGATTTACTATGAAAACTCTAAAGGGCCTATTTCCAACAGGAAATACCAGGAAATTGAAGATTTTGGGATTTGTGTGCTCAAATTCTAGAATTTTCTCAGTTGCTGACAGCAGATTCATTTATGTTGAAAGTGTTAGTATTTAGCCTGTTAGGGCCTAGGTCATGGGAAGCCCTGAACGGGGCCTCACCGTGTCTCATATAGTTCTATAATCCTCAAAGTCTAGCATACATTCTGCATAGTGTATGTCTTTGGCCGGCCACGTCACCCGAGTTTAACTTCTTGCTGTGCCACTACTGACATCTTGCTATGTTATATAGTTTTATTTTGGAAACAGGTCTATAGAGACCTGTTTCACATTCTTTACATTAACCCATTAGAGTATACACTTTGAAAGTTTATAGTACATTCACAGAGTTGGGCAGCCATCATTGTAATCCATTTTAGAGAATTTTTATTATCCCTCAAAATAATAATAATAGTGCTATATTTATTAACAATTGCTCCTTATTTTCCACTAAACCCTGAGCACTAGGCAGGCAATCACTAATCTACTTTCTGTCTCTATGACTTTGCCCATTAAGAGCATTTCATGTAGTATGTGGTCTTTTGTAAAGGGTTTATTTTACTTGGTGTAATGAGTTAAAGGTTATCCATGTTGTACTAGGTATCAGGACTTTATTTCTTTGTATTTTCAAATAATATTTAATTTTATAGATCTACTACACTGTATTTATTCATCCATTAATAAACATTTGGGTTGTTTCCACTTTTTGACTACTATGGATAATGTTGTTATGAACATTTGCATACAAATTTCTGTGTGGGCATGTTTTCATAATCTTGGGTATAAAACTAGGAGTAGAATTGCTGAGTCATGTGCTAACCATATGTTAAAAATTTTAAGGAACTTAATAAATGTACTCCAAGGTGGCTGCACCTTTCTTCAGTCCCACCCACTAAGTAAAATGGTCCCTTCTGAGGTCTCTTGGCCAGTACTTGTTATTATCCATCGTTTTGATGACAGCCATCCTAGTTTGTTTGAAGTGGTATCTCACTGAGGTTTTTATTTGCATTTGTCCAATAACCAATGATATCGAGCACGTCTTCATGTGCCTATTGACCATGTGTATATTTTATCTAGAGACATAGCTATTCAAATTCTTTTCTCATTTTTAAACTCTGGTGGTCTTTTTGTTGAGTTGCTAAAGGTTTTTTCTATATTCTGGATACTGTACTCTTATCAGAAGATGATTTGCCTATTATTTTCTTCCCTTCTATTGTCTTTTCACTTTCCTGAGGTTACCGTACGCAAAAAAGGTGTTTTTAATTTTGGTGAAGTCCAATTTATCTATTTTTTCTTTTGCTGCTTATGCTTTTTGTGTTGTATCTGAGAAGGACATGAGGGTTTACTCCTATATGTGTTTTTTAAGGGTTGTATTTAGCTTTTACATTTAGGTAGCTGATCCATTTTCAGTTAATTTTTGTGTGTGCTGCAAACAAGTTACACAACTTCAGATTTTTGTATTTCCTGTAACATTTGTTGAAGAAATAACTATTTTTCCTCATGGAATTAATTTTAGCATTCTTGATGAAGATCAATTGAGCATGAATGCAAGGGGTTATTTCTGGACTGTGAATTCTATTACGCTGATCTATATGCCTGTCCTTTTGTCAGTATCATATATTCTTGATTACTATAGATTTGTAGTAAGTTTTGAAATCAGAATATATGAGTTCTTCGACTTCATTCTTTTATTTGCAAGACTGTTTCAGTTATTGTGTCCCTTACATTTCCATATGAATTCTAAGATCTGCTTGTCAATTTCAGGAAAAAAAAAAGGTAGCTGAGATTTTAATAGAGATTGCATTGAATCTGTTGTAGATCAATATGACGAGTATCATAACATTAACAACATTACATCTTTGGATTTATGAACACGGAATGTCTTTCCACTTATTTAAATATGCTTCGAGGTACTTTTTTTTAATGTTTATTTTTTGAGGAAGAGTGAGAGGAGTGCCAGAGAAAGAGGGGAACAGGATCTGAAGAAGCAGGCCCTGCACTAACAGCAGCTAACCCAATGTGGGGCTCGAACTCACGAACTGTGAGATCGTGACCTGAGCCGAAGTTCGATGCTCAACAGACTGAGCCACCCAGGTTCCCCTACATCTGCTTTAAGTTACTTTAACAGTGTTTTGTAGTTTTCAGAATGCAAGTCTGCGTTCATTTTGTTGAATTTATTCCCAGATCATATTCTTTTCTGGTGCTATTGTAATTAAAATATTGCTTTCTTTTTAAAAACCTTAAAAAAATTTTAATTGAAGTATAGTTGATACACAATGTTACATTAGTTTCAGGTGTACAACATAGTGATTCAGCAACTCTATAGGTTATGCTGTGCTCACCACTAGCGTAGGGACCGCCTGTCACCATACAACACTATTACAATACCATTGACTATATTCTCTATGCTGTACCCTTCATCTCATGTGACTGATTTGTTCCATAACTGGAAGCTTATTGCGTTCTTTATATCATTTTCAAATTGTTCATCGTATACAACTCTAGATTTTTGTATATTGATCTTTTGTTCTGCAGTCTTGCTAACTTGTTTGTTCTAATATACCATTAGTGAATTTCTTAGGATTTTTCAGTATGCCACATAGTGTCATCTGTAAACAGAAATAGTTTTACTTCTTTTATTCCCCAGTATGTATACCTTATTTCATTTTCTTGCCCAATTCCCTGGCTGGAACCTCTAGTACAAGATTGCATGGAAATGATGAGACCGGATATCCTTTCACCTTCTTCCTGGTCATGTTGGGAGAACATTCAGACTTTCACCATTATTCATGTTGTTCAGTACAGATTTTTCATAGATGTACTTTATCAGGCTGAGGAAATTTCCTTATTTTCCTACTTTAACAATTGTTTTTTTTAATCATAAAAGGCTGTTGGATTTTATCAAATGCTTCTTCTGGATCAACTAAGATGACCATGTGCTTCTGTTTTTTTTTTTTTGGCTTTATTCTATTGATATGGTGTATTACATTAATTTGTTTTCAGATGTGAAACCAACGTTACATTCTTGGGATAAATCTCATTTAGTCATAGTGTATATTTCTTTTTATATGTTACTGGATTGGGTTTGCTAGTATTTTTTTTTTGGATTTTATATCTGTATTCATATGAAATATTGGTCTATAGTTTCCTATTTTTGTTATAGCTTTGTACAATGTTGATATTAGGATAATACATCATTGTTAATGATGATTAGACATACTGTGCATATATCACATTGCAAATGTGTAATCATTACCTATTTATGAACATGCACAGGTATTTCAAGGTTTAGGAGGGATTGACCATGCATGGACACGTTAGAAACACCCAAATGCATTTCAGTTC
Source organism: Prionailurus viverrinus (assembly GCF_022837055.1). NCBI lineage: Eukaryota > Metazoa > Chordata > Mammalia > Carnivora > Felidae > Prionailurus > Prionailurus viverrinus. The sequence goes on along the minus strand of NC_062561.1, from coordinate 131,944,199 downwards.
ATGTAAAGAATCAAACTGGGTCACCACAATTCTAGAAACAATCCTGATAGTCATTGATGACATTAACGTTACTGTTTGTGCTTTCTAATTGGTTACAACAGCATCTTATTATGGTTTACTAATGTATCAGAGCATGTTTGTGGTCATCAGTATGCAAGAACTTTTCTTCCTGAGTAGACAGGCAGACTAGATTTTCCAATGTTTCTTCTTGTAGGGTGTGGCCATGAGGCTGGTGTCAGGCTAATATAATACGTGCAGAGTGATATCACCACTTTGACGGTTGGACTGTAAACACCTCCAAAATGAGCTTTTTTTCGCACTTGGTAGGTGAATGGAAACGACTCCCGAGACAGAAAGGAGGATTGGGGTCACGGATGTAAGGAGCCTGGATCTCTAATTCTCTATGTAGACCAGAGTCTTCCCCACCAACCAGCCTTTGACTGTCATATGAGCAGAAATATGCCTTTTCCTTTATTTGAGGAATCCTTTTCTTTCGTTATGCCTTCCCCGTTAGGCTCGCAAAATTTGTACTATGTATCTCCCTAATGAAGTCTCTGACTTGAAAATTTTATTCCCCATTCCTTCAATTTTGGATCATGCCAAAAGTGGTGGAGGAGCAAGCCAGGCCAAGAGGAACAGAACATTGCCTAAGTTGACTAGCAATCACAAGATGCAATGACAACTTTCCTTTTATCACTTGGACAACTGAAAGGGGGGCTTTCTATATTTCTGTAATATAGATAGCACTAATTGTTATGGCATTATACAAAAAAAAAAACCCCGAAAGCACTATAGAACGCCTTATGACTGGTGTATGACCATGGTTATAGCATATATAAAGCATCTCAAGGGAAATGAAATTATCTGCACCACGCTTTTTCAGTGACAGTTTTCCAAGCTCATGGGTTTATACATGTAAGTTGATGACCATAAGATGACAAATGGCCAAGAATCTTTCCTGTATTACCACACGAGATTACTTAAGAATTCTGTAGCAAACTTAAATGACTATTGCAGTAGAATAGCCTAAACTAGTATGATGGAGGAAGGATGGAAATGGGAGTGATTAATAACAAAGGGCTGCAAGGAAGAAGTCGAGAAGCCTGCAAGATGGACTGGGTGTTTAAAATGCTGTTTGAGAGGAACCCACCATTGGAGACTGGAGATGATTGCGATAGACTAGGAATAAGGAAATTTAGAACAGAAGGTGCTACTTGGCGAGAGAAGAAATATCTCTTTTATAAATTTCCAGAATTCAATTTTAGTCTTAAAAAGAGGAAGAAAGCAGCTAAAGGGAAGTTTGGGTGACATAAACATTTCTTTTTCTTTCACAGAAAATGAGACCAAAGCATATCTCTGGCAACTGGGGAAAATGGAAGCAACAGAGGCGAAAGGCTGAAGGCAGGAAAAACTGAATATTCTGGTGAAAGAAGGAATCACTGAAGGAGCAAAGTCTTGAAGAAGGCAAGAGGTTGCAGGGTTGAGCTTTGAGGTGGAGATATTCTGTGAGACAAGACATGAAGGGAGGCTGGGTGAAGCCAGCTTTGGGGTGAAAGGAAGATATGTTATGAGGGTCAACTTGTCCACGATTTCATTCAAAAGTTATATGTCTAGATGGATGCTCCAGGTGAACAGTCACAATGAAAGCACATCTGTACTGGAGAATCTGCTACCTGGAAGCCAGATGGAAGGCCAGATGGAATTGCATGGAGTTTGAGGCTGCAATAGTGCCTGTGGGAAATAGACTCAGAGTTTGAGCTGACCTTTAAACTGGCATATATACAACTTCTCTTTCTGGCCCTCCTGGCCTGGCTTGCTCCTTCACCACCTCAAGTGTGATTTGAAATTGAGAGAATGGGAAGTCTAGGGCTGGCGGTTGCTCTGACTTCCTCCACTTCCCCATTGCCTCTAAGAACACATAGCACTTTTAATTATCGAAACTTTGACAAACAGGAGAGAATTTGTGCCTGATGACTTTTTTATGAAAGAAATAGGGTAACAAGTGGTAGGAATGGGGGCAATGATCTCAGCGGGGTAAATAAAGTCTGCAACAGTTAACACAACTAAAATTGCACTAGTGTTTTTATAACAGAGTGATTCTTAAACTGTCAAGCTACTCCAAGTTACCGAGTTATCTACTGATATTATACACTCTGGCTTTGTACTAACTAGATCTATGGGAATGGACATTTCCTAGCTTATCACACGATTCTTCGCCAACATCCCTAACTGCCAAGTCCAGTGGCTCTACTTTTGTGTCTCTCATATATGCCTTTCCTATTTTTTAAAATTTCTCACATTCTAGTTTTAGGTTTTAGTTCATTGTCTTTTTTTAATTTTCTGTAAATTGTCTTTTTTTAATTTTTTAAATTTACATCCAACTTAGTGTATAGTGCAACAATGATTTCAGGAGTAGATTCCTTAATGCCCCTTACCCGTTTAGCCCATCTCCCCTCCCAAAACCCCTCCAGTAACCCTCAGTTTGTTCTCCATATTTATGAGTCTCTTATTTGTCACCCTTCTTGTTTTTATATTATTTTTGTTTCTCTTCACTTATGTCCATCTGTATTGTCTCTTAAGGTCCTCATATAAGTGAATTCATATGATCTTTGTCATTCTCTGACTGACTGATTTCACTTAGTATAATACACTCCAGTTCCATTCATGTAGTTGCAAATAGCAAGATTTCATTCTTTTTGATTGCCGAGTAATACTCCATTGTGTGTGTGTGTGTGTGTGTGTGTGTGTGTGTATGTGTGTGTGTACACACACATACACACACACACACACACACACGACATCTTCTTTATCTTCTTTATCCATTCATCCATCGATGGACATTTGGGCTCTTTCCATACTTTGGCATTGGGGTGCATGTGTCCCCTTGAAACAGCACACCCGTATCCCTTGGAAAAATACCTAATAGTGCAACTGCTGGGTTGTAGGGTACTTTGGCATTGGGGTGCATGTGTCCCCTTGAAACAGCACACCCGTATCCCTTGGAAAAATACCTAGTAGTGCAACTGCTGGGTTGTAGGGTACTTCTATTTTTAGTTTTTGGGGAACCTCCATACTGTTTTCCAGAGTGGCTGCATCAGTTTGCATTCCCATCAGCAGTGCAAAAGAGATCCTCTTCCTCCGCATCCTCGCCAACATCTGTTGTTGCCTGAGTTGTTAATGTTAGCCATTCTGACAGGTGTCAGGTGGTATCTCATGGTGGTTTTGATTTGTATTTACCTGATGATGAGTGATGTTGAGCATTGTTTCATGTGTCAGTTGGCCATCTGGATGTTTTCTTTGGAGAAGTGTCTATTCATGTCTTTTGCCCATTTCTTCACTGGATTATTTGTTTTTTGGGTGTTGAGTTTGGTAAGTTCTTTATAGATTTTGGATACTAACCCTTTATCTGATATGTCGTTTGCAAATATCTTCTCCCATTTTGTCGGTTGCCTTTTAGTTTTGCTGATTGTTTCCTTTGCTGTGCAGAAGCTTTTTATTTTGGTGAGGTCCCAGTAGTTCATTTTTGCTTTTGTTTCCCTTGCCTCCAAAGATGTGTTGAGTAAGAAGTTGCTGTAGCCAAGATCCAAGAGGTTTTTGCCTGCTTTCTCCTAGAGGATTTTGATGGCTTCCTGTATTACATTGAGGTCTTTCATCCATTTTGAGTTTATTTTTGTGTATGATGTAAGAAAGTAGTCCACGTTCATTCTTCTGCATGTCGCTGTCCAGTTTTCCGAGCACCATTTGCTGAAGAGACTGTCTTTATTCCACTGGATATTCTTTCCTGCTTTGTCAAAGATTAGTTGGCCACATGTTTGTGGGTCCATTTTTGGGTTCTCTAATAATGTTCCATTGATCTGAGTGTCCGTTTTTGTGCCGGTACCATACTGTCTTGATGATTACAAATTTGTAATACAGCTTGAAGTCCAGGAATGTGATGCCTCCTGCTCTGGTTTTCTTTTTCAAGACTGCTTTGACTATTTGGGGTCTTTTCTGGAACCATACAAATTTCAGAATTATTTGTTCTGTATCTGGGAAGAATGCTTGTGTTATTTTGCTAGGTATTGCATTGAGTATGTAGATTGCTTTGGGTAGTATCAACATTTTATTTATTTATTTATTTATTTATTTTTTTTTTTAATTTTTTTTTTTTTTCAACATTTATTTATTTTTTGGGACAGAGAGAGACAGAGCATGAACGAGGGAGGGGCAGAGAGAGAGGGAGACACAGAATCGGAAGCAGGTTCCAGGCTCTGAGCCATCAGCCCAGAGCCCGACGCAGGGCTCGAACTCCCGGACCGCGAGATCGTGACCTGGCTGAAGTCGGACGCTTAACCGACTGCGCCACCCAGGCGCCCCAGTATCAACATTTTAACAATATTTGTTCTTCCTAACCAGGAGCATGGAATAGTTTTCCATTTTTTTGGGTCTTCTTCCATTTCTTTCATAAGCTTTCTATAGTTTTCAGTGTATAGATTTTTCACCTCTTTGATTAGATTTATTCTTATGTATTTTATGGGTGCAATTCCTATGTATTTTGGTGCAATTGTAAATGCATTGTAAATGCAATGTAAATCGATTCCTTGATTTTTTTCTGTTGCTTCATTGTTAGTGTATAGGAATGCAACCTATTTCTGTGCATTGATTTTATCTCCGGCCACTTTGCTGAATTCACGAATTGGTTCTCCCAGTTTTTATGTGCAATTTTTTTGGATTTTCCATATAGAGTATCATGTCATCTGCGAAGAGTGAAAGTTTGACCTCCTTCTGCGTGATTTGGATGCTTTTTATTTCTTTGTGCTGTCTGATTGCTGAGGCTAAGACTTCCAGTACTATGTTGAATAACAGTAGTGAGAGTGGACATCCCTGTCTTGTTCCTGACCTTAGGGAGAAAGCTCTCAGATTTTCCCCAGTGGGGATGATATTAGCATTGGGTCGTTCATATATGGCTTTTATGATCTCGAGGTATGATCTTTCGACCACTACTTTCTTGAGGGTTTTATCAAGAAAGTATGCTGTATTTTGTCAAATCTTTCTCTGCATCCATGATTCTTGTCCTTCCTTTTATTAATGTGATGAATCAAATTTATTGTTTTGTGGATATTGAACAGCCCTGCATCCCAGGTATAAATCCCACTTGGTCATGGTGAATAATTTTTTTAATGAATTTTTGGATCCAGTTGGCTAAAATCTTGTTGAGGATTTTTGCATCCATGTTCATCAGGGAAATTGGTCTATAATTCTCCTTTTAGGTGGGGGTCTTTGTCTGGTTTTGGAATCAAGGTAATGCTGGCTTCATAGAAAGAGTTTGGAAGTTTTCCTCCCATTTCTATTTTTTGAATAGGTGTTAACTCTTCCTTAAATGATTGGTAGACTTCCCCTGGAAAGCCATCTGGCCCTGGACTCTTGTTTTTTGGCAGATTTTTGATTACTAATTCGATTTCCTTACTGGTTATGAGTCTGTTCAAATTTTCTATTTCTTCCTGTTGCAGTTTTGATAATATGTATGTTTCTAGGAATTTGTCCATTTCTTCCAGATTGCCCATTTTATTGGCATATTATTGTTCATAATATCCTCTTATTTTTTTTATTTGTTCTGTGTTGGTTGTGATCTCCCCTTTTCATTCTTGATTTTATTTATTTGGATCCTTTTCTTTTTCTTTTTGATCACCCTGGCTAGTGGTTTATCAGTTTTGTTAATTCTTTCAGAGAACCAGCTTCTGGTTTCATTGATCTGTTCTACTGATTTTTGGTTTCGATAGCATTAATTTCTGCTCTAATCTTTATTATTTCCTGTCTTCTGCTGGTTTTGGGTTTTATGTGCTGTTCTTTTTCCAGCTCTTTAAGGCATAAGATTAGGTTGTGTATCTGAGACCTTTCTTCCTTCTTTAGGAAGGCCTGGATCGCTATATATTTTCCTCTTATGACCACCTTTGCTGCGTCCCAGAGGTTTGGGGCTGTGATATTATCATTTTCATTGACTTCCATATACTTTTTAATTTCCTCTCTAACTTCTTGGTTAGCCCGTTCATTCTTTAGTAGGATGTTCTTTAGTCTCCAAGTATTTGTTACCTTTCCAATATTTTTCTTGCGGTTGATTTCGAGTTTCATAGCGTTGTGGTCTGAAAATATGCATGGTATGATCTCAGTCTTTTTATACTTGTTGAGGGCTGATTTGTGTCCCAGTACGTGGTCTATTCTGGAGAACGTTCCATGTGCACTGGAGAAGAATGTGTATTCCATTGCTTTGGGATGAAATGTTCTGAGTCTATCTGTTAAGTCCATCTGGTCCAGTGTGTCATTCAAAGCCATTGTTTCCTTGTTGGTGTTCTGATTAGATGATCTGTCCATTACCGTAAGTGGGGTGTTGAAGTCCCCTACTATTATGGCATTATTATCAAGGAGTTTCTTTATATTTGTGATTAATTGATTTATACATTTGGGGTTTTCCCACATTTGGAGCATAAATGTTTACAATTATTAGGTCTTTTTGGTGGATAGACCCCTTAATTATGATATAATGCCCTTCTGCATCTCTTGATACAGTTTTATTTTAATGTCTAGATTGTCTGATATAAGTATGACTACTCTGGCTTTCTTTTGCTGGCCATTAACATGAGAGATGCTTCTACATCCCCTTATTTTCAATCTGAAGGCATCTTTAGGTCTAAAGTGGGTCTCTTGCAAACAGCATATAGATGGAACTTGATGTCTAATCCTTTCTCTTACTCTATGTCTTTTGATTGGAACATTGAGTCCATTGACATTTAGAGTAAATACCGAAAGATATGAATTTATTGCCATTATGTTGCTTGTGGAGTTGGAATTTCTGGTGGTGTTCTCTGGTCCTTTCTAATCTTTGTTGCTTTTGGTATTTATTTATTTATTTATTTATTCTCCCCTCAGAGAGTCCCCCTTAAACTTTCTTGCTGGGCTTGTTTAGTGGTCACAAACGCCTTTAATTTTTCTTTGTCTGGCAAACTTTTAATCTCTCCTTTTTTTTTGAATGACAGCCTTGCTAGATAAGAATTCTGGCTGCATATTTTTCTGTTTCAGCACATTGAATATATCCTGCCACTCTTTTCTGGCTTGCCAAATTTCTGTAGATAGGTCTGTTGCAGTACTGATCTGTCTTTCCTTGTAGGTTAAGGACTTTTTTTTTTTTCCCTTGCTGCTTTCATGATTCTTTCCTTGCCTGAGTATTTTGTAAATTTGACTATGATATGTCTTGTTGATGGTTGGTTTTTGTTGAATCTAATGGGCGTCCTCTGTGCTTCTGGATTTTGATGATTGTCTTTCCCCAGGTTAGGAAAGTTTTCTGCTATGATTTGCTGACATAGCCCTTCTACCCCTTTTCCTCTCTCTTCCTCTTCTGGACCCCTATGATTCTCATGTTGTTCCTTTTTAATGAGTCACTGATTTCTCTAATTCTTAAATTGTACTCTTTTGCCTTAGTCTCCCTCTTTTTTTCTACTTCATTATTCTCCATAAGTTTGTCCTCTCTATCACTGAATCTCTGATCTGCCTCATCCATCCTTGCCGCCATGGCATCCATGTAGATTGCAGCTCAGTTATAGCATTTTTTATTTCATCTTGACTAGCTTTTACTTCTTTTATGTCCTCAGAAAGGGAGTCTAGTCTATTTTAGTTTCCAGCTAGTATTCTTATTATCATGATTCTAAATTCTGGTTCAGACATCTTGCTTGTATCTGTGTTGGTTAAGTCCCTGGCTGTTGTTACTTCCTGTTCTTTCTTTTGGGGTGAATTCTTTCATTTCATCATTTTGATGGGAGAAGGAATTAGTGAGGTAAAAAAATTAAAATTAAAAAATTAAAAACAACAACACACACACACACACAAAATCAAATAGATGATGATAAATCCTAGGTGTATTTTGGTCTGGGTGTTGGAAGTGGCTTGATAGATTAGAGAAAAAAGGAGGAAAAAAAAGGAAATCATTTGAAAATTTGAAAAAATGAATACCATGGAGTAGACTAAGATGAAATGATTGAAGTAAAATAGAATTTGAAAAAATTTACAGAAAAGTGAAAGAGTAGAAAAAATTAAAGAAAAATATTTTAATATAAGTTGAAAATAAAAATTTTTATTCTCTTTCTGTATTTAAGAAAAAGAAAGGAAATGAAAATTTGAAAAAAAAAAAGAAAATTGAATAGATGGACCAGTGAACAGACTGAAATACAATTGAATTTACCTCGTTTTTCCCTAGAAGTCAAACCATGAAGCACTACATATTCCATAAACTAAGCAGGTAGAGGGATTTGCACTCCTGAAGAGCGAGGTTGGTCCAGTTGGGTGGAGCTTAGTGTAATGGTTCCGTTCTCCACTAGATGGCACTGATTAGCTTACTGGGGTGGATTGTTTTGGCACTTGTAGGTGTGTATGCGCATGCACAAGAGCGGTGAAAATGGCATCATCCTGCTACCCAGTCTCTAGTATTGGAACTCTGTTCTCCCCAGTCAGCAATCACGCACCATTCCTTTGTCTTCAGCATCCATCCACTCCCTGCTTTTACACTGTCTGTGACCAAGCCCCAGGCAGCACCTCCCTCCTGAGTTTTATCTCAGATGCGGCCGTTTTTCCCAATCCCTTACTTTTGACAGACTGTGGCTTTGACCCATTCTTCCCCTCTGTGGCAGGGTCTCACAGAGCAATGGATGGGTGCTGGCCACACCCAGGAGCATTCTTGGGACCGTGCTGCTGCTGATGTCCAGAGACTGCAGCTGGGTGCCAGCCCACTCCAGAAAAAGTTCATGCGATCATGTAGCAGCAGCATTTCAGGGATTATGGAAAATCACAATACACATCTGTCACCAGGCTTCACCCCCAATGACCTTGTTCCACCACCAGAGAATGTGGTTGTTCTCCCTGGTCCACTGAGATCTTTGCCTATGGGGTGGCCACAAGGCCTCTACCAGATGGCTTTCCAGCGGGGGAACCACCTCTCCCCATCTGGCCTGAAGACCCCAGGACTCCAGTCTGCTCCTGGGGATTTGCCCTTCACACCAGAGCACCACCAGGTATCAAGCTACAGAGTTTCAGACTCTGCGCTCCCCCTGTTTATTGAGTCTTAATGGAATTTAAGCCCTCTCCTTTCTCCTTTCTACCTTTTTAGTTCAGTCCCTGTGGCTGTTTCCACTCCTTTCAGTTCCATTTCTTTTCCAGCTCCTTTGGGGGAGGGGTGATTTTCCCATACTCTACCCCATCTCTGTCCTCTCTCTGCAAGCAAAAACATCTCCCTGCCCTCCATGATTTCTTGCTCCCCTAGTTCACCTCTCCTAACCACGTACCTGCTGAGTTCTGTGGTTTGGGTTGTGCAGATGATTGTGTTAATATTCAAATCAGTTTTCTAGGTATGCAGGATGGTTTAGTGTTGATCTGGCTGTAGATCATGGACACAAGATGCAAAAAAACTTCCACGCTCTTCCACAATCTTGGGTCCTCCCCTAGCTTCCTAAATTGTCTTACATTCCGTCTTCTCATCCACTTCTCCCCCTTTTATTCAGTCTTGACTACCACTATTAAATCAACGTCCTATGGCAAAAGATATCCCCATATTCAAGTATACTTCTCACAACGTAATCAATGTCTCCTAACCTTGTGCTAAGATTTAACAAGGTGATATCTGGAGATATTTAGCAAAAGGTCTGTTATAGAATACCTAATTAACAAATGTTATTGAATTTTAACTCAAGGCAGAGCTTGTCATTCATTGGTTTTCAAGTTGTAGAACAGGGAGAAAAATTGTATCTAATATTAGATTTAATACCCTTACGTTTTAATTGCATGAAACAGAAGACAGGTAGCAGTTAGACTTATTCAGTTGCTTTTAACAACTTTTTCAATGTCTGAGGGGGAAATAAGAGGACATTTATCAACTCTTATTGCCCATAAAATAGAGCTTTTATTTTAAAGAAATAATATATTTAATAAGACTTAAGAATGAGCTTGGTAACTAGTAAAATACTAGAAAATGTGCCATCAACCTTCTTCTCTTTCTGTCTTTGCTTTGCCTTTGCCTGACCTTGAAGTTGTCTCTCTCACCCTGTCTCCCTTGCATCCTAATCTTTGGCTCTAGCAGGGTGGTGGAGATTATCATTGCTTTCAGTTCATGATGCTTTTCACAGTGGACCACACTGTTACCACTCTTAAGCTTCTCCAGAGGAACCAGATGGCTGGTATACTTTAGCTGCCAAAGCAACAGTAATAAAAACCATAAAATGTGAGGAAATGATTTTTTTTTCATTTGTTACATTTCAGCCCTGACAGAGTGTCATCAAATAATAGGGACTTCAAGAACCGACTGTGAAATTCAGAAAATGTTGAGTATGGGCTATTGTTCTCATTCTTTATTGTTAAATAATTAAGCCTTGATCATCTCAGACACACATTTGATTGGTATCATCTGCTGACATTGCAATTTTTCCTTTAGCAATTTACAAAGGAGATTAAATTGACCTAATTATCTGTTTCTTATTTTGCTTTTAAGCTCTGATGATATGGTATCTGATCATATTCAAATAATTAATTGACATGTATTTCTAATATTGTGCTCTTACCTTGATAGTTTTTTGTTGTGTAACTTTTGATGCTGCTTGTTTTTATATGACTCTCACCTTTTTAACCTTATTTTAATAACATTTAGTGTAGTAAGAATGGGTTTGATAGCATCATCGCTGATTTTTTTCAAGAACATTTTTATAGGTACACATTCAATTTATTATTTGCAACACTTAAGAATATCTTATAAAGAATGATGTACTTTTAACAAAATAATTTTTATGCCCACGTGTTTAAAATAGGATATAAATCTGTGGTCCTCAACTGGGAGTTATTTGCCTACCCCCTCCACGTTTGGCAGTGTCTGGAAACCTTCTTCATTATTTCTACTGAAGGGGTACCCCTGGAAGCTAGTAGGTAGAGACCAGAGATATTACTAAACATGCCATGGTGCACAGGATGGCCCCACAACTAAATATGGCTTCAGATATCACTAGTGCCCAGATTGGGAACCCTTGATCTAAATGAATGGGGATATGATCACCTTTTTATGTTTTGGAGAAAAAAAATTTTGAGAAACTTTTATGGCCAGCAAAGACATGGCTCACGCCTTCCGGAAGAGCCCCAGATTAAAAATGCCATAAACTCCACCTTGTTTTTGTAATGCTTGTTAATTTTGTAGCAGCTTTTAAACTCAGCATGTCATATAATTCTTGTTCCATCCTTGGGATGTAGAAATGGAAGAGCATTCAAATAAATATGTCTTTTTATAGTTGCAAAACAGACACAGAGAATTTAAGTGATCACCTTATGTTTGCATGACTGGTTAGTGATTCGGTTCCCTGTCCACAGAGCCCTAAAGCCTCCAAGACACAAATATATCTACCAATCTAATGGTAAGGGTGGAATGAAGTGGCAGATTTTTATGTTTCCAGGAGAAAGCCAGGCTCTCAGTGCTCATGTACAAAAAGGCCTGTTCTGTCTTACTCCCCTTCTCCTGTCTTCTCAGTAATATGAAAAATCCAAGAGGAATAAGGTCACCATTCATGTTATTATTAAACACTGCATCATCTCAGATCATTTTAATTAAATGTATTTTTATTGACATAGAATTCATTTGTACTATCACTAAGTTTATATTTAGCATTAGTCATAGTTGTAAGGGAAGTGAATCTCAAAGTCATCCTGTAAATTCAGCCTTGCTGAAACCGAGACAGCTGAGCCTTTTCCTGAGCAGTACAGCCGTTCCGTGTTCTCCCTCTGCAGAGCTGGCTCCTCTTTTAGCTATTGAATAATAAGTGCTTTTATCACAGAATGCCATCAGTCAGGGTAGAGATTCAAATGAGAAATGGAAGAAGCATTACTGCCTAATAACTGTGATGTTAACCTTGGATAATGGGGTCTGTGGCTTTCAGAATATTTAACCTGGAGGAGAAATCCACCGTCCTTTCCGTCACAGATTTGCTCCTCTTGTGTTATTCTGGTCGGGAACTACTACCTTTCCATTTTTGCTTGGAAACTGCTATTGTTATGAAATAGTATCTTCTGTTTTAATACTTGGGGTAATGAATTTTAAATGAAGTAGAGCTGTCATCTAAAGGATCTGCATATAAATATTAACCATTTAGAATACATTTTATTTGAATGCATTCCAACAACTTGTACACATTTTTGAAATTGGATGCATAGAGCAAAGTTACAAAGCCATCCATCCTACATGATCAACTCACTCGTTTCTCAATCAAAAGGTTCCTGAAATTTAGGGTATACAGATGGGAGTAAGGATTTGTTCTTAATATATATACTAATGATATTTCTGCTGGGTATACAGCCCTGTGGATACACCAGAGAGACGTGGAGTCTTCATACAGTTTTCTGCACTTAAACATTTGTTAGTTTGGCTATAGATTGGGGTAAATCCTAGAGTACCCATGGGGAGATGAAGGTTGCCTAGCAGCAGACAGGAAGGGCTATCAGTGATGAGAGCTGTCCATGTCCAAATATAAAGGAGAAAAAATTCCAGCTTAGGGAGAGGTGGGCAGAATGCTGAGAGAAAGGTATGGGGATGAGGAAAACCAGGGGGTGAAATGATTCCATAACGGCAATTCCAGTGCTATTTATTTAACAGAATGTCTAGGAAGTGAGTTGTGATCAAAACTCCCAAAGTCATCCACTGAAGTAGTGTGTTGAAGATGGAGGGGTTGTTTTGAGCACTTACATTCTTTTTCTTTAATGTTTATTTCATTTATTTTTGAGCGAGAGAGAGCACAAGCAGGGGAGGGGCAGAAAGAGGGGGTCAGAGGATCAGAAGTGGGCTCTGCTGAAAGAGCCAGATATGAGCCTTCAACTTATGACCCTTGAGTTCATGACCTGAACCACAGTCAGATGCTTAACCAACTGAGCCACCCAAGTGCCCCTTGAGTGTTTACATTCTAATGGTTGTTCTTAATCTTGGCTAATTTGAATGACCAGGGAATCTTTTAAATACAGGTTTCCCCTGCTATCTGAAAGTGGAGAGTTCCTGTGATGACTTTCCTAAACTGAAAGGCATAAAGTGAAGAAGCAATTACCATTAATTTATATAGAAACATTTCCAAGCATTCTCAGACCCCCCAATAATAACCGCTCAGGCTTCTCTCAGCACTTAGGACAGACACGCTTGGTAACAGATGTACAGAATAACTGCTGCTCACGGACACAGTTCAAAGCTATGGCAGCTGGATGCTCAGATTCTGAATGTAGTTTTCCCAGGAAGGAGCTTGGTGGCGCCACTGTCACTGTTCAGGTGCACGCTGCCTCTGTAAGGGCTCGCCTCAAAACAAATGCTGAATGTGATTTCCTTCCACTCTTCTTCTTCTTCTTCTTCTTCTTCTTTTTGTAAAGGCGAAAATCCTCTTCAGATTTCTTCAGTTGGTGAGAACAGGTACAAATGTAGGTCTTTCATAAAAGTGAATTGGTGTAATGACAAAGTGGGGGATACCTGTATATGAATGACTGCACCCCCACCTGGAGATTCTGATTACTTAGGCCAAGAGTCAGGCCTGAGAGATTTCTATTACCAAAGAAAACAAAGAAAACCCAAAGAATGATTCTAAAATACAGAAAACCAGGAATACAAAGAGGTTAGAGAATAACTAATGGCACCTCCGAAACCTCATCATATGTCAAGATGTGTGTGGCTCATGATGATACCTTTATGGGTCTGAGACTTTACAGAGGAGTATATGACATTTGGGATACTATCTACCCTTTGGGAAATAAAGAGAAAAGGCCGATAAAACTTCACTCTTGGTCTCTGCTTACCCCAGGGAGCCTTCTGGAAACCAGCACAGCATTGGCTGAAGAAGTCACACAGAATTATAAAGAGCTTTTGGCACTATCCCTAATTTACTGAGTGACTTCCAGAGGATGCCCGTGACTAAGTTAGTTTTTGAGGGAACAACTTAGAACTTAGCATAAATAGAAACTAACTGTAAATGTACTCACAAAGTAATCAATATTTCAGATATGTACACCATACAAATGGATCAGTTTGGATCTTGTGAGAGTTAAAAATGGGATGAAATGGTTAGCGCTGTCCCCTGTAAACCAGAACAAGACCCTACCAATGTCAGAACATCGACTGGTCTTGTCGGGAGGGAGAGGTGTATCCATAGTGCAGAAATCACATTTATAGAAGGACAAAGAAGTTTTCAACTCCAAGTTTGTTAATGACAAACCGCATTCTTGTAGGTGTCAGATGAAGAAGATGATTGATCCATGAAATAACCCAAGAACAAACTGGAAATATCAATAAAAAACAGGGTGATAGGTTGATGGGTTTTATTTTTTTTTTTGCACAAATACAATTTTGATCTTCTGCTGTCCTAGAATTTTGGTAACTCTGTCTTTAAAAGCTATTTAGAGGGGCGCCTGGGTGGCGCAGTCGGTTAAGCATCCGACTTCAGCCAGGTCATGATCTCGCGGTCCGTGAGTTCGAGCCCCGCGTCAGGCTCTGGGCTGATGGCTCAGAGCCTGGAGCCTGCTTCCGATTCTGTGTCTCCCTCTCTCTCTGCCCCTCCCCCGTTCATGCTCTGTCTCTCTCTGTCCCAAAAATAAATAAACGTTGAAAAAAAATTAAAAAAAAAATAAATAAAAGCTATTTAGAGATGTGGACTCAGGTGAAACAAGTTATTTAGTCTGTCATCATTGTTATAGGAATGTATTTAAAAATGCTTATTATTTGACCAAATTATATTCTTTGAGGGAAATGTAGAACTAGTCATAAGTTAGATGATTAGACCATGTACTGTATCAGGATGAATGCTTTTGTTGAAGTATACTTCAACAAAATTAGCATTCATCCATCCGTCCATCCATCCATCCATCCATCGTTTTACTTACTCTGTTTAGAAATATTTACCGAGTGCATATAATTTGTCCTATACATATAATTTGCCATCCTATACTCCTAATAAATTTGATGTTAAAAGTTGTTGTTGATTGTTTCCATCATCCCTTCCATCTTATTTGTTTAAATTAAAAATGGAAAACTTTAAAGGTGTACAAGAATTTTCTAGTTTCCGATAATTGGCTAAGTTCCCACATTTTTCACCTTTCCTAAATTCCTTCTACAATCAATAAAAAAGAGAAAAAGAGAAAAAAAACCCACATAGATTATATTAGTGGGGGTAAAGAGGTAAAGGTACCTTTGGCAGGCTAGGTATTTTGAGGAGTTTCTGAAAAAAGTCAGAGGAATAGTACCAAATCTGAGATATCTACATGTCTAGTATATAATGACTTCATCCAACAAGCCAACCAGATATCCATCCACTCATCCATCCATCCATCCATCATCCATCCTTTTACTCACTTTGTTTAGAAATATCTACTGAATGCATATAATTTGTCCCACATTTTTTAGGCACCAGAGATCAAAGTATTGACACGATCTTTGCTCTAATGTGAACTAGTGTGGGGAGATGCAATTCACAAACTAATGAATAAATAAACAAGATACTTTTAAATACTGATAAAGACTGTAAAAAGAAACATAGAATATTATGAGAAGAGGATTCCTGGGAGGGGGGGCCTTAGCAGTGGTGGCAGGGAGCTGTATTTTATTTTATTATGTCAGGAAAGATCTCTCTTTGAGATGACCGTAGAGCTGAGATCTGAATAATAGAAACGAATCCGCCATAGGAAGATTTGGAGAAATAGCCCTTTCGGCAAATGCAATAATGAGTGCAAAGGCTAAAAAGAATCAAAGAAGTCCAGTGTAGCTGAAGAAGAGTAAAGGAAGGAGAAAGTTGGTAGATGTGAGATCAAAGCATAGGCCACTTCACTACAAAGGGTAGCAAAGTGTTAGCTTCAGGGTCCCTCAACTGTATCAATTCTTGCAAGACCCTGAACCTAATTTTGCGTTATTTTTCTTGAATTGGGCCCACCAAGTTGCACAAATTTTAGGTTCCTGAAAATTAGGATTCCCCATGAGTCAGAGGCCCAAGTTCACCAAGTAGGACCTTGCATTTTTTCAAGGTCTCACTTGACCTTGTTCTGCTTGATTCAAGGTCTGCTATGACCTTGTATGTGCTGTACATTGTAGAGGGATTTCTGTGGCAGCTGTCCAGTAGATGGACTACCATAGGTGGGTGGGGATATTAAGAGAAGCCCCTTAGGAGGTTTTGTTAGGAGTTGCCCAGATACCTTGGGAGATGGTAGAACAAGGTAGCGGTGGAGATGGACAGAAGCAGAACTGTGTAAAACTTACCTGAATAGAATCTCTGAAAAGTATCTGTCCAAGTCCACGCTGAAGGCTTGGGTGGGAAGTGGGCAGTGAGTAGAAGTCGAATCATAATTCTGCTAATTAGTTTGAGAAATACACCAGTGGACGAAACCATGACATAAAAGGCTATTGTGCTTTATAAAATAACATTCATTATTAGGGAAAGTGTGATGGCAATGAGCACTCGAGCGTACAGTTAATAAAATGTAAATTGGTACAATTTTCCTGACAACAAACTGGTGTTATATAACATGAACCTTTCCATATTTGTTATTTTTAAGTCAGTAATTCCGCTTTTAGAAAATTCTTCCGTGGAAACAATCAGACCACTGATCAAGTGTGTTTTATAGAGATGTTCTTTACAGCACTGTTACTAATACAGAAGAACTGGACAAAGGTTACATTTTCAATAATTGGGGTTTGGGTGACTTCATTATGGTAATCTGTATAATAGAATAGTATATAATGATGTATACATATACATGTACTGTTTTGAGAAAAGCAAGTTACAATATATCAGTATATGAAAAAAAATGTTTGGACATATGAGTAATAAAGAGTCTTGAATACATACCTTAAAGTTAACAATGTTCACCTTTCTGTGGTAAGCTTAAAGATGATTTTAAAAACATTTTTTTATGACATGAATTTTCATAACTTGTGTGATATAGAAGTGAAACTGTGATATAAAAATGAAAACTGTTATCAGTGATAGGAAATACTTTATTTCTATAGAAAATTTGTATTGTGTTTCTTATAACTTTTAAGACTCTGAAGCAAGTATCTTTTGTCATGTGGGATGCATTTCATATGTAGCTATAATCCATTAAAAATTTATTTCCATAATCTGTTAGCTGTGGAGACAAGAGTACACACAGGAAACAATTAGATGGAATGAAAGGAAAATAAATCTGCCACTGGAAGTGGGGTAGGTGATGCAATTTGCATCAGAAGCTTAGTAGAGAATTTAAAGAGACCCAGGGAGTTGGCTCACCCTGCCATTTACATGAAGTTAGATGAGCTTGATCTTGAAGGCTGCAGGATTGCATTCAGCAGATAGGAGAAGGAGCTGCTTGGATGCAGAGATTAATGACTTATGAGGGGAGAAGTAAAGCAGTTGATGTAATTAAACTTTGCACATTAAAAAGAATAAAGTTATAAGATTAGATCTAGGATAAGCTAAGAAGAATTCATAAATTCCATTATGAGTCCATAATTCACAATGGAATAGATGTCAGGAAATGATTGTAGCTACTCGAACAGTAGAGAAATGAGATACAGGTGGCATTTCAGTAAGTTTATTTCAAGCAAGAAGGAGTAAGTGAAGAGACTGGTGACTGGAAGCAGGGACAAAGCTACTGGCCTGTGCTGGACACAGTGTTTGCCATGATGGTGGCTGTGAGACCATTCAAGTGGAGTGAGCAGTACTTAATACACCAAAGAGAAGAGACTGGAAAGACTCCCATGTTTCCAAACTGGAAAAAAAGAGGTAATGGGAAACTAGCCTGGAGAAAGTGGAAGATGAAGCTCACACAGAAAGGAGGGTCCTTCCTAACGGATGTGAGAAGGAATAAAATCCACAGTGGAGTTTTTCTGAGCAGCTACATTGTTCAGGTTGTGAGTTAATGTGACCCATTAATCCATTATGGCTGCCTGTGAAGACCTTGCCAGACATCACAGAAAATGACACTTGGGCATATGTTTTGTGTTCCTAAACTATATTGTGACATTCTCCCCTCTAATTGCCTCTTATTCAATATGACTTGCTTTGGTAACATGGACCACAGAATTGGCTATTGAAACTTTGATATCTGTCCTTAACTTGATCTCCAGTTTTTATGGTCAAGGTTATGCATTAACCTATGAATGTGAGTGCTGTGACTAAAGATGATTTATCTCCATTCTGGCTACCTGGCCTAGCCCATTTGGGGTCATTTCCTTCCTAGTGTTTTAAAAAACTATTTTAGGGGCGCCTGGATGGCGCAGTCGGTTAAGCGTCCGACTTCAGCCAGGTCACGATCTCGCGGTCCGTGAGTTCGAGCCCCGCATCGGGCTCTGGGCTGATGGCCCAGAACCTGGAGCCTGCTTCCGATTCTGTGTCTCCCTCTCTCTCTGCCCCTCCCCCATTCATGCTCTGTCTCTCTCTGTCCCAAAAATAAATTTAAAAAAAAAAAAAAAATGTTGGAAAAAAAAAAACTGTTTTAGAGGGGCGCCTGGGTGGCTCAGTCGGTTAAGCGTCTGACTTCAGCTCAGGTCATGGTTTCACGGCCCATGAGTTTGAGCCCCGTGTCGGGCTCTGTGCTGACAGCTCAGAGCCTGGAGCCTGCTTCCGATTCTGTGTCTCCCTCTCTCTCTTCACCTCCCCTGCTCATGCTCTGTCTCTCTCTGTCTCAAAAATAAATAAAAACATTAAAAAAATTAAAAAAAAAACTATTTTAGATTTACAGTAATTTTAGATTTATGGAGAAGTTGCAAAGATAGCACAAAATTCCCTTATAGCTTTCACCCATTTTTCTCTAATGGTAAAATTCCACATAAGCATAGTATCAAAATGAAGAAAATAACATAGGTACGATGCTATTTATTAAACTATAGACTTTATTCTGATTTCATCAGTATTTCTACTACCTCTCCTTTTCTTTTACAGGATCCAATCAAGAATGCCATATTACATTTA
This sequence comes from Prionailurus viverrinus, assembly GCF_022837055.1. Lineage (NCBI taxonomy): Eukaryota > Metazoa > Chordata > Mammalia > Carnivora > Felidae > Prionailurus > Prionailurus viverrinus. Next base: position 131,925,243 of record NC_062561.1, on the reverse strand, counting down.
GGTGTTATTTCTCCTTTGTCTGCTCCATTGTGTGGTGGTTTCCTGATCTTTCTTTTCTTTTTTTTTCAAGTTTACTTATTTATTTGGAGGGAGAACAAATGGGGAAGGGGTAGAGAGAGAGAGGAAGAGAGAGAATCCCAAGCAGGCTCTGCATTGTCAGTGCAGAGCCCAACACAGAGCTCCATCTCTGGAACTATGAGGTCATGACCGGAGACAAAATCAAGAGTCTGGCCTTTGACTGAGCCACCCAGGCGCCCCTCCGATCTTTCTTTATCTTTCAGGGCATACACTTTTGAAGAATACTCTGTTATTTTGTCAAATCTCTTTCAATTTAAGTTTGCCTAATGCTTTCCAAAGCTTGCATTGAGGTTATCCATTTTTGTTAAGAGCACCAGAGAAATGATGTGCCCTTCTCAGTGCAACATGTCAGGGTGAACATGATGTTGACATATCTCATTACACACATTTATAATTTATTCCTACATTTGTCTCTCTGTATACAGTAGAAGCCATGAGTTTATACTGATATCTCTGATTCCAGTCCCGTCCCACCGGGTTCATCCTAGCCTTCCCCTTTTACTTACTTGCAACTTATTTCTCCAACAGTGAGAAATACGACCTTTATTATCTGTATTTACTTATTTTTTCAATTATAGTATACACATAGTTTTTGAGAAATTGTTAACACATATTCACAAGAAACAAGTTTACCAGTTAGAGTACTGTTTTCATGTATTTTTGGTATTTTGTTCAGTCAAAATAAGATTTTTCAGGGTTAAATTAGGTTACTTTTTTCCCCTAACCCCTTAACTGTCGTTATATTATTTATTTGTAATTCAGTTAAATCCATTTATTATATTTTATTTTCTATTTTGTGTTTCTTTATTCCTGGTTCTTTTTTAATTTACATAAAAAAGAATTTACTCTCTGTGGTGTCCATTTTCATGGATTTGTACATATTCAGAGAACATATCACAATCATGATAGAGAACATTTCTATTACCTCAAAAATTTTCTCCTCCTGTTTTTTTATAGTCAACTTCACCCTCTACCCCTAATCATTGGCAACAACGGATCTGTTGTCTATTCCTATCATTTTGACTTTTCCAGGAAGTCCTACAAATGGAATTATATAATTGTTAGTTTCTGGATTCTTTTACTTAGCAAACTTTATTTAAGATTCATCCATGCTGTTACACAAATCAGTAATTTGTGTGTTTTTTAAAATTTCTTAGTAGTACTTTATAGTATGTATGAACCACCTTTTGTTTATCTATTCACTGCTGGAAAAACATCTGGGTTGCTTTCAGTTTTTGACAAGTATGAACACAGCTGATATACATATTCCCTTATACGTTTTTGTGTGAACACAGGTTTTCTTTCTCTTGAGTAAATGCCTGGGATTGGAATTGCTGACTCATGTGATAAGTACATGCTGAACTTTATAGGAAACTGCCACACTGGTTTTTCATTGTTTTTGTTGTTGTTGTTTTCAATTTTTTTAAATGTTTACTTACATTTTGAGAGAGAGAGAGAGACAGAGGGCGAGCAAGGCAGGGGCAGAGAGAAAGATGGAGACAGAATCTGAAGCAGGCTCCAGGCTCTGAGCCGTCAGCATAGAGCCTGATGTGGGGCTCCAACTCATGAGTGGTGAGATCATGACCTGAGCCGAAGTTGGACACTTAACTGACAGCCATCCAGGTACCTCTGCCAAACTGGTTTCTCAAGGTGGTTGACATTTCATATTCCCACCAGCTGTGTACAGGAGTTCTAGTTGCTCCATTATCCTCTCAGCACTTGAGGCAGTCAGAGTTTTTGTTTGCCATTCTAAGAAAATGTCTATTCATTTAATATTGTAGTTTTTATTTCTATGTTACTAATTATTAGTTATGTTGAGCATCTTTCAACATGCTTATTTTCTAACTGGACATTTTCTTTGGTTAAATTGTCTATTCAGAACTTTTGTTCATTTAAAACAAATTAGGTTGTGTTTATTATTGTTGAGTCTTGAGAGTTCTTTATATATTTTATATGCGAGTCCTTTGTTATAAATGTGATTTGCGAATATTTCCTCCCAGTTTGTGGCTTGTCACTTCATTGTCTTAACAATTTCTTTCATAAAGCAGAAGTTTATGATTTTGACAAATCCCAATTTATCTTTTTCCCCCCGTGGACTGAACATTTGGTGTCCTGTTTTTAAAAAAATTTTGCCTAACTCAAAGTATAAAAGATTTTCTCCTATTTTTTTTTTCCTAGAATTTTGGAGGGTTTTACTTTTTACATTTTGGTCAATGGTCAACTTTTAAAATATTAATTAATTAACTAATTAAATAATTAATTTTTATCCAAGTATAGTTGATACACAATGTTACATTTGTTTCAGGTATACAACATAGTGATTGGACAAGCTTATCACCACAACCGTAACCACCATATGTCAAATTTTGAATAACAGATGAGGTATGTGCTGAGGTTCCTGCTTCAGTTTTAAAAACACCATTTGTTGAAAAGATGATTTTTTTTCTTTTTTAAAGTGCTTTTTCACTTTTGCCAAATATTAGTTGACTGTATTAGTGTAAGGTTAATTCTGGACATTATTGTTTTCCAGTTATTGTGTTCATCCTTCAGCCAGTATCACATATTCTCTTGATTAGTAAGTCATGAAAGTTGTAGTGTGTCCTCTAACTTTGTACTTTATTTCCAAAATTGTTTTGGTGATTCTAGTTTTTTGCCTTTCCATATAAATTTTGGAATTTTGTTGCTATCAACAAAAAGCATTGCGGGGATTTTGAAACCATAGATAAAAGTCGGGGAGAATCGATATCTTAACAAAACTTATTCCTCCAATTTAAGAGAATGGCTAATCTTTCGATTTATTTAGTTCTTTGATTTCTGTCATCAGCGTCTGGCAACTATGAGCATACAGTCTACACATATTTGTTATATTTATGTGTATTTTTATGATATTGTAAATGTTTCCTTCCTTTAATTTTATATTTTAAATATGCATTGCAGGTATAAAGAAATACGATTGATTCTTTTATATTGACCATACATCTTGAGAACTAGCTGCTTTCACTTCTACATTCTAAGTTCTTTTGGAAACTCTTTAAGATTTTTCTGTATAGATAATCATGTCATCTTTGAATAAAAAGAATTTTATTTATTTCTTTTTAATCTGTGTACTTTTTATTTCTTTTTCTTGCTTTATTACACTGCTGTAACTCCCAGTATGGTGTTAAATAGGAGTAGTAAAATAAGACAGTCTTATCTTATTCCTAATCTTAGAGAGAAAATATTCAGTCTTTCACAATTATGGTAACTCTAGGTTCTTGCAGATGCTTTTATCAGTTTGCTGATAGTTTTCATCATATTAGTGGATGTGGAAGTTTATCATATGCTTTTCCTTCACCTATTGAGATGCTCATATGGCTTTTCTTCTTTAGTCTACTGGTATGGTGGATTATACTATTTGATTTTTTTAATCAGCCTTGGATTACTAGGATGATTCTTACTTGATCATGGAGTGCCATTCATTTTAAATATCTCTTGATTCAATTTGTTAGTATTTTTCGAAGATTTTTGCATCTATGTTCATTAAAGATATTGCCTTGTAGTTTTCATTTTTTGTGTACTGTTTTTGTCTGGTTTTGACATCAGGGTAATATCAGCCTCATAGTAACAGTTGGAAAGTGTTCCTTCTTTTTAGAGTATTCTGCAGTGCTTTGTTTCCTACTAGTTGCAGATTTCTCAGATATCTGTTATTGATACTTAAATTCTAGTAAGTTCTGGGAACATGCCTTGTATGATGTGTGTCCTTTAAATCTGTTGATATTTGATTTATTGGCATAACAACATCTATCTTGATGAATGTATCACATACACTTGAAAAGAATATGTATTTTGCAGTTTGTAGAGTGAAGTGTTCTATAAATGTCCATTACGTCAAGTTGATTGCTACTGCTATTCAGACCCTCTATATCTTTACTGATTTTTCTCTCTACTTGTTCTATCTCTTCTGTTATAATTACGGATTTGTCAGTTCTAGCACTTTTTACTCTATGTAGTTTTGAGGCTTTGTTGTCATGTGCCTACACAATTAGAATTATTATGTCTTCTTAGATAATTGACCCATCTATTCTTTTTTATGTTTGCTTTTATCCCCGATCATCTTCCTTATTCTATATGCCTGATACTAATACAGCTACTGAAACTTTTATTTTGGCTAGTGGTAGTAAGATGCATCATTTTCCATCTTTTTATAGTTAATTATCTATGTCTTTGTATTTAAAGTGAGTTTCTTAGAAAAAAAAAACATATGGTTGGATCTTGTTTTTTGATTGATCTGAAAAATTGTCTCCTTTTATTGGTGTGTTTAGACCATTCATACTTAGGTTTTTATCAATATGGCTGATGAAAGGTAATAGTCTGCTCACACCCCTCTCATGTCACAGAATGAAGGACTCCGTCCCCTGTCTGCAGGGGAGAGATACAACAATAGGGTTGGCCAGGTAACATATGACACACATGCATAAGCTGAACAAGGAAATATACAGTGAGCAGTCTGAAATGCAGAAAGATATTCCCACACAAGGTTCTGGGTCCAGCATAACCTGAGAGGACTCCAACTCTTGGTAAGAAAGTATTCCCAGTCCGAAGCCCATCCTTCCACAGCTGAGGGGGGTGGGGTCAAAAGACTGCATGTGCAAAACTTTCTTTCCAAACATATGTCTATTATAGAAAATTTGAAATAATATAGGAAGGCATAAAGAAGGAATACATTTCACTCAGAATGCTCCAAGCAAGAGATAATACCTTTTAATATTTTTAACATCTTTCTTTCCATCTGTATATTATATACACATAATATTTTATATACTTGAGATCATACCGTTTATAGTTTATAACGTGAGTTTTTCACCTTGTGAGCATTTTCTTATATCCTTAAATATTTTTGAGATCCTCCTTTACATGACTATATTATAAATTAGCCATATCCATGATTTTGGATATTTAAGTTGTCTCCAACTTATTTCACTTTTCCAAATATCATTATAATGAATATCTTTCACCAAAATCTTTGTATTTTTGATTATTTCTTTAGATAAATTTTCAAAAGTAGATTTATCAGTCAAGATGGTTTGATCATTTTTAGATTTTCAATGGTAATTGCCAAATTACTTTTCAGAAGGATCATGCTGATTTATTCTTCCATTGAGATTGTATAAAATGTTTTTTTTAATGTTTATTTATTTTTGAGGGAGAGAGAGAGGGAGAGAGTGAGCACACATGAGCAGGGAGAGGGGCAGAGAGAGAGGGAGACAGAGATTCTGAATTGGCTCTAAACTGTCAGTGCAGAGCCCAATGTGGGGCTCAAACTCACCAACTGTGGGATCATGACCTGAACTGAAATCAGAGGCCTAACCACCAGGTGCCCTGATAAAGTGTTTGTTTTTTGATGGGGGATTTCTCTACTGAATGTTTGCAGATGAGGAAGAAGCAGGGAGAAACACATTTTTTTTATGATTCAAGAAAATTGAAGGATATTGTTATGGATTATGAGTTCATCTGATACTTCCAAGTTGAACACATAACTGACATTAGTTTCCTGAATAGTGAAATGATAGACTCTCATATGACAGTCTGTGTATTTTACACATTTCTTTAAAAACAAAATTAAAGTGCTTTTTGCTTCCTTAAAAGTTCTTTCCATATACTGGATTTTTAGGCATTTTCTCACTTTTTAATTGTAACTTAATGTAGTTTCCTCTCCTCCTTTTCTCATTCTTCAAGGTTCTTCACCTTCCTCAGGTTCTGGCTTAAATGCCTATCCCTCCTAAAATTATTTCTGTTCCTAAAATCTGGCAATTGTTCAGTCACTCCTAGAACTGTGCAAGGAATCTTCCATTTGTACTTTGGTTTTTTTAGCATAGATAATTTTATGTGCGGGTCCTATCCTAGCTATGTTTTAACATCCTTCAAACAGAGGGCTGGTGTCTTGTCCTTTTTCTGTTTCTCCAGAGGCGAGTCTATTGTCTTGCCTTATGGTAACTTGAGAGGGTCACTTCTATAACAGCAGGACAGTACTTTTTTCTCACTATTCCCTCTCCAGTGCCTTTTACACTGCCTGAAACATAGTTGGAATTCAGTAAATATTTTTGAATAATAAATTAACAAACAGATTTATTATGAATTGAGTAGAGTGCGGTGACTTTCTGAAAAATTATGTTCTTCATTTTCCCTTGCAACATCATCAAGAAAGGAGCAAGTGGATTTTTTTCTCTCTCTCAGAAATCTGTGGACTCTTAACGCTTGAGTTTTTCTTACTCACAGAGGTTCTTCCACTCTGGTGATGCCGAGAGATTAGTGCAGAGCCTTCTGAAAAAAAAAAGTCATTGAGAAGAGTTGCATAGGGCGCACAGGTGTGTGTGTGTGTGTGTGTGTGTGTGTGTGTGTGTGTCTGAGCGCATGTGTGTGTGTGTTAAGGCAATTAAAGCAATTAGGTCTAATTTTCCTAAAAAAGGAGAGGAACAAACCAATCAAGATTTACAGTGTTGAAAGGAGGAAAAAAAAAAAGTCTACCTGGGTTTGAACTGGTCCAAGTGGTCTTAAGCGTTAACAAGCTTCAAGCTTATGCACTCTTTGCTTGCTGACCTACGGCCCTTAGTCTATAGCAGAAGTAACCTACTTTCCTTGAGATTTGCAGACCATTGGCTTTGAGGACTGAAGGACCGAATTTTCCCGGAAGATAAGGCCTGACCACATTGCATTCAAAAACAGCTGCCTCTGAGGCCCGCAAGTCAGTTCAGGGTCATGTCGGTAGTCCGTAAACGTACTAACTACCTCCGCACCAGCTTTTCCTGCAGGTAGCACTCCCTGCCTCCCACGTGCCTTGCGCTTTCCCCTTTAAAACCCTCCAGCTTCATCTGGACAGCAAAGATGGTCTTTGGGACCTTAGTTCTACCATCTTCCCAGGTTGCTGGCTTCCTGAATAAAGCAGCTTTCCTTTCCTACCATCATCTGTCTCACGAGTAATGATTTTGAGCAGCTGAACCTGAGTTTGGAACCCGTTCTCCGTCTGGTAACAGATTTATCCCCCGAGGAATAGGAGGAAGAAAGGATTTCCACCTCTTGCCAGGAAGTCCTGACCTCACTTAGCTGCTGAAACTCTGAGGATCAGGATTCTGAGGACAGAGCTGTGGCCTTAAGGGCAGGCCAAGCCTCCCCGTGGCCGGGCTTGGCCTGAAAGTGAGTGAAGCTGCCAGGTTGCTGCCTGTCAACAGATAAAGCTTGTTGGCTTGGGTCGCAGATGGCCCAACAGCTCCGACAGATGGTGACAGACTCCTGCTTCACAGTGGCATCTTGTGGCCCCAAGACCAAATGGCAACCGTGGCAGCCACAGACTGAGGCTCTTCTCTGCCCAGAACCTGAAAAGCTGGAAGGTCAGTTTTATTTATCTATTGATCTATCAATCTGTAGATTTATTTTGGCAGTCCAAGAAAGGGTGCAGAGAGCCCAAAATTACTCATATGTCTTCCTGCCAATTTGAAGGTGTAGGGAATTGAGCTTCTAATTAATTGGAAAAAATTAAAGGATTGTGTTGTAACATGTATTCTGCATGTGCCAGAGCAATTCATTCATCATATAAATTGTTTTCTTGTGTTTTTTTTGTGTTTTTTTTTTTCCTTTTTTGGTCACATCCTCCTAAGGATAGGAGGTTCTTTTTTTAAAAATTTTTTTAACGTTTATTTATTTTTGAGACAGAGAGAGACGCAGCATGAATGGGGGAGGGTCAGAGAGAGAGGGAGACACAGAATCTGAAACAGGCTCCAGGCTCTGAGCTGTCAGCCCAGAGCCCAACACGGGGCTCGAACTCACGGACCGCGAGATCATGACCTAAGCTGAAGTCGGCTCCTTAAAACTGACTGAGCCACCCAGGTGCCCCAAGATAGGAAGTTCTTTTATAGGTATATAGAGCCTTCTTCCCTAATAATCTTCCTGCTAGGAAGAGAAACACTCCGGCTTCCGGTTCCACTTTCAGTCTGGAAATGTGTAGGTTTCTGGGATAATTCTGAAGTTTTAAATTATTGTTGACCTTACTTTTCCTTTTCTCTGTAGGGGGCAATATTAGGTGAATCTCTTCTGGGCTGTGTCACCCTACCCGTTGCAGCATGTAATTTTTGGTAACAACGTACGTCATGGGGGTGTTTTAGGAAGTATTCTTCCAAACTTTACATTTAACATGAAAAAAAAAACCCACCTTGAGAGCCAGCTTTTGTTTCAGACCAGCTGTTTTGCTCAAGTTTCAATTACTTTTTGAAACGTGTTTCCTTGCTGCATATGTGCAAATTACATTTCCGATGTGAAAATGGTGGTATGTAGGTGAAAAGTCTTTGCTAGCATGCTTCCATCAAGCTTCTCTTTGTGTCTTGATTCCCTTTTCCTCCCAATTAAGTAAATGAGGTTCTCTGTGCATTCTTGATTAAAAAGGCGTTGAAACTAGAGCCTACAGTTGTCACATGCCTTTGGTTACATTGTTTTTCTTCACCGGCCTCTTTGGGGCCTGAAGGTACAACAGTTCTTACTGCTGAAATTCGGAGTGTTTCACTTTCCCTTGTGCGTTCTCTTAACCCCTGCCTCACCTCGTAAATAAATAGTCCCTTTATTAATTTGCCTTCAAAATCCCAGCTGAGCCTGTCTAACTCCTCCCAAGACATGGAGTGCTAAAGCATTAAGCTTTTTCTACAAACACTGGCCTGATGAATTAGGAATATTGACTTTTGGAACAACTCTTGAGTCTATGGCTCTTTTCAGATGGCTTCCTGGACAGTAAGTAGTAATTATATAATGACTTTGTAATATCGACTGGGGTCCTATTTCTAAGAGGAAGTATTACATTGTTCAGGCTGGTTGTCTTGAGTTTACAGGGAGGGGAAAGGATGTGGATTATAAAAACGGAATCAACCAAAGTTTTGGACAGTAGACTTTGGTGGTCTATGGTACTCTGTGTCTAGTCTATGGTATTGCTTTTCTCTTAATTTCAGAACTAATTCCAGATTTTAGAAATGAGGCTGGACAGGGTGATAGCCATTTATTTCTTAATGTCTCAAATGGTCTTGTCTCTCATCTTATAAAAGATGGGGGAGGGAAGAGGTGGAGAATTAGGGACCATATCATTTCACACAGTAAGCAGGCTGTGGAGCCAGAGCACGTCTGAGGCCTTAGTTCTGGTAACCCTTGACAAGTGTACCTGTTACCTCTACGACAGCTTTAGATCAATAGGAGCTTTCCGTGAAATCCAGAGAAAGATCCACTGAGAAACGGAATCATCTGGTTATATTTTACTTGTTGGAAAATAACATCTTCAATTCACTATGGCTCCCTGTTCATCAAAAGTTTATGGGGTGTTGCTTGAAGGAGATACCTCCAGCTACTCTTCTAGACCCTGTAAAACATATTCATGAGTTATCAGACAAGAGAGCTGCTTGCTTGTGCCGCATTCTTGTAGCACTCCTCCTCCCCAGTGCTTTCAAGCTGGTTTTGTTGTTTTTGCATTGTGTTTCTGTTGACCTGCCTTGAGAGATGTGGTTAGAAATAACCCTGAGCATCTTATGTTTGCATTTACTACAGGGGTGTTGTGGAGAATCCTTTTATTTACATTTCACAGGGGAAGAATGTCTCTCAGGATTTAGGTTCAGGAATATTGATATTTTTGTTTTCTTCTGTTTTTTGAGTAACCAGTTTGTTGTTGTTATATCTGACATACGACATTGCGTTTAAGGTGTACAACATGTTGATTTGAAACATTTATATTACAATTTGATTGACACGGAAGCCTTAGCGAACACCTCTTTGGCATCAGTTATGTGACACGCCTGTTTGTTTTTATCTTACAGACACTGTGGTCACATAACTGATAATTTTTCCATTAGTTGTTTTAGCTCCTAGAAAGCTCAGAGCCTAACTCATGTGTATTGCTAAGCAGTGGAGTTTACATTGTAACTTAACTTCTTTGGTTTTATTTCTTGATTTTATTTTTCTTTTCCCTGGATTATTGGACTCAAGATTTCTTTCTTTTTTATTCTATTTTATGTTTCATTATTTAATGTTTCTTCATTTAAAGCTACCTCAAATTATTTATGAACATAGTAAGGTATAAACAAGTTAAATAAGACAGTTAAAAACAAGACAGTTTTTACCAGTTTTTTCTGTGACAATTTTATGTCTACACAGTCTCAAAAACACCCCTAAATATAAAATATAACACTAGCCAAAATATAACTATTAAAATTATTGATTATACTGTGCAGTCATATAGCAAAAAATGATGGTTGTTGGGTACAATAAAATTGTTTCTCCTTTGCTTAGTTCATTCAAACTGGTTCCTGTGATTTGAACCAGACCATCTAAGCCAGAATCTTCTAAATGTCTGTCATTCTGTCATTCTGTTCTATACTGAGAAGCATCACTAATAGGTATTGGGTTAACTGCATGGAGAAGAGTGACTTTAGAAAGAATATTCTTGGGGCCAGTACAGAATGTGGGTTGATCAGAATTTTTGCTGTAATATTCATTGCTGTTAACATAATAACATAGATATTAAAATATTAACCAATTTACATATACAATTGACTTCTTTCACATTTAAAATAGTCATTCTACACAAAAATGTGCCCCATTGCTTAAACACAGCATTGTGAATCACCAGGAAGTAAGATACTTGGAAACTTTAGACTGACTTGACTGGAATTTCAAATGTCCAACAGGTGGAGTTTAAAGGTTTTTAGAGTTTGATTCTCAAAAGCATACAATGAAGCAAATCATGGATGATTAGCTGACAACTGGCTAACTGGTTTTATCATGAAGTTTTGTGGAATTTAGGGGTTAAACATCCAACTGGAGGTTATATTTAGTAGGCCAATGAGAGATGAAAAGTTCTGACAGATTCATTTAACTGTGTGATTTATTTGTTCCACACCTTCATGTAACATATGTGCGGTTTCAGATTTTGAATTCTGACGGCGTGTCACAAAAGCTACACCCACAAGGCAAGAGAAGCAGTTGAGCCTTCAAGGCAGAAAAAACAAAACTGGACTTCAATTCCCTGAGTTTAACAAAGCAGCACTTACATACTTACAGTGTCTGCACATTTTGCATGCATGAGAGAAAGGTTAGCAACAGTGCTTTCACTTGGTTTTTCCTCTGTGGACCAGTCTCATATTTGTTCTCAGAAACATCTGCTTTACACAGGGCTCTAAAACATGACTTGAAAATGAAACCGAGGGGCGCCTGGGTGGTGCAGTCGGTTAAGCATCCGACTTCGGCCAGGTCACGATCTCGCGGTCGGTGAGTTCGAGCCCTGCTGAGCCTGGGCTGATGGCTCAGAGCCTGGAGCCTGTTTCCGATTCTGTGTCTCCCTCTCTCTCTGCCCCTCGCCCATTCATGCTGTGTCTCTCTCTGTCCCCAAAATAAATAAACGTTGAAAAAAAAATTAAAAAAAAAAAAGAAAATGAAACCGAATGATGCTTTCATCCTGTCTAGATCCAAAATGGTTGAATGGACCCCAAAAATAATGAGATGAGAATATCAACCTAAAAGACATGAAATTTATGTGGCATGGTCATACAAAGAATATGTGTAGCCTGCATTATATAATAAAATGCTGTGCACCTTTATTATCGATTGATTGACTGACTGATTGATTGCTTAGAATTGTAACAAGCTCTAATCATGACTCACTGCCTAAATTGTACTTCCAAAGTACAGAGAACATTTTTTTTAAATGGTTATTTATTTATTTTTAATTTCTTTCTTAATTTTTTTTTCTTTTTACTCTGCAGAGAGCATTTTGATTTCTTGGTGGAAATCATCTTGTAAACGTCTTGTAAAAAGTTAATGAAAGTGGAGTCTAGAATTAGGAAACAGGAATCTTTAAAGAAACCTACTACACAAATTGTTGTGTGGCCTTAGGTACTTTTTGTTTTGCCCCAGTGATGGGGATGGTGTGGGGCTCAGGGTCTGCAGCATGAACAATAGTTTAGCAGAAAGGTCCTCTACCTGATTATGGTCTCACCAATGCCCAAACAATCCAGGTCTAGAACTGTCTGGAAAATACCACTAATGTAGTGGGGAGGTAGGGAGGTGTGTGTAAGCTTAGAGATTGTGGCCGCATCTGTGGATTTTAACCATGGTTGTGCTCGAGAATGACATGTGGAGCTCTTTTTCCCTTATCAGTATCACTATTTTTTAAATGGCTTAATGGCATTACCCTTGCATTTTCTTGAAGGTCCTAGTTTAGTAGGTTTGGAGAGTGGTCTAGGTGTTTGTATTTTTATGGAATACTTTAAAAAATGATCATGTATATCTGAGGCTTAGAGCCATTTGGCTTGGTATTAATTGACACGAAAATTGAGTCTGCGGTTTGACTTTTTACTTTTCTGACTTAACCCTTACATATATGTTCTAAGCGTAGTTTGAATATTATTTGACCAGAACCTGTAATTTGCCATGTCTGTAATAGTGTAGGTGGCAGTGGTGGATCCTGTTGATTAAACTGGAGAGAAGAGGTTACAGATGCCAGTATTCTGTCCTATAAAATTAATAAGCCCTGTAGATGTTGGTCTCAAGCCCTGTGAGTTCCTTCTGTGCTGCCCTGTCCTGGTCACTCCCCCAGCACCCTGGAAGCCCCTCTCTGTCCAACCAACCCAGGAAAGGTTAAATATGGCATCACTAAGGGCCTCCAGAACATCCGGTCATTCCTGTGGTTGGTGCCTATGTTTCATGGTTTAAAGTCATTTCTGATTATGCCTCTCTGGGTGTGGGAGACTCTCTGAAGAGTAGAAATTCAGCAGAGCAAAAATGGGAAGTAAATAGGCCATCAAGATTTGGGGCTTTCTTGACTGGAAGCTGTCTTTTGTTTAAAATTTAATGAAATATATTATTATAAAAGTGAAACTTTGCGAACAGGGCTTATGACAGTTGTGCATGTTCTCTGGCAAAAAACATTGAAAGAAATAGAAGAAGGGCTCAGTATGCTCTCTGAAACATGCCTGTGATTTTCTTACTAAAATCATAACTGTTTTTTCCAGAGGGTGTTAATTATAAACATTTCCCTTTTTTACTGAATTGACTCTGTTTCAAGTGTTAATACCCTGTTGGGGCATTTACAGTAAGGTTCACAATGGTGTCTTTGTACATCATTTTGAGATGTGATTAGGAAACTGGATTGGATTCCCTGATTCTAACATCTTAATCAGCAATGGTCACTTCTCACAAGACCCTGAGTAAGATGATGAGTCTAGACAATGCAGGGATTAAAGTTCCGTCTTCGCTTCTAGCTTTTGGTCTCAAGTTCTGGGGAACTGGGCTAGAATCTTTGGAAAACCTAGGAATTTCCTTTTCCTTTTCTCCTGAGGTATATGGGAAAGCAAAATGTGAGCAGGCAACTCCATAACTCTTTTCCCTGGCTATTACCTGGGTTGCTCTTAGTCACACAGAGGGAGCAGGGAGAGAGGAAGGAAGGTTCTTCCTTCTGAATAGAGGAAACCTGGGTTTATCTCTCTCAATCAGTGAAATCACAGGAGAAGGATTCCAAAGAAGATGAATTTAAAAAGGTGGGAACTCTAAGTTACAGAAGCAAAAAGTCGAACCATGTTTCCCAGAACCCCAGAAATTTCATTGTTTCTCTCTACTGAACCCTCAGAGCATTTCTGAACCAGTAACTTTCTTGACCTTAGTTCTGACCCATTCTGGGAGAGAAGTAGGGGAAAACACGCTTGAACTGGCTCCCAGGCCCAATACTAAGTCTCAGGATATTTGTACACCATCACTTTCTGCTTTCCTCACCCACCCCCCCTAAAAAAAAAAAGGTAATGTAATCATATTTTTGGAAACTTTTTGTCTACTATGACAATGTATACAAAATCAGTCTTGGGAAATTAAAAAATACTAGAAGGTTCCGGGGTGCCTGGGTGGCTCAATCGGTTAAGCATCTGACTTCAGCTCAGGTCATGATCTCACGGTTTGTGAGTTCAAGCCCTGCATCGGGCTCTGTACTGACAGCTCAGAGCCTGAAGCCTGCTTCAAATTCTATGTCTCCTTCTGTCTCTGTTCCTCCTCTGCGTGCACTGTCTCTCTCTCTCTCTCTTTCTCTCTCTCTCTTTCTCTCAAAAATAAATAAAGATTAAAAAAATTAAAAAAAAATATTACAGGATTCGTTTTAGGAAATATATCTTGATAACCTCCTAAATGTTAAGCACCAACTGCTTTATATGTTCTTGTTTTATTTATTACACAACTCCATGAAATAGTTAATATTAGCATTCCTGACATGCATCATGGCATATGCTTAGATGTCTGGATTTTAGAGCTGACATCCCTGAATTTAAATTCTGGCTATGTTGCTTATTACATTAGCTATGTGAGGTTAGGCATATGTCCTAAACTTCCTGTGCCTACTTTCTCATCTATAAAGTGATATTAATAGTAACAGTTGTTTATTGTAATCCTTAACTGAGTAAATATCTATAAATACCTGAAACTCCAGAGCAGTGCCTGGAATATAATTTTCTTTTTTCAGGTGTAGAAACAGGCTTGGGGAGGTAGTATAATCTGTCTAGGACCATACAGATGGCTGGTTTCACACTGGGTTCTAACAATCCAAAGACCTCTAAAGAGTACAGTCATGACCATTGTACTCATAGTGAAAAGGGCCAGAGACTTAGTGGTCAAGGCAAATGCACCAGATATCCTCTGTCTCCAACTGGGATCTCCATTCTTTGCCATGTTGCTGTCTGCCCCCAAGAGGTTGACAGGTATGAATTGCATCCTTGGAGTCACTTGTGCCCTAGTTCTGTCAATGAGGAGCCCTGGTAGAAAGTCAGAAGGGAGGGGGAATAGTGTGGTAGATATATGTTTTCTCTTGATTTCCTGCCTGTATGGTGGCTTTAGACTGGCTGGATCCCCAAAGCATGTGACATGTCAGCTTTTGGAAGGGCTAGTCTTTTGTTCTTTTAGAGGCAAGAATGTCAGAGGGATCATGGCACTTCAGCAAAGTTGTCAACAAAGCAAAGAACAGGCTCCCAGGGGACATACAGCCTTCAAGTCTTATCCCGAGGCCTCTCTAGGATGTTTTCTTTTCCCTCCCAACTGGGAAGAAATGTAACTCCCGAGTCCCACCTTTTACAGTCACCAACTCTGCCCCTTCTCTATATGCCTGAAATGGAATAGAGTAGGGAGTGCCTGTTACTTTCCCTTAAGATTAAAGACTTTATATCATTTGACCTGGGTTCCCATAGCTCCTGTCTGTGGGTTCCAGATAAATTTTGCCCCACACTGAGTTTGGAGAATGACACAGGGTGTATCACATGTATAGAAGGTCTTGAACTGCTTCATAGATTCCCTTTCAAAGACATCACTAATCTAGAACCCCTACAAGGAAATGATATTCTATTATTCTTGGTCAATTTCCATAGATTGGTACAAGGTTCATTGTAGCTGGTGGATTAATTTGCTTCATTGTGAAGAAGATGCATTTTTGACTGGGCTCTGCCTGAGCTAGTGCCTATGAACGGTTTATGCTGCCAGCAATTGATTAATCATCTTTCATTTGGAAACATCTACTTTGAGGAGAAAATGAATCTGATCTAAATAACCAAATTAAGGCCAAAGCCTTGCAAAAGGAAACTGAGATGATTTCAGACTTGTCCCGCTGTGGCATTAGTAAATGAGCACTTAGCTCACAGACTGAGGATCATCTAGATAGGTTCATTACCAAAAGATAGCCTTAGGTAAGATACTTAATGTTTGAGCTCAGTTGCCCATTTGTGAAAGGGGATGACAATATCCACAATGTTGTTTTTTTTTTTTTTCTTTGCCTTTCTTGAGTTGTTGAGAACTTAGTGACAAAGAAAACCAACATTTATGGAATGTCTCCTGTCTATGCCTTCTATGGAATGGTGGGAAAATATAAGATATTATATTTACACCTTTCTGGGACTTGTTTTGTAAGCTGTAAAATGGGAGCATTGGATTCGACAAAAAATTCTCAAGCTCTAAATTTGGGGACAACTATAGCCCCTTTTAAGCATTTATTAGACATAGGCATTGTGATAAGCACTTTATACACACCATCCCACTTCATTGTTGCAACTAGGCTGAGAAGACTGTACTAATTTTTTTTTAACATGCATATCAAAGCTGAGGAAGCTAAGTCTTAGGCACTTAGAGTACCTTGCCCAGGTATACATGAGAGCCAGGAGAACGTGAACTGAAGCACTATGACTTCAGTTACTACCCTGCACTTCCTCTTGAGAGTCTATCCTTTACCAGGCTGCTGCATTTGCCTGATGGAATGTGTTTGATCTGCTCCCAGATAGCAATCTACCACTTTTCATTTTTAAAATACCTTTTCACCAACACTCTTCCTTCTAGCCAGTGATGGAGGACTTTTAAGCTACTGCTTGTATAATTAATGTAGACGAGGGTTTCTCAACCGTAGCCCTACCGACATTTTGGTCTGGATATTTCCCTTTGTGCATTGTTGGATGTTTGCAACCACCCTTGGCCTCTAGTCACTAGATGCCAATAGCCAACACTCAAGTTGTGACAGGTAAAAATGTCTCTGGATATGTCCTCCGGGGGCAAGGTTGCTCCCAGTTGAGAACCACTAATCTGGACTATCCCTGTGAATTGGCAACATGATTGTTTGTTTCTTTGTTTTGGTATTAAGGGAATTTAGACAACTAATAATGATGATGGGGGCCAGCTGGCCAATGAAATTATGGTTGTAGGAACCTCCTGCTTTCATCTTGTCAAAATGATAGAATACATACAGTGTGGAATGAGATGGATATACTGTCAGCTTTTTATGTTCTTTTATAGATTGTGTAGATTAGTGTAAGCTATTTCATAGAGAAGCTGTATGGTTAGCAGTAATTGTATGGGTCTGGAGTTAGGTGCTCTGGTTCCTAAGCCCAGCATTACCACTACTCAACAAAGCATTTAGCCTCTTGGAGCCTCGATTTCATTATTTGCTAACTCAGGAAATTGGGCCAGATGATCTCCAAGGTCCCTTATCGCTTTAATAACTAGTGATTTTATGTCCAGATACTGAATAACTCATGGCAAATTGATTCTTTCTGAGAATAATGTAGTTTGTGACAGTGTGGCTGCTTATTCAATTGCAATGCAGCAATAAATGTCACCTGTTCACAGTACATTCTTGGATTTTTTTCATATCCTTTCTATACATAAATCTTAAATATTACTGGTGGGAGCCTGGTTGTCAGCCTTGGAGAGGTCTGACCTAAAGAAATCAGTCACTTTTCCTACTGGGCTACAGCTGTCCTAATAGAATGAAAGAATCCTGCCCCAAACCAGTTTTGTGTTTGTGCTTCACAAATTGGATCCAGCCAGACCCCAATTCTGTGAAAAAACAAACCCAATATATTGGCTTCCCTTCCAGTACCCAGTTATGGATGTTTTAGTTTTTCTTATTTCCTCCACCACAAAGATGTAAAGAAGTCAGCAGAGGATGGAAAACACTGCAGGGGTTCTGTCGTATGGCTACAGAGTTCCAAGTTCCAATGATTGGAGATTCCATTGAAAACATTATTTTTGAGGCAGAAGGGTACATTGTAGTCACAAGACTGTAATGTACATGATGCAGCGTTAAGTAGTGTAGAGGTCTGGTTAGCAGCCAATGTTTCTGGATAGCACAGGTTTCTGGTGGCACTTGGTGGGGGGATGGTGCTTTAGGTTGTGGGGATCACAACTGTGTTTACATGCAATTTAGAAAGAAAGACCACGACAGAGAACACCTGTTGGTTACTCTAGAGCACATTTTGGCAGATACCTTGTAGAGGTTCTTAAAGGGTATCTCAAAATCTCAAGCTCAAAATGCCCCAAACTCACCTGTGTACTTCCATCTATACGATTCCTTTCTTTTGTGTGCCTTAACTTAATAAAAAGCACCATCATCCTCCCACGCGCCTAAGTCGGGGTGAATTCAACCAAGCCAAGGTGAATTCCTTGATTTTTCACTCTTTCCTTTGCCTACACAAAATATAATAACAAAGTCCTATCAACTTGTCCTGCTGACTTCTCTCCAAGGGGCTCACTTCTACCCATCTTCCCTAAGAATACTTAGTCCAGCCCATCAGTGCCACTTGGCTCTGCTCCCTTGCTCATTTCCTAATGCTCCTATAACCCACACACAATTCCCTCTCCGATCCAGATTCTACACTTAGATCACAGTGATTGCCCCGAAACTCCAAGACGACCATGCTATTGTCAGGCTTAAAATACTATTGTGGCTTCCCATTGTCCACTGACCTCCTATAATGGTTTTTAAGGTTCATTATAACCTGGCCTTGCTTATTACCTCTGACATCATCTCTTAGCACTTCCCACCTTGTACTCTTTGCTCCAGTCTTACTGAAATGATTTCAGTTCCTCCATGACACTGTGTTCCTTTTTATTTCCCATTTTTTTTCCTTATTGTTCCCCCTGCCTCAGACACTATAAATGAATGCTAGCAGCTTGTTATCAAGAAGATAGGAGTATGCAGTCATGGAAAAAAATGCTATTTGCAAAGCATTTTCTAACAGGTCATTTATCTTTTGGAAATTTCAGGTTTAGAGAATTAAAAAAAAAAACCCTGTAGTTTCATTTCCAAAGTTTGCACCTCAGGGCCTTTTGCTACTTTTCCCTTTTGGTCCCTCTAATACAGGCATATAAAAACAAAGCGATGCCCTTGCAAAAGTGGGATTTTAGTTTTTCTGGTGATAATCAAAATAAAGCTTCTGAAGTAGAAAGACCTTATCTAAATTTTCACAGTTATACCATGTATGTATAAGCTAATTTTTGTGCTTATACTAATGGGGAACGTGCTGTGAAGTTGTACAGTGTGTAAAAATTAAAGACTGAAATCAGATTAGAGAAAAAAGAGAAAAGCTTAGTGATGCAGAAGGTAAAAGGAATGAGGTTTAGGTGTGGGTACAAAAATGCCTTGGAAACAATTTTTTTTAAAGAGGGATTAAATCATATAGTATTACAGTTGGAAGAAATCCACACTTTATTGATGGAGAAACTGAAGCCCAAAGAGGTTAAATATACTGGTTCTCATCACACAAGTTAGTGATGAATTTAGAATGCTGTTGTGGCCAGCAGATTAGGAATTTCTCAAAGCATTTTAGATCCTCCCTGTCGAATTTTTCTTTGGCAGTGGAGATAATGATATATTTGTATTCCATAAATTAATATGGTAAGGCAGAGAGTGCTAGGGATATGTAATTTAGAAGTAGTGACTTGGGGTGCTTGGGTGGCTCAGTCATTTAAGTGTCCTATTCTTGATTTCAGCTCAGGTCATGATCTCAGGGTTCTTCGGATGGAGCCCCATGTCGGGCTTTGTGCTGATAACATGGAGCCTACTTGGGATTTTCTCCCTCCCTCCCACTCTCTCTCTGCCCTTCCCTTCTCCTCCTCCTCCTCCTCCTCCTCCTCCTCTCTCTCAAAATGAATAAATAAACTTAAAAAATGTGTAAGGAGTGACTTCTTATCATAGGGATCAATAGCAGCACAGAAGTATCAGGATCGAGTTCCACTAGGCTTCTGTTGCTGGAGGGCTGCTGGCTGTGCTTTGCTGGAGAGAGGATATGCCCCCCTGCCAGGCTGATTTGGTGCTTAATGTCAATAGGAAGTGTGGAAGGAAATTAAAGTGTTCTTCAGAGGTGGACGGTTAAGGCCACCAGGGCAAAGAGTAGAGGAAGTAACTGGGACATGACCATCAATTTCTTTAGTTGTGAGATAATTACTGTCAAAGATGACTATGGCATGAATGACTCGGGCTTTTTCAATGGCGTGGAAAAGAAAATTATGTTTTAATAATTTAATAAAATTATCTATAAGCCTGGTGGTAGAGTGGGAAATAACCATTTTTGGATTGCCTTGAACTCACAACTAACAAGGAGATTTAGAACCATATTCTAGAAAATGGCTTCTTGACAAGTAAATCACATCTGCAGGGTATGAGCTATCCTTCAAAAAGTCCACAGTATCCACCCCATCCTGTCTACTCTCCTATCTTGGTCTTCCCAAGAGAGTAATATCAAGGTCAGTCACAGACCCGGTGGCTGGATTTTCCAAACCAAAAAGATAAGGTCTCTTGTACCTAGCCTGCAGGGTGTATACCAGTCCCTTTGGACAAGTCCCTTTTGGCTCATGGCCCTGGTCACCAACCTTCTTTTTCATTGAGTGTATTTCTATTTTGTACCACTTCTTGGTTATCTAAACATAAGCTGGGTTCTGATCTTGTTTGTCTTCATGCACCTGCTTTGCGCCCTCCATCTGTCCTTCCAGTGGTTTAAATGCCCTCTTTGAGCCAGGGAGGCTGACTGGTCATAGTCAACCTTCTGCCCACAAAGTACAACAGCCACGAAGTCCTGTGTATCCATGGCTCTGTAGCTGAGGCCATGATCCTGTTAATGAAGCACCACCCAGAGATCCCCACCTAGGACAGCTCCAGCATGCTGGAGAGGGCACTGCCAACTGCCAGCCTCTCCCTACCTGCCTGTCCCTAGGCTCAAGTCCAAGGAGAAACCCCTGACCCAGCTCAACAGACCCAGTGCCTGCCAACCCCAAGCCAGAGCCCACAACTGAGCGCCATGCCCAGAACCACAGCTTAGGGCCTGCCAGCCTCCAAAAGAAGCAGCTTAACTGCTGTATCAGGGAGGTGGAGGTAGTTCCCAGCTGACCAAGATGCCTGGGGAGGGCAGGGATTTTTATAGAAATAATGGATTTATTTTTCTCTTCATGAATCTCAGTTTTTTACTTGTAGTTCCTTAGGGAGAGACCTCAAGGCACTGGGAGCTGGTCATCCAGACCCTGGGTCAGATTTTCCCTCCACTATGTCTCCCTTTGGTTCTAAAGGTCTCTGGTGGGGCCCTGGGGACAAGAATACCTGCCTGGTATCTGACCTTGGGGTTGACATTCCAGGTACCTGCTCCTCTCCCATGTCCCAGCCCTGACTCAGGGTTGCTACTTTTCCCTTTTGGTCCCTCTAATACAGGCATATAAAAACAAAGTGATGCCCTTGCAAAGGTGGGATTTTAGTTTTTCTGGTGATAATCAAAATAAAGCTTCTGAAGTAGAAAGACCTTATCTAAATTTGATACCTATGATAAGATACCTTCTGAGGAGGTGGTGGCTAACTCCTCTCAGATTTTTCAAACTAAACAGAAATGAACTCCCTCTGCCCTCTGGGATGTCCTATCTTCCAAACCCAGCCTCCCCAAAACCATTTTCACAGACCCTCCAAGAGGCAAGGGCATCAGAACCACCATTTAGGAGCCAACCTTTGTGGTGGGACAGAAAATAAAGGTTTGCAATGCCTTTGGGACTAGAAGGAACAAGTTTACTTAGCTTCTTCTAGGCTTCCACAAAAGTCTTTAATGCAATAAAAGCAGTACTTACTGCATCTGGGTGGGGGAAGGAAAGTCCTGCCTTATTTCTAAGTTGGAAAATAATTGTCCATCATCTTGGGCGTTGCGTGATGGATTTGGTTTTCCATGCTGCCAGAGTTGGCTACTTTCTACTAACCCCTGCGTTTCAGAAGGAGAGGGGTGGATGGCAGCAGACAGAGGGAAGTGGTCTGTAGTTCTCCTTTGAATTGTACTGGGTCATGTCGGATCCAGTGTCTTATTTTCTCTCTGAGTGCTTTCTCTCCTAGGGATTAGTTATTATATTCATAAGAAATAAGTTCATGAGATATAAAACATATTTTTGAGAAATCTTTGAGTTATATAATTTTTCCCCCCAGATTGCCTTGTCTACATGATGCCAAATGCAAGACAGAAAAACATCACTAGCTTGGTGTCACAAGGACTATGAACATTAGGGAAGAGTTAGAGATGTTGGCTGGAGTGAGGAGCAAATAACCAGGCTATTGACCAGATAATGAGAATTTCCTCCTCCCTGATATCCCTCCCTCCATATCCCAAAAGGTGGGTGGGTCAAAATGAAGGAAGAAATGTCCTTAGAAAAGACAGTGCCATGGTAGACATATAGAGATGTTTCATGTAAAACAGGTTTGACTGGTTAAGGGCAAAACGAGGCATGAGCAGTGAGTCCTGGAGTGTGCTCCATCCTTAAAAACTGCCAGGAAGACACTTGATAAGCGACTGGTCTTTGACCCACCCCTTGATTGGATATTATTAACCAAAACTACTAATGCGCTCAGGGAAATGAACACATATGGGACAAAAAAAGAATACTTGAACAATGCAGCTGCTAATCAAAGTTGTTTGATAATCAAGACTTGTATGATATCAAAATTATATAATAAACATAGTCAATATTCCAGAAAATACAAAAGTGAAGATTGGTAAAGTAAATCAGGAATAAGCATTTGTAAGGAAGAGCCATGAGGTGACAATTACAATTACAATGGTAAAAATAAAAACATCTAAGACACAATAAGTACTAAAATGAATATAACCTAGGAACTCTGTGAGAAAACATCTGGGAGGAATTCAGAGATGAAATATATATAAAATAAATGCTAAGAGAATGAAAAAGAGATTGAGAGATCTTATAGGTTTAAAATAGGAAAGCTAAAGAAATAGCCACATCTGAATATGCTGTTCACTTATATAATAAAATTTAATAATGCAAAACACAGAGAATTTACTATAAGCTTCCAGGAAGATAGTTGAGGCCACCTGTAAAAAATAAGATTAGGTTTCCATCTGACTTCTCAACAATGACTGTAAGATACCATAGAGTAAGAATTTTAAATTGTTGAAGAAAACAACTTTGAATCTAGAATTTTATATCCAGCAAAAATATCATTAAAATATGATGACACACAATAAATATATACACAGGCATATAAAACCTCACAGTATCTACATTGCAAAATAACTTGTCTGGAAACATTTAAAGGAAGTATTCTAGCAAGCATCTAGAAGGACCTAGGAGATACATGAAAGTAAGTAACTTGGTATATTTGTCTAATTAAGCAAGGAAGCCATTTACTTTATGACTCAGCAATTCCAGTTCTAGGTATTTATGCAAGAGAAATTAAAAAAAACATATTCACATAAGGACTTGTGCTTAAATGTTTATAGTAGCATTATTCATAATATCTAAAAACATAATAGTCAGATGTTTACCAACAGGTGAATGGGTAAATAATTTGTTGTATTCACGGAATGGAATTGCATTCAGCAATTGAAAGAGCAAACTGCTGATACATTCTTCAACATGGATAAATCTCAGAACCATTATACAACCCAAAGAAGCCAGTCGTAAAATAGAGTATACCGCATGATTTCATTTATATAACACTTTAGAAAGGGGAAATCTAATCTATGATGATATAAAGTAGACCAGTGATTATCTTGGTTTGTGTGTATGTGTGTCTCTATCTGTATACTTACAGAGAGAATAAGTTTGCCCCCTTGAATGAATGTCTTGTATGTATGGATCTTGGATTAGAAGAATAAATGAAAAGTGCAGAGAAAATAGCTCTTATTCATATAAAAATAGTTTTCAAAATGTTCAAGAGTTTTGAAAGTCATACTGGTAGGGCTTTGGAGGAGAGTTGCACTTCTGTTTGTTAGGAATAATACTGAGCTCATGCTATAAAATAGAATTTTCCCTGAACACTGGTTTTAAAAGGCTAGATGAGCATGCCATTGAAGCCTTTTTTTTTTAATTTTATAAACCTTTATTTATTTTTGAGACAGAAAGAGAGAGCATGAACGGGGGAGGTTCAGAGCGAGAGGGAGACACAGAATCTGAAACAGGCTCCAGGCTCCGAGCTATCAGCACAGAGCCTGACACGGGGCTCAAACTCACAGACTGCGAGATCATGACCTGAGCCGAAGTCGGACGCTCAACCGACGGAGCCACCCAGGCGCCCCTGAAGCCTTTTCGTTAGTTTTCTAGGGGTTGGTTTTCCACAGGTTCCTCTATAACCTAGTTCTTCCATTTATAACAGCCAGGACTAAATTACTACAAATTACACTGTTCCGTGCTAACAGAGTCATTCAGAAAAAGACCACAATGAACTGCACACCCAAGCAAAAATGTCAAGAGAGAACATCAGAAACAAAACATCAATTCCAAGTGGAAGGAAGAGCTCTAACTAAAAGGCACCTTTTGTTTCATCTTGGCTCACTTGGCTGACTAATACTCCCAAAGCGTAAAGATAGCCAAAAAGACACTAATTCTAACATCATCTCAATATCTTGGTATACTGTCCACGTCAGAAGTGAAACTTGTAAAACTTAAATGCAATAGATGGAAAGGTTAAAGTCATTTATGGAAGGAAACAGCTCTGAAGAATAGAGAGGTAGCAGAAGCAAGCACCAACAGGTCATCAGACCACAGTGTAAGTCTGACACACCAGTTAAAGGAGGGGAGGGAAGGAAGACGATTGGATAGGAAGGGCTTTAGTCCACTGTGCATCTTGGAGAAACTTGTGGTCTTTGGGGTCCCTGAGCAAAAATTGCCTCTTAGGAGTCTCTTGGGTTGGTCGGAGAGGGTCTTAGCTCTAGTATTCTCCTGTGGTTAGTCATTGGCTAGGGGGAGTGGGAGTGGGATGCTAGTGTGAATGCTGCCATGGATGCCAAGACGTGGCTGCTGGAGGCTGTCAGCCAACCATACTCGTCACGGAAGGGTCTCTTGAGGGACCTGAGTGGCACACACCATGGCCATACATAATGCACAAGGCGTTTAAAATTAGCTATTGTACACGCTTTAGGAAACACTCTCAGTTCAGTTCAAAGGCTGTAAATAAACTCTTGTTAAGTCATTTAGTGTGAATGGATAGGCAAACATTTTTTTGAAAAGTCAGTTAAAGAAAATTGTATATTATACATTAACATCTTTGGGTACTTTACCAGAAGACAGGAGTATGCTCTCAACTATGGACTACTGTCTGTAAAAAATATATATTTAATCTAGTACAAGTGATGGAGATGCACTCAATATGCCCTCACTGTCTTGTTTAACTGCTGTTACCAAAACCTTGATTTTTCAACACTGTCCTAGACTGTGGGTGCGGTCTATGAAAATGCAGTAATTTCCTTGGCATCAACATGTCCCATTATGTAACTAAGAACGTGGAACGAAGTTTAGCCAACTTAGGATAAACTAATTAAGAGACAAGAAAATAAGAGTTTATGATTATCATCAGTCAGGGAATAAGGGCTATTATCCCCTTCTCTAAAAACTGATGTCTTCATACAGTGCAGTAATTCTTAGAGATGTGGAAACATCAGTCAATTTGTTTACCATGAGGTACCATGAAGCCTTAATAATTATCTTTAATGGATAATTTCAATTTTTTGTCAATATAAATGCAACCTCTTTTTTCTACCTTGCATCCTTGT
Organism: Prionailurus viverrinus; assembly: GCF_022837055.1. Classification (NCBI taxonomy): domain Eukaryota; kingdom Metazoa; phylum Chordata; class Mammalia; order Carnivora; family Felidae; genus Prionailurus; species Prionailurus viverrinus. The sequence goes on along the minus strand of NC_062561.1, from coordinate 131,899,846 downwards.
TAAGAAGGTTAATCTATATATTTCCCTGTGACTGTCAGCCATACCTCTAAGAAGCTGAGGGCAAAGGAACAGAAGCCCTGGAATTGGAGTCACAAAAAAAAAAAAGACTTTAATTCAGATCTTTCATTACCATCCACAGTTCCATGTTAAAATAAAGTTGATAAAACCTGCCTCACCTGATTGTTTTGAAGATGGAATGCAATAATGTGTGTGTGTGTGTGTGTGTGTGTGTGTGTATGTCATGGCACTAGGTGGATGCTGCTTTTTGACTGTGTCCTCTTTTCCTTTATCAGCTGAAATGGTGTTTGGTTGCTCCTAAAGGGGTTCTGACCTGTGTCTGCAGGGTCCAGGTGGTAAAACTGAGATGGTAAGCACGCTGAAGGAAGCCACAGAGAAGGCGTTGGGGATTTCAGCCTCTCATGTTGGGAAGTTAATACTTACGGATACCCATCACTGGTAGTGGCCTAGCTGACTCGCTAGTTTGCCAATTATGTTGATGTATGAAAGGGTAAAAGAAGCCCGGCTCGTTTCAAATGGCTGGGCTGAGACGTCCATTTAAACTTCAAGCTTATGAAATTTGTCTTTCTGTTTCCCATTGAGAAAACATCTCGGGTCCATTTTGCGGTTGGCTTCAGGATCTTGGTTGGCAGTGAGAAATGCTCCCTTGAGGTGTTTCTGCCTCTTCGAAAACCAGGTCCTCACTTTAGGTGAGAAGAACAGCCTCTGGGAGAGGTTTCAATAAATCTGGCCCAGCATTAATAGATAAATTATATTCTCCTTACTATCACTAGTGAGTCAGTGCAGCTGGAGAAGGGAAATACAGAGTGGCATATTTTGTATTTTTAAAAATGTTTGATCGTGCTCCAGTAGGGGAATTTTCTTTTCACTTGCAAGTGTTATTCTCATAGGTTAGGTATCATTTCAGAAAATTAAATTTAAAAATTCAGCTTATGAATTGTGGTTTAATTAGTTACAAAAATAAGAGCCAAATTGTTGGGAAATAGGAGTTTGGCTCCTCTTGAAGCCAAACATTCCTTTTACACATGGAACAACTTCCTTACTATACAATGAAGTGCATTTTGTCAAATCTAAAATCATCTCTTCCTTAATGGTACAAGAATATGCTTGTGTAATTTATTTCTGTGCTCTTTGGTGCGCCTAGCGGTTATATTGATTTGAGCTATACTGCACGTTAATTTCTTTCTGCTAAATAAAAGGAGGGAAAACATGAGCAAAATAAATCACAAAGTTTGTACTTATAAATATTAACTCCTCATTTTGGATTAGGTCAATTAATGCCTTCCTTACTGCTACTTTTTCTATGTGCTTGAAAATCTCAGTGTTCTGCTTTCTGCTTTCTCATCTGCTTCTAGAGATGAAGAGAAATTCCTCAGAGAGAAAGAGTTTCCCATCTCTGGGAAACTAAGTGGTAGAGATTTTATAGGGGGGATTTTAAGTAAGAGATAGGTGGTTGGATTAAATGAAACCCAGTCCCTTCATCTCTGATTGTTGGTCATTTTATAAAACCTACTTATAGTCGTCAGAATATACCTCACTTCTTACTCCTTCCAGCTAACTGTACCTCCACTTTCTAAACCTTTTTTTGAATTAAGCCTAACAAACATTTGTTAAATACCCGTTATGTGCAAGACTATAGGTTAGCCATTCTGGGAGAATCAAAGTAACTGTAATACATACGTAATATGAAACTTTGTATCTTTTTAAAATTTCCAAACTTTTAAAAACACACAATAAGCACTAACTGCAAAAAGAAAGTGAGTAAACTGAATAGAAAATAGCTCCTGACCTCGGAAAGCTTACATTTAAATAGAGATGGATAGTTTAGAATGCTTTCATGAAGTTTGTGAGGCTTTGGCCAACTGAATCGTTTCAAAAGCTCTCTAACAATTCTGTGTATTACAAATACTTATAATGCATATATATTGCATGCATCATTTAGAAATAACTAATACTTACAAATAATATACTAAATAGCCAAATTAATCAATTCAAATGGCTGTTATGCTTTTGCAGGAAAATAAGTGTGTATTTACTACTATGTACTAAACACTGTAAAAATGACAGATTTTTTAAAGCACGAGTTTCAGGTTGTAGGAAATCCAAACATATTCATCCCAATCTTCTATGTTTTCTGTCTGGTGCAGCAAATGTTTCCAGTTAGAATAATGACTGAATCACTGAAGCACACTCAGTTGCACCGAAAGATTAAATAACACTCACTACTAAAGGCAAGAAGTTTGACCAAAACAAAATGGAAAGTTCTTCTAAAATAGTAAATGGGTTTTATGTTTAAAACTTAGTTTACTACAAGTTCAATTTACTAGAGCACTTTCCCCTTACCTTTTGGGAAAATGTAGTTGCAATAAATAAATATTTTTTATTTTATTTACATCTATCCTCTATATGGGCATGTACGTGTGGTGTTTGCAATTTGGAGTCAGAGTACAACTGATATACCGTGACTAGTATGAAGCTTTGCAACTACTAAATATAGTTCACTAACTCAACATTTTTTTGCCCTTTTAATTATTGTACATAATGAATTATCAGCCTTTTACTGAATCCTATTTCACTGATTTATTCAACATTTGTTGAGCACCTGCTGCACACTGAACGTCAATAATGATGCAAGTCTGTCTGTAATAAAGGAAGTTGTGACAATGGTCACTAGAGATGTTTACAGATATTTGAGATCATCAACTTTTTGGGGACATGGTGGGATCTCCCTTCTTTACCTCCTTTAACAGGAGGTGTAGCCATGTCATTTGTTTTGGCCAATGAAGTGCGAGCAGCAATGTCATGTGTCACTTTCAGGTGGAAGCTTTAAGAGCCTAAACACGATTGGTGACACTGTGTTTCCAAGACTGCTGTGATCTTGGAGGTAAGCATCAGAATGCGTACTCCATCAGTTCAGAGTCCCTCAATGTTTCTACAAACAGCGATCCTGCCATCCCATGTTGGACATAAACTGTGATCCTCCAGTAAACTTGGTTGTAATAAGACTCTAAGATTCTTCTGGTCATTGATTATTATAGCATAGCCTAGACTACCTCACACTGAAATTGGTATTAATCATGAGGTGTCAGAAAAGGAAGTCTAACTCCTTGGCATTGACTTAGGGCCGGGGTAGCGGAGAAGCTGTTCCTGGAGGCTGGAAGGGTTAAATTATGGTGTAAAAAATTTGGTAAAACTCTTGCTGTGATAATTCAGAAGGCAGATCATATATCCAAGGAATTTATAGTTCGAGGAAAAGAGGCTGGAAATAGAACATTCATAGTTTGGTTACTGTTGACTGCATTTAACAGGGTGCTGTAAGAAACCAATGAACTTAAAAAAGATTAGACTTTTGTTTATTTGTTTGTTTCTTCTGCAAGAAAAAAAGGGAAATAGGAATAAAGAAATTCAGGGACTTTCAGGTATGGACCCTGAAATTTCTTTGTAACCCCAAGCAATAAAACATACAAATGAAAAGGACTTTGAACAACAAAGACGTACTGCAATGGCTTTAGGCAAGTGTTAAATCAAAGGTAGAGCTGTCACAACCATTGTTTAAACCTCTGAGTAGATTAAGCTGTTTTAGAAGAAAGGTTCAGTTAAGGTTGTGGGACCCAACTTTTTGTCTTTCAAAAGACAAAATTGTTTAAGTAAAAGACATGAAAGGTATGGCTGTCTCTAAAACTGAACTGACCCATGTTTCTAGCAATCAATTAGAAAGAAGGAACAGGGCAAGGGAAAGAGAAAATAAACTAGCAGATTTAAGAAGTGTGTCTGAACTGCAGGTGTGGCTGATGGCACCTGGATCTGACTTGAATCAAATTAATAAGGAATGTGTATAAAAAAGAAATGCCTAAATATTTAATGTGAAAACAGTCACTAATCTGTACTAAAAGCCACCAACCATGTACAGGCAGGAACAGTCTCATAAAGCTGTTGTCTCTTGAGAGACGCACTATCCAATGTTTATCTCAACTACAACCAAGGAGGACAGAGGAAAAGAACCTCCCACCAACAGTGGAGTCGTGGGCCATAGAGAACAATAATCCCTGTCAGGATTGGGGCCCATCTAGAAGTGTTCCTCAGGGTGACTGGGTGGCTCAGTCGGCTAAGTGCATGACTCTTCATTGTGGCTCAGGTCATGATCTCATTGTTGGTTAGTTTGAGCCCTGGGTTGGGCTCTGTGCTGACAGTGCAGAGCCTGCTTGGGATTCTCCCTCTCTTCCATCTCTCTGTCCCTTCCCAGCTTGCGCTCACTCTCTCTTTCTCTCTCTCTCGCAAAATAAACAAATAAACTTAAAAAAAAATAGAAGTATTTCTCGACTCCATGATAGGGTGTTTTCAAAAATATCTGCCCAGTGAGGTTTTGGGTTTTTCAGAGACAAATATTTCCTGTATGTTTCCCATTCTCTCTTTTTTTCTGAATGGAAATGCCTGTTGAGGCTTTCCTATTCTTTTTCCACCATTGCATATTGCGGTGGGATAGAGAAATTGTCTTTTGTTTCTAGATCACGTGGAGCCAAGTGTGGACCTGGTGTAAAACCATAGCACCATAGATCTTCAATTTTGAGCTTGATGCTACTTATGAATTGGGTTTTTGGATTGTCTCCTTTGGTGGTTAAGAATTGATGTGTATAACTTCTCGGCACAAGCTTTGTAAACTAATTTGTGATCTGTTATAGTCTTTTCCCACTGCTGCCATGATTGTAGAAACAGACATAAAATTAAGCTTTAATCAGCATGTTCTTTGAATGCTTTGGACTAAATTGTGTCTCCCTTCTCCCCAAAATTATACATTGAAGCACTAATCTCCCACTGTGACTATATTTGGAATAAGGAAAGAATTAAGCTTAAATGTGGTCATAAGAGTGGGCCATGATGTGACAGGATTAACGTCCTTAAAAGAGACACCAGAGCACTCTCTCTCTGTCTCTGCCATGTGAAGACAATAGTGAGAAGGTGGCCATCTGTGAGCCAGAAAGAAAGCTCTCATCAGAACCTGACTGTGCTGGCACTGGGATCTCAGACTTCCAGCCTCCAGAACTGTGAGAAAATAAATTTCTGTCGTTCAAGCCACCTGGTGTATGGTATTTTGTTATGGCAGCCTGAGCTAACACTCTGAGAGAGTACAATAAGCAGAACTCCTTCTACCCCACATCAAATGTGTATCAAAAGAGCAAAATAAACCTCTTGTGATAGGCCACTAAGATCCAGATATCCCACTAAGTTTTTGGATGCCATTTGGACGCCACACAAGCAATGCCGAGCTAAAATATCCAAAGCTGAAAACTCAACTTCGCCCCCATGCCTTCTTATTCTCATTTTTTCTTGTCTTTGCTAATAATAGTACAATCCACCTAGTGGCTCACAGTAGAAGTCTACAAGCATTTTTGAGTCCTTGTTCTTCTTCGCCAACCATATTAAATCCATTGGCAAGTTCTATTGAATCTACCTCCTAAAAATATCTTCAATTGATCCAGTTTTCTTAATCTCCACGGCTTTTTGTAGAACATTGGTATTTCTTATATGGGCTACTCCAGTACTGTGCTAATTGGTTTTCCCTCTTCTACTCCTGTCTTCTTTCAATGTATTCTCCATGAGCAATCAGGAGCTCTTTGCAAAACATAAGCAACTCTCATGCCTAAGAACCTTCAGTGACTTCCCATTATGCTAAAAAAAAAAACCAAACAATTAACTATGAACCATGTCTACACCTGCTACCTCCTCTCCTGTTTCTCTCCCTTTTGTCTACTTCAATCCATCATAATTTTCTTTTTCTTTCTTTTTTTTTTTATTTTTGAGAGAGAGAGAGAGAGATAGAGAGAGAGAGTGAGAGAGAGAGAGTGAGCAAGCATGGAAAGGGGAAGGGCAAAGAGAGAGGGAGAGAGAACCTTAAGCAGGGTCCAGGTCTAGTGCAGAGCCCCATGAGGGGCTTGATCTCATGATGGTGAGATCATGACTTCAGCTGAAATAAAGAGTCAGATGCTTAACTGACTAAGCCACGCACTCTCCCCCATCATTAATTTTCTTTTATTGGTTCCTTGATCATGTCAAGATCTTGTTAGTCACAAAATATGTTTTGATTATGAATTGTAATAGTGGCAAGATTAACATTAATAACAATAGCAGTAACTAATATTTTTGAAGGCTTATTATATACAAGGTACTGTCCTTAGCACTGTACGTATATCAATACATTTATACTTACAACAAAATACAGACTGTTCCTAGATCTATTGTATGGATGAAGAAACCAAGGCACAAAGAGATCCCTGAAGCCATTCCACTAGTAGCTGTTGGACACAGGATTTTAACTCAACTGATCAGTTCTAAAGCACAATGTTACTTCCTTAAATATTGTTCTCCTTGCTTGGTTTTCTCATTTCTTTTGTGTTTTATCCTGTTGCCTCCTGTCACCATTTAATCCCCAAGCTTAAGTGTTACCATCTGAGGAAGATCCCTGTTTCCAAGCAGCTCTATTCCCCCAACCCATTTTCTTCCGTCACACTTTTTGCTTTCTTCATAATGCCTATCACCATTTGTAATGATATGTTTATTGTTTATTTCTTTATTGTATAGCTCAAAGGTTGGCAAACTTTTTTATGAAGGGCCAGAGAATAGATATTTTTGGCACCGTGAGTCATCTTTTCTCCACTGCAAGTGCTCAAGTAAGTTATTCTAGCAAGTCGGCATGGCTATTTTCCAACTAAACTTTATTTACAAAAAGAGATGGAGGGCCAGGTTTAACTCATGGGCCGTAGTTTGCCAACCCCTGGCTTAGCACTTCCGTTACACTGCGGGTGCTATTAATTTAGGAAATCTTAACTACTTTCTTTATCAAGCATCCTCAGTGCCCAACACAGACGTTTAACACATTTCTATTGTATGAATGAATGAATGACAGTACAGCATCTTGCTCTCCTTTTTAAAAGGGGAGCATTGCAACAACATGGATAAAACTAGAGTGTGTTATTGTGGCTGCACTGAAGAAAAGGTTCTCAGACACCAGACAGTGTGGGACTACCTCTGTGAGAGAGAGAGCAGCAGAATCAGGAGCCTGCACATAGCCTTTATTTCATATTTCATTAGATAGAAGTATCAAAGAATATCAAAGCAAGGAAAGAGAATACAAAGGATCTTCAGACATCAGCCAGACATATGTCTGGTGGCTACCTGAAGGCATGAAGGGAGTGCGTGTGGTTTCAAGGAATGTCGGGGAATTACAGCAGGTGTTACAACACCTAAACTGTCCGTTCAGGGATCGTGGGGCTTTGTATCTGATAGTGCTATCGCGTTCGACAGCCCTGAGACCAGAACATTGCTGATGTTTCAGCTATCACCCTATTCACCCTCCAGGGCTTACAATATACTCTCTAGACATAACTCCACAATTATGCTAAGCGAAATAAGTCAATCAGAGAAAGAGAAATATCATATAATTTCACTCATGTGGAATTTAAGAAACCAAAGAGACGTACATAAGGGAGGGGAAGGAAAAATAAGATAAAAATAGAGAGGGAGGCAAACCATAAGAGACTCGCAAATACAGAGAACAAACTGTTGCTAAAGAGGTGTTGAGTAGAGGGATGGGCTAAATGGGTGATGGGCATTAAAGAGGACATTTGTTGGGATGAGCACTGGGTATTATATGTAAGTGATGAATCACTAAAATCTATTTCTGAAAAAAAATGATAGCATGCAGTAAAAACAAACAAAAAAGGCAGCAGGTCTCACTTCTACACAGACAGAATTGACATTAACATTTCACGTGATTTTATTTTATTAATATTTTTTAAAGTTTATTTATTTTGAGAGAGAGAGGGGGAGAGAGACTGAGCACCTGTGAATGGGGAAGGGGGGGGGAGAGAGAGAGAGAGAGAGAGAGAGAGAGAGAGAGAGAGAGAGAATCTCAAGCAGGCTCCTACCTCAGTGCAGAGCCTGACACGCGGCTCGATCTCATGACTCTGAGATAATGACCTGAGCTGACATCAAGAGTCAGACATTTAGCTGACTGAGCCACCCAGGTACCCCGATTTTATTTTAGAAACAATACCAATTCTAAAATTTTATTTTAGAAACATACCAATATGAAGAGGGGGACATGGAGCAGGTTACAGGAAAAAGGAAGGAGGGAAACAGCCCTAGAAGATTCATCAAGATAGGATATCAACATGTCCTCTTTTCTACATGAAAAAAGAAATTTCATTAGTCATTAACGGCTGAATCTTTTCTTCTGAAGAGAATTGAAGTGGATTCCCTTATGATTGCATTTTTTTTTTTTATTGGAACCCATTTTAGCCTAGAGATTTGCCTTTTATCTGACATATATTCAGTTTTGGACAAGTGAAAATCAGTGACTCATTTTGCACCTGGGTGGGGATGGGGTGGTAGACACATCTGCACAGAGTAGTAGGAGTAGCGAGTATGGATGAGTTCTCTGAAGAATCAGAGTACAATAGAGTGTGTTTAATAACATGTTCTGATTGTTCCACAGTATTTTTCAGCTGATGTGTCACTAATGGATTTGCTGGATTGTCTTCTACATCCTATGGTAAAGATGCTCTAAAAACACATGGCCCCTGTTGGCAGTTGTTTATGTCTTAGGTTATATAAATCTCTTTTTATTTTTTATGTATTTTTAATTTTTTTTAATATTTATTTATTTATTTAGAGACAGAGAGCGAGCAAGGGAGGGGCAGAGAGAGAGGGAGACAGAATCCCAAGCAGGCTCTGTGCCATCAGCACAGAGCCCAAGGTGGGGCTTGAGCACACAAACCTTGAGATCATGACCTGAGCCAAAACCAAGAGTCGGATGCTTAACTAACGGAGCCACCCACGCGCCCCTATGTAAATCTCTTTTTAAATACAGATACTATGGAAGGGCACTCGGAGAGTTGGACACAATGCCAAGTTTGTTAAATCTTCTACATTTAAAGAATTGTTGTTGTTGTTGTTTAAGAGAATTGCTGGATTTGAAAAACTTGGGAAAGGAAAACAACTAGAAAGTTTAAATCAAGATATGTTAAACTATCAAGTGCAAGACTTTGAGTGTAAAGGGAAAATATCTGTCACAGTAATTCACCAACATTTTGCAACTGCAACACATTTCTGATTGCCTAAGTTGGAAATATCTTTCCCCCCATATACTTCTTTTTTTTTTTTTTTTTGGAATGAACACAAAGCGTTATTTATGTGCCATACATATGGAAATAGGATGAATTTCCAGGAAGTCCTAAGATAAGTCCATTGACTCATTTTTATTTTACTTTTTTTCTTCTTAATATAATGTGGTAACAGCCATACCACATGGGAGCTAAATTCACAGTTACAAGCATTCAGACATATTCCCTGATACGGAAAGTTCGTAGCGTTACTCTTTGCGTTAAGACTCAGAGCCCGTATCGACCTGCCAGTCTTGATGCTTGTGGTGACTTGGCTAAAAGTCTGGATTTGTTAGTGGTTGCCAGCATAGTCTTTGATACTATTGTTGTAGAAGGAAACAGAAAAATTACATTAATCTACCAACATTATTCAACAATATTCAAGATATTATTATTATCTATTATTCAACATAGATAAATCTTAGAAGTATAATGTGAAGTGAGGTAACCCGCAAGTGACAGAGCACTTTACACAGTATAATACCATTTTGATAAAACGCAAAATCAAGCGAAACTAAACAGTTTATTATTTAGGTTCCCTGTATATGTGATAAAACTCTAAGGAAAGGAAGGACATGAACACAAAATTCAGTATAGCTCTTACTTCTTTCCAGGGGGCAATAGGAAGGTGACATAAATTAGTAACACACAGGCAGACTCACATTCTGGTTTTTGAATGTGTGGTATTTTTGTAGGCATTTGTTACATTATTTTGTTTTGAAATTGAAATAAATTTTACCTGTAATTTATAGTTATCATGATATGTTCAAAAGATAATGTAAGTTTATATCACATGATAGGTACTACATAATAATAAGACACTTCAAATCCAAATTTTATTGCTGAATCATCAATGACATTTTTAGGTTCATATATATATATTTTTTAATTTACATACGAATTAGTTAGCATATAGTGCAACAATGATTTCAGGAGTAGATTCTTTAGTGCCCCTTACCCCTTTAGCTAGCCCATCCCCCCTCCCACAACCCCTCCAGCAACCCTCAGTTTGTTCTCCATATTTATGAGTCTCTTCTGTTTTGTCCCCCTCCCTGTTTTTATATTATTTTTGTTTCCCTTCCCTTATGTTCATCTGTTTTGTCTCTTAAAGTCCTCGTGTGAGTGAAGTCAAATGATATTTGTTATTCTCTGACTGGTTTCACTTAGCATAATATCCTCCAGTTCCATCCACGTAGTTACAAATGGCAAGATTTCATTCTTTCTGATTGCCGAGTAATACTCCATTGTGTATATATACCACTTCTTTATCCATTCATCCATCGATGGACATTTGGGCTATTTCCATACTTTGGCTATTGATGATGGTGCCGCTATAAACATTGGGGTGCATATGTCCCTTCGAAACAGCACACCTGTATCCCTTGGATAAATACCCAGTAGTGCAATTGCTGGGTCATAGTAGTTCTATTTTTAGTTTTTTGAGGAACCTCCATACTGCTTTCCAGAGTGGCTGCACCAGTTTACATTCCCACCACCAGTGCAAAAGAGATCCTTTTTCTCCACATCCTCACCAACATCTGTTGTTGCCTGAGTTGTTAATGTTAGCCATTCTGACAGGTGTCAGGTGGTATCTCATTGTGGTTTCCATTTGTATTTCCCTGATGATGAGTGATGTTGAGCATCTTTACATGTGTCAGTTGGCCATCTGGATGTCTTCCTTAGAGAAGTGTCTATTCATGTCTTTTGTCCATTTCTTCACTGGATTATTTGTTTTTTGGGTGTTGAGTTTGATAAGTTCTTTATAGATTTTGGATATTAACCCTTTATCTGATATGTCATTTGCAAATATATTCTCCCATTCTGTTGGTTGCCTTTTAGTTTTGCTGATTGTTTCCTTCGCTGTGCAGAAGTTTTTATTTTTATTTTTTTTTTTTTATTTTTTTATTTTTTTAAATTTTTTTTTCAATGTTTATTTATTTTGGGACAGAGAGAGACAGAGCATGAACGGGGGAGGGGCAGAGAGAGAGGGAGACACAGAATCGGAAGCAGGCTCCGGGCTCTGAGCCATCAGCCCAGAGCCCGACGCGGGGCTCGAACTCCCGGACCGCGAGATCGTGACCTGGCTGAAGTCGGACGCTCAACCGACTGCGCCACCCAGGCGCCCCCAGAAGTTTTTATTTTGATGAGGTCCTAGTAGTTCATTTTTGCTTTTGTTTCCCTTGCCTCCAGAGATGTGTTGAGTAAGAAGTTGCTGTGGCCAACATCCAAGAGGTTTTTACCTGATTTCTTCTCAAGGATTTTGATGGCTTCTTGTCTTACATTAAGGTCTTTCATCCATTTTGAGTTTATTTTTGTGTATGATGTAAGAAAGTAGTCCACGTTCATTCTTCATGTCGCTGTCCAGTTTTCCCAGAATAACTTGCTGAAGAGACTGTCTTTATTCCATTGGATATTCTTTCCTGCTTTGTCAAAGATTAGTTGGCCATACATTTGTGGGTCCATTTCTGGGTTCTCTCTTCTGTTCCATTGATCCGAGTGTCTGTTCTTGTGCCAGTACCATACTGTTTTGATGATTACAGCTTTGTAGTGTAGCTTGAAGTCTGGGATTGTGATGGCTCCTGCTTTGGTTTTCTGTTTCAAGATCACTTTGGCTATTCGGGGTCTTTTCTGGTTCCATACAAATTTTAGGATTATTTGTTCTAGCTCTGTGAAGAATGCTGGTGTTACTTTGATAGGGATTGCATTGAATATGTAGATTGCTTTGGGCAGTATCGACATTTTAACAATATTTGTTCTTCCTATCTGGGAGCATGGAATCTTTTTCCATTTTTTTTGTGTCTTCTTCAATTTCATTCATAAGCTTTTATAGTTTTCAGTGTATAGTTTTTTCACCTCTTTGATTAGATTTATTGCTAGGTATTTTATGGTTTTAGGTGCAGCTGTAAATGGGATCAATTCCTTGATTTCTCTTTCTGTCACTTCATTGTTGGTGTATAGGAATGCAACTGATTTTTGTGTGTTGATTTTATATCTGCAACTTTGCTGACTTCATGGATCAGTTCTAGGAGTTTTTTGGTGGAATCTTATGAGTTTTCCACATAGAGTATCATGTCATCTACGAAGATTGAAAGTTTGACCTCCTCCTGGCTGATTTGGATGCTTTTTATTTCTTTGTATTGTCTGATTGCTGAGGCTAAGACTTCCAATTCTATGTTGAATAACAGTGGCGAGAGTGGACATCCCTGTCTTGTTCCTGACCTTAGGGTGAAAGCTCTCAGATTTTCCCCATTGAGGATGTTTTAGCATTGGGTCTTTCATGTATGGCTTTTATTATCTCAAGGTATGCTCCTTCTATCCCTACTTTCTTGAGGTTTTTTATCAAAAAGGATGCTGTATTATGTCAAATGCTTTCTCTGCATCTATTGAGAGGATCATATGGTTCTTGTCCTTTCTTTTATTGATGTGATGAATCACATTATTTTGTGGATATTGAACCAGCCCTGCATCCCAGGTATAAATCCACTTGGTCATGGTGAATAATTGTTTTAATGTATTGTTGGAGCTGGTTGGCTAATATCTTGTTGAGAATTTTTGCATCCATTTTCATCAGGGAAATTGGTCTGTAGTTCTCCTTTTTAGTGGGATTTCTGGTTTTGGAATCAAGGTAATGCTGGCTTCATAGAAAGAGTTTGGAAGATTTCCTTCCATGTCTATTTTTTGGAACACCTTCAAGAGAATAGGTGTTAACTCTTCCTTAAATGTTTGGTAGAATTCCCCTGGAAAGCCCTCTGGCCCTGGACTCTTGTTTTTTGGCAGATTTTTGGTTACTAATTTGATTTTCTAATTGGTTATGGGTCTGTTCAAATTTTCTATTTCTTCCTGTTTCAGTTTTGGTAGTTTATATGTTTCTAGGAATTTGTCCATTTCTTTCAGATTGCCCATTTTATTGGTGTATAATTGTTCATAATATTCTCTTATTATTGTTTTTATTTCTTCTGTGTTGGTTGTGATCTCCCCTTTTCAGTCTTGATTTTATTTATTTGGATCCTTTTCTTTTTCTTTTTGATCAACCTTGCTAGTGGTTTATCAGTTTTGTTTACTCTTTCGAAGAACCAGCTTTTGGTTTCATTGATCTGTTCTACTGTTTTTTTGGTTTCGATAGTATTAATTTCTGCTCTAATCTTTATTATTTCCTGTCTTCTGCTGGTTTTGGGTTTTATGTGCTGTTCTTTTTCCAGCTCTTTAAGGCATAAGATTAGGTTGTGTATCTGAGACCTTTCTTCCTTCTTTAGGAAGGCCTGGATCGCTATATATTTTCCTCTTATGACCACCTTTGCTGCGTCCCAGAGGTTTGGGGCTGTGATATTATCATTTTCATTGACTTCCATATACTTTTTAATTTCCTCTCTAACTTCTTGGTTAGCCCATTCATTCTTTAGTAGGATGTTCTTTAGTCTCCAAGTATTTGTTACCTTTCCAATATTTTTCTTGCGGTTGATTTCGAGTTTCATAGCGTTGTGGTCTGAAAATATGCATGGTATGATCTCAGTCTTTTTATACTTGTTGAGGGCTGATTTGTGTCCCAGTATGTGGTCTATTCTGGAGAACGTTCCATGTGCACTGGAGAAGAATGTGTATTCCATTGCTTTGGGATGAAATGTTCTGAGTCTATCTGTTAAGTCCATCTGGTCCAGTGTGTCATTCAAAGCCATTGTTTCCTTGTTGGTGTTCTGATTAGATGATCTGTCCATTGCCGTGAGTGGGGTGTTGAAGTCTCCTACTATTATGGTATTATTATCAAGGAGTTTCTTTATATTTGTGATTAATTGATTTATACATTTGGGGTTTTCCCACATTTGGAGCATAAATGTTTACAATTATTAGGTCTTTTTTGTGGATAGACCCCTTAATTATGATATAATGCCCTTCTGCATCTCTTGATACAGTTTTTATTTTAAAGTCTGGATCGTCTGATACAAGTATTGCTACCCCGCCTTTCTTTTGTTGACCATTAGCATGATAGATGCTTCTCCATCCCCTTATCATTCTGTAGGTGTCTTTAGGTCTAAAGTGGGTCTCTTGTAAATAACATATAGATGGATCTTGTTTTCTTATCCATTCTGTTACCCTATGTCTTCTTGTTGGAGCATTGACGTTTAGAGTAAGTACTGAAAGATATGAATTTATTGCCATTATGTTGCTTGTAGAGTTGGAATTTCTGGTGGTGTTCTCTGGTCATTTTTAATCTTTGTTGCTTTTGGTATGTATGTATGTATGTATGTATGTATGTATGTATTTAATTTTTTTCTCCCCTCAGAGAGTCCTCCTTAAACTTTCTTGCCGGGCTGGTTTAGTGGTCACAAATTCTTTTAATTTTTGTTTGTCTGGGAAACTTTCAATGTCTCTTTCTATTTTGAATGACAACCCAGATGGATAAAGAATTCTTGGCTGCATATTTTTCTGATTCAGCACATTGAATATATCCTTCCACTCCTTTCTGGCTTGCCAAGTTTCTGTGGATAGGTCTGCTGCAAACGTGATCTGTCTTCCCTTGTAGGTTAGGGACTTTTTTTTCCCTTGCTGCTTTCATGATTCTCTCCTTGCCTGAGTATTTTGTGAATTTGACTATGATATGCCTTATTGATGGTCTGTTTTTGTTGAATCTAATGGGGGTTCTCTGTGCTTCCTGGATTTTGATATCTGTGTCTTTCCCCAGGATAGGAAAGTTTTCCACTATGCTTTGCTCACATAACCCTTCTACCCCTATTTCTCTCTCTTCCTTTTCTGGCACCCCTACGATTCTTATGTTGTTCCTTTTTAATGAATTACTGATTTCTCTAATTCTTAAATTGTGCTCTTTTGCCTTAATCTCCCTCTTTTTTTCTGCTTCCTTATTCTCTTTAAGTTTGTCCTCCCTATCACCGAATGAATCTCTGATCTGCCTCATCCATCCTTGCCGTCATGGCATCCATGTAGATTGCAGCTCAGTTATAGCACTTTTTATTTCATTTTGACTAGCTTTTACTTGTTTTATCTCTGCAGAAAAGGATTTTAATCTATTTTCGACTCCAGCTAGTATTCTTATTATCGTGATTCTAAATTCTGGTTCAGACATCTTGCTTGTGTATGTGTTGGTTAAATTCCTGGCTGTCGTTTCTTTATGCTCTTTCTTTTGGGTGAATTTCTTTGTTTCATCAGTTTGAAGGGAGAAAAGGAATTAATGAAGTAGAAGAATTAAAATTAAAAAAATAAAATTAAAAAATTAAAATTAAAATATATTAAAATTTAAAAATTAAAAACACACACACACACACAAATCAAATAAATGATGCTAGATCCTAGGTGTGTTTTGGTCTGGGTGTTGAAAGTGTTTTGATAGATTAGAGAAAAAAGGGGGAGAAAGTAAAAAAGGAAATTGTTGAGAATTTGAAAAAATGAATAGACTGGAGTAGAGTAAAATAAAATAATGGAAGTAAAATAGAATTTGAAAAAATTTACACAAAAGTAAAAAATACAGTACAAAAAAATGAAAGAAAATATTTTTAATAAAAATTGAAAAAAATGAATTTTTTCTCTGTATTGAAAAAGAAAAGAAATGAAAACAGAAAAAAAGAAAAAGAAAAGAAATCGTTTGAAAATTTGAAAAAGTGACTACACTGAAGTAGACTAAAATAAAATGATGGAAGTAAAATAGAATTTGAAAAAAAATTTCACAAAAGTAAAAAATAGAGTAAAAAATTAAATAAAAATATTTTTAATAAAAATTGAAAATAAAAAATGAATTTTGTTTTTCTGTGCTCAAGAAAAAGAAAAGAAGTGAAAAAGAGGAAAAAAAAAGAAAATTGAACAGATGGACCTGCTATCAGATTGAAATAGGACTGAAATTACTTCTTTTTCCCCCAGAAGTCAGCCTATGAAGCGCTTTATAGTCCATAAACTACCTAGGCAGTGAGACTTGTGTTCTTGAAGAGCTAGGTTGGCCCAGTTGGGCGGGGCTCAGTGTAACGGCTCCACTTTCCACTAGATGGTGCTGCTAGCCTACTGAGGTGGAGTATTGTGGCGCTGGTAGGTGTGTACCTCCATGTGTGGGAATGGTGAAAATGGCGTCACCCAGCTACCCAGTCTCTAGTATGGGAACTCTGTTCTCTCAGATCAGAAATCGCGCATCTGTCCTCTATCTTCAGCTTTCGTCCCCTCCCCGCATTTTCACTGTCCGTGACCAAGCCCCAGGCAGTACCTCTCTCCCGAGTTTTGTCACAGATGCAGCTGTTTTCCCCAGCCCCTAACTTCTGAAGGACTGCGGCTTTTACCCGTTCCATCCCTCTGTGGGACAATCTCAGTGAGCAACGGCCGAATGACGGCTGTACCCAGCTTGCTGGACCCTGCTGCTTCCAGGGCCCCAAGACTGCAGCCAGGTGCCAGCCCACCCCAGAAAAAGTTCGCAAGATAGTGTAGCAGCAGCTTTTCAGGGATTATGGAAAATCACAACACACATCTGTCGCCAGACTTCATCCTTAACGACCTTGTTCCAGCACCAGTGAATGTGGCCGTTCTCTGGGGTCTGCTGGTACCAGGTGGCCTCAACATTTTCTACCAGATGTCCTTCCAGCAGTGGAACCGCTTTTCCCTGTGTGGCCTGAGAACCTCCTGGACCCTATTCTACTCCTGGGGATTTGCCCTTCCCACCAGGGCACCGCCAGGTATAGAGCTGCAGAGTTGCAGCCTTTGTGCTCCCCTTGTTTACAGTCTTAATGGAATTTAAACCCTCTCCTTTTTCCTTTCTCCCTTTTTATTTTGGTCCATGTGGCTGTTTCTAATTTTCCACTTTCTCTCCAGCTGCTTTTGGGGAGGGGTGCTTTCCCCGTATCCCACCCCCACTCCAATGTCTCCATCCTCTCTCCACCCACAAAAGTGGCTCCCTCCTGGCCGGTGCTTCTCGCTCCCCAATCTCACCTCTTCGTGCTGCATACCTGCTGGATTCTGTGGTTCAGTTTGTGCAGATTGTTGTGTGAATCCTCAAATAAGTTTTCTAGGTGTGCAAGATGGTTTAGTGTTGGTCTGGCTGTATTTCATGGATGTGAGACACAAAAAACTTCCATGCTGTTACGCCATCTTGGCTCCCCCTCTCTTTCCCCCCATATTCTTAAAGATGGTTTAACTTACAGTTTTAATGTAAAAGTGGGTAAATTTTAGCTTTCTTTTGGTAACTGTAAACTCCCTTTGTCTCAGATGAAAGTAAGCCAAAGAGTGACAAAAGAGGTGTTGATGCTGTATTTTGGATAATTTCTTAGATCAATATATGAGGGAAATGAGTAATAGATGAATCCCCCAACCTTGAAGGAGGATTCTGGCTTGGCTAGCGTTGTAGCTCATTTGGGGTGCTATAACAAAATACTGTAGACGGTGTGGCTTATAAAGAACAGAAATTTTTGTTTCATAGTTCCTAAAGCTGGAAGTCCAATACCAAGGTGCCAACAGATTCTGTGTGTGGTGAAGGCTTGATTTCTGGTTCACAGATAGAGCGTTCCCTCTGTGTCCTCACCTGGAGGAAGGAAAGGGCCAGCTCTCCAGGGTCTCCTTATTATAGAACCAGTCTCCATCGTGAGGGCTCTTCCCCCTGACCTAATCACCTCCCAAAGGATCTCCCTCCCAATACCATCACGCTGGGTTCAACATATTTGGGGGAATTTCGGTGATGTAGGGACCACAGACATTCAGACCATAGCAGATCATTAGCACTTTTCTCCCCCCACATTCTTCAAAGAGTCTTGCTTTGACAGATGAGATGTTCTGAGTTTTCATTGATACATAATCAGGAGAAAAGCAGTGAGGGAGCAGAACCTTATTGGATGAACTTGTAAGATTAGTTTGGAGGAGAGCAGGAGAGAGTAGACTGAGAGAGAAGCTAAGGTGTTTGTGAGACATGGGTGGGTAAGGAAAGGAAGATGGGGTTTTAAAAGGCATGGGTCTCTCAAAGTATATCTGTAATTATTTTTAAAGAAGTTACAAGTAAAATATTGGGTTATTTTAATTTTTTAATGTTTATTTTTCAGAGAGAGAGAGAGAGAGCGTGAGCAAGTGGGGGAGGGGCAGACAGAGAGGGAGACTCAGAATCCAAAGCAGGCTCTGGGCTCTGAGCTCTCAGCATAGAACCCAATGTGGGGCTCAAACTCACGAACCATGAGATCATGACCTGAACCAAAGTCGGACACTTGACTGACTGAGCCCCCCAGGTGCCCCAAAATATTGTGTTATTTGAAAGTTGCTTTCTTCCTGCTGGAATTTTCTTTCTTTGATCAAGGTGTTGTTCAGTGTCTTGGTATTGTGTGTGTGAATATCATAAGCATTACAGGTCTGTAAGCTTTGTAAGCATTATACCTTCATATACTTTAAGGCTACCTCCTCTTCTTGTATCATCCCCATCATCTATGTTGGATAACTACATTAATCACGTGACATAGCCATTGTTCTTTTATGCACATTACAGAGGTATTAAAGCTGTGTTTCTTTTTGATCTGTATCCATAATCATAAACTTCTGATGTAATCTGGAAGACATGATGGCAACAAGAAGGCTTCTACTTGTGAGAAAACTGCAACTTGTAAAAACATATTTGACATAGTGCTTCACTTTATATAGTGGATTTCAGATTGGTTGATGTTAAGTTTCTGATATCATGATTTTTTTTTTGAGTGAAAATACTTGGTTCATAGAATCCAGACTATAAATTTGCTATTGCCTTAAACACTGATTAAATAAAATACCTGTAATATACACCGAAGAACTGTGATATTGATCACAATTTGAATTCAAATTGTTTTAGAAATATTGTGAATGAATCTCTCATGATTTTTTATCAACACCCTCTTTCTCATTTTCTTAATTTCCCTGTTAGAAAACTTCCTTTTCTATTAAAGGAAAAGGTCAATTAGACTCAAAAGCAACAACAAACAATGGCCATTGCTCCAAGAGCCATTATCATTGGTTTGACGGATATCAAGAATAATTGTCCAGGTCAGAAAGGAACATAGCATGCAGACAAAACATAAGTTCAGTCCTGGTTGATTTTGTGGTTTTCAGGCACCAGTGTCATTACATTAGAGTGGAATCAGCATTGGATCTTTTCAATAAAATCACTGAGAAATTGAAGAGTTATAAACACTTGCAGCAAGAAATAAAATCCTTGCCAACTTTCATCTTGGTATGAGACAGAATGGAGGAAAGCGACACTAGCTATTGAGTTTAGTGCCAGTTTGTTTCTAGCTTCAAATTAGAAAGCCATTTTTCTAGCATATTCAGCTTTGGTCAGACACTCATAAGAATTAATCTGCCCAAATTGTGGCTGACTTAAAAAAGGTACTCGATTTGTACTCTACCAGAGTGATCTTATCTAAAAGATTCTGCTTGGACGCCCAAATATTCCTCACTGGTCTAAAATACTATTGCTACCTTTTCTACCTAAAGAACCTGAAATTTCCACTTGTTGGGTCACGGACAGACTAACAGAGGGAGCAGAGGCCCTCCCCTCATAAGGTCTTCCTCAAAGTTTGCATAGCATTAGAGAACTTGCCTGTGGCTTTTCCCTCTGACCCAGTTTAGAATACCACATTAGCTGATACAACCTTAGTTCCTGAAGGGGAGGGAACAGGTTCAGAAGAGAATTGCCAGGAAGAAAGAATCTGTGGAACCACAAGTTCGTCAGTAGGTATATGTTATTACTGTAGCTGTCAAGACCAGAGAGAGTGGCCACAGACCTTGGCACCTAAGAGACTTTGGGAGGCTCTAGGAATAACAAGGATGTAGATGGTGCTTGAAGAACAAGGTGGTTGACAAGATGAGGTGAGCGAGAAGTCCTGAAATTTAGGCTTGAGGTAGTTAAGAAGGGCCTTAAATGACAGGGAGTTTAGGTTGTCCTGTAGATAAAAGCACAGGGAAAGGGAAGTCATTGAAAGGGCAGGAACAGGGCAATGATCAAATTTATGTTTTAGATAGACAGTTCTGATTAGCAGAGGTAGAGATGGGGGATGGACCAAAGAGGGAGGGGCTCAGATCAATGGCGGGGGTAAAAATTCATGTAAGAAGGTGTGAACAAAGTCCATGTTAGTAGGGATGGAAAAGATAGATTTTCCTCAATTTTTGACAGAGAAATAACAAGGATCAGATGGACAATATGGTTTTAATAACTAGTTTTCTCTAATGAGTAGGGCAATGTAGGAAGAGGCACACAGTACTCTAGCAGTCTTTTTTTTTTTCTTACAAAATATAGTTTCTACCTGTCTCTAGCTCCCACTTCAGGCTAAAACAAAAAAAACAAAAAAAACAAAAAAAAAAAAAAAAGAAGAAGGAAAGAAAAGAAGAAAGAAAAAGAAAAAAAAAAGAAATCAACTAAGAGCAGAAAAATAATTTGGCTCTTTGTAGACTAGTGGTTCTCAACTTTGGAGAACATCAGACTTACTTGGAGGGTTTATTAAAATACAAATTGTTAGGCTCTATCCCAGAATTTCTGCTCTTCAGTGAGTGTAGGGTGGGGTCTGAGAATATGCATTTTAAACAAATGCCAAGGTGATGCTGATGCTGCTTATCCAGGGACCAGGCTTTGAGAACCACTCTCTGAGATCATTGTTTTAAACAGTAATTTTCAATACATCCCTTCTGGCAGAGGTGATACATCATGATTTGTACTGACAGAGAGAGTTAGAAAAATAAATGGATGAAACTTATTCCCTTTTGCTCAATACATTTTTCCCCAATACGTTTTAAGTTATCCTAGATCATGAGTTATTTTAGATTGTACACCCTAATTCTGTTGTTGTAAGATCGTCATTAATTTCTTTCTATCTAATCCCAAGGCATTGCCTCTGTGATTCTCAAGGAGTAAAGTCATTTAATCTTTGCCTTGTAATTTATCAGGCAACATTTTAAAGCTATAGATCCCAGAAGTAACTCCTTAAATCTATGTCTGGAACATTTATACTTGTAATCATGGAAGAATATAATGTTTATCTAATATCAGCTGCTTTTATTACATCTGTCATTCTAAGTCACAAGCCTAGAAGCATACTATTCTTATTTAAATGTGGTTCCTTTTCTGCCTCTTAATATTCACTGTAGGACACTCCAATAAATTTAAAAAAAATTTTTTTTAACGTTTATTTATTTTTGGGACAGAGAGAGACAGAGCATGAACGGGGGAGGGGCAGAGAGAGAGGGAGACACAGAATCGGAAACAGGCTCCAGGCTCTGAGCCATCAGCCCAGAGCCTGACGCGGGGCTCGAACTCACGGACCGCGAGATCGTGACCTGGCTGAAGTCGGACGCCCAACCGACTGCGCCACCCAGGCGCCCCTCCACTAAATTTTTTAAATGTGGTGTCTTCCAGGGAGTTGAGAGAAGAACCAAAATAAATATGGAAGTAAAGATAGTGTTAACACTGGATCAGACATCATGAGCAAAAAGCTTTCATTGCCTTAATACTCATTAGAGGGGAAGTAAGGTAGAAGAAACATGCATATGGTGAGATAATTATTGTGTTTATTTAACCAGTCAGAGAAATTTGAGGGTGAGTGAGAAGAAACCTACAAGGAAATGGAATAATAGTGTTGATATGGAGAGATTTATTTGTTATGGAGGCTGCTGTGAGTAGAACAATAAATGGGAGCTTGACTTTGGGACCTGGGATGTTTCTTATGTGGGAACCTGTGTTGCTTGGGGATGAAAAATATTTCGTAAATTTCTCTTCTTGTGCATTGTATGGATGAAAGGCATGGCAGTTTTGAAAATACTGCATTTTCATAATTTCCTTCAAGTATGATTTTGGATTAGTTTTTTTTTTTAATTAATTTTTTCAACTCTCTTCCTAAACTCTTTTTTTCTTTGAGGTTTTTATTTAAATTCTAGTTAATATATAGGGTGATAGTGGTTTCAAGAGTAGAATTTAGTGATTCACCACTTACATATCACACCCAGTGCTCAACACAAGTGCCCTTGTTCATCTGTTTTTCTCTTCCTAAACTCTTGAGTTTTTGCTTTCTCACTAGCTGAACATCTCTGTTGCCTCTCTCAGCACTCACATTCCTTCTATAGATAACTTGCCTCTGGTTCCCCTGTGCTTCGTGGAATCAAAGCAATAAAGTTTAAAACCTGGTGCTGGGGCACCTGGGAGGCTCAGTCGGTTAAGTGTCTGACTTTGGCTCAGGTTATGATCCCACCATTTGTGAGTTTGAGCTCTGCATTGGGCTCTGCGCTGACAGCATGGAGCCTGCTTTGAATTCTCTCTCCCTCTCTCTCTGACCTCCCCCCTCCCCATCTTTCTCTCTCTCAAAATAAATTTTAAAAATTAAAAATAAATTAAAAATAAAATCTGGTTCTATGGTTCTCATTGAGATGTATTTTCCATTTTCTTGACAGAGGAATTGGCCTTGTGGGAAAAATGACTGACAAAGGCTTTTAAAACATTTGCTCCCTTACAGTTGGTTAGAAAATTTCCAATTTTGTGACTCCCGGCTTTCCTGGCTTTACTCCAGTAAAGAACTATGCCTAGTAAGTGCTTAGTAAGAATAGCTGATGATTTGTCATCATCCCTGAAATATGTCTCTCCGTTGAGACAGAAAGATTTGCTGATATATTAACTGGAATTCTTACAACTAGGTAATAAGAGCTGTTCAGCGGGTTTGGTTTAATATAGCAGTGAGTTGGCTACAAAAGCATTCTTATGAACTTAAACCCTAACCTCCATACTCTAGGGAAATGGTTTCTTAATTGAAGAATAGAGTCTGTTGAATAAAAATCTACTTAAATATGCTTGTTTTGAGGTAACTGTTCTTCAGCTTTTAGGTCAGCATTGTCTTTGTCTATGGATAAAAGCTCTGGCCCCTCTCTCTTCCAAAATGTACATATGCATGTGATGTAAAATTGTCTACCTTTTTCTGAGGCTCAGAGATCACAGTAAAAAGCCTCTGGTAATCTTCCTGGATGTCTGAGTAACATCCATCATCTTTTGAAATTCCAAGATTTTTCAAAAAAAATTTTAATGTTTTTATTTTTGAAGGAGAGAGAGACAGAGCACGAGTGGGGGAAGAGCAGAGAGAGGGAGACACAGAATTCAAAGCAGGTTCCAGGCTCTGAGCTGTCAGCACAGAGCCCTATGCGGGGCTCGAACCCTGGAACTGTGAGATCATAAGCTGAAGTCGGATGCTTAACCGACTGAGCCACCCAGGCACCCCCCAAGGTTTTTCAAAAGAAGGTATCTGTGCTTGTGTATTGGTTTCTGTGTCTCATAAAAATAAGAGAAATAAACGTGTTTACTTTTTGCCTTGACTTTTCTTTTAATTGAAAAAATAAAAGCTATGTCAACTTACATTATGTTGTGAAGGAACTGGTTTAATCTTAAACCATGATTTTCCTTTCTTGTAAGAGTTCCTTGGGAAAACTTAAAATAGAAACCAAGTGTACATATGTGTATGTTTTCCCTGCTCCACAAATTTGTTATAGAACCTAAGTCATTTATCACTCTGTCAGAGAGTCAATAGAATCCTCCTGGTAGAGTCTTGCCCGAAGGTTTTCTGTGTAATTCTTGGAATGAAGGATTAGTTGAACTCAGAGTAGCTAATGCGTCCACATGATGAGTCAGAGCATTTTTTTTGACACGTATCTCTTCTCTGAGAGGTCAATGTTAACTTCTTCCTAGTCAGATAGTGTGGATTCCTGTTAATTTCCCATTGATTGTATCCTCTAATAGATCATACACAGCTGATCACATTCTCCCTTGAGTATTTCCTAGAGCCTTTCTGTATCACAGTGCTTCTCAACATTAGCTGCTCATTGGAGTCACCTGGGAAGCTTTAAAAACTATTCACTCTTGGATGGGTCTCACCCCCAGAGATCCTGATTCATGAATCTGAGGTGCAAACTTAATAATGGGAGTTTTTAAAGCATTTTTAAATAGTTTTATTGAGGTCTAACTGACATACAATGGACAGTATATACTTAAGTGTACATTTTGATAAGCTTGACGTATGTATCTACACATGAGGTTGTCACTATGCCCAAGAGAGTCAACGTTCACACCATCACCAAAGTTTGCTCATGGCCCTTTGCCCCTTCTTCTTACTCCACTCCTCTCTACTGGCTCCCCAGGAAACCATTGATTTTTCTGTCAGTGTAGATTACTTGTATTTTATAGGTTTTTATATGAATGTTATAATATAGTTTGTGTTTATTGTCTGGCTGTGTTCACTCGGAGTAATTGTTTACTCTGTTTAGATTTATGAATATTGTTTATTGTAAGTATCAATTATTCACTTCTTTTTATTACAAATTAGTATCCCATTGTACCAATTAGCACCAAGTGTTTATCCATTCATCTGTGGATGTGTCTTTGAAATGTTTCCAGTTTTGGGCTATTACAAATTAAAAAAAAAATGCTATGAACATTCATGTCCAAGTCTTTGTGTGGACATATATTTTCATTTCTCTAGGAATGGGGTGCCTAGATCATATATTAGGTGTACATTTACCATGGTGGAGGGGAAGAAAAAAAATGGTTAGAGAGGGAGGGAGCCAAAACATAAGAGACTCCCAAAAACTGAGAACAGGGGCGCCTGGGTGGCTCAGTCGGTTGGGCGTCCGACTTCGGCTCAGGTCATGATCTCACAGTCTATGGGTTCGAGCCCCGCGTCAGGCTCTGTGCTGACAGCTCAGAGCCTGGAGCCTGTTTCCAATCCTGTGTCTCCCTCTCTCTCTGCCCCTCTCCCAGTCTCACTTTGTCTCACTCTGTCTCCCAAAAATAAATAAATATTAAAAAAAAAATTAAAAAAAAAACAAAAAAAAACTGAGAACAAACTGAGGGTTTATGGGGGGTGGGAGGGAGGGGTGTGTTGGTGATGGGTATTGAGGGCACCTGTTGGGATGAGCACTGGGTGTTGTACAGAAACCGATTTGACAATTTCATAAAAAAAGAACATTTTATTATTTTAAGGATTTGTGATAAAATAATTCTAAAGTATAATACACATATTAATATTTCTCAATAACAATACTTGTTATTAAAAACAAAGCATTTTTCTCATTGAAAAAATAAAACAAAAACAAAACAAAACATCAAACTGTTTTCCACAGTGGTTGGGCTATTTTGCATTCCTACCAGCAGGGGATAAGAGTTCTGATTCTTACACATCCTTGCCAACGCTTTGTCAGATTAATCTTTTCTATTTAAAATTTTTTTCTTAATGTTTATTTTTGAGAGAGAGATAGAACATAAGCGGGGGAGGGGCAGAAAGCAAGGGAGACACAGAATCCAAAGCAGGCTCCAGGCTCCATGCTATCAGCACAGAGCCCGACAAGGGGCTCGAACCCACAAAGCCTGGGATCATGACCTGGGCCAAAGTCAGACGCTCAACTGATTGAGGCACCCAGGTGCCCCAGTTTTTCTTTTTTAACTTTAGACATTCTAATAAGGGTGTGGAAGGATCTCACTGTGCTTTAATTTTGCAATTCTGTAATGGTTAAGAGTTTTGAGCGGCTTTTCATGTGCTGATCTGCCATTTGTATATCTTCTGCAGAGTAATTTTTGTTCGAATCACATGCACATTTTTTTAGATTGCTTTCTTTTTATTGAATTTGAGAGTTCTTTTATATTCAACATATAAGTCTTATATCGCATGTGTGACTTTCAAATATTTTCTCCAATCTGACTTGACTCTTAACGTGTTTGTGAAGGAGCACAAGTGTTTAACTTTCAAGAGGTTGTTTAATTCCGGGATCATGCTTTTGGCATTATATCAATGAAATAACTTCTGAATCCAAAAACACAAAGATTTTGTCCACTGAACTGCTTCAGAACCTTTGTGAAAAACTATTTGTCTGTATATATCTATTTCTGTATTCTTTATTATCCTCCACTGATCGAGTTTTCTATCTTTATCTCAGTATCCCACTGTCTAGATTACTGAAGCTCGATTATAAATCTTAACATCAGGTAGTCAGTTACTGCACCAACTCTGTGTTGTTTTGTTTTTAAGATGTTTTCCTATTTTAGGTCCTTTTATCTCTGTATGAATTTTAAAACGAGCTGCTAAATTCTACAGAAACCCCATCGGGATTCTTATTTTGATCACCTCTTTATCACCGGGTGGTTGGCTAGAATTCTTTACCTCCGCTTTTCTGACACCATGCCATTCCTGATAGATGTGGGGTCGAAGCCCAGGTCCCCTACATGATCTGCAGTGATCCGGCATGGAGAGCAGGTCTTGTTATCACCTAGCAGTGATCATGTCCACCTTACGAAGTAGATGGTGATTGTCTGAAAGTTTTGTGTCTTGTTAGGCTGTCTCTTTGCTGATTCTTTGGCTAGACGGAAGAGAATTTTCTTGGTTTTAGATGGATGGCTGCTTCTTTCTGTGCCCGCTCGCGTTTGCCACTTGCCGGTATCTTAAACTGTATGTCTGCAATGTATAAGACAAGAAGAAAACCTGTAGGACCATAGGGTGTTCCCCAGATCTTTTTTTTTTTAATTTTTTTTTTCAACGTTTATTTATTTTTGGGACAGAGAGAGACAGAGCATGAACGGGTGAGGGGCAGAGAGAGAGGGAGACACAGAATCGGAAACAGGCTCCAGGCTCCGAGCCATCAGCCCAGAGCCTGATGCGGGGCTCGAACTCACAGACCACGAGATCGTGACCTGGCTGAAGTCGGACGCTTAACCGACTGCACCACCCACGCGCCCCGGGTGTTCCCCAGATCTTGAGGCCCCAAGTCAGTCTGCCTTCCCTCCACCTTTCAGAGTCTTCTTATAACACACGCAGGGATTTTATGTGTGCCTAGTGGAAGGAATACGGAAAAGTAAATCTACTCCACCTTTGCAGAAGTGAAACTAATTCATTTGCAGGTTTTTGATTCTGCTAGAAGACCAAATGATCATCTCAGTCATCATTCTCTGAACAAACTGGAAAGGGGTAGACTGGAAGCACTCACTCTGCCAATACTGCTCTATTTTCACCTTACTGCATTGACCATGAGGTCAGCATCAGGATTATTGTTGCAGGATATTTTTTTCCACCTCGAGACCTGGGCTTTGTTGTCTCACTGCCTCGAAGAATGGAGAGGTGGACACAAATAAAATGAGCAGCAGGCAAAAGTTTATCAGAGTATAAGATCAGAAAGTAAGAATTGTATGAAACTTTCTTTACAGAGAGGAGGCATTTGAAAGTGAATGCCTGCAGACTATAGGCCAGGGACTTAGTTTTATAGAGTTGTGGCTGGCCCCTTTATCTTCCCCCTTGTTCCTTCTCAGGTTCTACCCTTATTGGCTAGGAACGCTAAATGCCTAGTCATTCCTTTCTGATTAGCTTGTTTCCATTGTCTGAGGGGTGGTCTTAGGCCCTACTGTTCCTTGTGGGTCCTATAGATTACTTCCTTTTAGTAAGGTCTTTTGTCTAATTCCTAAGGGGAACCTGGGGGGGGGCGGTAGGCGGGGTCTGTTACATTCTTAAGAGGAACCTTATGCTTGAGGGAGTTTTCTACGGTCAGATGCTCCCAGCATTGTTCCAAAATAAGTGTTTTTTTTTTTTTCCTTCCCACCCAGGGATCTTAGTCTCTACCTTTCTGCTTAATGAATCCTGTCTTTCCCTAATATCTTAGTATTATTGTTTTTTAAGTTTGTACTTTTTTACAACCTCTCCATATTTCCCCCACCCTCTAGGGTCTGGCTACTGCTTTTGTACTTTCTGGGATTATGTTTGTTTTGCTAATAAAGTAATTGAACTTCAGAGGAATCAAGTAACTGTTAGAGATCACAGAGCAAGTCACAGAATCGGATACAGGACCTGGTCTACCTGCCTGAGGTCGGCAAGGTAAGGAAAAACAGTTGTGTGAGGTGTCAGAGAGGATGCATCAATATTACTAGAGGCTGTGTAAAGTCAGAGGTGTTTGGTGGCCTCAGGAAGAAGGTGATGCAACTCTGGTCATGATTTCCTCAATCTTAACCCTTTGATTATCACCTTATATTTGTGCCACATCTTAAGGCACAAATTTTCTTTACATTGACTCACTTATTTTGCATAATTAAATGTCTGTCTTAAACAAAAATATCCATATGGGCACATGCTAATTTTATTTATTTTTAACATTGTATGTGTTTTTAGTACATATTGAAATAAATGTCTAACTACCAAAACAATAGCGAGTCTGTTTCTCAGCCAAAATCTTTTCCAGAATCCTGTGGCTGTGTGGTCCATACGTGGGTGCGTGAAAGGGCTCTAATGGAATATTATTGCAGACATAGATCTAGTATTGGGACAAAGGGGTGAGAAGGCTCTTTCTCAGCATTGTTGCGATTGCAAGGTTATAAAAAGGTTTGGCTAGAGGTCTGCATTTCTCTTCTCCCTGGTAACAGCTTCCTCTGTGTTCAGGTAATCCTGGAATAGCCTTTCAGTAAGGCTTGCTATTAATCAAGGGTTAGGCTTTCCAAAAAATTGTCTCATTAAATAGAAACTTACTTCTTGTTATCGGACTGGCTCGGCTGGATCCAAGACTTAGAGAAGACAAACTTCTCTTTCAGTACAATAAATCAAGACTGTTTTTATATATAAAAAAAGTGGTAGCTAAATCTACTTGAGTTGCAGTATATACTGGCAAATATGTTGTTAAGTCCTCCTCCTTTTAGCAGTCTCAAGATGAATTTAGATTTTCCCCAGTGATGAGTTCATCAGACGTTAGAAATAATGTCCCATCAAGGGAAACAAGCCTCAAAGCGTGCTGAAATGATGGCAGAAGAATGGAATAAAAACCCAACTTGGATCCACCACCCAGAGAAAGAAATTTGGCTCATCTGGAAAAAACACAAACTTTAAAAAACTGATCCTCTAGTGGATCCTATATGCTCATATGTATGTTCATATATACGCGCATATGTGTGTTCATACAGCGAGGGTTGGTTGGTGTTTGGCGGGGGTACGCTGGGAAGCCCTGGGGGTCCTGGGGGTGGGGGAAGGATTGTGGGGGTGCTGGGGGATGATGTCGTAGTGAGGCGGCAGCCGGGTCTGTGGGCGGTACCCGGGCCTACGTCGCAGGCCAACAGCGTTGGGGCTGGCACTCTGCGGGCCGGCCCCGGCTGGGGTTGTTGGCGTCCAGGTGGTGGCCATGCAGCCCCGTCCCCACCTCACCCGCCATCACCCTATCCGGGTACCTAGTGCGTCCTGGTGCAGAGGTTCAAAGACCCTTTGGGGGGGGTGGTCCGTCTTCTTTCCGTTGGGGCGGTCGGCCCGTGGGGAGTCGTGGAGGTTGGTCTCCTGTTCTCCCCCAGACTCCACCACCCACCCCTTGCCCCCAGGCCAGGGTACTGCCCTGCCAGGCCCATGCCATGGACATTCCCGGATATATATATATATATATATATATATATATATATATATATATATGCATATATATGCATATATGTATATGAATGTATCTTTGAATATATATATGGATATATGAGCGCAGTACCAGTTTTGCTTTTACATATGCACAGGGAAGTATCTGGATGTACACGAAGTGTTAACACCAGCTACCACATGGTGGTGGGAAATGGATTTTTTTTTTCATTTGTCTTTTCCAAGTTTTTAGCACTGAGCATGTGTTACTTTTGTAATGATGACATGAAACAATAAATAGTATTTTAAAAATACAAAGACCTATAATTTGGACGACAGGGAGTGGCCAGCCCGCAGATCCCTGTCCTCACCCCACAGGTGTCAGTCATCACCTACCTGAAAGGACTTGTCAACCCTCAGGATTCAGCCTCATTTAGAGGGCAGGCCAGTGTGACAAGTGTCAAGGAAACCTTTACCGTCATATTTTTACAAAAATGAAATTTTTGTATTCAATACATTCTTCTTTAAATGGTTGCCAAATTAAAAAACTTTTTTTAACGTTTTTATTTATTTTTGAGACAGAGACAGAGCATGAAGGGGGGAGGGGCAGAGAGAGAGGGAGACACAGAATCGGAAGCAGGCTCCAGGCTCTGAGCCATCAGCCCAGAGCCCGACGCGGGGCTCGAACTCACAGACCGGACCGTGAGATTGTGACCTGAGCCGAAGTCGGACGCTTAACCGACTAAGCCACCCAGGCGCCCCAAATGGATGCCAAATTAATAGGTGCCAAGAGGAATGTTCAAGAGGAGAGTAATGTAATGCTTTTTTTTTTTTTTTCCTAATAAGAGGGCTCACATTTTTGAAACAGCTGTCATAGGCACGGAGTCCATCCCTGTCCCTTCACTGCACCCTCCCTGCCCCCAATCCTCCAACACAGCAACCTCTTTGCACTCTTCCCTAGCCCACGCATACACACACGCACACGCACACACACACACACACACACACACACACACACACGGACACACATGTGCCTGCCGGGCAGCATGATCACAGAATCTATTACAGAGGTCCAAATTCCCAAGGTCTTACTACACTACTAAAAATAGTTATGCTTACTTAGCCTGCTTAATATGCACACCATTTCTAATTTTTCTGCCTGAGTAAACTGAAACATCATTCCAGAAATACATTTTTACTAAAACAAGACTTTTTTTTTTCGTTTTCGTGCATACATTTCCCCCCCTTTCTCCCCTTCTCCCTCCTCTCTCCATTCCCTATGTCCCTCTCAGCTCCCCGGCCATACCCATTTTTAAATTTCAAAACATAAAGGGGAAAGTAGCAGTAATTTGGACTTGGCTTTCACACAAAATGGACCAATTTTTCTTAACTGTTGGTAATTTGTCCTGAAAATGGATATAGGGGAGTCGGGCTGGGAGGCTTTGAAGAATGGGATTTTATGAGAGGAAAATGAGGCCTGAGTGTGTGGGAATGCACCTCCCCTCCGTGCCTGGAACAGTGCAGGCACGTGTAATAACCACAGCTAATAGCACCATTATTGCTATTGTCATCTTATAGTATTATTATTCATCAGAGTCAGACAAAGCCTATTAACCCATTTAATTGAACGTCCCACTGACTTCATGGAAAGGACTTGGCAAACTGTCCGAGACGTTGCAGCCACGAAGCAGCTGGCCACTTTGCCACTTGCCACGCGGTGGCAAGGCCCGGCAAAGTTTTCCCCAAACTGTTCCGCGTGTGGCTTATCTGGGAACTTTCCAGGACACACCGGGAAGGATGCTTATCCCCACCCTCACCCCAGCCTTTTCATGCACACATCTCTCTGTCCCCGTGGATAAACCCGACCTAACAAAGGGGAGACTTACATGAAACACACATGCACACATACACACATGGTGTGGCCAAAGACCCCTCCTCTATTCCCCGAGCTGGCACTCCTTTTGAGCCACCCAGACTGGCACACACAATTCATGGTGAACACCTGGTTTCTCCTGAGCTTGGTGCCCACTGGTCCAAAGCTTCTGGACTCTCCCACAATCTGGAGACCGGGTGGGGCTGCTGTGGCCACCTCTGGCAGCCCCTGGGCTCAGGGAGACTGGCTCAGTCCAACTAGGCAAGGATCCAAGCAAAGCAGCAGCTGGGGGAGGCCAGGGCCCCTCTGGCTTCTAGCCCCTGGGGTGGGCTTTTCCCTGGGGCTCAGCCTTCCCTTCATGGAGCCTCAGTGTTCCCCTCTGTCAAATGGGCACTGGACCTGCCTGCTTGCCTCTTGAAAGGTTCAAGGTTTGAAGGGGCCCTGGGTATGACCAGTATGTGAGGCTTTCTTGTAGATTCCCCCACAGCACCACTGCCAGCTGGCCCTATGGGGAGGTATCTCGCTTTATTTCACTGGGGATGATGACACCCCCGAGACCTCAGCAGGGCTGGTGCAAGGCACCCAGATCCTCTACTGGATCAAGAGCTGAGATTGCATCACCTTTCCCACCCCGAAGTCCATTTCCACTGGGCCTGCGGCAGCAAGGTGCAAGATGGCCCCACCTCAAGCCCAGCCCAGCCGACCTTCTTGGGGTGAGGGCCCAAGACCAGCGTATCCTAGAGGTTAAGAGTATGGGCTCTGGAGTGAGACAGGACCTGGGTTCACCTTTCATGGCTGCCACTTACTGCCACATTAACCTCTCCAAGACACCGTTTCCTCATCTGCAGAATGCGGCTAGTTGTGAAAAGGTATGTACAGTGTTTGCCGCTGGGCCTATGACATAGGCTCTAGATCATTCCTGGGTCTCTGCTGCCCATTGCTCCTCCAGCCCCCAGGACTCTAAAACTGGCACATCTTAGGCAGTACATCACTGGAATCCAGGTGTTAGGCAAGATTCCCAGGCCACAGCCCTCCCCAACTGGGACTAGGAGAGGGAATATCTGTGGGTGCAGGAATTAAGGTCTGAGTTAAGGTAAGGTATAAAAGGTAAAGGGTGAGAGTATGAGGAAGGAGAAATCAAGGCTAACCAGAGAAATCTTGGAGGGCTTCCTGTGAGAGGAATATATATATTCATATTTATATTCCCCCCTCACCCATGGACACCTCAGAATTGCACTTTGCTCCTGAGCCCGACAGCATGGGCCTGGACCTGGCTGACAGCCACCTGGACAGCATGGACTGGCTGGAGCTGTCGTCGGGTGGCCCCGTGCTCAGCCTGGCCCTGCTCAGCACCACGGCCCCCAGCTTCTTCTCCACGGACTTCCTCGATGGTCACGGTCACGACTTGCAACTCCACTGGGATTCCTCCTTGTAGCTCTTGGTCTGCAGGGCCAGGACGGGAGGGGCTGGAAGTTGGGGAGATCTGGCACTGTCAGCCTGGTCCCACCTCTGTGTGGTCCTGAGTCCTGACAATCATAGGCCCTGCTTTCCCGGCCCCGGTAGGCCAGAGAAGGCCATGCCACCCCCTGGCTCAGGCTCACCAAGGAGGCAAGCTGTCAAGGAGCAGCTTTGGTCTAACCCTGGAGTTAAGGAGGCCTGGACAGGCCTGGACAGGCCAGTCCTTTTGTAAGGTTGGAAGTGCAGTGTGGCTGCAGTTTGCTCAGCCAGACGAGGCCCAGGGCCAATCTCCTTCCTTCTAGTCCCCTTTTCCTGTGAGGGAAGAAACTAGCTGGGCCTCTACCTCCCTGTTCCCCATGATGCCAACCCCAGGGTCCCAGGCTTCTGGGAGGGGAGAGCCTTTGCATTTTAGTGTCTTGGTGTAGTGTAACCATTTAACGGTTGGTGGCAAACATTTTCTGTATAGGTGTGTATACCTCTATATATCGCCATATACATATATATTGGAACATATACTGTACTATATATGCATATATTTTTGCATGCTGGGAGGTGGATTGGGGCTCCCTTCCATC
Source organism: Prionailurus viverrinus (assembly GCF_022837055.1). Classification (NCBI taxonomy): domain Eukaryota; kingdom Metazoa; phylum Chordata; class Mammalia; order Carnivora; family Felidae; genus Prionailurus; species Prionailurus viverrinus. The sequence goes on along the minus strand of NC_062561.1, from coordinate 131,866,455 downwards.
CTGTGCACAATACAGAATGGAGACCACTGCTCCTGGAGTTGGACACAGCCATCCTCAGCCCCATGTAGACACCCTGCCATGGCCTGTGCCCCATCTGTGTCTTGCTCCATACTTGTGCTACAAGGGCAGAGGTGCTTCTGGCCACCCGCCCACATTCCATCCCACTGCCTCACCACAGCCACCTTGGCCCTGAGACCGGAGGTGGGGGGGGGGGGGGGGAGGAATCAGCCTTCAAACTGAGGCCTTGTCTCGCCCTGGGGACCAGTCTCCTTTCTGGCCTGTCACTATCATTAACAGGATTAGGGATGGGGTCACCAAACCAGTGCAGGGACAGAGATCGGGAAGCTGTGTGGACTTAAAAAAAAAAAAACACTGAAAAAATATATATTCATGTATATATGTTCATATAGCAGGGGGTTTATTTATTCATTTGGAGGCGTGCATGCTCACTGGCTTAGACACAGAGAAACCCAATCAGAAGAAACTCATTTCACATCTGTTCTCCTGCTGGTCAACCATAATTGGTGACTGATTGCATACGAGGTGTTTTCTTTCTTCCCTGACCTTTCTGTTCTGGTAACACGGTCATTTCCTGCCAGGGGCTGCAACAGGGCACATTTAGGCAGAAAGTGCTTTTCCTTTACAGGGAAGAAGCACTTTCCTGGCACCTCGAACTGTCTCTCATTTGCAATATGAAATGAACTGCTTTGTGATGGAAGTATGTGGAAAGGAGAAGAAAGCACTTTGAGATCCACTTTTCGTAACAGAAAATCAGCCACATTCTTGGCTGCACCCTCTATACCCGGACTGCTGTAACCAGAGTATCTGAGATCCTCATTTTTCTCTCCTACTGTACTCATATGCAAGATCAAACAAATGTCAGCTGTTCAAACAGAAGCTGGAGGCAAATATCACCTGTCTGGTTTTAAGAAGGAGTGTTAGAAGGTAGAGGAGGGTCATTAAAGTTGTCTCCACATTGAGAAGACACTTTAAGACATAAACATGATGCGAGTCGTTCATGGTTTTGTTCAGGGTGACTTACCGACAGGAGGAAGGATGGGGCAAACAAATGGTCTAGGCACTATGTAGCTATTCTCTACCCTATTCTCCAGCAGACTATGACACAGCCTTTATAAAGCGGGGCAGTGGGGTGGGCATTGTAATGAGGTCAAAGGGTAGCTATCTAAAGTGGAGCCTTCTGTGAGGCACTTTAAGCGAGCTCAGGAGAAGCCTTCCTGAGCTCCAGTCAGGGCATATGTTAACCTCCATGGGGCCTGGAACATGCAGCTCCAGTGAGGCCACTGCACAGGCATGAACAAGATGGAGGGCCAAAGATAGAGTCGGTGTTGTCAGGCCTCCTGTGAGGAGAAAGTTGCTGCTTTCTAGAACTGATTCACCTGAGATGTGCATCTTTGGGATTGTACTTTCATTTGAAAGGTAAAGTAGCTGTTTCTGTTTCTGAAGCTGGATAATAAGATTGCAGAGAATAGCGGCTTTCTTCCTCTTTTGCCAACATTAGATCTATTTGAAATTATTGTGCTAGGCTTAAGCACCCAAAGTAATGTTTTCTGGTGCTGCTTAATGCTTCTGCCAAAAAAGGGGAGGTCCAGAAAGCAAATATGGAGAGGAAGCACACAATTTGAAATTAAGAAGAAGGAAAGTCTTGAGACATATTTGGAAGTCACTTATGACAGTTCAGATTTTTAATGTTAATTGCTAGCAGGCAGATTCTACGTTTGTCGGAAGTTGTTAGTAAGCTGGCCATGTTTCCATTTTTTATTTAAAACATGTACTTCCATTTCATAGAGAGCTTGGAACATGCATGCCAATATGCCTTCTTATTTTTCTCTCACACAGTTCTGACTGGATATTTGGAGTTCATTTGTCGTTTAACTGTAACTTTTGTTGCTGATTAAAGACATTTAATACTTTTTAATTAATTATTTAGAATCATAAATGTATCACATGCACATTATAAAAATTTTTAACACAAATATGTGTTAAAAAAAGTAAGTAACTTATCCACCCTAGCCCCTGGTCTTATCCTTTTGAGGTAACTAATATTTATAGCCTGATATGTGCCCATCGACATTGTTCTCTAGACTTTATGTATATGTTAAAAATATACATATATGTACATATGTGTATACATATATAGTATATATGTCTGTATAAGCATCCAACTCTTGGTTTCCCATCCAAGTACTAACCAGGCCCGACCCTGCTTAGCTTCCAAGATCAGACGAGATTGGGTGCGTTCAGGGTGGTATGGCCGTAGACCCAACTCTTGGTTTCGACTCAGGTCATGATCTCACAGTTTGTGAGTTCGAGCCCTGTTGGGCTCTGTGCTGACAGTGTAGAGCCTGCTTGGGATTCTCTCTCTGTCCCTCTGCCTCTCTCTCTGCCATTCCCACTCTGTCTCTTTCTCTCAAAATAAGTAAATAAACTTAAAAAAAAAAAAAAGGAATGCCCGTTTGAGTGGGTGCATAACTTTACCAGTCTTTTCCTACAGGTGGAAATTTAGGGACCTGGGGATTGCTTTGGGTTTGAATAGTTGCCGATTGTTACAGTCCAGATTTGAGGTTGCCCTGGCAATAGAGACCCCTTGAAATTTAATATATTTCCTTTTAAATGCTTCCACTGGTTAATGATCAGAAAAGAGCCCTTTGATTTTTGGAACTTGGGATGTCTGGCCACAGGCCCCTCGGTTTAATAGCTTTAGCATTGAAGATATTTAAACCCTTTCACCATCTGACCTTTGCCACCAGACTCGACCAACCTCTATTTGAAGAAGAGAACCCACCACATGCCTATAGGAAGTTCTTGGGAGCTTTGACTTTTTCCTTGTCCTAGGTTTATCTTCTGCTAAATCTGCATCCTCCCATCAGCTATCACCTGGGGTTGCCTTCAGCCAAAGCTGGTGCCTTTCTTTAGAACAGGCATCACTACAGACAGTAAGAAGTCTCTCACTTCATGCAGAATTCTCAAGGTCATCCTGTTTTTCCTTGATTTTACAAGGCTTGTAAGCACTTTGCAACCAAATAGCAAGATTTACCACCTTCCCATTTTATAATAATAGGATCCTCACCGCTAAGCCCCATCTTCATCCCTTAGGCAAAGTCAAATGTTAGCACCTTCTACCTGATATGACATTCTGAATCAGTCAGTGTTCTTAGCTGCAAGCAACAGAAGATGACTCTTGCTGATTCAAGAACTGAAAAAAAAATTATATTTAGGACTGTAGTTCATAAAATCTCTAGTAGAGCTGGAGAAATGTACTTGGAGGTTAGGACTTTGTCAGGCAGAATGCCCTGTTGCTTTGCTGGACAGATCCAGCTACTGGTCAAGGAAGATTGTCCTCGATGACACTGGGTATTGGTTGCTTCTGAGGACATTGCTGCCACCATTCTCTGGTAATGCAGACTTACTGCACCTAGCACAGTCACCTGAGTAGATTTTTTTTTAAGTTTATTTATTTATTCTGAGAAAGAGAGAGATAGAGACTAGGAGAATAAGAGAGAGGCTGGGAGGGGGTGGTGGAGAGAGAATCCCAAGCAGGCTCTGCACTGTCAGCACAGAGCCTGATGTGGGGCTTGAACTCATGATCTGTGAGATCATGACCTGAGCCAAAACCAAGAGTGAGACACTTAACTGACTGAAGCACCCAGGCGCCCCAGCCTGAGTAGATTTGAACCTTGTCTTGCTTCAGTGTGTGTGTGTGTGTGTGTGTGTGTGTGTGTGTGAGAGAGAGAGAGAGAGAGAGAGAGAGAGAGAGAGAGAATGAATGTGTGTAATAGGAGATTTTAACAATACAACTATCAGGCATTTATGCTAAAAACTCAATTTTCTTTCTTTTTTTAAAAATAATTTTCTTAAATATATTCCATCTTGCACTGTTAGCCCTCCGTGATGGCTAATTTTATGTGTCAATGTGGCTGGGGTATGGTGCCCGTTTGTTTGGTCACACGCTGGTCTAGTTCAGGCGCTGCTGTGCAGGTATTTTTTATATATGCAGGTATTTTATATGCAGGTATATATGCAGGTATGCTGTGCAGGTATTTTTATACATTCAAATCAGGAAACGTTGAATAAAGCAGATACTTTCTGTGATGTCGCTGTGCCTCCTTCAGGAGTTCAGAGGCTCAAGAGCAAAGAAGAGAAAGAATTCTGCCTCCAGACTGCAACATAGAAACCCTGCCTGAATTTCCAACCTGCAGATTTCAGACTCACATTGGCAACGTCCACTCTGTCTTGAGTTTCCAGCCTGCTTAAGGAATTTCAGACTTGCCCCCACAATTGCAGCAGCCAAGCCCTTAATCTCTCTCTCTCTCTCTCTCTCTCTCTCTCTCTCTCTCTTTCTCTGTCTTTACGTATATATCTATTGGTTCTGTTACTTTGGAGAGCCATAACATACCCACTTAGCACAATCTGACGTACTTCAGACTATCCACTTTGCTTTTCTGACTTTTTGTTTGGGTAACAGTTTGAAACTACAAATATGCACAATATTTGCCAAATATGCACAATGCGTGATACAGCTTTTACCTAGATTTACTAATTTTTACTGTGTATATTTACATAGCTTTTTCTGAAAGTAAGTGGAAAGCTGTAAAATACTTTAGCGGGTACGGGCCTCTTTCACTCCTGACTACTTCCTCCTGCATCTGCTAAGAATACGTAGTAGTCACCGTGATGTGCCGATCGAATGTAGGAAATTAAATATTGATATAAAACAAGTATGTAATATACAGCCCTTCCTCAAATGTCACCACTGTCTCAATATTGTTTATAGCAGTTTTTCAAAAATCTAACATCCAATCCAGGAGCACAAGGTACATTCAATTGTCATAACCTTTTAGTTTCGTTGTCATATTCTTTTAGTTTCCTTTAATCTGAAATAACGCTTAAGCATTTATTCATCCTTTATGATGCTGCATTTTGAAGAGTAAAGATCTGTCGTTGTGTAGAATGCCACCCACGTTGGATTTTTCTGATTTTTTTCTCATGATTAGGTTCAGGTTATGCATCTTTGGCTAGAGCACTACATACATAATGTTAGGTCCTATTCAGTGCATTAACTTGGGAGACCTATGATGTCTTTTGTTCATGTTATCGATGATGTTAACTTTGATCTCTATTAAGGTGGGAGCGAAAAAATTTTAACATTGTGGGTCATTCCACTTGCTCCAGTATTCAGTGATTATATGCCTTGAAACAAGAGTGAAGACAGATCTGTAGACAGATCTGTTACTGTTAGTTGGATTCAGTTTCTACATACCTTTTAGTGTGAACATTTCTCTGTACCTAGTTCGGTAAACTATTTTTATGAGAAATTTATGGTATTATTTTATCACTGCTGGATTCTGTTTTCTCATGTTTTATTTAGAAGTTTTGAATATATATCCATTAGTGAAACTTGTCTCTAGTATTTTTTAAAGCTGTGTTGAGACATAATTTCCATTGTAAAATTCAACCATTTTCACTGTACGCTTGGTTGAATTTTACTAAATTTACATTGATTGAATCAGGCAACATCCCATGTAGCAGATAGAAAAGAGCTCTGAGGAGCTGTACAGACTGAGAGGAGTGTTCTAGCAGGTCTCATCTTGGTCACCAGAAACTGCAGAGGAGAAAAAATAATTTTCTCTCTACCCTTTATGGTGAGTGCGTGGGTGAGCCCTGTTTTTCTGCAGGGCACCTCATAAATGGATAAGCTCATCTAGGTGAAACGTTCTACACTGTGGCCGCCGTAAGTCGAAATTACCTTTGGTAAGGTGAATCTGCTTTTTTAGCTTGAAAACAAAATTCTACTCACCTGAGGCCTCACACTGGACCCAGTCCAGCTTAAGTCGGACCTAGCCTGACACGGGCCCAGTCCAGCCAAGACCCAGTCCAGGTTCTTAGTCGGATCCAGTCCAGAAAAAGAAATGCTCATAACGCAAAAGCTGTGGAACTGGGATTGGAGAGGGACTCAAGAAGCCATCACTTCTTGGGGTAGCAAGAGAGCAGCAAGCTCAGGGGACTCAACAGGTACCCAATTGCTTGCTCCTCCTGGGGTCCCCAGAGAGGGGATTCTCTTTTGGTTTGCTCTTCAGACACGAGGACTGTTAAAAGATAAACTGAAGCATATCAAAAGTTTTAGGAGTTTATTTTCCAAAAAAACCCATTTGAATGGGGCAACATTCATTCTAGAAGACAGGCACTCTCAAGGAGCTATACACACACGCTGAGTGTTATAGGCAGAAGGGAGCAGACGCAAGGAAGTTTCAAAACCCGCTTAGCAAAAAAGCAGGTTGATTACTGCAAGGTTACTTTCCTTTAGGGGATTCCTGGGGTCTATCAGGCAGATTACCTAACTAATGCTCATCATGTAATCGACTGGTTTAAGATTCTATTTCTGAGAGAGTGGGAACTACAATTCTCAGTTTCGTGACCTGGGACTTAGTGTGAGCAACTCCATCTTGGATCTGTTTAGTTTTCAACAATGGACGTCACATTTTGTTTATCTACCAGTTGATAGAGGTTAGATTGTTCCTATTCTTTGACTATTATAAATAATGCTGCTGTGAATGTTCTCATACAATTTTGTTGGACCTATGTTTTCATTTTTCTTGGTAGAGTGGCTAATCATATGGTAGGTATATGCATACCACTTCAAGAAATTTCCACAGTCTTTTGGAAAAGTCTTTTGTGTTTTCCAAAACACCAACACAATTTTTCATTCCCATCGGTAGCATCTGAGGGTGCCACTCTCTCAACAGCATTGCCAACATTACGTATCATGTGTATTTTTCATTATGATAGCGATTTTATGGGCATGAAATGGTATCTCATAGGTTTAATTTGCATTTTTCTAATGACTAATGATGTTTAGCATTTTTTCATGTGCTGACTGACCATTTGTATATTTTCTTTGGTTAAATTTCTGTCAAAATGTTTTGGATGTTTTTTAGTGAGTTCTCTGACTTCCCAGTATTGAGTTGTAAGAGTTCTTCCTATATTCTGATTGTAAACCCTTTATTAGATATACAACTGGTGAATGTTTTTCCCCAGTCTGTGCTAATTTTTTTAATCTTTTTTTATTAAAAAAATTTTTTTTACATTTATTTATTTTTGATAAAGAAAGACAGAGCACAAGTTGGGGAGGGGCAGAGAGAGAAGGAGACACAGAATCCGAAGCAGGCTCCAGGCTCCAAGCTGTCAGCACAGAGCCCCGACGTGGGGTTCAAACTCACAAACTGCGAGATCATGACCTGAGTCGAAGTTGGATGCTTAACTGACTGAGCCATCTTCTTAGTAGTATCTTTTGAAGTGCAATCATTTTTAAATTTTGATAAAATTAAAGTTATTAATTTTCTTTTTCTTTCTATTATGCTGTTGGTGTTGTATCTAATATTTGTTTGCCTAATCCACGATCAAGAAATTTTTCTCTTATTTTTCAAAGAAAAGCTTCATAGTTTTAGTTCTTACATTTAGGTTGAGGAGTCGTTTTTCATTATTTTTTATGGTATAGTGTAAGGGTCCAAATTCATATTTTTGTATGTGATTATTGCTTGTTCCTGTGGTATTTTTTGAAAAGACTATCCTGTTACTATTGAATTTCTTTTGTTTTCTTGTCAAAATTCAGTTGATCACAAATGCCTGTTCCATTGATCTATATGCCAGTCCTTATGAAATACTATGCTGTCTTGATTGGAAGTATTGTAACCAAACTACAGAAAGAGGATGGACCTATATGCCCGATTTGGTTCACATGTCAAGGTGGATGATGCCATACACACACAGTGAAAAGTTCATTTGTCACATTAGGAGACTTTCTGTGGACAGTAGGACAGGTAGGCTAAGCTCATCTGAAAATGGCTTGAGAACAAGGAAAGCAGTTTGGCTTGGGGTTTTGTTATAGTTAGGGGATGGGGTTAGCAGAGACTTGATGGTTTGAATCTCCTACTGGTTCCTGGCAAGGGAGGGGGCACAGGTTTTCTTATTAGCTTGCTCAGATGTGAGGCAAAAAAAAAAAGAGGGGTGAAACTTAAAAGATTATCAACAAGCATCAAAAAATGGAGTCAGACTGTTTATTCAAGGGACTTTATAGTAAGTTTTGAAACCAACAAGTGGTAAGTTCGCTAACTTTTTTTAATTTTCAAAATTGTTTTCAAAACGCTTCTACTTTTCTTTCTTTTTTGGTGCTAGGTTAATGGGTTTTGATATTGGCAACTTACTTGCTTCATAAAATGAAGAAACTTTCCATCTTGAATAGCATAAACAATGAGGAGATTGTCATTTCTTTCAAAGTCAGATTAATACTTTTGAGAAAGTCTTAGTGCCTAGTATTTTTTAAAAATTATGGGTACTTAATTGCCTTTCCAATTTCTTCTGTGATTCTTGGTCTATTAATATTTTTACTTATCAGCTAATATTGGAAAATTATAATTTAATAAGAAATTATGCTTTAGATTTTCAAATTTGTTATGTAAATATGTTGTGGAGCTGTATTTCAGCTTATTTTTTAAATGTTAGACAGTGTTTAATTAGTTTATTTCTTTGGATACATATTGGGAAGGAGTTGATACTACCCTCTGGGTAGGAAGTCAGTTCATGAAATGTCACTAGTTGCCAGAAAACACTTTAAGGGAAAAACTGGAGAATGGATAGAACCTAGCACACGGGGTATTGGAAGGTAAGAGGCCCCCTCTGTTCAGTCCTTTACCACTTTTGCCTTGGGGTTCCTGACCTCCTACCCATAATTGTCCTGCTGCTTGAGTGGAGAAGCTCTGGGGGTCAAGCAAGAACAACCACTTATATGTCCTATGGACTCTCCAGCTAAGACCCCCACCTCTCCCATCTTCAGCTTTATCAGCAGAGAGGAAACTTGAGCACTAACCCACTGCCCCAGAAGGAAGATCTGGTTGCCTTTTCCTGGTAGGGAGCTGAACCCTTACAGAACTCCCCACTTTGGGAGCTGATGTCAGCCACAGGGCTCTGGGCCTGAAGGTGACCAGCTGGTGAGTTCCAGCTTCCCTGGGACTGCAGTGCGAGTTGGAAGGCAGGGGTCTTGCAGACTTGGGCATAGGCTTGGCATCCTATTTTCAACACATCCCTGGAGCTAAAAATCCCCCAAAGAGGGAGCCACTTTCCTGACCATGAAGCATGTCTCCGAATTATAATTTCTTAAAGTGAAAAATGGTTAAGTGTCAATGTCAGAGTGTATTTATTTTGGTGATAATTAAATGCATGATATGCTAAGAGCTCAGACTAGTATTTGGCACACAGAAGGCACTCAAATGTTGATTACTATTGGTATAGAATTGCAGATATAACATTGCTGTGATATTTTAATCCATTCGTTATGCCTTGCTTTTCATTCTTGGCTGAGTTTTGCTGTCTCTTGTTTTTCTTAATTAAGTTTGCTCTGGATTGGCTATTTTACAATTCGTTGTTAAGAACTTCCCTTTGATTTGATTTTTACTCTCTTCTAGTTAAAAATTTTTCATTAAATCAAGATTTTATCTTTGTGCCTTCTTTCTTTTGATTTATTTTGTTCTTATTTTCTAATTTCTTGAATGCTCAATTTACATGCTTTCAGTCTTTATTGATAAACATATTTATAGGTGTTCCTATAATTGTCTAAACTGTACTTTTTTGTTAAATACTTTCCAGATAGTTTTGTCTTTGTTTTTTTTTTTTTATCCAGAGATTATTTAAGAGAGTGTGTTATAATTTTTAAGTGGTTAATATCACTTTTTGGTCATCTTTTTTGTTGTCTACACTTACTACTTTGGTAATGATCAGGAAAATAGCCTTTTAAGCTAAAATTTGGCAGAATAGATTATAGATTATTTTGCTACCAAGTACAAAGTAAGGTAAATTTTGTGCTTTATCAATATAAATAAAGAATGTATGTTATCTGAAAAGTGTAAAACTCTTTTTCTTTTTCCCTCCCATTTATATATATAATATATAGTATATAGTATATAGTATATAGTATATAGTATATAGTATATAGTATATAGTATATACTATATACTATATAGTATATAGTATATAGTATATACTATATACTATATAGTATATAGTATATAGTATATAGTATATAACATATAATATATAATATATAATATAATATATAATAATAATATTGGATGGATGTATATTTGTATATCTCATATATATGATATTTTCTCTGCATATATATTCTCTCTATATAAATTATATATATTTACGATATATATGAATGGAAGGGATGTATATATCATATATATGATATTCTGTCTACATATATATTCTCTCTACATAAATTATATATACATATATAAATGGGAGAGACGTATATCATATACGTATGATATTCTCCATATCCTTTCTTATTGTTGACTATTGTAGTCAAGGCCTTTATAGTTTCTCAGGTATCTTTGTGCTTGTAATAGTAAAATGGTTGGTTTACAATAGTAAAATAGTAATTAGTATAGGAATTCTACTTTTTCTGCAGCCCTTGAAATGGGACAGATGCATTTCTTATCCATGAAATGTTTGAAATGGAAGAGTCCAGAGAAATAATCAAGTCCAACTCATCTATTGTAAAGGGGAAGTGAATAGGAAATTACAAAGTGACTTCATAGGTGTCACAAGAAATTAGTGGCAGCATGAGGCCTTAACCTCAAGTCTTTAAGCTCTAGTCTGTCCCTTTCACTCTTCAAAGAACTTAATGAACCTTCTATGAGAAACAGTAAAAAGGAAAGTCCACTGACGTGGATCCTCCAGTGAAAGGGAAGAGGAGGGAGGATTCTTGAAAGACATTCGTTGTTGTCTGTTGTTTCTGCTAAGAACCAAGTTCATAACCAAAGGCTATGAAATTATGTCTCAGACAATATTTGGAGCATGCTTATACTATAAGAAAATTCATTGTATATATGTATAATTTATATATATATAAGAAAATTCATTATATATATATAATTTCTATACTGATTACTATTTTACTATTGTAAACCAACCAGTTTACTCTTGTAAACACAAAGATGCATGAGAAACTATAAAGGCCTTGACTACAATAGTCAACAATAAGAAAGGATATGGAGAATATCATACATAAATATATATATATAATCATACATATATATATATATCTCCCATTTATGTATAAGTATATATAATTTACATAGAGAGAATATATATACACATACTGGGAGTGAAGTTTGGGTATCTTGAGCACGTGACAGACATCTGCGAAGCCTTGTTACAGGTCTGCTTTCCCTAAGCTTCCTATTAGGAAAGTAAGTCTCATGTAATAGTCAGAAATATAAGTACAATCTTGTGCACTGGAATTGGAAAAAATGCCATCAAGGCTGGGTCCTCTAAGGTAGCTTTATCTAGGTCTTCTGACAATTCATGAGCTTAGCCAGTTTAGGATTCAGCTTTTGGATGAAGATATCAAGAGATACTTTAATTCTTAAAGTCGATATTTCCCCTAATAAATTCTTTGTTGTAGTTAGGAATTTGTAAAGGACAGAGAAGAATTCTTATTCTTGTGACTATGAAAAATTACACAAGCAATTGATGTGTTCAAATTTGTTAAAGGCGTTGTTTTAAAGGAGCATAAGATAATACTTTATACCTACAGATTAATTTGCACTGAGAGCGTTCCTGCTATGCTAGAAAAAAACCTTTTTTTTTGGAATTTGTTCCTCAGGTGAAGATAAAAAAGTAATATTGCACAGCAATGCCCCATGAAAATGAAATTTGGCTCTAATATGATTGGCATTTTGGCTTACGTCTTCAGGTTGGCTTAGTAGGGTTGGAAAGTGGTAGAAGGGTGGGGGCACGAGGAGTGAGCTGCAGCCTTTATCTTTTGCAGGAGACCAAAAGAGGCTTGGGAATCGATTGCCTTGTGATTATTTGCTGAATTCTGGGTACAGATAATCTGAAGCTTACATAGCTTTTTGTCCTTTTTGATTTTTTCGTTAACTTTGCAATGACAAGAGCACCTGTTTTATGCCACTGATATTTTAGTCCTCACTTTGAGCATTATGTGGGAGATTAACTGTGCCATCAAGCACGTGCTGCCAAAACTAGCCTACCCATTTGGAAGCATGCTGCGTGTCTAAGGGGAATGAAGTAAGCTTTAGCAGATGATTATTACAATGGCCTCTTCATCCGTCTGTCCACCTCCGCTCTTGCCTCCCTTGTGTTATATTTTTTATATTCAACACTGCAGTCAGGGTAATCCTGTTAAAATATGAATTTGATTTAATGCCTTCAAAACTCTTCCAAGGCTTTGCATCTCACTCACAGTATGGCAAGTACTCTTAAGGATCTCTTGATTGCTGCCTCTTTCCATGTCTGGGCCCCTATTTGTTTCTATTCTCCCCTTTGTCACTATGGCAAAGCCACACTAGAATTCTTTAACCACGCCAGTTTCTTTCTGGCCTCAGGGTTTTGGTGTGCTCTTCCTTCAGATATTTTATAGACGGGTATTTCACTTGTATTTCCTTTGGTTTTTTCTTTTTAATAAACTTGATTTTTTAGAGCCACTTTAGTTTCATAGCAAAATTGAACAGAAGGTACAGTGATTTCTCACATTCTCCCTGCCCCCACTCAGGCAAAGCCTCACCTATTACCAGCATTCTAGCCCAGTGTGGTAGAATGTGGGAACCAAATTCCATAGTTTACATTAGGGCTCCCTGTTGGTGTTGTACATTCTGTGGGTTTGGACAAATGTGTAATGACGTATATCCACCATTGTAGTAACATACAGCGTGATTTCATTGCTGTAAAAACTTCTGTGCTCCACCTTTCATCCATCCTTCCCTTTAGATTGGCTTCTTCCATTTAGTAATATGCATTTAAGGCTCCTCCTTGCTTTTTCATGGCTTAATAACTCATCTCTTTTCAGTATTCTATTCCGTTGTCTGGGTGTACCATAGTTTATTTATCCACTACCTCTCGAAGGACATGTTGGTTGCTTGAAACTTTTGGAAATTATGAATTAGTCTCCTATACACATTTGTGTGCAAGTTTTTGTGTGGACATAGTTTTCAACTCTTTTGGCTAAATACTAAGGAGTGCAATTGCTGGATCATATGGTATGAATATGTTTACTTTTTTTTTTTAAGTTTATTTCTTTATTTTGAGAGGGGAGCAGGGGCAGAGATAGAGGGAGAGAATCCTAAGCTGGCTGTGCTCTGTCAGTGCAGAGTCTGACATAGGACTTGAACTCATGAACCTGTGAGATCATGACCTGAGCCCAAATCAAGAGTTCGATGTTTAACGGACTAAGCCACCCAGGTGCCCCGGAATGTTTTTACTTTTCTAAGAAACCATCGAACTGTCTTCCAAAGTGACTGGATCATTTTGCATTTGTATGAAAGTTGCTGTTGCTACATGTTCTTGCCAGCATTTAGTGTTGTCTGTGTTCTGGATTTTAGATTTTGACCATTCTAATTAGTATGTGGTGGCATCTCATTGTTGTTTTAATTTATAATTCCCTGATGACATATAATTTAGAGCACCTTTTCATATGCTTATTCTCCATCTGTATGTCTTTTTTTGGTAAAGTATCTGTTAAGTTCTTTGATACATTTTTAAATCAGGTTGTTTGTTTTCTTATTGTCAAATTTTAAGAGTGCTTTGTATATTTTGGGTAAGCATCCTTTATCAGATATGTATTCTGCAAATGTTTTTTCCCAGTCTGTGACTTGTCTTTTTATTCTTTTGACATTATCTTTTACAGGGCAGAAGTTTTTAATTTCAGTGAAGTTTAGTTTATCAATTCTTTCTTTTATGCATCATGTCCTTGGTATTGTAGCTACAAAGTGACCACCGAAGCCAAGGTTATCTAGATTTTCTTCTATTTTTTAGGTGTTGGGTAGCTTTGCATTTATATTTAGACGTGTGATTCATTTTGGGGTAATTTTTGTGAAGACTGTAAGGTTTTTGTCTCAATTCACTTATTTGCATGTAGATGTATACTTGTTTCAGAACCATTTGTTGAAAGTCTTCTAAGTTTGAATCAAAAGCAACTCATCAAGGAGAATGGTCTGCTGGAACTATTAAAATTGCAATATTATACCCACTGCAACACATGTATCTCCATAACTATATTTATTTGTTCATCCTTAGCACTTATCACCCACATCCCATACATTTTGCTTATTTATTCTGTTTATTGTTTGTCTTCCTCAGTTTACATTTCTGAAGGTGCAAATAGGTTTGTTTTCTTCTATGCTGTGTTCCCAGCACCTAGAACAGTGCCTAGGACACATAGGTCCTCAATAAGTATTTTTTGAATGAATGAACAAAAGAAGAAATGCTCTAATCAGTGATGTGGTAGTCAAGCCATCAACCTTGGCAACACAGGGAGCTTATTTGAATTGCAAATTGTTAACCACCTCCCCCCAAATCCCTAAACTTACTAACTCAGAAGCTAGGGGTGAGTTCCAGCAATCTGTGTTTTAATAAGCCCTCTAGGTGATTTGGATGGGTGGTAAAATTTGAGAACCAGTGGTCTAAAATTCTTCCTTATCTATGTTTTCTTTGGTATTGAAGATACAGTTCCACTTTTCAGTATGAAATAAGGTTGATGGGTTTTCTGTAGCGAGGTATTTACCTACATGTAGAAAATGTATTAAAAAATCAGTGTTTTGGAAACCAAATAAGTTATTTCATTTGGTTTTATAAGATTGAATTTATCCATTACTTAGTGTTCAACTCAATAAATTCATTACATCTATGAAGAAAATGGAACAGCCTCAATAACGGCTACAAGTAGGATTTTTTCAGTTTGGATAAGACATGTCCAGAAAAGACATGTGACTAATTTATCTTTTATTACAAACTTTTGTTTCAAAAAACAAAAAACAAAAAATCATAACAATCGAAGTGAATTTTCAAAAGTTGAATGACAATTACATTTCAATTTTATTTTGCAAATAAATGCATATTGGATCCGTTTATTTTGACGTAGATCAGTCAACAAAGGTTTTGTAGTAAATGCTCCAACTGAAAGACGTAGGATGTCAGAATAGATTAAAAAAAAATCCATGGATAAGCTGCCAACAAGAGACTCCTTTTAGACCTAAAGACACCTTCAGGTGGAAAGTAAGGGGAAGGAGAAACATTTATCATGCAAATGGATGTCACAAGAAAGCTGGAGTAGCAATACTTCTATCAGACAAACTAGACTTTAAAACAAAGACTATAACAAGAGATGATGAAGGGCACTATGTCATAATAAAGAGGACAATCCAACAGGAAGATCCAACACTAGTTTTTGTTTGCTTGCTTCTTTTTAAGGTGGAACATGAATTATTTGAGGAAGAAATTGTCAAATCCAGATTTAGAAGAGACTTTACTAAAGAGGATATTGCAGGGTAGAGAAAGGCACTCTTTTCAACAGGGCAGGGGACTTTTGCAATAAAAAGAACCTTTGAGGGCGCCTGGGTGGCTCAGTCGGTTGAGCGTCTGACTTCAGCTCAGGTCACGATCTCACGGTCCGTGAGTTCGAGCCCCGCGTCGGGCTCTGGGCTGATGGCTCAGAGCCTGGAGCCTGCTTCCGATTCTGTTTCCCTGTCTCTCTGCCCCTGCCCCGTTCATGCTCTGTCTCTCTCTGTCTCAAAAATAAATAAAACGTTTAAAAAAAAAAAAAGAACCTTTGATGATGAAATAAATCTGCCATGCTCTCAAGGGTGTGGCAAGAAGAGATTTTCTTTAGTAAGGAGGAGTAGACAGAGCTAGAAACCACCTTCTGTCAGAAGTGGGATGAAAGCAGTGAAAAGGTGTAGGTTCCTTGATGGGACAGTGGTTCAGAGAATGAATTACTCTGAGGTGAGCTGACTCTCAGTGCGGGGTTATTCAGGAGGTGATGTGTCTTGACTCAGGCTGAAGGTTAATCCAAGTTCAGAAACCTGTGGGAAGGAGAGCATCCTAATCAAAATTTGGTTAAAAAGTATTTTGTTCCATTTGATCAGTAGAAACAAAACAGGTCAACTAATCATTTTGAGGGGAAAGGAATGGGAATTTGGAGGGTCTGTCTGGCTTTGTTTTAAGTAAACAAGAGAGTGTCCTTAGGTCTGAACTAAGTCATGTGGGGAAGTGTGCTTCTTTGAAATAAGCCATTTCTTAGAACACAAAGGATGGGGGGATTTCTTAATCCTTGTGGGTTGTTTTGTTTTTACAGGAGCACAGGCTCAGGTAAAATTTAATCTTGTCAAGGTCAGGGGCCAAATAGGAATGGAGGTGAGACAATAAAGTTTGAGAATTAGTATTCTCAATTAGAAGTCAAATATACTTTAAGAGTAAGATGGTATTGGAATTTTTTTCCCCATCTGGGACCATCTACTAAATGACTTCTATGTTTTGGAAAATATAATTAAAAACAAAAATTTCTTGCAACCCAGAAAACTTCTTCACAAACGTATAAGAAAAAGAAAACAGACTTCTGGAATAATTATTAAACTAGAATGTGATGCACATCATAAACAGTCCACTAAGAGAATACAAAGACAGAAAGGAATCTCAACCTCTTATATACCCAAGTGGATATGGCCATTGTATACATGTTCTCAGGATGAGCAATAGCTAGTTCTCAACTCAGAGGACTTGAGAGCGCTATTTGTCATGCATTGTTATCCTAACTGTTGCCATCTATGTTTGCTAATTAGCCTTATCCAAAGGAAAATAAACTTCTCATACCTTTAGGACATGTGATAGTTTTTCTACATGGAGTTAGGCGCCCCTCTGAAGTTAAGCTCCTACCCTCCTAAAGAAAGTCAGGGAGGATAGAGGCTCTATCTTTTTGATGGTTACATTTCAAAAGGGAGTTCTCCAGGCCCTTAAAAAAGACATTCCTGGATTGTGAAGCTGGCAAGAGGCTTATTTAGCTTAAAAAAAATTTTTTTTAATGTGTATTTATTTTTGAGAGACACAGCATGAGTAGGGGAGGAGAAGAGAGAGAAGGAGACACAGAATCTGAAGCAGGCTCCAGGCTCTGAGCTGTCAGCACAGAGCCCAACATGGGGCCCGAACCCATGAACCATGAGATCATGACATGAGCCGAAGTCAGATCCTTAACCAACTGAGCCACCCAGGCACCCCAAGGTTTATTTAGCTTTTAAAAGATTTACACATATTTCAAAAAGAGAAAGAATTGATAATTACAAGTAAATGTTTTAGGCAAAGAGGGGAGAGGTCTTTTTCCCTCATTTTCACCAAGGAGGTTTAAGTTTCTCATGCTTAGTTTGTAATTGCCCTTACACTCGCAAGTGTAGCTGCGGTCATTGCAAAAATCTCATCTTCTGAACATCATTAAATATATTTTAAGAGGTTTTGCTAACCCTGTAAACTCAAAGTATGTTCTTTTAAAATACATTTTTGATATTTCTGATAAAATAATCTATAATTGTATCTATCTTTGTAGTTACTAGTATTGATGATGATGATGATGATTATAATCTCTGCCATTGCTTGTGATCACTTTGCTAAGTGACAGTCACCGTGCCCGGTGCTTGACATGCATTCTTTCTATCAGGTAGGAACTGCTGTTAGACCCACCCAACAGATGTGCAATATGACCACAGAAAGACATCAGTCACTAGTCTAAGATCTTCAGCTGGAAAGTGTAATATGAGATTGAGACTTAGACACTCCTAACTTTAGTGTCCATGCTTTTCACTAGAAGCTGAACTGATGGTCATAGATAATTCGTGTCTTATGGTGCAAACGGATAATGGAGGTCAAAGATTGTTTTGATAAGGGCTCATGAGAACCTATTCTCATAACCCATACATGACAGTATAGTTAAAACCTGGAGCCCTGGTTTAGCGTGTGCCCCTAATCTTCAATTAAAAAACACGGCCTGTGGTAGTAGCCACAGAAAAGGAAAGTCTGAGAAGCATGAGGAATATTTATTGTCCACCGTTTAAGAACTGTGAATATATATTTTCCGAATGGAATCTAAGCAGCTGAAATTTTGCTACTAACTTCCTTAATGACGTAAAATTTGTTTTTGAAACTCGCAGTTAGAAAATGGAGGAGAGGATTGAAATCCTGGGATTTACCAATAAGATTATTGTGTTTGCCTCAGAGTCACTGGGTGGAAGGGGTACTGTTGAATTATATTAAGAATGAAATAGAGAAAGCAGGAGTAAAGCTCCTTATTGCTGGGAACCCAATGCCTGCTGACAGTGACAAACTACTGGGGAAAGTATCCTGTGACTCTTTCCTCTGGTGATAAGATCAGCTCCTGGATAAGCAATATTAAAGGCAGGGCAGAAGTGTCCCTCCAGGGCTTCTCTAGGAGAGCAGCTCATATCTCTGATTCTGTTTCTTTGCATCATTGGTGCCATCAGGTAGACAGGGCTAGAGACTGAAGAGATTCAATAGGGTTCCCCCTGAATACTGACAAAAAGAAATAGCACTTAGGAGGCTCACAAGAGGGTTTGTGAAGGTCTTGGGGATGTGGGAAGCATCTCTGCTGAAAATCACCTTGCATTTTTTTCATTTTGATTTTTAGAGAGGAGAGAGAAGGAAAGAGAGAGAGAGAGAGAGAGAGAGAGAGAGAGAGAACATGTGAGTGGGGGAGAAGGGCAGAAGGAGAGAGAGAAAGAGAGAGAAAGGGAGAGAGAATCTCAAGCAGGCTCCATGCTCCACATAGATCCCAACAAGGGGCTTGATTCCACAACCCTGGGATCACGACCTGAGCTGAAATCCAGACTCGGGACTCTCAACCCATAGGGCCGCCCAGGTGCTCCAAACCTCGCTATTATTCATAAATTTAAGTTGATAGTAAATTAGGAAGCACGCCCTCAGAGTCTCAATTGAATTCTTGTACTCATGACAATAGCTATCCGTTATTTTCTAAACAGATTCTTCTGTTAGACCCTTGGCTCTCAAGAATCTTGTGGATTTCACTTCCAGTGTGGGTTGACTTGGAGAAACTCTGTATATTTGGTCTTGCCTAGAACATCCCCGACTGTGCCTCACCCTGTGTAAAGAATGGTCTAGGGGATGTCTAGGCTTTGGGGTACTACCATACCCTTACTGTAGGAGGAAACGTCTGTTCCTTCTTGCTTTGGGTTCAGGGAACCTAGTAAGAATCTGATTTGGGCACATATCATCACATTCACAAGAAAATAGCACATATACATCACATTCATTGATTAACATGGGTTCCATGGTAATTCTGGAACTTTAGCAGGATTATTATTATCTCTCTTTGATAGATTAGAAAATAAAACTTTGTAAGATTAAGGTGACTCTGTGACTTGGACAAGGTTAGTTAGTAAATGGCAGAGTTGATACAGGAATTCAAATCCACGGACTTCTCTGCCTGTCCTCTTTTTGCTTCACTGCCCCTAAGTGCCTCCGACAGAAGACACAGAAGCTGTTGATGGTTCTATTGGCCATAACCATAGACTTCTTTGGACTCCTTCTGGATCAGGCGATATATGATGCTTTTACACTTACTCAGTTAAGGAATAAATATGCCCAGGTTCAACAGCCAAAGGGCCAGAATTGTGTTTTGGAATCTACTGTACCCTGTGTTTCACAGCCTTTTCCACTGCACCCCATCTCTGTCCTATCCCTGAATTTCCAGGCCTGCCTCAAAATTCCTCCCTTCCTGTATTCAGCTCCTGTGTACTCAAAGGCATTGGTTTTTATTTTGTTTTCCATGTGGTGCCTGTCATTTATCTTGCATGTTTTCTGCCTCTCCTGCTCTGACTTGCACTGCTCTCTATTGAGGAGGTCTCTGACATCAGCTGAGCCATCCCAGCCAGTGGTGACACTGCTAATGCAGTCTGTGCAGACTCGTGATGCTCAAAGATGGCTGCTGATGTCAAGACCAAGGGTGGCTTCTCCTTAGGTTGCTGAAGCCACTTGTGCTGACTCACCTTGCTATAGAAGCTACCTGCCCATAGACTTTTAATCAAACTTAAGGCTCCAAATGACATAGAGAATGACATGCACTAGGAAGACCAAAGGAGACTGGCCCTTCTATAACTAGGCACACAGATTCATTACGAGATTAACACATTTGGCAATATCTATATAAGAAATCATATTTTTTGTATCTCCAGTTTTACTCCCCAGAAGGGTAATGACATTTATTGTAATGCTAGCACGATAGTATGCGCTGACATATTTCAAAATGTCTATTTAATGTGACTGAGTACTGAGTCCCAGCAAATACTTTATCACCAAAAAGGAAGTATCTTTTTTTTTCTTCTAATAATTCTAAAAGTGTCACTGGCATGAATGATCTTACAAACTTAGGTATACAAGATTTGGCACCTTTTATTTAAATCAAATAAACATAACTTTGAAACTCAATCCTGATGGTATGGTTGGGAACTTTAATCTCTGTCTTTTAAGGGTCTTAAATTTTAAGGGACTGAAATTCTATTTCAGTCTTTTACGCCTGTGCTGTTACCCAAGAACTTGATCAAATAGTCAGATCAAGTATCTCTAGTTTTCAATGCTTCAAGGTTACTGCTGTTATTTTTGTCCAAGCCCATGTAGTTAATGATGAGCACATGACTGATGTTTTGGTGCCCAAAGGAGAACATACAGCTTTTTTAGATGAGGCTGGGAGCTTTGGTTCCTTGAGGCCAATTTGTCTACGTTCATCCTGCAACCCTTCCTTCTGCAGTCCTGGAACTTTCCTAGGGGTTGATGAGGCAAGCAGATATAAGTCTCTACTACTTTTAGGACCCTGAGAAATAGATATTATTCCAGATTTGGGGGTGGGGTGGGGATATCGTCTATATCTCTTTCTGTGTTCATTTATTTGCTCCATCAAAGTTACTCTTCCCTTGCCCTGTTTCTTGCTTAATCCCATCAGTGAGCTCAGGCTCACACAAAGGAGAGCCAGGAAAGGAGGTAGTCTTCACATCACCAAAATAAGAGAAAGACCTACCTACCTTCTTGAAACACGGAGAAAGAAAATTTGGAGTAACAGTCAAGTAGCTCTCATTCATTCTATTATTCCTCAGAGATGAAAAGAAAGCACAAAATATCTTTATAAATATTTCTACCACTAAAGTCTTATATGTGGAACAAAGTGTGGAGTAGGATTTTCCCTGTTGACTTTGGTTGAATTTTTATCAAAGCTCCATTTGAGGAAAGGAGTTAGATGTATTCATGCAAGCACTGTGGAGCTGGACCAAAATTTTCCAGGGTACATCATCTCCAGGAACCTCTGTAGAGGATTTGAGATTCTTTCTAAGGGGAATTTGTAACAGTAGAGTGTATCGTGGCCTTCATTTATACCCTCTGTCTCTCACTTGCAACTAACTGAGTCCATTGGAGACACAGGACTTGACCTTGGATTCTTCAGGTGACTGCTTGATGGGCTACAGTAAATTACCTCTGCTGTTAGCTAAGTGAGGTCTTTGGAGGGCGTGACATGTGCTCCCTGGAGATTACCGGGAATGGAGACCCTCAGATGACTTTTTAAAAAATGTTTATTTATTTTCGAGAGAGTGAGAGGGACAGTCAGAGAATCCAAAGCAGGCTCCTCACTGTCAGCACAAAGCCCGATGTGGGGCTCCAACTCACAAACCATGAGACTGTGACCCTGAGCCAAAGTCAGATGCTTAACTGACTGAGCCACCCAGGCGCCCCTGTCAGACAGCTCTTGATGGGCAAGATTGAAAAGCAGCTCTTGCTGGCACAGTGAGATGAGGGCAACTTTGGGGATGGGCGGCGCACCCGTATGCATTTCCTCTGGGGCACATGGTACTGTAGAAGAGTCGGGCATGAGCAGGGCAGTCACAAAATAGTTTTGGAGCTTTTCATTTGGAAATAAATTAAAACTCTGCAAAAAGTTGCAGTCTAGCATAAGGAACACCTGTGTTCCCTTCCCTGAAATTAGCGAATGGTTAACATTTTGCCCGATTGGCTTTATCTTGTTGTTTGACTTTTTGGGGGGGCGTTAAACCATTCTTTCCCTCTCCTGTCTCTTTTTCTATGTTCATAGGGATATTTCCAAACCAACCGAGAGTAAGTTGCATCATGTCCCCTACCCCTCATTGCTTCTTCAGCGTTTATTTTTACGAGCAACTATACAAAAGTCAGGAGGTTTAACATTGATAAATGACTGCTATCAATGACAGACTTTATCACATTTCACCACCTATTGGTCATACGATGTATTTTTCAAATCAGGACACTTTTGAAATGAAAGGGGTGCTCTTGATGACTACGCTGGGGCAACAGGTATAAACTGGGGCTATGTAAGCAAACTGGCATGAATTCTAGGCCTGGACAGTCTTTAAAAACTCATTCAGGAGAGCTGCTGCCTGCAAGAGTGAGGAGGAAACAGCAGAAAATGGGTTGTGGGTGACTCACAAAGGTGAGCCAGGGAATTCTGGGCAAAGGTGCAATCCGTAGGCCTTGCCTTGCCAGGGTTGCATTCAGTGTGAGAGCCACGTGCTGCTGTACTGTCCCGGAGGAGTGCAGGGCAGCCAAGAGGGTCACACACGCTGCACCAGCTAAAGAAAGCTGCTTTGCCTTTTTGTCTCAGCTCTCTCCCCCTCATATTCACTCTGGAGGATAGAGAGGCAGCTTACCACCAAAGAAGTGGGACAAGGGGAATGAATGCAAGGGTGGGCTAGGCCCTTTCTTTGTTGCTTCTTTTTCCCAGACTGGGGATCCCAACTGTGCCAGGGGAGGGGAAACTTTATTAGGATGGCAAATAAAAGTTTGGAATTATAATGGAGAAAACCTTTGAAAAGTTGAAAACAAGGGGCACCTGGATGGCTCAGTTGGTTAAGCATCCAACTTTGGCTCAGGTTATGATCTCACGGTTCTTGGGTTCAAGCCCCACACAGGGCTCACTGCTCTCAGCACACAGCCTGCTTCAGATCTTCTGTCTTCCACTTTCTCTGCCCCTACCCTGCTTGCGCTGGGTGTCTCAAAAATAAATAAATATTTAGAAACATTTTTTAAGTTGACAACAAAATCGTTCAAATACCTGAAAGTGACAAGAAAGACAGTAGGATCTGTCCTAACTATCATGAAAGATAGAGAGGAAAATCCCACAGGTCATGTTCGAAGGAAGCAACAGGAGGAAAAGGCACTGTTTGATTATTGTAACGTCAGTTTCAACATGTTCAATAAACTGGATACACATCCTTTAAAAAATTCAAACGTGCCCAAGTAAAGGAGAATGGAAATTCTCCAGTTCTTATTTTTCCCTCCCCAGCTCTCTGAAAAGGTGTACACCCCCCCTCCCCCCCATGCACATACTGTTCTACAAGTTACCGTGTTCCCTTTACAATATATTATGGGCATCTTACAACACATCATAGTCTCTTCACATTATAAAATATAAGGATCTCCCTCACTGCACAGAGTGGAACATACCATCATGTGGATGTTCTGTGATTTACTGACTGATGCATACATAATTGATGAGAATTTGTTTTCTGTTATTAGCTACAACAAATAATTCATCCAATCATTTTTTTAGGATAAATTCCTAGAAGTGGACTTGTGTCAAAAGTTTGCATCAGTGTTTGCATCAGTGACTATAGAGCACACTGATGGTAAACAAAGAGTGACTCTTTCCCACACTACTGCCAAAAAGGTAGTGAATATTATGTGTCTACCAAGTCCTTAGTCATTCACAAAGGGATACACTTTAGTTTAGTTTCCAGTGATCATAGCAATAAAACGGTATCATGGTATAAAATGAAATTATTATTATTATTTGCAAACAGCTCTTGAAAATGTAAAGCCTGAGAGTTAATGGGAGAAGCAAACAGAATAATTTTAAAGTACCACCAATGAAGAATATATTCACAGCTTTCCAAAATGTGATAGCTGGCTTGGAAATTGTTTTCTGCATGAATACAATCTTGTTTCGAAGCGGTCATATGGATCTCTGCAGAATGCAGTTCCTCTGTGGCTGGTTGCGTTCAGTGACATCTGTGTGAGTGGGATGTTAGCACATCATGCAAAAACTGCGTTAGGATTGTGCCTCATTTGATGTTACGCCAATTTTCTGCTTTTTTCCCTTGCGTGGCCTCTCTAAAGACTAAAAATTTAATAACCACGATAAGGTTGGAACAGCAAAACAGGTGAGCACTTAAGAGCATCTCCACTGTGAATTTGCACCCATCTTGTTTGCTTATACTGGTGAAAATTCAAGTAATGTTGTTTCTCAAGAGGCTATATTGTCCATAAATGGCGTGTTTCTCACTTGCTCTTGAGCTAAAGTCATGCTTAAGTCTCCAAGTAGGCTGTACTTAATGGAGAAGAAACATGAATCAGGTGGCTGCGTGGGACTGAGACGGACCAGGTTTGCTGCTTCCATGAATAGCTCCCAGTGGGCCTCATCTGTAGCTTTAAAAGAAGCAAATTGCTCAGCTTTTGGACTTACTTTAACTCTTTGTGCCCACCAAAGTCCATTTAGACCATGTGAAATAATATATATGTTTAAACAAAATAGTATTCAATCAGTGAGTGGAAGTCTCTGACAATGAATGCTAGTTCTTTCCCCTCAGGCCATGTATTTCCAAAAGCTGCATTGCTAGAGCATCTTGGCTCTCTATAGGAAGTTCCCACAAATGAGGAACTTGTCTCAATAACTCAGGAGTTAGTTTTGTGACAGAAGCAGTCTAAAAATATAGTATATGAGTTCTTACCCATGTGTCGCTTTAGGGTGCTATTAATCTGATGGGAACAGCTAGAGGTTGCAAACCACTGGCCAGCGGGCTGATCTAGCCTACAGGTGTCTCTTTTGTCCAATACAAGGCATTAAAATTTTTTGATTGGTTACTAGCATTTACAAATCTGGATTTCAAGCTTGTTGCAGAAAACTGGGAGAGGTAGAATTGCTGAGGTATCATTCCTACAAGGTAACAATTCACAGAGCAGAACATCAGTGTTCCTTTAGATCAGAACAGAGGCTTCACTCATTTAAATTACTTGCTTACCTCCTGTAGGCCATATACATACATATATATGTATGTGTATAAATAAATAAATAAATAAATAAATAAATAAATAAATAAATAAATAAATAAATAAATTTTTTTGAAAGGCTAAAAAGCAAGAGGGAATTCTTTAAGACAGCTCAATTTGTTATCTCCTCTGTGAAATCTCACATTCTCAGAGGGTAAATGAGTCAGTGCTCCCATTTCACCATCTATAGTTATTGGTTTTCCCTGAGTCTGCTTCCCTTGCAGACCTAGAGGGTAGAAACTCTATCCTGATTGCCCTTGTAATGTCCCAGTGACTATACCTACATGTAAGGCCTTAGAGAATGAATGAACTTTTTGAATGAATGAACGCTTGGATGGGTAAATGAACAAATGGTCTATTGGGCCATTTATGATGACTTGAGTTTCCTAACATAGAAAGGTGACTTCAGATGGATTTTTCTCAGTACTTGGTACTTTCGGGGGCGGTTGACATCACACAGAACTTGGACACCATGCCATTTGAAGCCCACCTGAGCCGTATATTCAAGCAACACTATTGCCATGGAGCAGCTTTATTTTTCTTTGACTATTGGGAATAACAACTTATTTGATCATCCTATTAAAATTAACACAAACCTAACAAAAGCTCATTATTCCTGGCAAGTTTTTAGTCATTACCTGACAAAAGAAGAAGCTGAACTCATCCAAAAATATAATTTCTGTTCTCCCTTTGGGAGAATAACATGTTCAAGTTTTCTTTCATTGTAATTTCCTTTGATTACACAGTTCTGTTTTTAGTTAGCACTTTATAAAACACCGTAAAATCTTCTTTCCATTATCACCTTTGTCAAGAATGTAAATACAAAATGTTCAATGTTTTGGAACAGTTTTGATATATATTTTCTTTAAATTAGGATTGTAACAGCTAGAAGATGCCATAGCTATTTAATCAAAGAGTAAATATTTTATGAATGCAATGAAGGGGAAGCTATTGAACAAATGGTATCTGAGGGTGGTGATTCTAATTGGAATTATTGCATAAGAAAAGCACAAGCAATTAATTCCCTGTATAGAGAAGGCACAGCTGAGGTAATTCAATCACATTAAGGAAAGGTCTATTGCGAATGAGCTTTTAATCATTTTATGACAAATCAGCAGTTACCTTTAGGTTTGTTGCTCACACAGAGACTTTAATATTTCTGTCACTCTCATCTCTTGCAGTTATCAGTCACTTTGACATTGACATATTTTAGAAGAAGTTAACTTTAAATAATGGGAGTTATGTATATTGAATTCCAGTTTGCGTGTGCTTATATTGTATCATTGGAAATAACGTAATTTCTTTTTTTTTTAAGTTAATTTCTAGGGGGGAACTGTTCAGAGAATGGATTAAAACATTTTTTTTATAATGAAGGGGTTAATATGAGGTCTGGCTCTGAGAATTTCTTAGTACATTCTGTCTTTTGGGATAGAGTCTGTAAGGCTCACTACGGAAAAATCAAAGTCTTGCTCAAACAAGTTGTGTCTGGAGAAGTGGCAGGGAATGCTCAGTGCTCCATTTTTAATTACATACCTCTGAAAGCATGTTTTCATAGCGTATATTTAATTAAAAAAGACTACCTATTTGACGTTTATTATTTTTAAAAAACTATTTTAACTAGGTACTATATTAGAATATCATTTAAAAAAAACTTGCTCAAACACAGAATTTAGTGTTTTTTGACTATGGAACAACCACATTCTTCCCTGCAAGTGTAATCTTTGGAAAAGATTTGTTTCCTTTCTGGACATTTGAAACTTCTTTTTTGTTTTAGAATGCGACCATAGCAACTTACACCTCAAATGTTGTTTTAATGTTCTTTGTTTGCCTGTTTAGTGAAGAAGGAGTATAAAGGAAATTCATCCAACTCACCATTGAGAATGAGTTCCCCATGATTTTGTTGGTGAGTTCCTATGGTATTAAAGCATTGTAAATATACAGCGGTTACTGAACCTGTGGAGTAGCACTTTTCCCCTCGCAAATATAATTTTGTATTTCTTTAAAGGAGATTTTTAAAATATCTAACCAAGAGAAATCCTGCCAAGGTAATCTTCTTAGGCAAATCCCTGTTTGATGTGGAACCGCGGATAGGAAAATAGGACCAGCAGGCCACAGATGGCTCTCAGGAGGCTACTGGCTGTGGGAAAGAGTCTGAGACTCACCTAGAAATGTAGGGCTGTGACTTCCTCTATCCCATATCTATGAGGCAGAGCCCAGGAAAGGGCTGCCCAAATGCCTTCCTAAGAATTCTGGATATTCTTCTGCTCCTGTAGCGTTCAGGGAAACCTTCATTTCTGAAATTGAAACTCAAAGGGACTTCTCATTTACCTCAAATTTTAGACGCACTGCTTGATTCTGGCAGTGGGAGGGGTGGTACAGCTCAGTGCTCGATGCAAGTTTTCTTCAGGCAGATTGTGATGAAAAGTCCTTTTGCAGGCTCTGAGGCACTTGGCATTTGCTCCAGGTCTCCCTTCATGAAGCTGTTCTCACCCATAAAGCAATTTCACTAAATCTCTTTGTTACTGAATTATGGACTCCCACTTCTCTGGCATCTAAGAGATGGGCTGAATCCACAGAAATCCAGTCCTCCCTGCCAACTCGATTTAGCCAAACTCCACACCCAAATGGTAGCATTGTGTTCACTTTAAAATAAAAATGGAGCTACCAAATTTACCGCGTACTCTTAGGCTTGCAGTGACAAATTGATGTCGTTATAGAGGATGTGTGCATTTAAGTAGTGCCTTAATCTTTCTCAGTTATCAGGATCATATTTTGGCGCATTGTCACATACCGTGACAAACCCTTGTATAAGCTTCTGAAGAAAAATCAGTGATCTGTCTCCTGAATCTCCATCCCTTATTCTTAAAAAAAAAAAAAGTTTTCATTTTCATTTTTTCATTTTTACTCAGTTTCTATCACTTATCACCTCACTCTCAGACCATCAAAATAGCTTTTCAATTGTTTCTCTTGTTACTAGCTTCTCTATATGCAACTATAGACCTTCATAATATTGAGAGATTAATTTTCCCCAAAGCCTATTATGCCAAAAACTCTTCAGTAGTTCCCTATGTCTAGCAATAAAGTAAAAACTTACATATTTATTAGACGATAAAATTTGCGGGGTGCCTGGGTGGCTCAGTCGGTTAAGCGTCCGACTCTTGGTTTCAGCTCAGGCCATGATCTCACAGTTCATGGGGTCAAGGCCTGTATTGGGTGCAACGCTGCTGGTGCAGAGCCTGCTTGAGATTCTCTCTCCCCGTCTCTCTCTGACCCTACCCAGTTTGTGTGCTTTCTCTCTCTGTCTCTATCAAAATAAATAAATGTTAAAAAAAGATAAAATTTGATTATACCTCTTTTCTGCTTACCCTTCTTTGTTGGCTCTCCATTGCCCTTAAAATAAAATACATATGTCTTAAACATGGTTCATGTAGCTTTTTATGACCTGTCCCTGACTACCACTGTAATAATTTCATGTATCTCTTTTCTCGTCATTAGAGCTGGGTTGCCCTGGATTCTGTTAGAGTGGCATGACCTTCTCCACAATTATCCAGGGTTTACTTCGCCTCTTAAGGAAGTATAGAGGAGACATAGAGACAGTTCACAGTCAAAGGTCTTGAATGGAAAAAGCTGTCACTAATCTGACTGCTTCTGTCCATCTCGATTCCACTGATACCCTCGTATAAATCACCATTATCTCTTGTCCTGACTGTGTATTTTCTATCTGGTTTACTCACATCCACTCTTGGCCTACTCCTGGTTTTCTTTCAGTTCTAAGCATTTGTCATGTTTGGTCCTGACAAAGGGCCTTTGCACTTATCGATCACTCTGTCTCAAATGCAGCTGCTTCTCCTCTATGCCTAGTTATATCGTTCTCATTATTTACCTCTCAAGTCAATTACGCCTGCCCTAAGAAAGCCTTCCTTAATCTCTCTGACTATATCCAATAGCCTTCTTAAGTGCATTTTTATCACTATGGGCTTCTTCTTCATGACACTCTGCAAAATAACAGTTTTACATTTATTTTTCTAAGTGTTTTGTTAGTTTCTGTCCCTTCCATGATGCCATAGGCTCCATGAAAAGAAGTGTTATGTCTGTTTTGTATTGTTTTGTTTTCCTTCTTTAAAACTTAGTGTGTCTCTGGTGTCCTTTGCAGTGCATGGTCAAAAAATAGGTATATTCAATAATATTTTTAGAATGAGTATTGAATGATATATCAAGGTCATGCCTTAAAGGAATACATTCGGATTCAGATTTATAACTCCTTCCTCCCCATAATGAACATATAAATTGGAGTTTTATCAATTTCTCTTTCTTTAGAATATTAACTTCTTTCTGTTTTCTGAGAAAATACTTCAGCTAAGCCAGATTCTCTTATGCCCTACTATCTTAGCCTTTTTATCTTAGCCTCTTTAAAAACAAGATAGGTTTCCTGTTGTCTAATTGCTAAAAAAAATCAGCTCCAAGTTACCAAATTTTATATGAAAAAGTTTCCTATCACCATAGTGTTGCTAAAAAGTTATAAGCAATAAAAATAAGGGTATTCTTAAACTACTAACTAGGAATAGGAGAATAAAAATATGAACAAAAGTAAAATTTATATGCAGATATTTGAGAATTCAAGCTATTCTATCATGAATAGGTTAATAAAAATGAGGATTCAAATGGTTCTGCTTATTTGGGAATTTATTTCATTCTCCTTTACTATTGAGTCTCCGTGATCTTAAGTCTTATTTTAGGTCCCAATTTGCAGTTAAGTTCTGGGCCTTTTTCAAAGGCAGTTTTCTCAGCCTGGTAGGTTACAGCTTCCCCTTCTTCTTCCTCCCTTTGCCACATATGCTTCATGTCTGGCTCGAAATGGCACTCCCTAAGGGTGTCTTTCTCTGACAGTCTTGTCCTTAAGCCCATAATCTTTGTTCCGTACATATGTTTGCCTTCTGGTCTATCAAATTCCTCTGCGTGGAGTCATGTCTTTTTTCTTTTCTTTTCTCTTTTCTTTTCTTTTCTTTTCTTTTCTCTTCTTTTCTTCCTTTGGCTTCTGTCTCCTCAAGTATGATGCCTGGCAATTAAGAACTGCTAATTTGTATTTATTGAATGAATAAATGAATGCCCCATAACATCTGAGTACAAACTATATCTCACACTGCCCCTGACACAAGTATTATACTCCATTTCTATGGTATTACTCCCACCATTTCCAGCCTTTCCATTTCCCTAAAATAGCTATTATCTAGCTAGCTTGAAATGTCTTGTTGTTGTTGCTATTATAGACTTCCCTCCAACCTCCATTCATCAAGGTCTATCTAACTCAAATGCCATCTGCTTGACTGTACCTTTGTATTTTCTCAGTCAGAAAAGATCTTTCTCTGTGTGCTCTCAAAACAATTAATTTGTCACACTTCTAAGGTAATTAATGAAAGGTTCATGTATCTCCACCTTGATTGGAAATTCTTTAAGATCACAGGCCATTTTGATTTTACCCTCTTTTTCTCATAATTCCCAACATAATATCTTGCACATAAAACTCATGTACTCATTTAATATTTGTTGAAAGAATTGGATAATGACCATTCTAGGTAACCAAAGATTTTCCTGATAATACTGCTTTCTCTGCTAGGTGTAGGTGTTTAAGCTGTTTTATGTGGGAAAGATCCCTTATCATAGAGTTTTATTTAAGCAGTTTTTTTTAAACACTTTTTGTGTTCCATCTGATATCAGGAACTCCCTTTAGATTTTGAGGAGTAAGAATCTTTGACTAAATAAAAATAGCTCAAACTGTAGTCATGTATCTCCTAAATGGTAAACTAAGAATAGAACCATTTCCCTTAGTTTACAGAGAAGCTGCTGAATGTAAGAGTTGGTCCTAAAGACAGCATGATTGGGCTCTATTCAAGAATTACTAGAATTAAACTGGGCAAAGTAAATTGAAAAGTCAGCATGGTTCCTGGTTTGTACAATTTCCAACTAGCATAGAGAAAAGCATATTTGAGAATGGCCAGTGTGATTAAGACTTTAGGGGGCTAAGGAAAACTTCTTTTGTCTGTGGGAAGAAATATAAAATGATAGTTCAGAAAGGAACTGCAGGTCTCCACACTCCCCCGCATCGCGCCCCCCCCCCCCCATCATCTCTTTATTTCAAGAAGAAAACATTCTAAGTTCAGGAAAATGAGGAAGAGATTTATAACCAGCACACACTCAGGACTTCCGGATTATGACTGAAAGGCCATAAGGAGAACAAGTATGCCAAATATTCCAAATGGGTATACAGAAAACAAAAACAAAAACAAAGATGCTTTCACATGCCTGGAAGTCATTTGCAAATGTATTTAGGAGCCTGGGGCAATAAATGAGGAGGTCTCAGGGATCAGATGACCCATTTCTTTGGTACTGAGTATAGTAGGGGATAAGTTACAGGATATGAAATGATCTTCAGATAAAGGGATATTTATGTGGGTCTAAGCCAGCCCTGGTCTCTGTAAATCGTTACTTGGTTAGAAAATAGATGTCTGTCTATAGGTTGGAGCTGCCCTGTGGAAAGGTGAATAAGTAAACTTGACTATCCTGCCCAGGATTGTTTGGGGGATTATAACACAATAGGGTCTGACATCCCTTCTGCCTTTATCACAGAAAGACCTGGGAGCTCCATGTTGCAAACCTAGTGTCTTCACTAGCGGGGAAAAAGGCAGTGGTGACAACTCAAATGACAGTCATTGCTGGCTTATTTTGACCTCCATAGGCATATCTCTATGGGACAATTTCTCTCAGAGCCAGTAACAAACTCCCACCAATATTTTTTCCACCTTTATCACATACCTTGAAAGGCTGTTATTCTACATATCTGCAGAATGGGAGCATTTGCAGTGTTATTTGAGAATCTTTGGTTAACAGAGAGAGAGTTCTTGGGTTTGGAGCTAATGAACAATGGGAACACACTCAAGGAGTTCTGAGATTGCCCACGATTTGGGTCAAACCAATTCTCAAGATTTCCAAAGGCCTGAACAGAAATAATATTGGCTGTACATGATAAAGAGTATGGACTTTACGGAAGTAATTCAGGAAAAGTCACTAAACAAATAATTAAAACAACAACAACAACAAACAGCAGAAACAACAAACCTGGGGAATGATGGAATCTGAGTTCCAGAGTCTCCACATTAGATTATTTCCGTTGTCCAGTTTTCATCAAAAATTGTGAGACAAAAATAAACAGAGAAGTGTGGCCCATAAACAGGAGACAACAACAATACAATCAATAGAAACTTCTCCTAAAGAAGCTGAGATGTGGAACTTCTTAGACAAAGACTTAAAGCAGCTATTCTAAATATGCTCAAAGAACTAAGGAACAAATTGTGTCTAGTAAAATTAAAATATGAGAAAGATGTTTTACTAAACAGAGAGTATCAATAAAGTGATTGATTTAAAAAAAAGAACTAAATACATAATCTAGAGTTGAAAGTTACAATAATTGAAATGAAAAATTTCCTGTTGAAGGATTCAACAGCAGCTTTGAACTTGCTGAAGAAAGAATTAGTAAACTTGAAGACAATCAACTGAGATTATCTAATTGGAGAAATAGAATAAAAAAAATGAAGAAAAATTAAGAGAGTCCCAGAAACTTGTAGAATATCATAAAACATATCAACACATGCATTAGGGGTATTCCAGAGGACAGGAAAGAAAGAGGTAGAAAGAATATTTGAGGAAATAATGCCCCAAAACTTGCCATACTTGAGAACATAAGTCTACACATCCAAGAAACCCAACAAAACCCAAGTAAGAGAAACTCGAAGAAACACACACCTACACACATCATAATCAAACTATTACAAGACAAAACAAAGAGAGAATTTTGAAAGCAGCCAGAGAAAAAGGGCTCCTTTTCTCATTTAGAACACATTTGTCTCCAGTTAACCTGTTGTCCTGTAGCATGGAACTCTTGGCCACTATTCGCTACTTCTAGGTCCCAGCTCTCACAGGCCTGTGGCTTTGTGCCTTCAACCTTATATTTTGTTTCTGGCTCATAGATATGTTTATGATGCTTTGGAGCTGGGCTGTGTATTCAGGTTATGACATTTTGTCTATTATTGCCAAAGGTTTGAAGCAGAGGGATGAAACAAAGTCAAAATTTACAGCAATGTCTTGACCAGGGTCTCCCCTCCCCCATTTAGGTCTTTTAGATGATATTTCTAGAAGTCATTTATAGGAGTTGCACTGTATCTGCTTTGCCCACAATAGACACTGTAATCTTGACTTTAATCATTTGTTTGTTTATCAAAATATTCAAAGGAGTTCTTTGGTTTGCAACTTTATATTGACAATAAAAGTATTACATAAAAATGCCTGGAAAAACTAAGAAATTAGCCTTGGGTAATAGTTTACAAAATGATACCATATTTATAGAAATCATGCCGTATAATAATATGTAGTGTAGTTCTGTTGTTAAATCTCCAAATATTTTCTACCAAAGAATTGGTAAAATTCTTTGCCAGGTGTGCTACATGGAATAGCTTCTCTACTCCTATTTATAACTTTTTCTTCTGTCACCATCTTGGCCCCTGGCATACACCAAGCTATGTTTCTAAAATATGCTACCCTTCTGAGGAATGACCATTTATTTGTTTTAAAGTCATAATCTTGTAGTTTTTCTCTGTCATAGTACTCTACCTCCCAGGAGTGTGAGTGCCCCAATCTGAGAAATGGTGTTTTTCAACAAAAGTTTTTGGAGAAAAAAACCCCAGTCATTTAATAACTACTTATTGCGTCAATAACATTGATATATAACATTGATATATAAATTCATATATTATCATTATGATTATGATTAAAACATAAATGAGTCTCAAACAAGACAAACACAGCTTTATTATTATTGTTACTGTTGCTCTCTTAGTAATGCTTCTGTAAACCTTAAATCCGCTGTGCAGAATTGTTCTTCCCAGCTGCTAAGTGAAATATTGGACAGATCCACCTGGTTTTCTATTCATTTTTAGATGTTAAATTAGTCCAGTCAAGTTTATTACCAAAACCTCAATATTTTTCAATTAAAAAATATTCTTCAATTCTGCCTTGACTCGGGCTTCAAAACTGTTAGTAAAAGGGGGGGGTCAATAGATCTTTTCTCATGTTTTATCTCCCATCCTCTTTGTAGGTGCTGGTTCTAGTCCCCTCCCAAGAGAGGCCTGGGGGTGACGTTTAGAGGTAATAATCAGTTATTATTGCCTGGCCCATGGCAGATGTCTAAGTGCAGCATTCCTGTGGGGCACTTTAATGGTTTTGCCACCATAGGATTCTTGCTCTTGAATGGACTCCTTTTCTGTATGACTCAGACTTGACTACCTTTTGAAGGTTCCCTTTGTTGGTGGAGAATAAATGCTTCTTGGCCTTCCAAACTTGGGAAGCATAATCCTTTCCTAACGTACTTGCCCCACATTACTGCTATCACACGTTGTAATTAGCCACCTTGTGACAATTTTGTCTTTTTCTGTTATGAGTCAGGGATTGTCTCAAACACTCTGGAAGAAATGGCAAACTTTCTGAGTGGTTCTCTTGCAGTCCTGATCACTTAGGAAGGAAAGAGAAATGGAAGACTCCCCAACAAATTCCTCACTGCCCCATCCTCCTTGATCTTTTTCCTCATCTCTTTACCTACTGTTCTCTGGTGAGTGGTGAGCTAAGAATGACAAAGCTACTCTCAAATAATCAATATATTAAACAAATGTTACCTTAACATATACAAAAATGTGTTGTTTTTAGTTTTTAGAAAGTATTTCTTTGAAAATACTTTTGTGATAAAAATGTTTTCTAGTTCTACCAATATAATAAAACAAATTTTAGAGCTAATTAATAACTATTTCAAAAATTTTTAAATTTCAATAATTACATTGAAAAGTGTACTGGTTTGGATTTAAAAAAATTGCATGGTCACTCTACTTAAAGAACATGTTCACTTGTAAAACTCAAGTTGACCAATAACTCATTTGACTAATTTTTTTAACTGTCTTAGTTTTTTTTTCCCAAATTTGAATGATCATTTGAATATATACAAGCCAACTTGATACTGGCCTAATGAGTGCGTTCATTTTTATCCCCTGGTAATATTCATGATGTTTATAAGTCTTCTAGACCAGACTGTGTTGTCTAAGAACATCTCAAATTCTTCCCTGAATGTCTTGGGCCACTATGTGTCCCTTCTGTTGTTTTAATCATGCATTATACACGAGTCCCAGGTATCTATTCCCTCTACGACTATTCACAATGAATAAGCCTATTGGCACACTACACATGTCTACCTTGCTTTTATAAGTTAAAAGTTAAAAAAGTTCTTTTTTGTTATTTTTTCCTTCCCACATATTTCAATTCATATATATGTAATAGATTATTTAAGAGAGAATACTTCACACCTATGTTGTACCTGAATATTTAAAACTGTTTTACTAATTGGCAATACTGATAGGAACCATTTGCCTTAAGACCTTCCAAACTATGAGATTTATACAAATGACAGATCTGGGGTTATTATTTTTGTTATTTTTTCATTCTATAAAAGGAATTATTATTCTAAAACTATCTCTTTAAGTAGTAGAAATCCTTTTGAAATATTGAATTATAATTTATTTATTAATATGAAATGACTCAGCTATAATTTTTTTATTTTATTTTTTAAAATGTTTATTTCTTTTGAGAGATGGAAAGGGGCAGAGAGAGAGGGAGGCAGAGAATTCCAAGCAGGTTCTGTGCCATAAGGGCAGAGCCCGATGTGGGGCTCCAGCATACAAACTGTGAAATCATGACCTAATCTGAAATCCAGAGTTGGGTGCTTAACTGACTGAGCCAGCTAGGTGCCTTGCTTTTTTTTTTTTTTTTAAGAACACATTTGTTGCATAAAAGCAAGGTACATTTGTCATTACCAAGAATAATTACAAGTAAAGAATGTTAAGAAATTGAAAGATGATTTTGTCTAAGGGAAAACCTGCCCAGTAGGGCCAATGCCCTCTTCTGTTGACTCAGATGTTTATTTCCTCATTTGCAACAAGAGTGGGTAATTTCTAACTCCAATAAAAAAAGGATTTGGTTTTAGATAAAATGTTGAGAAGGGTGGGATAGAGTCAGCCCCGATAGAGTTTCAGTCGAATATGGCCCCCTGAGCTACAAAATACGGTTCTGTCTTCTCTGAGGAAAAATGTTCCTAATTTCAGAATGGAAGGAAGGAGGGCTAAGTGATGGTTGGAAAACATGGAGAGACAAGCTGGACAGGAGAGTGAGCCCTGGAGTGAGGAAAGAAGACGAGCCCCTTGCTGTAGACAGCAGCTCACTGGCTTTATCTGCTTCAAATGGCAGTGCTGGCTCACAGCCTGTTCCTGAAATGGCCAAGTTACCCCATAGTGAGACAGAGAGCCACTCTGCAGGAATCTCCAGGTCTTGTGACTTGGAAGGTTTGCCCTGCCTTGCTTTGCGACCAAACTGGCCATAAGAGAATTCATTTCCACTACTCCACTTGGAAACATTCTGGGGTTCTGAGGCAAAAAGATCCTTAGCAGGGAATCTGGCTTTTCTAAGATTTCCATGCTGCCATCTTGAAAAGCTGGTGCTTATATTGAACGAACTATTTTACTCAAAAAAAAAAAAAACACAAAAAAACCCCAAATCTTTATTAAGCCCCATCAATGTATACTGGCAGCAGTAGTTAAGAGCCAGTTTGAGGTATTTACTGTGCCTGGAACTGTGTTAGGTGCTTATTTCATTAAATGCTCACAGGACCCTTTGCGGAATTACTATTATCAGCATTAAATTGGATGAAGGAATTGACATTTCTAGAGAAGTAGTCACTGTTTCAGAGTCACATGTCTAGTAAGTAAAGGTGCATGGGTTTGAATTAAAACTCTCTCGGCATTCTGAGCCCATTTTGTTTTCACTGCATCATTATGCCTCACATCCTGTTATACTAAGTAAGTGCCATGGGTAGGAGGAAAGGGAAAATATGGCCCCTGTCTTTGGGGAGCATCTGATCTAGTTGGGGAGAGAAATATATTTATCTGTAAAACAGCTAGAGGTAACTTTAGTAAATTGAATATCAAATTAACCTGTACCACAGGACCACATGTGCTTTTGCTTCATGATCTTTGTTCTAGAGATCCGGCATTTAAAGTACCAAAAAGAGTTTCCAAAGAGAGGGATATAATTCTTATTTTAATTCTTCTTTGGAAATTTTTTTTCCTCGAGCTTCCATTAAATATTCTAAATCACATTTATGCTATTCTGGCCTAATCCTAAACGCAGTCGCCTCTTCTTTCTGTCTCCCATGGGTTTAGGTCAGGTACTGGATCAATCAGGTTAAATAGAACTGATTGGTCTGGTCTGACTGGTTGGTCAGTTCCCTGCAACCTTCCTACCCCATTCCCCTGAAGCAATGGAATCATGAAGTGATGACATCTTGGTCCTTGTTATGACTCTGCACTGCTTGATTAATAAGACTTTTGACTCTTAAGATCCTCTCTCCCTGTGGACATCCTCTTTAACTCCATCTAACTCTTGTTATGTGAACCTGTTCTTTTCTTTCTTTTATCCCTCTGTATCAATCCACATTCTTCTGATCAAGAAATCCTCTCTGGGTATTATCTCTCTTTTTCCACAGGCAGGATCCTCTCTTTGTAATTTTTATGTTACTCTCATCTATGTCCCAGAATCCATTACTTCCTCAAGCTTCTACTACTCTTGGCTTACCTTCCCCAATCCCACATGGCCCTAGTAGGTTATTTTCTCTGCTTTCGTGACAGTTGAACATGTTACACATTTGGAGTAGAGAACCTCACTTCGGACCTCATAAATGGCTGCTCATTTATCTGTCAGTCCCTTCCTATCACATTTGTCAGTTATTTTTCCAAAGGTTCTTTATTTTTCTCATCTACACGTCTATACATATCTTTAAGATAGACATCAAATGATATGAAGACTGTCCTCATTTTCCTGTCTCCTGGAGGGCAGAGTTACTGTCTGTTCCATCTTCTTTGAAGCTGGTACTATTTTTTTTAAGGAATAAACAGAAATCTGAAGATATTATGGGATCCTGTGCTAAACTTCACTGCTTGTAACATTATTAGTGGCTGTTGCATTCAGACTGACACTGTTAAGTTATTTTTTCTCTGGTAATGAAGTGATTCACGAGCCTTCTCTATCAATCTCATTTACTCATCTATAGGAGAGTCAGATGGTAAAAACCCTTAATATTAGTATAGGTTTCAGCAGATTAAAATAAATCATACAAAAATATTCTCTTGTGTGGTTTTGCTTACATTTAGATATCCCAGGCTAACTCTAAGGTGCTCTTGGGGTTCCCTTTGGTTTAGTGTAATAAACACATCATTTTGAAGTTCTTCAATAATGAGGCAATAGCCCTTTAGGTGGTAGAGTGGCTGTTTTTGTGGCTATGTAATATGCATATTTAACAAAATAAATATTTATCAGTGCATTTAGGTACTATGTAAGAGGAGAAACATACATAAGATATGCGTGGTGCATAAAAAATACATAATGTATAGTATGTGCTTTCTAGGAGCTTTCTTACCAAAAGGTGATTCAGGAAAATGCCTTCATCTAAACAAGCATGTTTGTGAAAGATATACTGACATTTTAGGTGGAAACAAATAACTGTCACCTTGAAAAGTATTTCTATTACTTTAAAATTTTAAATTATCGATAAATAAGGTCATCTTTCTTTCAAAGAACGATGATGGCATACTTTCTATATTTCTAATGGATTTCTACTTCTAATGGAGGTACTTTGATGAGTTTTTACCTGAAGAAACTAAGTTAGTCTGCTTTTACTGCTATGCTTATAACACTGCATCAGTCAGGATACCATCAGGAGACAGAAACTACATAATGCTTTGAACAGAGAAATTTTAATATAGAAAATTATTAAAATTCTCATCTATCATCTATCTATCTATCTATCTATCTATCTATCTATCTATCATATATCATCTATCTACTTATAACTCAGAGGGAATAAAAAGATTCTACAGAATACTGTGGGTCTGAGGGAGTGAAAAGAGGGATTTTCTCCAAGGCTGGGATGCATACTGTTGGAGAGGATTTGTTTGTGGCTTACAGGATAGTGAGTTTCCTTGCCTTGCTTGTTGTTAGGACTAGAATGGATCCAAGGTCCATGGGCCTTGGCTTGCTAAGTGCTGCTGTGAGGCCATCTGGGGTTCCTGTGGAACTTTCCTAGAAAGTAACCGTGGGGGTGCCACTGAACTCCAAGGGAGTAAGCTGTATTGTGTGCTCTGCACCCCACCTCAACAGTGCAGGGGCAATAAGAAGCAAAACACGCTAGGAACAGGAAGAGAAGCCCTTTACTCCAGTATCCCTCCATGCCCACTACTGACAAAGACTAACATGGTGCCAGCTGGCAAGGCAGAGCTATTCCAGTATCAAAAGACAGTAATGAAGGGTAGAGTTGGAGCCAAGAGGCAATACATTGAAAACTGGCCAATGATTTATGCACTAAGCTGGACTTCAGCCCATAGAGGACAAAAAAATAACTCAATGATTTTTAAAGAGCTATGTTAAAAATACAGAGAAGCAGAGTGAAAATATTCCCCACCTTTTACATTGTGATTCACTTCAGTCTTTAATATGATTACCTGGATACATGAACCAGCTCTTAGTCTCCAGGGTGGGTGGGGGATGGGAAGAACAGCAGATGGCTACACAATAGCAATGACAACAGGATTTCATGAACACAGAGTAATTATCAAGAACAGTTTACATTTACGTCCAGCCTGCAGTGCGGTCTGGTCTCCAAGTGGTTCATCTGTACAGAGTATCAGGAGGTACCATTAAATACTCTTGGGACAGTAGTCCATGTTGAAGCTGCCACTCAAGCATAGTTGGACACTTCTTCAACATCTGAGATCCTAAAACATGCCTACCATGTAGTAGATGCTGAATATAGATTGGTTGAATTAATAAATGAGTGGGTCCCCACTATGTGTCAGGTATTGTGCTACATGCCAGAAATACAATGTTCAAGCACGGTCTCTACCTAAAGAGGGGAACAGTCTATCTTGAAGGCAATAAGGCTTAGAGTATTTAGAGTCTCTACTGAGTGGGAAGAGATGGTTCAAGTTTTGATGCAGTACATCGTTTCAGAGTCTTTAAACAGGGGTTGTGTAGATCCCTTTGTTTTTGGAGAAGATACATTTAATAAAAAGGATTGATGTTTTTTCTTCCTCCCTTTTCTCATCCTCTTTTTCCTCCTATTTCTTCTTTTGCCCAATTCTCCACTCCATATATTAAAAAGAATCAAATGGATATTTCTTTAAAAATTTACGAAACACACTAAAGTACTAGTTTACAAACTAAAGTTTAATTTTAGTTATAACAGTGAAGGATATCCTCATTTAAAGTCATTCTATACTTTTTTTAGTCATTTCCCTTTGTTTTCCCCCTTATCCCTACTTCTGTCTCACTATCTTCAATAATGTTGCCTTGTCCTTGTTTGGATTTATTAAGTATCAATGAATGTTGTTACTCTCTAGTCTCACTAATATGCTCTTACAGATGAGGCCTAGCATTTCTCATTATTAGTTGATTTTCTTTCAATTCCATGAAATATGTATATGTGTATTCATTATGTGTATATTGTTATAAATTTTTTCTCTATTACATATGTGCAAGATTTCATATTTGCACCTATATTTTGATGTATCATTGCACAGGCATACACACATACAGACTCTGGAATATGATACAGATGAATAAACCATCAAAATAACCATCTACATCTGCTCCCATGTCTTATCATAATCTCTACATAATTTTATCTTAAATATTTACAATTCCAATTTAGTAATCTCTAGAAATACAGTCTTGTTTAAAAAATGGCAAAATAATTAGTTGGGGTTTCTTTCCAAGCCGCTCTGACTTGGATCATTTCCTTTTATCAGTTAGTAAAGTGTCATCCTGTCCACCATTTTGCAAATGAGGAAATGCGAATTGTCTTGTTGTACACATGGTGACGATAATTTTTTTCTCTTCTTTTGCCAAGATTAATCTGCCCTTGATCCTTCCAGACCCATGACTAGGCCATTTCAAAATTGAATATTTAGAATTAACTAATAAATACTTTAATACATTTTAATACATTTTCAATCTGCATGTTTATATTAATCCTTTACTTATATGTTTTGGAGATAAAATGTTGGAATCCAGTCTCAAGCGTGGGGTGTAAAATGGGTGCCTATATGTTTTTACATGTATGTGTTGGGCACGTGATGAGGTGGGATTCCATTCTCCTCTTTTTAGTGAGGCCTTTTTGTAGGGACTATCTTTCAGAAGTCTGGCTTAACTGGAGTGGGTCCATGGTTGAATAACCACATTATTATATTCCCACCCTCCCAGGCTCCGTCATAGGCATTCAGATGAGTTGCTGAGTGAGGGTGATAAGCCAAGTGAACCGTCAGCCCCAAGCTCTGCCTGGCCCACTGGGCAGAGTTCAGGAGCTGTTAGTAACTCTCATTGCTCATTTTAAAGGTGAAATTTGAGATTAGCACACAAAGGCCAAATAAATTTGATTTCAAAGATATACAATAGTGTCTGGATAAATTACTTAGTGTTTATTGATGTGCTAACAAGAGAAATAAAGAAAAAAATCAGTAAATAGAAGCTCAGCTGCTTGGCGTTGGAGGTGGGGAATGAAGCCATGCACTGGAACAATTGCTTCACTGCTTTTATGTTTAAGCATTTTATGCAATTTCTGCTTTTTCTGGTTGCCAATGTAAGTTTATAATTTTATGTCAGATGCTTGAATTATTCAATTAAAAAAATGTTAGCCTGAACAAGCCAGCCAAGACTGTAGAAAATAGCAAGCCATATAAAATACATTATATTTTTACTGGAACGTGAACAAAAGCATAAATGTAATTCTGGAGGCGTTTACCCGGGGATAAGCCACAGCTGGAGGATTTCTGGTCAAACTCTTCATTTTCCTTTTGCACACCATAGCAAAGAGTATCAGCTCTTATTTGTGATGAGTTTGCAAGTTAGGACAACTCTTTAGGGTTTACTTTGGTTCAGATACACATCTTTCCCCCTGGCTGTCTTCTCTGGGCCTCCTTGTTAAATAGTATACTGGTTTTCCTTATGGCAGCAACTTTTAAGTGAGAGGTTGTTAGGAGCATCAGTCACCTGGCAAGCTTTTTATTTTTTTTTATTTATTTTTTTCTGAATACTTATTCATAATGTCCACCCAGACATTTTTGGTTCAGGAGGTCTGTAGTGGATCTTAAGAGTCTTTATTTTAATGCAAAGCACTACAGGTGAGTCTAATATAAGTGGCTGAGAATTAACTAAAATGTAAGTGAAAGAGAGGCAATACTTACTGGAGGCAGTGGCCTTCCTTAGCAAGTATAAATTCAGATTCCTCAACCTTCCGTGTCTACATTTTATTTATTTATTTATTTATTTATTTATTTCACATTTATTCATTTTTTTTAACGTTTTATTTATTTTTGAGACAGGGAGAGACAGAGCATGAACAGGGGAGGGTCAGAGAGAGGGAGACACAGAATCCGAAACAGGCTCCAGGCTCTGAGCTGTCAGCACAGAGCCCGACGCGGGGCTGGAACTCACGGACTGTGAGATCATGACCTGAGCGGAAGTCAGCCGCTCAACCGACTGAGCCACCCAGGGGCCCCTACATTTATTCATTTTTGAGGGACAGAGACAGAACATGGGCAGGGGAGGGTCAGAGAGAGGGGGAGACAATCTGAAGCAGGCTCCAGGTTCTGAGCTGCCAGCAGAGAGCCCTACATATGGCTTGAACCCACAAACCATGAGATCAAGACCTGAGCTGAAGTTGGTCCCTTAACTGACTGAGCCACCCAGGTACCCCTCTGCGTCTACTTTTGATCTCTTCAAGAATAGTTCAGACTGGGGTTCTTCTTGGGATATGACTGTTTTATCTGGATAACTTCTCCAGAATGTGCTTTTCTATCAGGCCCTCTCATAAATAACCAGTGAAATCCTGGAAGGCAGATATTCTTGGTCAGAAAAATTGGCCTCTGATAAACAGAAACAGGGATCTTGTAACCATGGTCAGAGACGATGGAGGAGATACTGGGGGTCACAATCTTTGTGTGGTTAATGTTGCCCAAAGGAGACAAATAGGAAAAGACAAGAAAAAGAAACAAACAAACAAACAAACAAACAATCGAACAAATAGCTAAATATCACAAGTAGTGGGTTTTGCCAGTTAGGGCAAAAGTATGTGATAGCACTTAAAAGTTACTGAACACTTTTCTTGGATTTTGTTTATGGCCTTCAACATTACAGTTTTGGCTTAAATGTCCCCTGGTTTAACTCTGACTCAGTTGAGCAACTCTGGGGTTAAGTCTCTGATATTTGTGTTGGCATGTTGCACATAAAAAGTACAAGGTTATTTAGAAAAAAGATTAAACACCAAAAAAGGGAAGCAGTATCTTGCCTCTTGATAGAATTTTATAAATTCTTAATTATAACATATGATGTTTCCCTCCTATTTTTTAACATCCTTATAATTTGCTGATTATTAATATTACCCTTAGGCTTTTATGCATGTTAGGTGTCTGGTATTAGTTTCCAAGTAGATAGACAGACATTTGAATTTTCATTAGCCAAGTGAAGACATTTTACTAAATTGAAAGATCATTTGTTTTTGAATATAGTTGAAAGTCAATCTTTTAAAATACACTTGATTATTAACATATATATATATATTTTTCATTTTTATTTTTTTAATGTTTACTTTTGAAGGAGAGAGAGACAGAGCATTAGTGGGGGAGGGGTAGAGAGAGAGGGAGACACAGAATCCGAGGCAGGCTCCAGGCTCTGAGCTGTCACCACAGAGCCTGATGCGGGGCTTGAAGCCAGGAAATGTGAGATCATGACCTAAGCCAAAGCCGGATGCTTAACTGACTGAGCTACCCAGGAGCTCCTGATTATTAATATATAAATTTAAAGTTGATTTTTAAAAACTGAGACTTTTTGCTAAATCTTTGAAAAGTTTCTAAAAGGAAAACTCAGACGTCAACAGACTGTGTAAAATGGTTTTGTTTATAGTTTTGCAACAGACAATTTACAGATTTGTATATGTATAGACACATATGTACCTTTACATATGTGAGGCATATGTACCTCAACTTTGACCCTCACCTGATTTTTAAGTGTTCCTTTATTGACAGCTCTTAAATGTTGGGGTTGAGGAGCAAAACCAGCTGACTTCTACTGTATCTGTTGCTGAGGTTTGTTTCTGTTGTCAAAGCTATCCAAAAATATGGGGTGATATATGGATAAAATGTAAAAATAAGTACATGCTTGTATTTGTATTTTTGTTTTCAACATTGCCAATGTGTTCTGGGAAATAAAAGTAACACAAAACTAGAAAAAAAATAGAATAACTACTTCAGGAGTCAAGGGAAGAAGGTGGGGCACCTGTTAGGAGGCTAAAATCCAACTACTCTTTGTTTGGTAGCAGTAAAATTAGGAAGTTTCCATAGCATTCAGTAGTGAACATTTGTATCTCCTATGTCTGTGGGTTGGCTGTATACCTCTGATTGCTCATGTACTCATGACTCATCTGCAAT
The DNA here is from genome assembly GCF_022837055.1 of Prionailurus viverrinus. Lineage (NCBI taxonomy): Eukaryota > Metazoa > Chordata > Mammalia > Carnivora > Felidae > Prionailurus > Prionailurus viverrinus. The sequence continues at coordinate 131,821,876 of NC_062561.1, read as the reverse complement.
TTGGCCAAGGGATCTGCAGCATTCAAGACGGACTCTGCTGTGCTCTCTGAGTTCCAAATGTTTGTCATCTTCCCCTTGGGACCAGCAACCTAGGTAGATAGATATATTCCCTTGGATCAAAGGCACAAAAGTCACCCTATTATACAAGTACCATGTGAGTCCTTTCTTCTGTCATTTCTTCTGAAATTTCAGTAGCTAAAGCAAGTCATATGACCATGCCCAACTTGAAGAAGTAGGGAAGTAAATCAATGCTTCCTTCCTTTCCTTCCTTTCCCTTCCTATCCCTTCCTTTCTTCTTTCCTTCCTTCCTTCCTTCCTTCCTTCCTTCCTTCCTTCCTTCCTTCTTCCCTTTTTCTTTCCTTGTTTCCTCCTTCCCTCTTTCTTTCCTTCCTTCTTTCCTTCCATCCATCCATCCATCCATCTTGTATCTGCAAAATTACATGGTGGAAAAAGGGATCACCAAGGGAGTGAAGAATTGAGGCTAATGATGCATTTCATCGAGTATCTTGTAGTTGTTTAGACAAGGGATTTGGGGGTCAGAACAGACACGTAGCTATGGTAGTGCTAAGTATAGGATTCTGGATGTATTTTGAAGGTAGACCTAGTGAGATTTACTGAGCCATGGAGAGATGTTAAGGATGATATCAAGGTTTCTCATATGAGCAACTTGTGAGGATAGGGTTGTCATTAACTGAGATATGAAGGGTTATAGATGGAAGATTTAGCCGTGGATAGGAAATAACAAATTCACTTTAGAACATGTATTTCAGATATTAGAAGGCAGACAATTGGAGATAATGGGTAGGTCTTTCTATTTTTTAAATTTTATTTTTATTATTTTTTACAGTTTCCATTCTGATTTTATTTTATTTTTTAAAGTAAACTCTAGGCCAAAAGTGGGGCTTGAACTCATGAACTTGAGATCAAGAGATGCATGCATGCTTTACCGAATGAGCTAGCCAGGCACTCCAGTGGGTAGTTCCTTTTATATATGAGTCTGACTTTATGGAAAACTGGTCTGGACTACAGATATCAATTTGGAAATTGCTGTCATGTACAGGGTACTTAAAGCTATGAGGTTGAATGAGATCACCAACTGATACAGCATAGTTAGAAAAGGGCGGGGGACCAAGGACATTTTAACATTAAGAAGTTGCAACACGTGAGAAGAACCAGACAAGGAGACTAAAAGAAGTGATCCGTAACATAGAAAAAAAATCAAATGTACACAAAACATATCAAGGATAAGAGAGTGTCAATGAAGCAAATATGGCATCTAGGTCCAGAAAGATTAAAACTAATACCTACCATTAAGATTTCACCATGTGACAGTATTAAAAGTTACTGGTGACTATATCCAGGGCTGTTTTGGAGGATTGCACCCAATGAGAAATTATATTTAGGATTTACCGGGCTTCCTAAATCTGAGGATTGCCTTCTACAGTAATCTCTGAAGAATTCTAAGCTATTATCTTTTTTTTTTTTTAATTTTTAACATTTATTTATTTTTGAGACAGAGAGAGACAGAACATGAACGGGGGAGGGTCAGAGAGAGAGGGAGACACAGAATCCGAAACAGGCTCCAGGCTCTGAGCTGTCAGCACAGAGCCCGATGTGGGGCTCAAACTCAGGGATCGCGAGATCATGACCTGAGCTGAAGTCAGACGCTTAACTGACTGAGCCACCCAGGCGCCCCTAAGCTATTATCTTTTAAAATACTGACTTTCCCTCTCCCTCGAATTATCTTTATTTGCTGCTTCTGGAATGCTTTTCAGAGATTTCATGGAACATGTCACTTTATTCTCCACATGTTTTCACTCGTGTATCATATTTTTAAACTGTGTATCTTTTTGCTTCCCCTTGGAGGTGACTTCTTCAGTTTATTATCTCCCTGGTTTTATCTGATGTGCTGTTCAACTAATCCACTGAATTCTTAACTTCTTTGAGCATTTTCCCCTTGAATCTGCCTGTTTTTGTGTTCTTATGCTTCTGATCCCTCTTCCATATATTCATTTTAAATGTAGATTTTATGACACTATAATTCTATCAACTGACATTCTTAGGAGTCAAATTCTATGATTTGTTTTTTATATTTATTTTTTACATTGACTCAACTCATTGTGACTCGTTTTCCCGTGTGATTGTTAATTTTGGATTGGAATCTCATGTCTGGTGTGGCCTAACCTTGGTAATACTTTGCAGCCACATCTGGGAAGTTTCATGTATTACTCTTCCAGTGCCTCCAGGATTACAGCAGATCCTCTTGGTGCCTTGCCAGTATCCTCTCAGGCCATATCTATATCTCTTTGCACAAGTGTTTTCTGTAGCCACCCACTCTTACCATGTGCATAGCAAACCAGAAGTGCATAAAAATTAACAATTCCTACCTCAAAAATGACTGACAGGAGTTAGTGTATAAGCACCCCAGTTCCCTTGCCTCTTGGCTGGGATAGTTCTGAGGTGTTGTATATTAGCCCCCAAATTTCCCCAAGGGAAATAAGATCCACTTACCTCAGAGAAACTCACTTGATAATGCACTTTATTGGTTGACCTCCTTTTCCTGCTTTTCTTCCTTTTGCCTATTCCCTTCTTTATTCACTCAAATACTTATCTCAGGGTCTATTTCACAGGCCCTCAAACTTAAACACTGGTGGTATTATAAGCCCAGAAGTACCTTTTTTCAAAGCAGCTAATTTCCAGAGCTACTTTTTAATGTGAAGTATCAGCTTTGAGTTCTCTGGCACGTGCAATGGTGTGGGATTGAATCCTGACCAAAAGCAGAGAAAGACTGATTCAGAGTCTTCAGGGAAGATGGTTTCCCTTACTCAGTAACTGGGCAGAGCCAGAGAAACTATCCTTATATCAATTTATGCCACCGGAAAGATTTTTTCTAGGCTGTATTTATAGCCCCTGGCTTGAAGCAAGAATGTCATTCATACTCTGCCCTTGTTCAGGGCCCAAACTGAGACTCCTGGGCCTTTAACATATTTCTGGAACTGGATGTATGGAAGTATTGGTTATCTCTATTTCTGTTTTGGCCATTTGGTTCTTCATAGGATTGGTTCCCAGGAACACTATTTGTGCGTTGATCACCTTCAGTCAAGTAGACCCTGCAATCTGCTAAGAGAATAGCTTTGAACCCTAAGTCACATCTTGTCCTGTCTTGCAGCTGCACATGGAAGAAAAAGTTCTCAGACCCTTAGACTGAGCAGACGTGCGGGGCTGCCTCTGCCAGCAAAAGAGCCGCGGCAGCGAGCTGCACATAGTCTTTATTTCACGTTCGCCTGCTGTAAACATCAAAGAATGTTAAAGCCTCCAGACATAGACCAAATACACATCTGGTGTTTACGTGAAAGCATGTAGGGAAGATGTGCAGTTCCAAGGACTGCTAGCCTCTTACAGTGAGTGGGTCTGTCTCCTAACTTGCTCCTGGGAGACCGTGGGGCTCTGTTCTCACAGTGCTATCGCATCCAACAGCCTTGAGACCAGAACATCGCTGACGTTTCAGCAATGACCCCATTCACTTTCCCAGGGCTTACAAAATACTCTCTAGAAATAACGCCACACTTTCTGCTGTTCCTGGTGTTGGAACTTCACACTCTGACCAAAGCTGGCCTGCCACTGCAAAATGTGCTTATCTCTGTTGTATCTATGTGAGAGAGGTAACTGGAGTGAGATGGTTTCTGTATCTTGAATAATTTTCATCTCTTCACATCATACCCGTAACGTGAGCAGGGAAATGCATTTTCAAAGGTGAGCAAATAACCCATGGCTTAAGTGGCAGATAGGACTGGAAAGATCAGCCTTTGATCACATAAACGTGTCTACAATAAAGCCTTTCCATGTAACTAAAGCTGAGAATTTCATTATCATTTTAGTTTTTGTACACTCTCTTTCTGAACGCTAGAGTTATGTGTGTGTTTTGGCCTCGCTTGATCAATTCCCCTTGTTGTTAAGTCTCGTGCATTCTGTCGTTGGATAACTCTAGCCATTAAGAAGGCTTCCTTTTATTGGTTCAAAGCCTGATTTCTTCTAACTCCTCTCTGGCCCTAGTTCTACCTTTGATAATAACACTGTCCATAGGAATTTCTACATTGATGGAAATCTTCTGTATGTGCACTATGTAATATGGTAGTTACCAGCCAAACGAGGCTATTGAGTGCTGGAAATAAGCTAGTGTGACTGAGATACTGGATTTTTAATGTTTTTCAAATTGAAATATTTTTTTTTCTTTAAATCCTATTTAAACCTTCTTCTGGGTGATAGCCGTTAAAATACATAGAGCACTAACACGTGTCTTTCAGTCTTTTATTTCTTTTTTTTTTTAATTTTTTTTTTCAACGTTTATTTATTTTTGGGACAGAGAGAGACAAAGCATGAACGGGGGAGGGACAGAGAGAGAGGGAGACACAGAATCGGAAACAGGCTCCAGGCTCTGAGCCATCAGCCCAGAGCCTGACGCGGGGCTCGAACTCACAGACCGCCAGATCGTGACCTGGCTGAAGTCGGACGCTTAACCGACTGCGCCAGCCAGGCGCCCCTCAGTCTTTTATTTCTAAAGGACAGCTTGATCCAGTGTCTTCTGGCTACCACTGGATCGTGTTGTTTATTTAATTATCAGCTGAAAATCTAGTTTCAGAATTGATCTCAGTAGCTCAGAACAGACTAAATAGTCCAGAATACACCTGACTCATCACCTGACTAGGAGTGAGGACTGGAGTTTACTGGAGTTTCATACTGTATGTCTTTTTGACTGCCATAAAGCACTTCATATTTGGTTGACAGTAAATCACCTTCTGGCAAATCACTGTTATCTTAGAATTAGAAGGTATCTTTAGGACTTCCTAGTTTGGTGGTTCTCACAGTTTGTTTTAGTCAATGGACTCATTATCAAATGAAACTTTCCCAGAAGATTAACAGGTAATTCCAGAGCTGCTTTGATTATAGCAGAAGTAGATTACCTGGCCTGTACTTCCTGCATAAATACACCACTTCCCCTCCAGGGTCCATGAAAAATTCTGACTTAGCCCAACCTACCGTGTGAAACTCAATGTCTGAGGGTTGTATTCAAATCAGTACAGCCATGGAATCAAGTTAGTTCGGTCAGTAACAAGACCTTCTAATTGTATTATTGAAGGAGTGTTGATGGTTGCCTGAAAGAAAGACAAGCTCAAGTTGAACAAACAACAGATGCTTAAACATACACTCATTTTACTCAGAGCATTTAAGATCATACTTGTATATTAAATTCATCTGGGTTCTCCAGAGAAACAGAACCAGTAAAATATATTTAATATGAAGAATGGTTTACGTGTTGATGCAGGTTGTGGATTGCAGATAGTATAGTTCCAGTTAAAATTCTAAGGCCTAAGAACCAGGAGAGCCAATAGTAAAAGTTCTAGGACAAGTCCGATTCTGAAGGCAAGCGAAGACCCATGCCCTAGCTCAAAGACAGTCAGAGAGAAAGAATTCTTTCTTACTCAGCATTAGTCTATTCAAGCCTTTGACAGATGGGATGCAGCCCACCCACACGAGGGAGGGCAACCTGCTTTATTCAGTTCATCTATTCAAACATGAATCTCATCCAGAAACACCTTCACAGACACACCCATATTAACGTTTGGCTGAATGTCTGAGCATCCTGTGGCTCAGTCAAGTTGACACATAAATACAACCATCACAAGTTTACCTGTTGCCAATGTGGTACTCATGCACATCTTTTAAAATCATATTTAATTTTCAAAAAAGACAATAACATGGCTATAATTTCACCTAGCATAATATGGCTATTTACAGTATAACTGTAAATGCACCTAACCCTTGCTTAGAAAAGGAAACAAAGTCCTTGAGTGATGTTTAGTCTTCTTGATATCCTGTAACTTAAATACTATAATGTATAATTAACAATACTTAAATACGTGATACAAATTTAATACAACTTACTGACCTTATTTATTTTTTTAAATAAATATTATTTGTTTATTTTGAGAGAGAGACAGAGAAAGAAAGTGGGGGAGGGGCAGAGAGAGAGAGAGAGAAGAGAGAGGGATTCCCAAGCAGGCTCTGCACTGTAAGTGGGGGGCCCAACTCAGGGCTCAGTCCCCCAAACCGTGAGTTCATGACCTGAGCTGAAACCAAGAGATGGACGCTTAACTGACTGAACCACCCAGGTGCTCCATGACCTTATATATTTATAAAAATATATATAAACTGCTGACTTTATTGTATTTAATGTATATTACATGATAAGAACATAAGAGAGAAAAGAAAATAAAGATGTTTGCTTAAAATATTTACATATCTCTTCTATTTCTACATGCACAAATATATTCATAACAGAATAGAGAAGAATGCTCATGGCAATTCTAATCTTCATTTCTATAATGGGTCACATAGTCATAGCTGGTATTTATAATTACCTTCTTTCATTAACCATTCTGCATTCCCTTTACCTTCAGCAAGCAACTCAGCTAGTTGTGGTTTCTTACCAGATAAACTGACCTAAGCCTTCATTCCTGAAATTAGTAGTCCTGCCTGGACTGGGGTGTTGTAGTTTTTCATTGTCCTTAATCACAGAGCATGGTAATGCTAAGAGATCCTCAAAGGATCCTCAAAGGAGACCCTCAAAGGGGTCTCCTGTATTTCAAACCTCCATTGTGGATTAGCAGTCCAGTTTCCCTTTTGTGTCAATATAAGAACTCAGCCATTACAGTAAACTCCCCTCTTCGCCTATTGATTCAGAGGCATGAGAAGTTCAGAGTGGCTAGGTGGCAATTTTAACTTCTATTTCAATGGAATTATTGTATATCTCCTGGCAGAAGCATTCTCCCTTTGGAAGTAAGACCTCTAGTCCAGCAGGGCATAAAGTCACCAGAAGAGGAAGCAAAAATTTTACTAATAGACCACTAGAGGTAATATTAAGTGGTCTCACTCCCATGTCTGCTCTTTGATTCCTCAACCCATGAATCATGGTTATAAGAGAAACAATCCACATTCTGGACACGGATTCAGAACATTCACAGCCCTCTGGAGAACTTTGACCTAGACTTGTAAGGTATCGCCACCTAGCGGGCACCATAACCGAATCTTCAAAAGGCCATCCCCAAATTCTACTAAGCAAGCTTCTTCAGGTTGGGGGGTACAAGGTAAGACTAGTGAATTCTATGAGAATGGGCCCAGTGTTGCACTTGTTTTGCTATGAAGTGAGTTCTTTGATCAAAGCAGAGCTGTGTGGAATACCACAACAATGGGTTAGGCATTCTATAAGCAATGGTTGAGAGTTTTGGCAGAAGCGTTACATGCATGGAAGGCAAATCCATATCCAGTATGGTCTATTCCAGTAAAAACAAAATACTGCTCCTTCCATGATGGGAGTGGTACAATGTAATTAACCTACCACCAGGTAGCTGGCTGATCATGGATTGAGTCAAAGTCTCAGTGTTGGTCTCTGCTGCTTGTAGATTTGGCACTCAATAGTGATCATAGCCAGGTTACCCTTGGTGAGTAGAAGTACCTTGCCATGCATAACCTCCATCTTTTCCACCATGGCCATTTTATTCATGAGCCCATTGGGTGATGCTAAAGGTGGCTTGGGAAAGAGGTAGATTGATATTCACAGTTGGGTCATCCTATCTGTGTGATTATCGAAATTGTCCTCTGCTGAGGTCACCCTTTGGTTAGCATTTAAATGGGACACAAATATCTTCAGTTTTTGGCCCTTTCAGAGACACCTGTCCACATACCTCTTCCCCAAATTCCCTTGTCAATAATTTTCCACTCAAGTTCCAAGTCCCTGACCACTCAGCCAAACCATTGGCCACAGCCCATGAATCAGTATATAACTACACATCTTGCCATTTCTCCTTTGAATCAAAGTGAGTGCCATGATTTAAATACTTGTGTTCCCCCAAGATTCATATGTTGAAATCTAACCACCCCACCAAAGTGAAGGTGTTAGGAGATGGGGCCTTTGGGACGCGATTACATCATGAAGGCAGAGCCCTTATGAATAGGATTGGTACCCTAATAAAAATGGCCTGAGAAAGTTTCCTTGTCCCTTTTTGCCACGTGAAGACACAATAAGCAGAAGAAGGCCTTCACCAGAACCTAATCATGCTAGCACCTTAATCTTGTACTTCTAATCTCAAGAACTGTGAACAATAACTTTCTGCTGTTTATAAGTCACCAAGCCTATGGTATTTTGTTATAGCAGCCTGAGCAGACTGACAGGGAGAAAACAGTACTCTGCCCAAAGTTCTACTCACTGGAAAGATTTCCCTTTAACACTGTCTTTCAGAGATACTCGAGAAAGGGGTTGTAGTGTTGCAGCTATCCAATTTTAGGTGTGCCTGCATATCTATAAACCAAACCTCAGTCTTCTCTTTCTTTGTCAGTCAATTTTAGGAAATTTCTCATGATGCTGTACATGCAGACTGAAAGAGGGAAGGCAGTGTAATAGAAGTGGGGACCATGGGCATTGGGGCCATTTCTTCCTGTAACTTACTTGTGCCTTTGGGGCCTACTCAGGCCCAATCACATGCATACTACTGCCATTTAATGAGACTATTGCTGTGCACATCCAATTTGCTAGGTCAGATAACACCCACTCCACGATGGGCATCTAGATTGCATGGCAAGTTGGTAGCTTATGGTTAAGTTAATCCTCTGTCTCTTTATATTGGAAAGAAATTTATTATAAGGAATTGGCATATGTGCTTATGGATGTTGAGAAGTTCATGATGTACAGTCAGCAAGCTGGAGACCCAAGAGAGCTAATGATATAGCTCCTGAGTCTGATGTACTGAGAACCAAGTCTGGATCCAAGTCTGAAGGCCAGAGAAGACTGATGTTCTAGATTAAGGACAGCAAAGTAGAGAGAGAAAAAGTCTTTTTTACTCAGCCTTTTATTCAATTCAGGACTCTATAGGATTGGATGGAGCCACTCATCTTGAGGAAGGCCATCTGCTTTACTTAATCTACCAATTCAAACATTAATCTCATCCAGAAAGATCCTCACAGACATCCAGAAATCAGGCTTATCTTAATATCTGGGCACCCTGTGACCTAGTCAAGTCGACCCATAAGATTAATTATCGCATTTCCTAATAATGATATATACGCTGATTTTATTGAAGATATAAGGTTATTCATACTTATCTAAAGGTATTGGATATTTGGTAATTTTCAGCCTATATGGTGATGCTTGAATATTTGGACATCTACCTATTGAACAAACTATAAAGCCTTTTTCTTTGTCTTCCAATATATGGGTGAGAACTTTGTGAACTTCCAAGATCCTCATCATCCCTTAACTCTCCTTTAATGGAAGTTCTCAACCTTGGTTGATATAAGCATCATCTGGGGATGTTAGTAAAAATATATACTCCTGGTCTGAAGCCCTAGAGATTCTGATTTTGAAGAACTGGGAGGGGTCGACGATTTGTATTGTTAACACGCTCTCCAAATAATTCTGATACCAGCTGTCCATATTCACACTTTGAGAAGCACTGACCTATGTCACCGCTGTCAACAAATAATAGAAAATTGATAGCTTTACAGGTAGCCTGTGACTTAAGAGTAACATTCAATTTTTTTCTTGCATCTCATAAGACTTATTTCTAAAATATTTTTTCTCCTAGAATATTGCAAAGCCATGTTCTCTTAAAGCCTTACACAATGTGCTTATGTTGTGGCTGGCATTCCTGAGGCCTAAGATGAAGAGCATTTAGTAGGTATTCCAGTCCTATTGCTCTGCTCTTGGAAACACAATTTCTCATTTTGCATCTGACCTTCTACATATCATTATGCAGCCCTTCAACCTCACTTGATGCGATTTGTCATTAGCCTGAGAGAGGCTGTCAGCTCTGCTGTGTCCTGATGCCAGATTGCTGCAGTTCCCACATTTTTCCCCTTAGCTTTTCTTCTTCCTCATTGCTAGACTTACCCACGTATTTCATTGGGATGTAACAGAGAAAAATGACTGTTGGGATAATGAGCCTGAAAATTAATAATCTCCTTTAATAAGCTTTCTTTCTTGTTGATGCTCTTTAATGAGTACATCTAAGCTGTGGGACGGGGAACCAGTATCAGGGCCATAAAGGGCTTTCTCATTACTCAAATTCTGGATGGAAGACGAAAATTTAATATCCTCTCCAATAACTGTTGTAAATGTGCTATCACACATGTCTTATGCCAGTAAAATATCTGTAATAAATTTATTAAGCTTTTGTCTTTGTTATATTTACATAGAACACCATGAGATAAATACACTGGGTTTTAGTCTTCCACCATTTAGATACCATCTTACACGGAAGCTAGCTAGTGTCCTATACAAAGGTGAGAAAGACAGATAGCTTGGAGACGGCAAAAGGTCTGCAGTAGTTTAAGATTTCGGCTAGTTAGGCTATAAGAACAACATTAGTCCTATGCTGACCATGGAGATAGCCACCAGCTACATGTGGCTATTTAAATTTAAATGTCGTTAAGCTGAATAAAATTTATAAGCCAGTCTTTCTAACCACATTTCAAGAACTCAGTCGCCACATGTAGCTGGTTGCTACCATATTAGACCAAATGATACAGAACGTTTGCATCAGAAAGTTCTATGTGACCACAATACATTAGATTCTCCCAGCCGAGCTGAACTTGCCTAAGTAGCGACAAAAAGGCAAATGCCTTCTGTGTAAAATGTTGACATTATTATTTACTTCAGTTGATCTCTTGGGTTAAGGTGATCTTCAGAAAAATTGTGTTCCAGAAATTTCTGCTGAGGACTGTGTGCTGAGTGGCCCTAGGCAACTGCCAAATGTGATGCATTTCTGAAGTGTGAATATGTTTTTTATCAACAACTGAGCTGGTGATCAATTGTTCTGCCCGTAAGAGTGCCTGGACTTAATAGGCAGTGGCTGAGTACTCTATGATGATTTTATGCCTAGCAAATTTGCCTTCTTCTTTTTTTAATTGGAGTACAAAAATGGGTTTTTTTAAAGGATATAGATTACGGAGTGTGTATTTCCTGCTTAAGAAAATCTGAAAAACAAACACATATGGAAATGATTTCCCCATTGCAAAATAATTGTTTGCCTTATATTAAATAAAAGAATTTATTTTTTAATTTTTTTTGTATTAAAAAAGAAATTCCTGAAATAACAATATTCTTTAATGAAATTAAAATCCAACCTGGTGAATTTCTGTTTGGGCTCTTCAATTTCCATCCAAGAATATTAATTTGATCGCAATATTGTTTCCAAAGCATATGGATTTACTCCTCAGTGACAACTCCAAATAACTGCTTTCCAGGTCCTTGCCAGAGATTTCACCCTTCAAGTTCTATAATTGCATCTTTTGTAAACACGTCTGGTTGTACAACGGTAATGAAGAGTTTTACCAACAATGCATAATTGGCCTCATTACTATACCTTCATGAAAAGAAGAAGATGTCATTAAAAAAATACAAGTATTACTTTCTGTCCCTGTGTCAGCTGGCCCCATATTGACTTTTACTGTTTTTAATCCCAGTTCAACTCTCTGACTCAATTACCTGGTATAAAGTACAGATGCTAAGTTGTTTTAGCAAAATCCAGGGCAAAAGGAAGTACAATGTGTGGTGGGTGTATCATGGTTATTTCTTTGAAAAGTGAGTAATAGTGAAGACATAAAAACAACCTGTGTCCACACCCACCCACAGGAATATTATTCAGCCATAAAAAAGAAGGAAATCCTTCTATTTGTGACAACTTGGATGAAACTGAGGGCATTATGCTAAATAAAATAAGGTAGAGAAAAACAAAAACTGCATGATTTCATTTATATGTGGCTTCTAAAAGAAGTTGAACTCATAAAAACAGAGAGCAGATCGGTGGTTAGCAGGGGTAGGGGCTGGGGGAAATAGGGAGATGTTGGTCAAGGGTATAAACTTTCACTTGTAAGATAAATAAGTTCTAGGGATCTGATATGTAGCTTAGTGAGTATAGTTAAGAATACTGTATTTTATACTTGAAATGTTCTTAATTTTTTTTAATGTTTTATTTATTTTTGAGACAGAGAGAGAAAGAGAGAGACAGAGTGTGAGTGGGGTAGGGGCAGAGAGAGAGGGAGACGAATCCAAAGCAGGCTCTAGGCTCTGACCTGTCAGCATAGAGCCTGACGCGGGGCTCGAACACACAAACTGTGACATCATGACCTGAGCTGAAGTCAGACTCCCAACCAACCGAGTCACTCAGGTGCCCCTATACTTGAAGTGTTCTAAGAGAACAAAACTTAAATGTTCTTATCACAGACACAAACAGCAGAGATAACTCTATAGATGATGCAGATGCTAACTGACCTTATATTTCCCAATATGTACATATAACAAATGATTATAATGTACACCGTAAACTTTCACAATGTTGTCTTTAAATCTCTTTAAAACTGAGAAACTAAAACACGGAAAAGTGAAATCTCCATCAGGTTATTAACATAAATAAAACAACGCCTAAAAATTGTATTTTGCAGGCGTGCCTCGGTGGTTCAGTCAGTTAAGCGTTGACTCTCGGTTTCAGTTCAGGTCATGGTCTTGTGTTTGGTGAGTTCGAGCCCCGCATCAGGCTCTGTGTTGACTATGCAGAGTCTGCTTGGGATTCTCTCTCTCTCCCTCTCTCTCTCTGCCTCTCCCATGCTTGCTGTTCCTTTCTTTCTCAAAATGAATAAATAAACTTAAAAAAATTGAAATATTGTATTTTGCAAAGTACCTTTTGCATCTTATGTATGTTTTACATATTATCAATTATCCAGTTACCTTATACTAATATTTGTTGCATTGAGAAGGAAAGAGTATCTCATAATCAATATAGTGGAGTATTGCATACAAACTTATCTGCTAATGAGTTAAGTGATAATTAAGTAATTGTTTTTAATTCTTTCCTATTATGTAGACATCTTTGGTGGAAATAATTATATAGTGTTTAAGAGTGACTTAGTGATATTTGGGGAAATTGATTGGAGGGTTTGTATGCATTCATAATATGTTCTTACTTTTCCCTTTTTAGTATAATGAAAAACAGACTCCTTCTATTTGTTATTCCTCATAGCTTTCAGGAATGGACTAGGTTAGATAATAAGGGTTATGTGTATATATCTTTTGCCAATCTAATGAGTGCAAATGACTTCTGATTTTATTTTAACATCAGTTAACATCTGTCAGTTAACATCTGCATCATCTATAGAGGAATATGTATTTTTCCATTACCTGTGAGATGATATTCTTTATATATGTTATTATTTGCATTTTCTTCATGTCTAATTGTTTTTGTACTATCTCATTTTTATATTGGAGCAGGCATCTTAAAAATCAATCTGTGGTAGAAAAATCAATTGCACTCTGAAACTTTTCATGACATAGTTATCTCTGGGAAACCATCACCACAGTCAAAATAATGAATATATCCATAACCCTCCAAAGCCATCTGGGCTCTTTGTAATTCCTCCTCGCTTTTGAGGGGTCAACTTTTCGCAGTCTTGCTCGTAGGAAAGAGTGCCATTTTCTAGTCACCGGATCCTCGAAGCTTTCCCCCGTTGCTTAGTTTTTATATATTCCCAGAGTTTTCCCATATGACCTGTCTTCAGAGGCCCTTTGGAGAAAGATGCAAGCATTTCTGCTCATTCCAGTAGAGGAACCAAAGCAGTAGTAGAGACAGATACAGGGAGGGACAGATACTGCCTATCTGTAAATGTCAGGGTAAAGTGGGAAACACAACACGTGGCAGAGAGCATGGTGCATTCTACAGTAGGGTGCATTCTAGTCCGCCCAGAATGTAAGAGCGGCTCTCCCCCCTCTCTCGCTCTTTCCAGCTCATCCACCTGTGTCTGCTTTCCTTTCTTGAATTTTAGTGTTTCTTTCTGTGCCGGTCTTTGTGCCTTCTTGTCCTCTGCACGCAGTGCTCATCCTTCCTTTACTCACCTTGTTAGTTGCCACCTAATCTGCATATTTGAGCTCCAGTGTCCTTTCCTCAGGGAAGTCTTTCTAGGTCTTTTTGTTGTACTCCTCACACCATTTAACTGTTACTGATATTGTGTTATGATTTTTAAATATAGTATTTGATTAATGCCTCTATCCTCCTAGAATGCAAGCCCCCTAGAGTCAGAGAATGTGTTGGCTCTTTCACACCATTTCATCTTCAGCAACAGTATAGTATAGGCTTGTATCGCTTTACAGCTGGCTTTGCTTTGTTAGCAAATTTGGCATGGCTCTATAGGTTGTATCTGTAGATGCTACTAAGCTCATTTGAAAGCCACCGTAATGCTTTGTTTATTTATCCGTCTCACTTGTTATCGGGGCTTGTTTTTAAGTGGAGTTATACAAGTTTAACTTAACATTTAAGGAATATAGCATTTTATAAATTCTAATGACTGCTGTATAGCGGTTTCTCCCAGATTTGCTGTAGATATAATCTAGGATCAGTGGGGTGATTTATTTATGAGCCCCTTTGAAGAACCAACAGAAATTGGCCCGGGACTTGGCACATGTGATGATTTCTAGTCTGTGGATCCCTAAGATCTGCCACAAGTATCTCTAGATGGAGCTATTTAAACTTGTCTCTTATAAACTAAAGCTATAAGAAATGAAATCAAAGGAATGTGCCTATATTGTTTGCTTCTAGGAGTGTAGGCCATGATTTTTAAACATTTTTCTTTCTTTAAAAAAAAAAATTTTAATGTTCATTTATTTTTGAGACACAGAGAGACAGAGCGTGAACAGGGGAGGGGCAGAGAGAGAGGGAGACACAGAATCTGAAATAGGCTCCAGGCTCTGAGCTGTCAGCACAGAGCCCGACGCGGGGCTCGAACTCACGGACCATGAGATCATGACCTGAGCGGAAGTCGGATGCTTAACTGACTGAGCCACCCAGGCGCCCCTAAACATTTTTCTTTAACATTTAAAAAAAATTTTTGAGAGACAGAGAGTGAGCAGATAGGGGGCAGAGAGAGAGAGGGAGACACAGACTCCGAAGCAGGCTCCAGGCTCTGAGATGTCAACACAGAGCCCAACGCAGGGTTCGAACCCAGAAACCGTGAGATCATGGCCCTAGCTGAAGTCAGATACTTAACTGACTGAGCCACCCAGGTGCCCTTAGGCCACAATTTTTGAAGATTGCTTAATGCTGGAGATTCTTGATCCTGTGCACTGACTTCTTTCTTCTCTTTTTCTTTTTCCTTACTATGAAAGCTAGCTATGCCAGTAAATGCTGTGTATGAGCTATATAATTCCTTTTTGGTCTGATATAGTTGAGACCATTCACAATAGCTTTTTTACTTAAATCATTGTTTTTCCTAAAGGATCCTAGGTGTTTTTCTGATCAAAGTAGCAAGCACTGATTTGTGGAATGGTAGACTTAAAAAAAAAAAAAAACTATACCAATACACTAGCAAAAACAAACAAATCTACCAAATATGCATAAGTAGTAGAAAATCAATTATGGTTTTTTATTTTAATGATGAGCAACATGGGTTTCAGCTATAGAATAATACTTATTCTTAAATAATAATGTGTATTGTATGTATAGAGGGAGGCAGAGGATATAGAAAGAATAAAGATAAAGAAAGGATAAAGATAAAGAAGGATAAAGAAGGATAAAGATAAAGAAAGATAAAGAAAGGATATAGAAAGAGCTACTATGTGTGTGTGTATATATATAACACACACAGTATTATATATACATAAATTACATATATATGCACAGTATTATATACACAGTAAATACACAGTATATATTCTCTGTACTTTTTGTATACTTTTTAATATACACACATACACAGTATTATATACACAGTATATACACAGTATATTATCTCTGTACCTTTTATATACTTTTTAATCCTCAAAACAAGTCGATTTTTTGTGCAGTTACATATGAGTTATTATAAGTTAAATAGAAAATGTTGTCTTTAGCCCTTGGACATGCTATTTAGTATGTGTCTTACGTGATATACTGAATCCTCACTATAGGTTAAATTCTGTAATTTAGCCTGCATAACCAGATCAAATGCCTTGCATTTTATGAAGACTTTCATGGTTTTTGAGCTTGTTGTTCAAGGAGCTTTCCTTGAAGACAGACGCTATGTCCTGGTCATGATTATATGCCTAGTATCTAGAACTATCTTATCCAATATGTTTGTCATTAGCCACACGTGACTAATTAAATCTTAATTAAAATAAGGTAAAATTAAAATTTCAGTTTTTTCAATTGCATTAGGCACATTTTAAGTGCTCAGTAGTTACCACATTGTTGCTGGTAGTTACCCTAGCAGATGAACATTATGTGAACATATCCATCTTTACAGAGGGTTCAACTGACAGCACTTCTGGTACAATGATTTGTCCATGAATCCCTTCATCCGTTGGACTCATCAGTATTTACTGAGTTCCTTTTTTGATATAGGCGTTGTCTAGACACAGGAGATTGAGTGGAAAACAACAATAAACAAACATAAAAACCCATTATGGTATCTCTGCAACTGAATCCTAGAATTTTGTGGGGACAATAGAAATTAAGCAAGTCACAGTCAATGGGCACATGTTTAACAATTCACTGTTTCAAATTCACTGTAAAAAAAAAAAAGCCCCTTATGGAATTATCTGCGTAGAGTTTCCTACCATTCAGAAGCACATTACAGAGAAAATATTTAACCTGCCCTTTTGTCTTCGAGCTTAGAGCAGGAGGGTTTCTAGGCATTATTGACACCAGAGGTACAGTAATCTATTGCCTTCTTCCTGGAACTGCTAAAGGGATAAGAACTTGGTAGGTTTTATAACTTATTCATAAATAATTTTTTAAAAATTCACAAAATTTTCTAGCTCAGATGTGTAGCTCAGATGTGTTCTAAACCGTATTTCCCCCTAGAAGTGGGAGGAGAAAGAAAGCATTTAACACAGCAGGAGGACTATTAGTGAGCCTAAGTAGGACTCAACATAAGCAAATTTTTGCTGATTTCCTGTGCCCATGGTCTTGGGGGCTTTTTACTTCATTTGCTTTCATTATTTTCCTCTTGTCCTTTTAGAAAACCTTTAACATGCTTTCCAACGTCAATGTCAGACAGGGAATCATAAAGAAGCCTCATAAAGGATTCTACACCATTATGTGATGATAATATGCTAATTATCTGAGAATCAGCCACAGTTCTGTTGGTAAATACAGAGGACTCACTTCTGCTGTCAGCTGCACGAGCAGATAATGCAGCTGTAAATTTTCTGAAAATTGGTGTGATCCTTATTTTAAGTCATCCCAGTGGCTAGATTATATTCCTTGAGCAAGTTTGGAGAGGTGTTTATGCATGGTTAGTGTCTCTGAAAAAGCTACACATTGGATAGGCTTCCTCTCAGCACTGAGCAATGAGACCATGGTTGCTGACAAAGAGGGGTGGAGACGCAATAGCGACGTTCTGTGTCAAGAGTGGGCACACACTTGGAATCTTTGGATTCTAAGACAAAAAGAACAATTCTGTAACTGAGGATGATGTCACTGAAAGTAAATTCTTGTGCCTCCCAACATTTAGGGCAGTCCAGGGTTTGACTTTGGGCTTTTGCACAACTACATGTAGATTCTATAGGAGGAAAATAACAGGGAATTTCAAATAAGACTAGAAGTTTTCTCTGCTTACGGGTATGATTTTACTTATTTAAGTAATTGAAAATGACTTCTCCTGAAAATAATTTTTAAATGAATTAATTCCACATTGGGCGAAACTGAGTGAGCTGGATTTTTATCCTTCAAGCTTATGTACAGTTTTAATCATTTCTAATTTTTATCCATTTACTTAAAATTTTATATTCCCTGTAGGACATTTTGTTTAAAGCCCACAAAAGAAACACTAATGGCAAAAATACATGTTAACAGCATAAAACGATAATAATCCTTTTCATCAGATCCATAAATTGAAAATGCATCTGATTTAATTTTTTTTATTGTTTATTTATTTTTGAGACAGAGACAAAGCGTGAGCAGGGGAGGGACAGAGAGAGAGAGGGAGACACAGAATCTGAAACAGGCTCGAGGCTCTGAGCTGTCAGCACAGAGCCTGATGTGGGGCTCGAACCCATGAACTGTGAGATCATGACCTGAGCCGAAGTCGGACACTTAACCGACTGAGCCATCCAGGCGCCCAGAAAATGCATCTGATTTAAATTTATGTGCACCACGTGATGATACCTTTAGTATCATAAAAAGCAATGTTAAAAAGAAAAATTATGTCTAGTTTACTCTTTCATTTCATAGCAAATAACACTTTTTATATCTTCAATGGTTTGATAAGAGGGCCTTGAAAATAATAGTCTAGAACTTTTTCATGCCGTCTTATAGTAACTAAGCATGGAAATTACAAGAAATAATTCAGAAGGCAAGAATTCAAAATATCATATATATACAAGCACATATTTGTCTTATTTTGATGCTAAAACTGTAGCTAATGTTCAACTGTTATTTTTTTCAATCTGTGTTTATACAATTTGGCCCATGAAAACAGCATGAGAACATAAGACAGTTTAATATTTACTCAAATCATAAATAATTTAAATACATTTTCCCCTTGAAAATATCCTCTTTAAAGTGTAGAAAAAAAAAGAGTGTGTATCATGAATATTATTAAAATCACATCAGATAAATTATTAGTATAATTTATAATTGTTTATTGATCTAAAAGATTTTAGATCATAGGGCGCCTGGGTGGCTCAGTTGGTTAAGTGTCCAACTTTGGCTCAGGTCATCAGCTCATAGTTCGTGGGTTTGATCCCGGCATTGGGTTCTTTGCTGACAGCTCAGAGCCTGGAGCCTACTTCAGATTCTGTGTCTTCCTCTCTCTCCTCCCCTCCTCAGTTCACGCTCTCTCTCTCTCTCAAAAATAAATAAACACTAATAAAATAAAATAAAATAAAATAAAATAAAATAAAATAAATGAAAAGATTTTAGATCTTTTTTATAACTCCTACAAATTGATGGAGTTATTTTAGAAATTCCTAATAGAATGGAGTTTCTATATTATAATTACTCTGAAATGGGTTTGTATGTCACACAAAATTGAGAGATGATTTAATAAACCCTTAGACATTTTTGTTATATGTATTTACTATTAGCTTTTACATTATCTCTTTTCCTCTTTACTTTCTGTTTTAAAAATACATTATTTAGTCTTTCAAAAAAGTCCCAAGTCTCTTGAAACGTGGACTTGATCCTCCTCAACATATCTGAGAACACTGAAGGCCAATTCCCAGAATCCAAAACAATTGCCATTTTGGCTTCCCTATTCAATGGACACGCCTACCTAACTCTCAAGTTGTGCCTTAAAATACATCCCACTTCAAGAAATGACAGGATATTTTAATTTTAACATTTCTTTTATGGCCAGAAAATGATGGAATGGAAATCTAGGGCTTGTTGTGGACATTTGGTGGTGGTAATACTGGTTGGCACCCAAGCATCTACATGCTTTCCTATTTAAGGGAATTTCTTAATTGTTGTTGAAGAGTCTCAGACCTTTAGGGCGAAGACATGTGAACTATGCTTTATCGGTTGGGTGTTCCTGGTCAGGACTTAGAAAGGATACAAAATTAAAGGAGTGATTTACATTTCATGCACAGTAGCAGTGGAATAATTCACTGGCAAAGCACTGGTGGTGGTCTGGGAAGTATCCTAATGGAAGGGTGCCTGTGGTGTCATCCAGGCTGCCTGGCCTTCTTTGGTTCCCACTGGACTTTTGAGCATTATTTTTGAAGCTTCCCTATGGATTATATAAGCTAGTCCATTATTTTCTAATAATGAAAATTTTCCTGTTTAAGATAGCTGGAGTTAGTGTCATCTAAACTTGAGAATCCTGCCTGATGCAACTTCATATTCTAGAATTCAGAATTTAATTTTACTATTTTTTTTTTCCTGGAGAATGAGCTGTGATGTTGACATCTCATGGAGATGTCCTATTTTCTAGGAAAGCTTCCCTCTCATAAATATGGCATTTCAAGTGGTCATTGTGAAAATGGCTCCAAGAAGCCATTTCCCTCAGCTGCTCTTGGAGAAAAGTTAGAGGATCCTGGAGAGTCAGGTTGAAAAATATGGTATATGTGTCTGACTCATGGCTTCTTACCCACTGTCCTGTCCATCATGACTGCCATGTGACAGTCTGTGACTTCTTCTTGCCTTCTAGACTAAAGCTATCTGATAGAAAATAGTAAAGAACTACTTCCCATTCTCTCAAAGCCCAGATGTCACAGAAAAAGGAATAAAGGTAGCTGGGAGAAAGGGGGTTTGCTGAACTAAATTCAGTCAGAACAAGAGGAGGAGCATATACCAAAACAAAATGAAAATATTAATATTTTAGCATTTATTTTGTGTTAATATGAAAGTGTGGATATTAACACTGACATTTTATTTTAATAGTGTCTAGAATAAAAAAAATAGTGATGTATAATACTTAATATATTTCAAATGTAAGAAGGCATCGATGAGTTAAAAAATATTAAGTAGAAAAAATGGTGAGGAATATGATATCATTTAAATATTAGCTGATGAATTATGAACATTATCTGCAGAATAAATTTGGAAAAATAAAGTATTCTAAAAGTAAAACTAGACACTACCAAAAATGAAAAAAATTAATAATAAAAATTGGAATACATTTATGAAGTAATGATTCAGTATATTAGAATATATTATTTGATAGATACAGGTGGGATATATTATTTGACAATGGAATGTATTCTTTGAACTTTTGAAAAAGTGTGATCTTAAACAAATCTTCAAATGCACCTGTAGTGTCAAATTTACTCGTGAGTATATTTTCTTGTAAGTTTTTCAGCTGCTGAACCAGTCCTTTCTGACTTTACACTAGGAGGACATTGGTGAAGAGAGATACAAAGTAATGCTAGATATTGTTCTCTGATATTTTTATCTTAAAATAATTTCACCTCCTGTTTGAATCCTTGAAGATCATTTTAAATAACTTTTTTAGGAGCTACAAACTTTTTATTGAAATCAAGTTGTAGTATTATCAGTTTGTACTCATCTATATTTTTGGCTTATTTTCATCATGTGTGGATAGAGATTCTTCTATAGCACTCCCTGTATCTGTTTCAGTACAGTCATGTTGATATTCTACTTGTTTGAATTACAGTAGGAATTCAATTCAGGAATTCAATTACAGTAGGAATTCTTGCAATGGATGCTTTGCTCTGTGGATTTCTACTACCCTCCCCTGTAATTTGTTGAAGATGAGGGAGGTTATAGAATACTTTTAAAAAGTATAACTTTGTTTAATTTGAACTTTAGTGATGCATAAAATTCTCTAGATGATTTCTTCAGATTGTTTTTAAAATGGCTAAAACAATGGCATCCCACCAAGAGATGTATGGCATTTTAGAAAATAAAAATAGCCTGGGATACCAGAATGACAAAAATTTACATGACAGTCACTAAGCACCAGTAGCTGGCAATGTCATCAGACTGTGGGCAGGGGAGGTTAGCAGAGAGGATCATGGAATGGCATCCCCCTGAGAGACTTCCAAACCTATTTCTATACTCCAGTGACACTAGGACCAACCTACAGAAGGAGTCAAACCACCTGCTCTGATCATGTGAGAAAGTTGGAAGTGGGGAGGTGTTTGAAGTTGGAAAGCACATGGTAAAGATTGGCATTGCAAAATCACCAAAGGAAGCATGAAAATATAGCAATTATACTGCTTAGTGGACTAGCATTTATGCCCAGGATACAGCATTTGTGACTAAGGGTCAACTGGCATTTCTAAGAAGCCTCCTTATCAGCCAAGTTTACATACCTGTGTGTACATGTATGTATATACCTCAATAGCTAGATTGTTAAATAAGTCATTACATTTGGGAAGTAAGTATCTATTGACATACCTTGAACTTTATACCCTTAGCATTCTTACCACTTACTGTATTCTTACTGCTGTGTGTGTTGGGAATTAGCACTGTACTCTTACCATTGTGTGTGTTGGGAGGGTAAGGATGAATATCCTAGAAATTGAAGTATTAACTGAATCACTGAATCAGTGCTACATGGACTTGTGTTATCCCAGTTCTTACGTAGATGTATTCCCAGGATCATACCTCATTCTTCTTTTGTCATCAAATCTTGTGAAATATTGATAGGTCTCCAGTCAAAATTTATTCTGGTTTTCATTGACACAATGATGTTTAGCAATTTCTAAGACTCTAGTGATGTTTATATTTCCCTTCATTATGCCATATAACTTCTTCCAATCCACAGTTACCTACTGATTGTTACCTTTTTTGTTTTCTTGATCATTGCCTGGACGTGACTGAAGTGGTTATTATACTTGGATTTTAACATTTGGGATGATAATACATTCTGGAACTTTTGGAGTATCTCAAGCACATTTACACTTTCTTGTTACCCAGTGTGGTTAAATATTCATCAGAAAATAAAATAATGGCAGGGAATGTGGCCACTGTAGGGTAAGCAAATTTAGTGAGTCTACATTCAGCTGAGAAGAGCAAAGTGTGATGCCTTCATGTTCAAAGTCAGAGAGTGTAGGTTTGTGTTTGTTCTACTGCACCGCTTTAGTGGTCATGAGAACGATCTATGAGCTTTACTGCAAATCTTGTAATGGATTTGCATATTTAAACATAAAAACGTTGCCACAAATCACATTGTAATAAATCAGCACTGCATAGGGAGGTGCTCCAAGAAAAACATATGCATTTAAAACATGCCAAACATGACTTGTAAATGTCATCCAATAGGGTACTCACAAGAATTTTTAATTTCTCTTCACAAGGAATTTCTGAAACCCAAGATCCTGTGGTATAGGAGCATTATTTCTGTTCTGGTTCTAGTCTGGATTCCCTTCCCTCTGCTCCCTCCACCACTTTTTTTTTTTTTTTTTTTTTTTTTTTTTTTTTTTTTTTTTTTGCCTAGGCTATTTCAAGGGAGGAATGGGCTACTTTAGTAAATATTTTCTGATCACCTATGTGTCAGGCAACATTCCAGTCTTCAAATATCATTGCACCCGAAAGAAGGAATACTTTCCAGATTAACTGCACTTTGTGAACAGATTTCTCTGTTCAGAAGGGACTAGGGTGGCATTATTCTTCCTGGGCAGTGCATTCTCCCTGACAAAGCTCAGGATTTGAATGTTGAACTCCTGTTAACATCCTCTGGTAAAAGATGACAGCCCCCACACTGATCCATACATAGATCAAAGGGAGCGGCTCTTTTAAAAAAATGTTACATTCTTAACTTGGAATGGAGTAAAATGAACCCACGTAGCTTTCAAATGTCCCCCACAATGCCTAAAATCTGACAAACAAAAGAACGCTTGTTATTTCTTAGCAGTCTGTTAAGACGTTTAAAAAGCCTTGCCAAGGGAAAAGCAGCATACGAATGTATGGCACACCAAAAATCGTGAGAAGCCTATGCTATGCTTGACAGGAAGTGTTTCCAGCCCGGTTTTGACGCCCCTGTTGCTTTATTCTTGGTTTCTCGAAGTGTCACAGCCGACAGGAAATCTTCAAGCAGCAAGACCTTGTTAAGAACATTATCAACTTTTTTAAGTCATGGTGTAACAATAATGTTTTGAAATGACACCCTTTTAAAAAAAGTATTAAGTCTTTACTTCAGCTCTTACATTAATCTTTTGTACATTTGAAAGGAGTACCGTGTTCATAATATTAGTACAGGATCAAATGGAAACTCTGTTTCAGAGACAGGTATTGTAAAGTATGGATATTCATTGCATGCGCTTCCCCCAGACGGCTTTTTTACTTTATTCTCTTTGAATCTGTCTGTGAATATTCTATTTGAATGTATTGCCTGGGGAGAGGGGATGTCAAGGAGAGAGTTAAAATTATTTGCCCAAAATGGGTCTTTGTTTGTTTATTTGGTTTTAGGATGAGAAAGAACTCAAGTGTGTTTAATTGAAGGATACTGCATTTGTACATTTAAATTCGTATTTTGTCCGATTTTAACATATTCCTCACTCTGGCATACACAGTAATGAATGTCATGAGGCCTTGATTGCCTTCTTTCCAAAATAATAATTGTAAATTATGTTATACTATTTATTTAGCATCTCTTTATCCACTTAGCGAATTATCTGCATGTTGTATGCCTTTTGTCATTTCACTGCTCATTAATATGTTTATCACGGAGGAGGTGGGACAATACAAAGTTATAAAACAAAACTCGCTAACTTTTCTTTGTTGATAGCATTGGCAAGAGATTTAGAAAAGGCTGTATCTGGCATTTGACCACCGTCGTGTCCACAGAAACGGAAGCAAGAGCTTCTTTGAAAATGGGAGCAATGCCCAGGAAGGAGGAGCAGAAAGAAGGAAAGCAGGTGAGTACTGTCTGTCAACAGCACCAAATGTCCATGTTGGGTGTGTGGTTTGATTGCTTATGCAGTGTGACTTCAGAGGAATTTCTCAACCTCTCCTTCTACACCAGAAAATCTTGCTTGAAAAAAAAAAATTAAAGACTTTTATGCAACAACCAGAAATCAGGCTCAAATCTCTTGCAATTAGTATTGGTGACATAAATGGAGTCCAAAGTACAGATTACCATACCAGGATTCTGTCCTTCAGATAGATTATGAAGAAAAGCTTGTTTTAGGAATGGAAGGAGAAAACAAAAGGATGCAAGAATCTTAAGGAAGGAGAAGGCAATAGTATGTGAATCTGGATGGTGAAGGAGCATGGAAAAGGAGACAAAGGCCAAGAAGTATTGTCCCAATCAGTTCAGGGCCAGTCCTACCCATATGCTCAGGTGATCTAGAAAGAAAAGGACTTTCCACAGAGTTCTGATTGTCATAAACATTTGCAATATATTTTACGCATTCATTCTTAGCATCTATTTGATGTGTTGAGTTTTCTTGTTTGTTCATGTACCTTTCTTGTTTGAAAAGAAATACATTCATTTAAAAATGTCATCCCTGGGGCGCCTGGGTGGCGCAGTCGGTTAAGCGTCCGACTTCAGCCAGGTCACGATCTCACGGTCCGTGAGTTCGAGCCCCGCATCAGGCTCTGGGCTGATGGCTCAGAGCCTGGAGCCTGTTTCCGATTCTGTGTCTCCCTCTCTCTCTGCCCCTCCCCCGTTCATGCTCTGTCTCTCTCTGTCCCAAAAATAAATAAACGTTGAAAAAAAAAAATGTCATCCCTTTAAGAAGTCCTACCACTAAGGAGAAGTACTTGGTTTTTTCCCATTATATTAACCTCAAAACATCGTTTGCATAAATTCCACCTAGTATTATAGGGATAAATAATATAGAAATCATATCATTTAACCTTTATAATACTATAGAGATTAGAGACAGACTTGAATGATTGGTAAAAATATGGTCTGAGAAACAGACTTAGCGTTCATTACTGACTTTGTCTTTATAAATTGTGTGACTTCGGACATGTTTCTTTTTTTTGTCTTTTAATTTAATTTATTTTTTTTTAATTTACATCCAAGTTAGTTAGCGTATAGTGCAACAATGATTTCAGGAGTGGATTCCCTAATGCCCCTTACCCATTTAGCCCAACACCCCTCCCACAATCTGTCCAGTAACCCTCTGTTTGTTCTCCATACTTATGAGTCTATTATGTTTTGTCCCCCTCCCATTTTTTATATTATTTTTGCTTCCTTTCCTTTAGGTTCATCTGTTTTGTCTCTTAAAGTCCTCATATAAGTGAAGTCATATGATATTTGTCTTTCTCTGACTAACTAATTTCTCTTAGCCTAATATCCTCTACCTCTAGTTCCATCCATGTAGTTGCCAATGGCAAGATTTCATTCTTTTTGATTGCCAAGTAATACTCTATCTTCTTTATCCATTCTTCCATCGATGGACATTTGGGCTCTTTTCATACTTTTGCTATTGTTGATAGTGCTGCTGTAGACATGGGGGTGCATGTGCCCCTTCGAAACAGCGCACCTGTATCCCTTGGATAAATATCCCTTGGATAAAGTAGTGCAGTTGCTGGGTCGTAGGGTAGTTCTATTTTTAATTTTTTGAGGAACCTCCATACTGTTTTCCAGAGTGGCTGCACAGCTTGCATTCCCACCAACTATGCAAAAGAGATCCTCTTTCTCTGCATCCTCACCAACATCTGTTGTTGCCTGAGTTTCAAAGTTAGCCATTCTAACAAGTGTGTGGTAGTATCTCATTGTGGTTTTGATTTGTATTTCCCTGATGATGAGTGATGTTGAGCATCTTTTCATGTGTCAGTTGACCATCTAGATGTCTTCCTTGGAGAAGTGTCTATTCATGTCTTTTGCCCATTTCTTCAGTGGATTATTTGTTTCTTTGGGTGTTGAGTTTGGTAATATAGATTTTGGATACTAACCCTTTATCTAATATGTCATTTGCAAATATCTTCTCCCATTCTGTCGGATGCCTTTTAGTTTTGCTGATTGTTTTCTTTGCTGTGCAGAAGCTTTTTATTTTGATGAGGTCCCAATAGTTCATTTTTGCTTTTGTTTCCCTTGTCTCCAGAGACTTGTTGAATAAGAAGTTGTTGTGGAAAAGGTCAAAGAGGTTTTTGCCTGCTTTCTCCTCGAGGATTTTGATGGCTTCCTCAGACGTGTTTCTTAACTTACCTCTCCCTCAGTTTTCTTATCTGTAAATTTGTGATAGTAATACCATGTCATGAGGTTAAGGGGATTAAATGAGATTATATCTGCAAAGCACTATGCACCAAGCTTGTCATCGTTTAAGCACTAGTTAAATGAATAGGAGCCCTATGGTTGATGGTGGTGATGGTGGTCATGATGAGTTATAAATGTTTTAACCCAGCAAGTATAAAATCTTCAAATTAAGGGACTATGTATGTCTTAGCTATTTTTTTATAATTAAAAACTTATTTTTAAAAATATATTAATTTAAATTCAAATTAGTTAACATATAATATAGTGTTGGTTTCAGGAGTAGAACCCAGTGATTCATTACTTACATATAACACCCAGTGCTCATCCCAACAAGTACCCTGTTTAATGGCCATCACCCATTTATCCCATCCCCCCTCCCATGTACCCTCCAGCAACCTGCTAGTATTTTCACAAAATGTAGCGTCAAAATTGCACATGGTACAGAAATATGTGCTGAATTAGTTAGGCAGAAAACCTTAGAATCTTAAATTAATTGGAGACAGTTTTTTTTCAGCTTGTGAGAATTGTTAACAATGGAATATTAGCAAACAAACGTAGTTGGATTGAAATTTTTAATGACTTCAGTTGCTAATAAAGAGTTACCAAATGGACGTCCTTTGGAAACTGTATTTATTTGTAAGATCACAAAGATTGAAGTTGGCAGGTTAATTGACACGGAGCAGTATTTCTAAGGTGTTTGAAAATGATTCTCATAAAGTAGATTAAAATTTTCTTTGTCTATATTCATTTTACATACCGTTTGTTTACAGACTTTTTATTTTTTCTTCTTATTTTACTCAGAAGACACTAAGGAGCACAATAACCACATTTGAAAGACATTAGATAAATTTTTAATATGAGTGGAAATGAAAGGAATTGAGAATTTATGTCTGAAATAATAGAAGATTATGGAGAAGAAGTAATATCAATCTTCAAATATGTGTAGAATGTTGATATGTGTGTGTCAGTCAAGATTGTTTTGACTGCAGGGAACAGCAAATCCTACCTAAACAAACTTAAGAAAAAAATTAAATGTTTTAATTAATATAATTGAAAACTTCAGGGAACTAGCTCCACCTTCACACTTGGCTGGATATTTTAGGACCCTGTCACTCTTTCTGTACTGCCTTTTTCTGTGTTGACTGCATTTTCGGAGATGCTCTTGTTTCCCGTGGACAAAATGGTGGCCAGAGGGTCTACACTTTCAAGTCTACCGGAAAGGTCACTGAGTGTTTTTATTGCTCAACCATTCAAAGCAAAAGTCCTGGCCTGAATTAGATTTTGTGCTCCTTCCTGAATTAATAACTGTGGTCATGGGAGAATTGTTTACATCCATGTTGAAATCATAGGCCCACACCTGGAGATAGTAACAATCAATGGCACAGATCTAAACATACTGAAACTTGGTGAGGGGTAGTTCTCCAGAGAAAAACCTGGGTGCTGTGTTCTGAAGTAAAGGAAGACAATGGATAGCTTACCATACCATGAAAGCCGGGACCCCGGTTTTCTGTATTGTTCCACAGGACAGAACTGGAATCAACTGGAAGAAATAAGGAGGAGGCAGATTTGGGTTTAGCAGGAGCAGGAACTAAGAATTTAGGACTCACACAGAAGTAGCCCACCTCAAAAGTTAGAGGCCTGCCTGTGAAGCTTGCTTGCCCTCAAGCTCAGGCTTGGTGACCATCTGTCGTAGACTGGAGTAAATGGTCTTTATGATTTTTTTCCCTCCAAGTTTGGATGAGATGAAGAGACCATATGCTAAATCCTTTTGAGGTTAGATGTGTAAAACATTATTTCCAAGGGACTTGCTTAATGAGAGCACAGAAGGCCATGGAGGAAGAGGCTTCCTCAGAATGTGACATGCTTCACTGAGAATTCAGATGTACACAACAGTGATGTTCATATACTGTTTTGTAGTACGTAAGCTTCAAATAGGTTTCTCATTATTATTACATTATTAATATTATTTTTACAAATTCCCCATGTAAGGAAGATAATACATTAATCTCTCTAGTCTCATAAAATTCAATCTAACATTCAATCTTTTAACATGTTTTGTGGTCTGAATGGTTACTTGGAATACAATACCATTTTATTTTCACAAAAGGGAGCAAACCCACAAAAGTGATTTGAGAAGCTTATGATTAAGAGTCACTGCTTTAGGTCTTCAAAAAGGTTTCTGTTCATAGGGCTATAAACCGGAAGTGGAACAGAGCCAGTAAGTTCCGGAGGTGGAACAGAGCCATTATTCAGCCTTGTTTATCTACCAGGTGCTTTATACAACTTTATCTCATGGAATCCTCACATTATAATTAGCTCCATTGACATGTGGAAATCTCAAGATTTAAAGATCATTGCTTTGTCTGTGTTGTTATTCAACAAAATGTAAGACCTTGCCCTCAGGTCATACTCCTTTGTAACTGCAGAGTCTAGATTCAAATCTGGATCTATCCATTCCTAAGTTCATTCTCACCATGTCACCTGTGTGAAAAAGAGATGAAAAATACAAACCTGCTTCTTGTCAATTCCTGAGAGTACTAGGAAGTTCATTGTTTCCTATTTACTAGATATTTCTGATGATGTTCAAACGCAGTTGCATAAATTGGAGGGATGGCACTACAAGGAAATTAATAAGTGCATACTCCACTAAGGTGAAAGTAGAAATCAGAATTGAATCCGTAATTCAGTAAAGGGTACAGAAAAAAACTGGTAATGCATTAAATAGTTTTGAAAGATAATGGCAATTGTTGTTGAAGGATTCAGTATCCAAAATTATTACCTTATATTTCCTCTACTTTTCATATTCCCTTTTTCTCTGAAATTTTAAAAGTAAGCCCATTTAAAATTTGTATGTGGATTCAAAACTATTTTTCTCTATTGAAGGGAGGAGAACAATAGCTTGTTTTGAATTTTTATCTTGTTGTGAATTTGCTGCATTAATTTCTAGCCAAAGGTTTTATAACAATTCAAAAGGAAAGTGCATTGTTGAAACACTTTTACTACTTAACATATTGAAGAGTTAATTGTAATATAATTTTCCTGGAAAGGTTAATTGACTTTCTTCCCCACAAATAATAAGATGTGAATATAAAAAAGGAAAAGACTATTAGCGCTCAACTGTAGGCTGTGAGGGCTTCAGTTTTAAACGTAACAGTTCACATACATAAAGTTGTGATTTCATGAAAGTAAATTGTTGTCTTCTATATGAAAGCTTTGATGTATATCTGTGTCAGAGAAAGGCTTTTGAGAGTTTTCAGGGAACTAGGTTTGAAAGAGGTAACATCCCAGCACAAACGCAAGGGATGGTGAAAAGAGGGATCTTGGAGAGTCATCTCCTGCTTGAAGTCTGTTGGAAGGATTTTTTTTTTTTACATTTACCAGACCCTTGGTAAATGAACCTTTTTTGCATTGGACATTTTATAGGATATTTATTTAAGTTTTATTTTTCTTTTTATTTACTTTTTACTTTTTTTTTTTTTTTTTAGTGTTTATTTATTTTTGAGAGAGACAGAGACAGAGTGTGAGTGGGTTGGGGCAGAGAGAGAGGGAGGCACAGAATCTGAAGCAGGCTCCAGGCTCTGAGCTGTGAGCACAGAGCCCGACGTGGGGCTAGAACTCACGAACCATGAGATCCTGACCTGAGCCAAAGTCAGTTGCTCAACCGACTGAGCCACCCAGGCGCCCCTGTTTTTATTTATTTTGAGAGAGAGATAGAGAGCAAGCAGAGGAGGGGCAGAGAGAAAGGGAGACAGAATTCTTAATTTTTAAAAAATATTTATTTATTTTTGAGAAAGAGACAGTGCAAGTGGGGGACAGGAGAGAGAGGGAGACACAGAATCAAAAGCAGTCTTCGGCTCTGAGCTGTAAGTACAGAGCCCAACACAGGGCTCAAACTCACAAGCCTTGAGATCATGAGTTGAGCTGAGGTCAGATGCTTAACTGACTGAGCCACCCAGGTGCCCCAGAGAAGGAGACAGAATTCTAAGCAGGTTTCCTGTTGTCAGTGCAGAGACTTATGCAGGTTTGAACTCAGGAACCCTGAGATCATGACCTGAGCGAAAGTCAAGATCCAGACCCTTAACCAACTGAGCTACCCAGGTGCCCAGAACAGGATATTTGATAGAATTTACAGCTTGCTGTGGAAAGTTAAAGACTCTTAGGAGGTTTTGGTTGAAACATAAGGAATGAAGAACAATTTTTTACCTGGTCTTCAGTCTGACTATGGGAAATAATGAGGAATAACACATTTCTTAGTTTTTCTTTGGGGGGGCAGCTATTTAAAAATGAAGGGCACATATGTCTTCTAAGAAATCATGAGCAGTATGGCCAGGATAGGGATGAACTACAGTAAAGGGTCTAAGTGATACCACTGAGGATAACAGCAAGAGAATAGACTGTATGTATTTATGTTCTATGTGGAGACTTCCAGCCTGTGTACTTGGGCAGTTTACTTCTTCAACTGTAAAATGGAGTTAAACAGGAAATATATTGTGGGGTTGGTATAAGAATCAAAAGACATAACCCATACAAGTGTCCAATAGACAGCAGAGGTGTAATAAATTTTTATCCAACTTGATTGAAGTAACTCAGAGAATTAGAAGGACCAGGAAATCACTGGGGAAGATTCTTAACAAGAAACTTAATATTTATGATTGATCATTGTTTCGGCAATATTGAATGTAATTATTACAAATTGAAGAGCAAAAGCTTAAGTGGTGGAAGACCTAGGTTCTGGTAACAGTTACTAACTAGCTACATAGGACTTAGGCTAGATTAGATGTAAGATACTATCTAGATCTTATTGTAATTTTGTTAATGTTTATATTTATTTTGGAGACAGACAGACCCAGAGCATGAGTTGTGGAGGGGTAGAGAGAGGGGGAGACACAGAATCGGAAGCAGGCTCCAGGCTCTGAGCTGTCAGCACAGAGCCGGATGAGGGGCTCGAACTCGTCAACTGTGAGATCATGACCTGAGCTGAAGTCGGACCCTCAACTGACTGAGCCACCCAGGTGCCCCAATCTAGATCTTATTTTAAATGACACTTTAGAATATGAATTTTATTTTTTTGGCCCACATATTATACATACACAAACACACAATCCATTTCACATATATCACAGAGCATTTGCTGAGTACCTAACTCTGTGCAAGGCACTGCACTAGTCAACTTTCTGACTTGGATGACTGACAATGGAAGGTAGAATGGGGAACAAAGAAGTTTAGCTCTAAAAATATTATACTCATGGAGTTTATAAGCAGAGTTTCTTTTAGATGAAATTCGATTCTCTTGCTGAAGAGAGATCTGGGCTGAAGAAAAATGCTTTGGGATTCGAAACCATGCAGCTAGATGAGCTTCTGGGGTACTCCAACATTTGAGGACTGAGCAGAAATAGAATGCTCTCAAGTAATTCTGAGAAAGAGTTCCTAGGGAGGTGGGAAATTTTAGGAGAGATCTGGAACATGGAACAGGGCCTGATAGGAGAGAGTTTCTGGAAGGGGGAATGGGCAAGTGGTGGGGAGAAACAAAGTAAGATATGAATTTAACAATTTGAGAGTATTCTGATATCTGTAAGTAGGGCAGTCTTTGTGGAAAAGTCAGGATGGAAAAAGGTTAAAGCAGATTGAAAAATGAACAGCTGTTAAAAAAAATCCAACCAGAATGAATTGTTACCTTGAAGTTAGATCACGAAGGCAAAAAGATATTGTGCAATATTCCAATGGGGACCGTGGGATAGAATGTTAAGAGGATCACAGATATCGAGATTAGATTCCAGACTTTTAGTGTGTATAGTTTTCCTGGTTTTTCATTATATCCCTTTAAGATGGAAGGACCTAAACTTCTACTTTATTTTAATTTCTATGGTTAGTGCTATTCAATCTACTCAATCAACACTTAGCAGGTAATAGTTTCAGAGATTCTGCAAATGCTTTATAGTGCTTATGCATTTGACAATGAATTAGGCAGACTTAGGGTCAAACAATGATATAAACAGGTATTGAAATGTGTGATTTGATTGTGTCTCTATAGAATCTGCTTTAGGCAAATGTTGTTCTTTTTCCTTGAAAGAGTAACAAAGCAACTTCCTTTTATGGGGATTTGACAGGGTTCATTTCTATTACACCATAGCCCCAGACTTTGGGATACCTTCTATAGTGAACTCTATGTGGGACCCAAGGAATTTAACAAAAATCCCCTACCCCTGGACAAGCAGAGCAAGACTAGCTCCATTTTGTGCTACACCCACCATCTCATGTATAAGCCCCACTTGACCTACTTATTGCTTAAGACACTCCCCCACCCTAGTTAAGCCGCTAAGCACACCCTTACTGGAAACAGGCTCATATAGGAGTGCAGAACCCCTAACCACCAAAGAATGTAAAACCCGCCTTTTGCCTGACAAACTTGCCCGCCAATTCTTAAACCCCGCCTTTTGCCCACCAAACTTATGCGCCAATTCCGACCAGAGTGATAGGCTAGTTCAAACAGTTACTATAGGATGAATTGTAATTCAATTGTCCACCTGCATGTGGACTGACATGACTATGCAACTTTCTATGCGTGTTACAATCTCAATGGCCACTGGCTCCTATAAAACTGCTACGCCTCTTAACCTAGGGGTCCAAGTCCCTGTTCCACTGTGTCGGATATACTTGGGCCCAAGCTCGAGCTTGCAAATAAACCCTTGTGTGTTTTCACAGGTATCGGCAACTTGGTGGTCTCTTGGATTTGAAATCGGGGGCATTACACTCTGGCCTAGTTCAGATTTATTTATTAATATGTCTTGAGCTTTTTCTGGGTTTTTTTTCCCCCCATGGAATGAATCGCAGAAGTGAAATGAGTTGTAACATTTTCCTGTGAGTTTAGCTTTGACCTCATGTGTTGATTGCCAACTCGGAAAAACGAGTAGTTTGGGTGCAGTACAGTCCTAATTGTTTTTGGAAACAGGGTGATAAGCACTGTGAGGAAAGTCTATGGCCATCTGATCTAGGAGGTCAGACCAGCAGGAAGGATGTAACTACAAACACCTTGCTGGTTTGTGGATATTTTCTTTTTTTTTTTCCTCTGAACACTCTTTTTTATTCTTTTTTATTTCAATATTTTAAATAAATGATGTATGGCAAAGGTGACCCTGCTCTTGAATACGCATGGTTCCTGTCCTGTAGGAGGGAAAACGATTATGGTGGCACTTTCCTCACATCCTTTTGTCTTCCTGGAATCTCACGTCACATGTTTGTAAGGGCAAAACCATTTTGAAATGTCTGCCAGTCCTCACACTGTGAAACAGTTTCTTTACTCTCTGAGCTTTGAGACCTCTAGATATGAAGACAACTCTTGTTGGGTAACATTTTAGAGAGAGAACCTATCCACTCTGAAATTTCACAGCAATCCTTATCTTTGTAAGGAAGAAACTCCAAGAACTGTAACTTATATTCGGTTTATCACAGTCATCAAATTGCTGAGGCTGATTCAAGAGGTACTAGTTAAGGCGCCTATGTGAAGGCTGTGAAAATAATATACATCTAGTTAAATGCTGTGTCCTTTGAAAATTTGAATTACAACTCAGCAAACAAGGATTTGGGGAGACTTAGCATACACATTTGAGCAGCCAGATAGGACAGGATTATACAAATTTAAGATATTTGCTTTGCTCTGACCGATTCATCGTGGTCCATGTATTTCTTATTTTAATTTGTGTAATAATAGTCAACCTTTATTGCACATGAAGCACTCTGGCTACAAAACAATGTAGGTATTAGCCTCTGTTGTTAAAGAGAATGATCTGTTTTTCAGGCTCTTGTGTGATTGTGAAGGAGTCTGCAAATATGAGGAGATAAAAAAAAAGGAGAGATAATCATGGTATTTAGGGGAGGGCAAAATATTATCAAGGGGTGGGTGGCTTATGTGGAATTTTGCATCGGCAAAGCTGGGATAAATCCCCAGATACTCTTAAAAACCTTTGATCTATGGAGTCCGGGAGGATGGGACAGATGGAGCACAAGCTCTCCCAGGTGGGCAGTGGGTGTCATAATGAAAGGAAGCCATGGGTGCCTTCCTTCTATTTTTTAAAAAATGTTTCTAGTTATTATGCTTTGGGGATGGTTTAAAGGTGGTAAGACAAGTCGGAAATATGAAGGTGGAATGTAAATCTGTTATTCTCCCATTACTGATTACTTCCTCATCATGTGCTCAAGTTGTTGTATTTATAATGTTCACCTTGGGAGCTTGTCGCTGTTGGCTTTGAAAAATGAATTCAGTTTACAGATTGGTTTTGGCCTGAGATAACTGCAATTTTTACAACTAAGAATGATCTAGTCCAGCTTCCAGTTCTATTGTTAAGGAAATTGAGGTCCAGAGAGGCTGAATGACTGGTCCGGGGACACACAAGAATCTATTGGCTGAGGAGATAACAAATTGGTATCCTGACTCCATTTAGAATTCTTTACACTGTTTCACAGTGCCACAGCCTATAATGATTTATCTGTGTGTGTGTGTGTGTGTGTGTGTGTCTGTGTGTGTGTGTGTCTGTGTGTATGAGTGTGATGTGCCACGGAATTGGATATAATGTTATATATGGCCCATGACACTTATGCAGGGGGCATTCTACCATGAAGTGAGCTTCTGCCGAAAGTGCTAAACTAAATAGTATTTGGGAGCTGTAAACTAACTTAACATTATACTTGAAAGCAAGAATACCACCTTTCTGCCTACAGAATTTTTTCACTAAACCTTTCTATATACAAATACAAATTTGCTTTAAGGAAAAAAATAAGCATTTCCTTTTAGGCTTTATATCTCTAACTTTCTTTGTTCTTTTGGTTCTTTTCCTTTCTTCCTTCTTCCCTTCCTTTTTTTCTATTGGTGGTAATGGTGATTTCTCACGACTATACAAAACATGTATCATAGAACATAAATTGTTATGTTCACAGTGGGTTTGAGGACATAGTATAGAAATGAATAAGTATAATAGCATCTACTCTTACCCAAAAATGTTTTGTCAAATATTTAATTTTATAGGGTGTTTTCTCATATATTCCCTCATCTAATGCTCACAGTACTTTGCAAGGCAGGTGTTTCTGTCCTATTTTATACACATAGAAATTAGGTATTAGTAAGGAAGCGCAAAGTCTAAGTGGGTATCTAGCACAAAATGGTGACTGGTAAATATCTGTTGCTTTTGTTAATAAGCATACAGTTTCATGCTCTGCAGAGTCTTGACAAGGAGCATTTCATGCCCAGGAGCAGCCATTGCATTAACTTCTGACAACTTAGTGAGGCTCAAAGAGAGTAAGAGAATATGTCTAGCATCCTCTTCCTTCTCTGACAACATACTGAATTTATGATGTGTATTTCTTAAAGTTCCCTCCTTCCATCAGGTTCCTTGGTTTCCTATGTGGCCTTCAGTGGGTCTAATAGAGCCTGCACATCAACTACGCTTTGATAATCCTTTCTTCATATCTTTCCCAGGTCACTTCCTACTCTCCTGCTCTCTGTGTCCCCATTTTCTAAGTTGGGTCAAGGTATTAATGACTGTTTTAATCATCTCAGGTAATAACATGTTTACTTTCTTAAAATAGTCCTTTTCCTTAAGAATGGAGACTATATCATGATAGGAAGTTTGTGTCTGAAATAACAGGAGACAGTTGGAGTAAGCATCCCTGAGGAATGGACAGTAGTCTCTCCTGTCCATAATTAGAGATTTCCTTGGCTACCTGCGTAGTCTCTCCTGTCCATAATTAGAGATTTCCTTGACTACCTGCTTCAAGAGGCAAAAACAGAGGCATTATTATAGATTTTGGAGAAGGTTACAAGGATCCGCTTTTCTTTTCATCTGATAAGTCCTGGAAATAAGATCGTGAAATACAGTGCCTGCTTTAGTGTTCCCATAAGTAACAGCTATGGCAAAAAAGTGGAGTCTCTCTTTCCGTTACAGATGATGGTTAAGACAAAAATACTTTATTTTTATTCTAGCTAAAATTATGGCATTATTAGATTGTTTTATTATATGGAAGCAAAAGAGAAAGGTAATATCATTGAATGTATAGGTTGCATGTGTATCTATATTTGTATGGGATGGGAAGGTGTGATAGGGAAACAAATGGCCCCAAAGATGTCCATGCCTTAATTCTCAGAACCTGTGAATATATTCATTTACATGGCAAAAGGAACTTTGCATGTGTGGTTGAGGTTAAAGACGATGAGAAGGAGAGATCATCCTAGATTGCTGTGATAGTTTCAGTGTAGTCAATACGTGTTCTTAAATGCAGAGGGCCTTTCCTGGCTGCAGAAAACAGAAGAGGCAGCATGAGGAGGACTCAGCCCTGCAAGTCACTAACTTTGATGGTGGAGGAATGGGCCATGTGCCGACAAGTGCCAAGAAGTTGGAAAAGGCAAGGGAATGGATTTACCCCCAGAGCCTCTAGAAATTAATGCAACCCATTTGATACCTTGGTTTAAGCCCAATAATACCCATGTTTAACTTTGACCTACAGAACTGTAAGAGAAGAATATTGGAAGAAAGTAACTGATCTATTAAGTCAATGTGATTAATCATCGAGTGAGGTTAAAAACACAAGTTAACATTTTTATAGTGCTTTTTGCGCACATGACTTTCTTTTTAAATAAAGTTTCAAGAGTCTAATATCTTCTTAACCTAATTTTGCAGAAGAAGAACTGAGATGCAAAAATGAACTAATTTGCTCAAGGTCATATAGCTGGTGTGTGATGCAGGTTGGATTTGAACTCAGATTGGGTGGCCTCAGAGTTTAGCTTTAAAATGAAGTTACAGTGTTTGTGCTCTTAAGTACCACACCAAAATTTATCATTACTCCCTTTTTGGTAAAACAAAAGTGCAAAGAAGTTTGGTTTCTTTCTCAGATTCATGGAGCCAGTGGGGGAACTTATGACCCTTCCATTTTGTTAAAAAATGCATTTTTTTGTCTTCCCTTCTTCCCTCCCTCCCTTTCTTCCTTCTTTCTTTCCTTCCCTCTTTCTTTTTAAAAAAACAATGCAGTTTGACATAAGTACAATGCGTTGTCTACTTGTTTATCTAAGTGTCAGAACAAGGGAAGCTTTTCTATCGAAACTATATTCTACTCATTTGAAAGTGTGGTAAAAAGAGTCTATGATCAGAGAGTTGGGATTTTATCCATGTTGCATTTTCTATTAACCTACTTTTATCCTCAAATAAAGAGTGAATATTTTTAAGTTATGCAAATCACTTATGCTTTTTATAAACTTTTTTTGAAATGCAAGGGACAGTGTGAAAACTGTCACCTCACAATTACTACCCAGAGACAACATCTTCCTGTGTTTCTTTAGTGCCCCAACCCCTTTAGTTTTCCATGATTAAATGCAGCATTCTATGGAATTTAGAATTCCTTTAGTCGTTTCCATTTAGTAGGTCAGCATAATCATTTCCCTTGTGTGAATATAAACTCTTCATAAAGATATCTTCCAATGGCAGTGTAGTATTTCATGTAAGTAACATAATTACTTAGCAGTTCTCCTATTACTGTGAAGAGAAGTATGTACAATAATTACTGTAAATGCTCCTATTGCTAATATATTTCTCTGATAAATAAGCTAAAGCATACATGTTTGTCCATATTTTTCTTGTTTTTATTTCACATTTATTTTCAGACTAGAGCTGCAGAAGCTGAATTATTAGATTAACAGGTAAGAACATGGTATCACACTCCTTCTCAGAGAGGTTATATCAATTTATGTTTATAGTTACAAGGCATGAGAGTGTTCACCTTGATATATCCCACCAGTAGCATTTAATTTTGAAAACTGTTATTTTAGGGGCACCTGGGTAGCTCAGTTGGTTGAGCACCCAACACTTGATTTTGGCTCAAGTCATGATCTCATGGTTCGTGGGTTTGAGCCTCATGCTGGGCTCTGCACTGTGCAAGCTTGCTTGGGATTCTCTCACTCCCTCTCTCTCGGTCCCTCCCCCAGCACACACATGTGGGTATACTCTCTTTCTCTCAAATAAATAAAGCTTAAAAGTAAAAATAGAAACTGCTATTCTACTCGACAGAAAATGTTTCATTAAAGAAATTGCCCCTTTAATTTTTTCACACTAACTTTCTCAGTGTGAAACTGAACAAAACAAAGTAATTTTCACCTGCTTGTTTTGTAGACAACAATTTCCCTGACATACAGTGCAGTCATAAAGTGAGTGCAGAAGAATGGCATTGACTTGAACTAAACCAGAAGCCAAGTTGGCACATTTCATGGAGAAACCGAACATGGGAGAAAAATAATGCAAACTTGAGAGTTACTAATGAAGACAAGCAAAAAAAAAAAAAAAAAAAGATCAGTTTACTAAGATGTTGAAAGATAGCAGAGACCAAGAACAAAATAATTACAATCTGGAGAATTATTTTCTTTTATATGTATTTTAGTTACCTTTGTATCAGCTTATATTTGTTTCCTCTTGATTAGTGGTACTCAGTGAATCAGGATTATAGTTTATCATTATAATCAAGAGGTCTGTTTATTAATTCCATGGATCTGGTTTTATTCTTGCACTATTGCTTTAGGAAATCTTAGAGTTGTGTTGTTTCGTGCTTTGTTTTGCTTTGGGAGACCTAGCACAGTGATGTACTTACCGTAGAGATGTTAGATTAGCAGTTAGTAACACAGGCTTTGGAGGGAGATAGGCATTAAAAAGCATAGATCTTAACCTTTACTAACCCTGTGTTCTTGGGCAAGTTATCTAACTCCTTAAAGTTTCAGTTTCCTTGTCTATAAAACTGAGATAAGAATAGGGCCTACATATGGTAAAGGCATTGCAAACAGTGACAGTGCTTAATACAAAGTCAGTAAATAGCTGTCACTGTCATTGTCATCATCATCATCATCATATCATCCCTTTCATCATTCTCACCATCACTGTTACTATAATCCTTTTACCAATTTGATTTTGTTGGTACTATGAGTTTTTGTTGTCTCAAGTAGAAAGTCTAGAAATTCTACTCTTCCTTATCTTTCTTAACGTTCATTAATTTGTCAATAAACATTTATCTGGAGTAAAACAGATAGAATCTGGATGCAAAGATCTTAATCTTGTGAAGGAGAATAGATAACGAACAAGCAAGCAAATAATATTTCGCATGTCAGAGAGTATTAAGAGTTATGGAAAGAAATGAAATGGGGCAAGGGAGACCGGGAAGGCCAAACATTGCAGCAGGGGTGACAAAGGGGAAAGATAAGTTATTATTTATCCAACGCGATGAAAGCCTCTGACCAATGACATTTGAGTTGTCTTGAACAGAATGAGAGAGAAGAAGGAAGCATTCTCAATGGTGGAAACATATCTTGTATGTTCGAGAATCGGCCAGAAGGCTGTGTGGCAGAGAGATAGTAATCCAAAGGAAGAGTAAAAGGAGGTGAGGTCAAAAGAAAGGGGAGATATACCATGTAGGGCCTTGAGGGCCATTATAAGGGCTTTGATTTTTACCCTTAGTGGGATGGGAAGCCACTGGACAATCTTGAATAGAGGGCAGAAGTGGGGTATATGATGTATGCGTGGGGCTTCTTTAATAACCCAAATGAGAGAAGGTAATGGCTTGGACCAGCAGAAGCAGCAACAGTGATAAAGGATTGGTTGGAGTATAAATATACCTTTTATCCATATTCTATTTTATGTCAAAAAAAAAAATATATATATATATATACACACACACACATACCCACACATACCTTGGATTGCGAGTAACTTGTTCTGTGAGTGTTCTTCAAGATGAGCAAACATTGCCAATAAATTTTAACTTAATAAACAAGCGATGTCTTACAGAACAAGTAGTATGTGATGCCGAATGTCACATGATCACAACTGAGTCAATGGTTCTTGAAATTCGCTTTGATATACAAGTGCTTTGGATTACAAGCATGTTTTAGTGACCAGCATCTTTGTGTGTGTGTGTTTGTGGTTATACAGCGATGTGTCTGGACTCAGGTACAGAGGGTTTGAATCTCATACATGATGTCAACATGATGTCAGAAGGAATATTAGTGAGTAGGAAACATATATTTCAAAGGCTTGCCAATTTTGCCAATGATAAGTCCTACAGCATTACCTTAAATATTTCATTACATTCCATTTTGTGATTGACATTAGTTCCTCAGAGAAAATATTTAAAACGTACACATGCAGCCAGCTCCAAATATATTGTGCCCTGTTTTTTTTTTTTTTTTTTTTTTTTTTTTTTTTTCATGAGACTCCTTTTCTCCATCTCTGGAAACCTCCATTCTGTTCCTTGCCATCCCAGATCCCCCACTTTGATGTCTCAATCAAGACTCTATTTCCTAAGGGTGTCATTCATTTATAAACACTTATTGACTGCCTACAGGAACAATCAAAGACCAATCAGTAGTAATATGTGACAACTGTCCTTAGGGGTTTACAGTATGCTTAGGAACAAAAGATAGCAGAAGACAGTGAGATAAGAGCTTATAAAAATTAGCTTATAAAGGTAAACTTCCCTGATTTTCCAGTTGAAGTGGAAGTTAGCTTATCTTTTTTTGATAACTCCTTTTTAGCTTCCAGCATGATTTGCTGAGGCATTTCTCCACATGAAGTAGAAGAATGCTTTTGTCTTACACTCAATTTCCATTTAGAGAGCTGGTGATCGCACGGGCTGTGGGAATGACTTTTTGGTAGTTCCTAGACTTTACATACGTACATCGGAGTGAGCTCAAATAGGCTTGGATGTTTAAGGTACACGGATGGTTATTATAGGCCTTGTGGGGAGGGATTTATGCAGCGTTGTGAAGAATAGGGCTTGTGAACCCCACAGATCTGAGAGGTGCTAGGAAACAGGATTGACAGGGGCTTGTCGGTAGGCTGGTAAGACCTTTCTTCGCGTGCATGTTTTTAGTCTTAGTATATTTGATTCATCTACTTGCCCCAGCATCTGCATCTTCCCATGTCTGTTTCCTGGGTGTTTGGTACATATTAGGTAAGCAGTAACTATGTTATTTAGTGAGTACATGTTGAACCAGCTACTTGCTGTTCCCTCAGCCTAGAATGCTCTTCCTCTACCCACATACATGATTTACTTCCTCCTATTATTCAGATTTCTGCTCGTCTATTATCTCATCTGAAATACCTTCCTTGGCCGTCCTGTCTAATATAGTCGTCTCCCACCGTTCTTCACCCCCTTACTTTTTTGTGTGTGTATTTGTGTACATGGCCATAACTAGCATGTGAGTTCTAGGAGAACTTGAAAACAGTTTTCTTCTCTGTTGTATACTGAGAGCCTGGAACAGTGTCTAGCTCAGAGTAGTGATCACCAATAGTACTGAATGGTAACAGAAAGAAAACAAAAACAAAAAGAATGAGACTCATTCCCTGTCTTCAAGAGGCTTAATGAATAACAGGGAACACAAATTTTAAACAATTCTAGGGTAATGAGAGGAATTATAGAAGTGGCTAGAAGATACCTTTAAACTACGGGGAAAGACCCATGTCAGTACTTGGGAGGAACGAGGTGGGGCTGAGTCCTGAAAGATAAGCTGGGCTGTCTGCCTGTTTTTGACTTTAGGTTGACTGCTACGTGTTGTCTATTTAGAGTCTAAGCTCCTGCTGTCCAAGGCCATGCGTGCTCTTCACCACCTTCTTTCAACATTGTTCTATGTGCTGCTTGGAGAGAGAAATGAGTATTTTGGGACTATCGTAATATATTCCAGGAGTGTAGCATCTCGATCCTGCTGAAGATACCAAGTCTGAAAGCTGAAACATGAAAATACTGCTCCCTCAGAGTCCCCCTTAATTAGGGTGTTGGTCACCACACTGTCTCTGTGGCAGCAGGCATGCTCTCGCTTCTCCTTGGGAGTAAAAGCAAGTGCATCTCCCTGGAGTCTGAGCCTTCCTTTGAGCACCCCCACCGCGGGCGGACCGAGAAGAGGCTTAGTGTGCTCCCCACAGCTCTCAGTTGTTAGCAGTGCCTCAAGGAGTCTCCAAGCAGGAAGACAGCCAGCATCTCTGAGAGGGTGTGGGAGTAAATATTTCTCTTGGATCTGTTTCTTTAGCTATAGCTAGCCTCTGGGAAACGTTTGAAGAGCCGCATCCCACATCAGAGATCAGCTTGTTGGCTGGCTGAAAATGACTCCACAATCCTGCTGATGGCATCTAGACTCTCTATAGCCGGTGCTAATGATGCACAGGCGTCTTTTCTTTAACGTCGCTCTTCTGCCTGAGTTTTGTCTCCTTTCTATAACTGGCTAAATGAAAAACTTCCAGATTGTTCTCTTGATATTCTCTGCAACAAAGCATTTGAAGACTGAGTCAGAAAACACTTGTTATATCCGGGCTCTGCGAATAACTATCTTTAAAGCCATAAAAGCTTTTCAGTGAAGCTTTCCGGTCCTTCAAATTAATACAATGAAACACAGACTTTGGAATCCAAAGCTTTTGACAAATTGGAGAAACGAATCAATATAAACATAACATTTACAACTGTAAGTTGAAAGACAGTAACTTGTGATGGATAGAGGAATCAAAAGAGGGAGACAAGAAATTTGATACCTCGTTTTGAATTGGACATTAGCAGGTTCTGGGATCTTGATAAATCGGTTAACCTCAAGGGGCTTTGGTTTGCATATTAATAAAATGAGAGGTTTTATCTAGGCCAGTACTGTTCAGGAGAAGTTTTTGTGATGATAGAATTGTTCTTGATTTACAATGTCCAATATGGAAGCAAATAGCCATATATATCTATTGAGCACTGGAAATGTAGTTAGTGTAACTGAATAAGTATGGGTTTTTATCTATTCAGTATTTATGATGGATATTTGCATTATTTGGGTGCTGGTAACCTGAAACCATCCTGATTATTTATATATATATATATATCAGTCTTGTGGGGACACGGAGGTCATCTCTCACTGTAAACATTAAAAGCCACATACTTGCTTTTCTAGCTTCCTTTGCATTCAGAGGGTGGACACACGATCTAGTCTCAACCGATATAACGTACCCACTCTAGTTTTGGAATAGAAGCTAATTAGCCAAAGAAGCAGAAGCTGAGAAGGATACATTCTGGAAAGGGTGCAGACACAATATCAAGTTTGCAGGGCAATGACAGTTGTTGTGGTGGGGGATCTCTTTCTTAGAACTCGTGACGGGCCAAACTCTGGTGTCCTTTGTTCACCAGTGGTTAGGTATAGCTTCAGGTAAACTAGTTAACTTCTCTAATCCACAAGGTAAAATCTGTAAAAATAAATATTCTCTGGGTACATGTAAGTAAATACGTTTGGTGAAGAGAAAGCCTGGGGGGAACATAAAATAAGCTCCTCAAAGTTTTATTTATTTCCTTTTTGTTTGTGTCTTTTGGGGAGGGAGCAT
The DNA here is from genome assembly GCF_022837055.1 of Prionailurus viverrinus. Classification (NCBI taxonomy): domain Eukaryota; kingdom Metazoa; phylum Chordata; class Mammalia; order Carnivora; family Felidae; genus Prionailurus; species Prionailurus viverrinus. The sequence continues at coordinate 131,777,882 of NC_062561.1, read as the reverse complement.
CTCTCCCTTTGTGAAACGTAATTATTTTTGCCTCCATACATTTCTTCTGAATTTTCCCCTATCCAAAGTTTTCTAGGCATCTGTTAAATAAAGATGCTGGCTATTACTTCACGTAAAGGCTCTTCCTCGAAAAAAATATATGGATGGTAAATTGTAGTTTTTAGTGTCTTTCCATTCCTTTCTTGTGTCTTCCTTTTTTTATTTAGCAACTTGGCTGCCCCATGGTCCCCAGTGCCCATATCCCTCTATGTGGTACCAGTATCTCCCAGCCTTCTCTTCTCTCTTCTCCAGTAATAGTTTGCCTGCACAACCCTTGGGCCCTGCTCTCAGTAGGAAAATGATATACCCATTCAAACCAAGGAACTAATGGAACATTCAAGTTTAATTAGACATTCTTCCCACACAGAAGTTTCATTTCAGCTAAAGCTTCCTTATTGTGGCTTGAGGAAGATAATTGATAATACCCTAAACCCACTGAAAAATACACACAGGGGGAAAATAGGGACCAATATATTCAGTTTATTGCCTGTAAAACCGAACTAAAGAATTTAGCCTGAATCTCACGGTAAAATGGGTTTCCTCGTGCTTCCTCTACCTTCTTTTCTTCAGCATATCATCAAGTTCAGACCATGAGTTCAGACCCACCCATCTGAGTGAGGGAAGGGTCAGTTTGCAGAGAATGCTTCTCCAGCTCGCTGCATGGAGAACATCCGCTTGTTTCTCCCTTACCAAAAGCAGGACAAGGAGTCTGAGACCATGTATATGTAAAGGCCTTCGGCATATAACACTACCAGATAGAAAAATAGAAATTAATAGAAGTCATCTTCTTACTATCTCATCAACCAGATAAATCACTTCTCACATAGGAAAAGAAACTGAGAAAGGGAAGAATGTCTGGATGTTTCTACCTGTTATATATGAGAAGTCAGAGGTTCCTACTGTAGGGATTAGAAGAAATCTGGGGCAGGAAAAGGATGCTTCCTTCTACTTTCCTGTGCCATGAGAACGAGATTAGAAACACACGAAACTGAGGTGCTTTCTGAGGGCAGATGTAGGCTAATAAAGGTTTCCCTCATGCCCTGTAATCATATGTCCTATGTAGAAATTTCTTCTGTTTTGTGATTGTTATTTTATCCAGCCTCTGTTGCTTTGCTTTAAAAAAAAATCTAGTCTGGGGCTCCTGGGTGGCTTGGTCGGTTAAGCGTCCGACTTCGGCTCAGGTCATGATCTCACGATCCGTGAGTTCGAGCCCCGCATCGGGCTCTGTGCTGACAGCTCAGAGCCTGGAGCCTGTTTCGGATTCTGTGTCTCCCTCTCTCTCTGCTCCTCCCCTGTTCATGCTCTGTCTCTCTCTGTCTCAAAAATAAATAAACATTAAAAAAAATTAAAAAAAAAAATCTAGTCTTCCATAATTCTTTTTTTTTTCTTTTACAGAATGAAAAAGGGCCAGTATAAAGCAGCTAATGCATCTGACTGTAATCAGAAGAATATTTCAGTTTCACTCCTGGTTAGAATATTTACAACAGGTAGTAAGTCTTTTGCATTCTGACATAAATTGTTCCTTACCTTATAGAAAAGACCTGCCTCACTGCTTAGCATAGTACATATTGGATGCTTATTAAATGAATGAATTAACCTCACCCTACTCCTTTTACTCTCTTCTTAAAAGGTCACCTTAATTCTTTGCACTTCTTTCCAGTTTCTTGTGATCCTTATAAGCATCCACATTTTCTTCTCCCTCTTTCACCTTTCTTCCAGGCAACTGCTTTGTTCCTGTAATGCTTCCATTCCCGCTTTCTTTTCCTCTTATTTTCTCCTTTCATTTTTGCTTCCCTTTGTTCCTCTCTGCCTTTATCCTCTAAAAATCACCTTTATAAACATGACTTGAATAACTGGACAGGAACATTATGAGATAGCAAAACTGGTAAGTTATAGGATATGAGATATTGAATAGGATTAGATTACTAATTGGTCATGGGAAGCGGTAGAAATCTATCTTGAACTGCCCTGGGACAAAGTTGTATCAGTATCCATCTTGGTGTCGCAAATATTTTCAGTGGACTGCCAATCTTTTTTGATTGGGCGTTTACTTGAATCTAAAACTCACTTCCTAAAGGCTAATCTATGCTTTGCTAGCATGTATATTTCTAGAGATGTACCTATAGAAATAATAGGTTTCATATTATCTCCCTCCCCATCTAAATACCTAAGCCAAGAAATTCTCTAGTAGCAGAAGGGATAATACCTTTTTTTTTCCTCTAAGTACTTAGAATTAACATAACCCATCTTAGGACCTTGTATAATGTAATAAGTATTAATTTGAAATAAGCAGCTCAAATTATAACTATGCAACCCCCAGTTGACAATATTTTGAGTTTTCAATGGATATGAAGATGTATGGAATATTTGCTGTCTTTTCCAGTAATTCTCCCAACCATAAAATTATTGAATTTTATTATAACCCAACCAAAGACAAAATAATAAAAAGGAACAAATATAGTTACCTGGGGAGATGCAACTTCCTCATGAGAACTGTATGCTAGAAAATTGAAATTAAACTTATTATTGGCAGATAAAAATTAAATTAAAAACCAAAAAATGAATAAACATGCATATTTAGTAAAGGAAATTACTCAGGTGTTGTTGATTTGTGGCATTTGGCCTTAAAATCAAAGGTATTAATAAGGAGGAAGGAAATAAGAGACTGTGACACATATTTATGATCTGGTCATATAAGAATGAGAAAGATTTTGGGGGTTAGATTACCCCCTAACAAATGATAGTTTGAGTAATAGCAGGAGAAATTCAAGGAGGTCAGGAGTTGACATAGGAGAAGGACAGTGATAATTATTTGGGATCAGTTACTTGGTTTTAAGAGCATAACTGTGGCTATGTTAGTCTCATAAAGTCTGGAGAATCATCCAAGAAACCAAAGGAAAGATTTATACAATGGAAAGAATAGGACAGCCAGAGTTTGGCTAGCAGGAATAAGAGAATAGCCTAATCAAGCTCAAAACCAACATCAGACCAGAATCAGAAGTCACCTGCCTAACTTTTGATTCTCTAAGCTAGGTTCTTAAAGGTCCTAAAATTTCTTGTGACCAGGACAGAATTAGTTCCAGGGGAGGGGGGTGTGAGATAATTCTTTTCCTAGTATGGATTTTGATTTGATTTTTTTGCTCTATGACTTGGTTCTTTTCTCTCTCTCTCTCTCTCTCTCTCTCTCTCTCTCTCTCTCTCCCTCTCTCTCTCTCTCTCTCTCTCTCTCTGTCATTTAAATTTATTTATTTTTGAGAGAGAGTGCGCGAGCGAGCAAGCAGGGGAGGGGCAGAGAGAGAGAGGGTGAGAAGAATCCCAAGCAGGCTCCATACTGTCAGAGTGTGACTTGATTCTTAATTACTGGGATGAGGTTCCTATTACAAAAAAATGAAAGGCAAAAAATTTCAATGGCTTTATTAAGTTTAGTCACTTTTATTTACTTACAAGCACCAATGATGGAGATAAAGGCAGAATAAAGAGTTTAGTGAAACACATGAGTATAGTTGATAATAGAAATGCAAACGGAACCCTAATCAATACATTTGTTATTCAATAATCAATTGACCTTTCCCCTGTTGAACATTAGATATTACACTAGTTATTAGATATCAGATGTACTGTTAGCTATGTAATACATATTGGATATTATATTAGCTTTATGTCACTACAACTTAAAATAATAAGCTTATATTATTTCACTTAATAAACTTAGCAGCTTACAAATTAGCTTAAAATGAGGAACAATCATTATCTCAGTTTCTGTGGGTGGGGTACGCAGGAGCAGCTTGGCTGCTGGGGCTTGCTTTAGGGTGTCTCACGTGGGTACAGTTAAGATGTCAGCTGGGGTGTCACCATCTGAAGGCTTGACTGGGGTGGGAGGATGCACTTCTAAGGTGCCACCCTCACCTGACTGTTGGAAGCAGGTTCCTTTCCTTGACACACGGGCCTCTGTCCAGAGCTGCCTGTGTGTCCTCTCAACATGAGAACTGGCTCCCCCAGAGTAAGGGACCTGAGAGATGGGGAGGAAGTAGCCCCATGCCTTTTGTGACCCAGTCTTGGAAGTCACACACTCTCACTTCGACCACAGCCTATTTAGTGAGTCAGTAAGTATGATTTTCATTCAAGGGGAGAGAAGTTTTCAGAGAAGAAACAAAGAATTTTTTTTATTTAAAAAATCATTACAAGTATATTTAGTTTTGTGCCAAAATATTTGGATCCCTCTCACCATTATTTAATAATTATCACTGCAGCTATATTCTGGTCCTGTAAGGTCACATTCCATGATTCAATTACCTCAAACAATTCTGTTTCCTCCCCAAAATGACTTTGTTTAGGCTGCTGGGAAATATGCCAAAAGGTAATGCTCCTATTTTCTCCCTTCTTCTCTTTCACTTTCTATTGTACCCAATCTCTCTCCCTCTCTCTCTCTCTCTCTCTCTCTCTCCCCCTCCCTCCTCTAAGCCCCCTTGTCCCTGAAGCCCCTACAACAAAAATGTACATATATGGGCTGAGGGATAGTATATTTACACAGATACATGCAGTCATGCTGTTTCTCTAACAACAGCTGACTTTTGGATAATTAGCTATAACTGGAACTTGACTACCTATAAAACTTTGGGAGAAAATCATTGAGCTTCTGGCTTCTTCACATACAGCACATTGCCCTTTGCAGCTAACACTCATCTTAGCCATGATGATAGTTTTATATTCCAAATGTGTGACTTTCTTTTTCATTTGATAGTGACTGAGCCTGGATTGGTTCACCATTTTTCACAGGTTATTTATTTTTTTTCATTTATGCCATTACATTCTCATTTGCTTATACTGAATTGTAAAAAATGTCTCAAGTATTGTATTTTACCTTTCCTCAGTTATCTTTGTGGGTTTAAAAAGTGTTTCAATGCACTGAATTGTGTTCCCAATTTCATGTGTTGAGCCCTTAACCCCCAATGTGAGTGAATTTGGAGATAGAGTCTGTAAGGAGGTGATAAAGGTTAAATGAAGGGTGAGGCCCTGATTCAACTGGGCTTGTACTCTTTTGTGAGGAAGAAGAGATACCAGAGTTTTCTCTCTCTCTCTCTCTCTCTCTCTCTCTCTCTCTCTCTCTCTCTGCCATATGAGGACACAGTGACAGGGTGGTCATCTGAAATACAGGGAGAGAGCTCTTATTAGACACTGACCCTGATGTCATCTTGATCTTGGACTTCTAGGAACATTGAGAAATAATTTCAGTTGTTCAAGCTACTCCACTTATCATATGTTGTAATGGCAGGTCCAAGCTGACCAGTACAAGTGCAATCCATCTCTGTCCCTTTCCTCTCCCACAAGTTGCCATTTTCCAGGGAGGGGTAATAAAATGTTCTTGCTTTCATTTCATAAAATCTTCTTTTCTTTATATGACGGTATAGATGTGCTATTTTAAAAATCCCTTACTGTGGGGGTGCCTGAGTGTCTTATTCGGTTGAGTGTCTGACTTCGGCTCAGGTCATGATCTCACTGTGGGTTCGAGCTCTGCATCAGGCTTACTGCTGTCAGCATGGAACCTGCTTTGGATCCTCTGTCAGCCCCCCTCTCTCTCTGCCACTCCTCTGCTTGTTCTCACTCTCTCAAAAATAAATAAACATTAAAAAAATTTTTAAAACCTTACTGTGTAAAAGAAAAGATAGAAAAGGAGAAAAATATCTTTCCTTTTCCCCTCTTGCAAATTTTGCCACCAACTTAGGAAATCCCACCATCTGTAAAAGACTGGGAAAGTACCCAGAGCTTTCTGGATTTCCATGTTGGAGAACTTATTTTGTTTTAGAAATTAGGTGTTAGTTATAATTTTATTGGGTATTGAAAACCTAATACATAATCTTGTCATGTTCTTACTTAAATTTATATGAAATTAGCCTCTGCAAGTAGTTCTGAAAACTTTCTAGTGAAATGTGGATCCCAGGAAAGACATATAGCAAAGAAAGTCTTCATATTCTATGAATTCAGTTGCCCTAGAGGTTTTAGCTGACTTGAAGATCACTATAAGTTAACCAGGCTGAAAAGTAAATCCTCTAGAGAATGAGAAGATAAACCACAGACCTGGAGAAAATATTTGCAAACGCATAACTGATAAAGGCTTGTTTTCTAAAATATACAAAGAACTGTTAAAACTCAGTAAAAAAAAAAAAAAGGCAAAGTGATTACATACCAGGCCAAAGCCCTTACAGACATCTCATCGAAGAAGATACACAGATGACAAGTATATGAAAAACTGCTCCAGTCAAATGTCATCAGAGAAATGCAAATGAAAATAACAATGAGCTACCATTAGACACCTATCAGAATGGCCAAAATCCAGAATACCGACAACACCAAATGCTGGTGGGCAATGGATCAACAGGAACTCTCATTCTTTGCTGGTGGGAACGTAAGATTGTACAGCTACTTTGGAAGATAGCTGGGCAGTTTCTAACAAAACTAAATATACCCTTATCACACCATTCAATAATTTCACTCTGGTATTTACTGAAAGGAGTTGAAAAATTTATGTCTATACAAAAACCTGCACGCAAATGTTTATAGCAGCTTTATTCATAGTTGCCTAAAGTTGGAAGCATCCAAGATGTCCTTTAGTAGGTGAATGGATAAATAAACTATGGTACATTCTCCAGAATTAAATTTCCTCATTCCCATACCCTCTTTCCCTCTAATAACATTGTCCCTGTCTTAAGAACAAACATTTCTCTTACTGCAATACACATCCTGACAAGTGCTCGGCACTGAAGATAATATTTTGATATTTTGTCTTGAAGGTATTGAATACCAAGATTTGGGTGCATAGAGCCTAGTTAATGTTTCAGAATAGAGCAACCTGTGAGAGGTGAACCACCGTCAAGAGGTGGTGTGATGGGGAAAAGGACAGGCTTAACTACTTAATAAAGATTCACACGGTCATACAACACTGCTTCCTAAGACTTCCCTACCAACATGTCATAATAAAAGACAGATTTGTCATCATGGATTCCAGAAAGTAGTAGGGGGTGCTGGCAGGTAGGAAATAACACGATAGGGCATCAGAATGCAAAGTGTTATCTACCAGTAGCAAGCCCGTAGGCTGGGATTCTTCTGTGGGACAGAAAGTCACCCAGTAACAACAATTGGCAAACACTTCTTGAGGATGTGGATTGTACAAACAACCTGGCCATGAAATAGCAGTCCCAGAGAGAGAGGAAATGACCCCCAGTTTTTTTTTTTTTTTAAGAAATAATAGATAGACCTTTCCCAAATTTCATGGAAACATTAGCTTATACATTCAGGAAGCTTAGCAAATCCCAAGCAGGGTAAATAAAAACTTAAATGCATGTAGTGATATCACAGTCAAACCTGTAAAATCTAAAGATAAAGAGAAGATAATTTACATACAAGATAATTCACTTCTCATCAGAGCACAAAGGCGGCAAGACCATGAAGGAATATCTTTAACATAGTGAAAGCAACTATGTCAGCACAGAATTCTAGATTCAGCAAAAATATAATTCAAAACTGGGGGTGAAGGAGACATCTTCAGATAATTAAAAGCTGACAGAAGTTGTGCCAACACACCTGCCTTAGAAAAACAGCTAAAAGAAGTTCTTCAGCCTGAAGAGAAGGATAACAGATGAAACTCAGAAACAAAGAGCGCTGGAAGTTGTAAAGGTATGATTTGTCCTCTTTCCCCCTTCTCTTAGTTTATTTAAAAGACACCTGAGTTTTTAAAGCAAATAGATAGTATTGTATTTTAGAATTTATCACATAGCCAAATGTGATATCTATAATAATTGCACAAAAGATAAGGTGTTAAATGAAATTCAGGTGGTACCTGTTTACCAGTTTTACATCAAGTGACACAATCTTACTTCTCAGTGGATTGTGGTAGGTTAAGAATACATAATTTCAGGGGGCACCTGGGTGACTTGGTCGATTAAGCATCCGACGTCGGCTCAGGTCATGATCTCACGGTCCGTGGGTTCGAGCCCCGCATCGGGCTCTGTGCTGACAGCTCAGAGCCTGGAGCCTCTTTCCGATTCTGTGTCTCTCTCTCTCTCTGTGACCTCCCCCATTCATGCTCTGTCTCTGTCTCAAAAATAAATAAACGTTAAAAAAAATTAAAAAAAAAAGAGTACATAATTTCAGGACTAGAGCACCCACTAAATATAATACAAAGAAGTAAACAGAAAAGCCAATAGAGGAAGTAACATGGAATACTACACAAATACTCAATTATCCCAGAAGATGTCAGAAACAGAGGGGGGAAAAAAGCAGTTGAAACAAATGGAAAATAGTAGAATTAAACCCAACCAGATCAGTAATGACATAACATAAATAGAATGAGGACTCTCATTAAATGGAAGAGATTTCCATACTGGATGAAAATGTTTTATTCCCAAAATGATATACAATAACTGCCTATAGATGAGAGATGAAAAAATGCACAACAGGCACTAGAAATGTCGTGGCATAGACCAAAGTAGAAGTTTCAGCCACTTTGCCCCTGACTCTGTTTTTGTTTTTGTTTTTGACCTTTGTAGAGTGAACTGTGAAGACAGTGTTTAAATCCAGGTTCTATTACGTACTGGTAACGTGACTCAGTTTCTACATCTTTATATACATGGGGGTGGGGAGGAGAGAGATGGAAGAAGGAGTGGGAGACAGGTTTATTGTCAGGAATTGGCTCATGTGATTATGGAGACTGGTAAATCCCAGGATCTGTATGGTGAGTCAGCAAGCTGGAAACCCAGAAGAATTTATGGTGTAGTTCCTCTCTACAGGCCAACACGCTCCAGACCGAGCAAAATCCAAAGTCCCAGCTCAAGTCAGATGGCAAGAAAAAAACTGATTTCTCAGTTCCAAGGCAGTCCAGTAGGAAAACTTCTTTTACTCAGGGAAGGATCAGCCTGTTTGTTTTATTCAGGCCCTTAACTGATGTGGATGAGACTGGTCCACATTAGGCACCAGGGAAGGAATCTGCTTGACTTAGTCTACTCACTTGAATGTTAATTTTATCTGCAAACACCATCACAGAAATACTCAGAATCGTATTTCACCAAACATCTGGACATCCCATGGCCCAGAACAGTTGATGATATATAAAATTAGCCATCACAACCATTACTTAATATTAAAAAAGCAAATCAAAATTTTCATTGAAATTATAAGGGGTTGGCTAGGTCATAGAGTTACGATGGCCCATTGAAATAACTGAAGAACACAAAAGGGTAAGCCATTCAGGCATTGCTGCTACATGTTTGGCATAATATGCACATCATATGATGACCTAAACTGCGTAAGTGATAACTTCTGAGCTCTCTCTAGTGACACACACATGCACACACACGCACACAAGCACACTCCTTCACAGCAAACACAACCTAAATCTGAAAGTAAACACATTTGAGCATAATAATGCTACTATGACGAAATCATTTCTGGATTCCAGGACTTGCTACAAATATGTCTCAGATTACATTTTTGTTGAGGATGCTGTTAAAATCTCAATGTAAACAGTATAATTACTATTTTTCAAATGTATTTTTAGAAGTGTTTGGGTAAAGGGTACGATGAAAACTTTTCTGCATAAATTTCAAGTGAAATCTATTATATTTTTCCAATATTAAAATTAATTTGTGTTAGTTTAAAAATGGAAATATATAGACTAGCAGAAAACAGAAGTTATTCATCCTTAATCCCATAATCCAGTGATACTTCTTCTATTAGTTCAGTTATTTGGGTGTAATCATCAGTACCCTGATTAATTTCTCATGTTCCTCAGTAAGTCTTTTTCCCCAACATTACTTCAGAGGTAGTAAGGGCACCGGATTTAGAATTAGGAGACCTAGACTTTTAGCCCCATTGTCTTTAATGTTTGCCTGGCCAGTCTTCGGCTAGTCTTGGGATATCATTTGTCAAGAAAGAAGATTGGACTAGATGACATTATTTACTTCTTTTGACTTTAATGCTCTATGATGCTATCATATTATGAATAACTTCTTGTAGACTAATTAATATCTACCAAGAGAATACTGGACATTACTAGTTTAAGGAATTAATGTTGAGTATAAATACCAATACTTTCCACCCTCCTATTTTGTTTCCCCATTCTGAAGTGCTTTGTTTCTTGCGTGTTTCAGAAAAGACACACTTACGATGTATGTGTGGTGTGTGTGTGTGTGTGTGTGTGTGTGTGTGTGTGTGTTTGCCTTTTAAAGTGGGTTAAATATTACCCAGAATCAGCTGAAAAGGGACTAATACTCCCTTTTGCTAATCACCATGTCACTCAACAGAAACAAGATATGGTTGAATCCATATCTTACGAACATACTTTGAAGTCATGCAATGTGATTTCTCTAAGTGGCTGTTCTCTTGACTGGTCAGATTTAGGATTGGGGTGACATTGCTCTGAGCCAGATTTCATCCACATATAAAGTTGCTTCAGAAATCCAATGCTGTGATGCCTAGATGTTGAGTGCAAATATCAAGTGTTGCACAACCTATGGTCAGTGTTTCTCTAATTAGAACTTAGGCCCTCATATTTAATTTTTTTTAGTTTATTTTTGACAGAGAGAGAGAGCACAGGCAGGGGAGAGGCAGAGAGTGAGGGAGACACAGAATCTGAAGCAGGTTCCCGGCTCTGAGCTGTCAGCACAGAGCCCTATGTGGGGCTTGAACTCAGGAGCTATCCTGACCTCAGCCGAAGTCGGATGCTCAACCACTTGAGCCACTCAGGCGCCCCTAGACCTTCATATTTTAACACTAAAATGTCAACCAATGCATTCAAGGCAATAACATTATTTTCAATTTCCAGAGTCCAACAGTCCAACATGGCATTTTAAAGCACAGTGAGATGTTTCCTAGAATTTAATTTAATAAGACTTGGTTGAGCAGATGGAGCATAGAAAGGCAGGCTGTGTTCCAGTTTATTTTCTAGTCAGTGCCATTTCCCATGAACCAATCATTCTGTTGGACTTTGGAAAACATCAGCAAATCAGAACTTTAGGAGAAGGTGCCAGTAAATTAAGTCTTATTGCAAAACATTACAAGTGACTCATTTAAAATCACGAAGCCTCTTAACGAACTACTAATTTAGTTAATCAAGGTGATGTGGCTTTAGAAAGTAAATTATGCTTAAATGAGGTTCTGATGTGGCTCTAATCCTTTAAATGGCTCCCAGAGCATGCATATACTGATGACAGAATTACAATAGAAATATCTTTGGATGCTGTGTGATCTAAGAGTTTAATGTCAGAAAGGGAAAGACTAAAATTCCAAGTGAGGCTATTATGTATTGTATGATTTATAAAGGAAGACTCCAAAGCTTCTGCATACAATTGCAAAGTCAGGAATCAAGCAGACATATTCCCTGTCCAACCAACTGCAGTGGGAATAAGGAATTTTCCCTTTCTGTCGAGATTCTATCACCAAGCATGGGAAGTGTCTCTTATCATATGTGTTAGATATGTAAGAGCTACACGGAGAAGTTTAGGAGGAAAAACAAAAACACGGTGGAGAGGAGAAATAAAGCACTGGGGGATAGAAGGAGCTATAGGAGCCGGATATCCTGTGGGAGGTATCCTTCATAACACCCCTTTTCTTGTTTTGCCAAGACCTAAAGATGGTCCCAGCTACTTTTCTCCTTGTTACCGATTTTACCCTTGGTTACCATTTCTGCTTAATAGTTGAGTCAAAAACAAGTACCCTTTGCAACACTTTGTTTAAAATGTACCACGAGAAGACTTCTGCTTCCAAACATGGTGACATAACAGGGACAAGATAGGCCTTCCTGATTTAAGCAACAAACACAACAACCGAGATGTATGAAGCAACTTTTTTCAGACTTTGGACAACAGGCAGCATAGAAGAGTGATTCCTGAGAGAGGCAACAAATGAAATAAGACTTAGCATTGCCTCCGTGGCCTCAGCTCACTGCCTAAAGAGTATCCAGCCTATAAAAATGGGAGGGAAACTTAACCAGAGCCCAAGAGACAGAGACAGAGAAAGAGTACTCTGGAAATCTGCAGAGAGTTCTCTTGAGTTAAGAGCAAAGGACCTGTGATAAATTCATGCACATGAGGAAACTCTCCAGGGCTGGGGGAAGAACCAATATAAAGGAACAGATAGAACAATGTCTAAGAATCACACACAGTCAGGAATAGTTTGCAAACAAAAATTGAACGAATGTGTTGTCAAATAAAGTTCTCTTCTAGAAGAATATTACCTCAATAGTAAGACTGTGTTAGCTCTAGACTAAAGGCAAGTCTCAAAAGTTTTGCTTTATTTCAAATTAAACTTAAATGTGCCCCAGAACAAAATTCCTAAAAATATAGGGTGACAACAAAATTCGATATTCATCAACATAGAATTTACAATGTCTCACATCTAGTAAAAATTACCCAGCAAGCAAGGGAGGAGAGTGTATGATCCATAATGAGGGGGATGGAAATCAGGGATCAAGAGAAAGAGACCCCAAAGTGCAACAGATGATAGAATTAGTACACAAGGACATTAAAACAGTTATTTAAATATAAAAAACATGTTCAGGAAGGTAGTAGAGGAGCGCTTGGCTGGCTCAGTTGGTTAGGCATCCAACTTCGGCTCAGGTCATGATCTTGCATGATCTCGAGTTTGAGCCCTGAGTCAGGCTCTGTGCTGACAGCTCAGAGCCTGGAGCCTGCTTCAGATTCTGTGTCTCCCTTTCTCTCGGCCCCTCCCCCACTCGTGCTCTGTCACTGTCTCTCAAAAATGAATAAACGTTAAAAAAAATAAAGAGTATGGAAACCAATTTGACAATAAACTTCATATATTGAAAAAAAAATAAACGATTTAAACAAAAAAAATAAAATAAAATAAAAAGAAGGTAGCAGAAAGTGTGGGCATAATAAAGACAAAAAATATGCAAATCAAATTTCTAGACATTGAAAATAAGTTGTCTGGGATGGAAAGCACACTGGATGGGATTGACAGCAGAGTAGACACTACAAGAGAAAAAAAAAAGAGCAGTGAACTTTAAGCTGTATCAATATTAAGTCTCCAAGTTGAAACACGGAAAGAAAAGGACTGAGGGAAAAAAAATGAACAGAACATGTCCTTGACATGCAGGACATTATCAATTGTGCTACAAACATATGTAATTGGAGAACCAGAAAAGCAATGAGGCATAACAGTATTTAAAGAAATAATAACTAAAAAACTTTCCAAATCTGATGAAACTATAGATTTTTCTTCTCTAGCACAGATATCCTGAGTCAGTTTTGTTCGTTAGCCTTGTGTCTCTGATAAAAACTCAGCCACTGGAGTGGATGAGTGGAATGGAAAAATGACAAGTGTCTTTGAAGGAAGCCTGTAACTCTAAACTGAGATTAGAGAAGTGATCTCAAACCTGAGGGTTTATCATCTTGGAGTAGCATCCTACTTTTGTGCACAGCATGCACGCATAGGCACACACACATGCATGCACATCGTTGTTGTAAATCTAATAGAGAATATTTAATAGGAGTTTTGAAGAAAAAGTCAAGGTTTTCTTAAAAATCCCATACAAATTCTAGATGAAGTCTTCTGTCTGACTCATGAACTCCCACTAAGGGGATGGGCCATGTTAAGGTGGAAGAACACTGTTGGTAATTACTGAAATTGCCTCAGAGGAGGATATGGAGGTTTCAGATAAGGTGGGAAGTGAATTAGGAAGGATTCCTGCACACTTCTGATAGATCTGCTCACTTTGGCATGAACAAACTGAAGCTATGGCAGGAGGGCTGTGCAAATACAATACCACCTCTTTGTCCAAGAAACAGAAAAGAAAACACAGATAAAGTAACTGGGTTGAAAATAAAACATAATCTTGCATTGTAGAAGAGGTTAATAAAAAGACAAATTCAATAAATTGAGACAGAAGTCCAGGAAATAAAACACCAAAATAAAATGGAAAGAGAATTTACAGAATTCAAGAAAAAATGCCTACGGTCCAAAAATCAGCTTTACTGAACTAAAAATATGAATTAGAAATAGTAAACAATGAAACAAACTGGATTAAAATTAAATTATTTCAAAGAAGAAAATATTAATACAATTACTTTGAACATATAAAAGATAAGCAAAGAGATCAAAGCTATCGGGCAGACATAATATATAAAGGAGAAAGAACATAGATATGAGAAAATAGGTGTTTCTTACAAAACATAACTCAATAATGGTAAAAATAATTGAAGACAAAATAGAAAATACAATCCCTTGAATTAATGACACAACTGAATATAGGGATTGTAAAGTACATTATTTTAAGAAAAACTGTTATAGAGGCACCTGGGTGGCTCAGTCATTTAAGCGTCTGACTTCAGCTCAGGTCATGATCTTGCGGTTTGTGAGTTCAAGCCCCATGTTGGGCTCTGCGCTGACAGCTCAGAGCCTGGAGTCTTCTTTGGATTCTGTGTCTCCTTCTCTCTCTGCTCGTCTCCCACTCACTCTTTCTTTCTCTCTCTCTCAAAAAGAAATAAACATTAAAAAAATTTAAAATAAAAGAAAAACTGTTATAGAATAATAAATAATAAGGCGTGCCTTACTTTGAGCTTTCAATAAAAATACACCGTTCTTTAGGCATCACCATAGAAAGTGAAAATCACCTGTAATGAAAAAAATATCAGGGTACTTTAACATTTTCCTGAGCTATAGGGAAATGAGTTAATAGGATTCTGAGGAATGAGAAACCCAAAAATATTGTAGCTGGACAACTTGATTCTCATTGTTAAGTAAATGGGTTAAAATTCTCAAATAAAAGAGCAAGCAAACTTTTTCACATGCTGTTTTGCTAACACATCAGTGGAAACGACACAAAACTATAAATGGAGGCTGAAGTCCCATATGTCAAAACTTATAAGAGTATATCTAAGAATATATATATATATACACACATATACAGCTAAGTTCTTATATAATTATATATATATATATATATATATATATATAGCTAAGAACTATAAAATAAAATATATTCCCTCCTCCTATCTTGATCATTATACTTCTCAGCGATCTATTTTAAATTTAGAATTTTTCAGCACAAACCAGAACATGATTGTACAGAAAGAGCCAGGCCTGACCCTAGGACACTTGCCAATGTTTGGCACCATGAGAGACCTCATTTCCATATGTTTGAATACCTTAGTCCATTTGTCTTGTGGTGGCTTCATCTGCATTCAGGAGAAGGACCTGGGAAGATGTCTGTGTAGGCTCTGGAAACAGATTCATAGCTGTTTGGGTAGAGAATGATGAGCTCTAAAGTGCCCCAAATGCAGTCTAGAATAGACACAACAATAGAGCTGCAAACTCTTTGTTGCATGGGCAAAGATCTGAATTGGGATAAGCTCATTCAAGGTATAGGGCTGGGGCAGAAACCCCTCCTACCCAGGCCCTTACAAGGTGGCCTTATAAGGTGCTACTGGTGGCAATACCACACGTGATTTCTTCTTCAAGAAACTACTGAGAAAGGAATCCTGCCAACTAAGCAATGAATGGAGAAAACCGTAAGGGATTAAACCACTGCTCATTTTCAGAAGATGGTGGAGGAATGTTTACAGTGTTTGGCAGGAAAAAGATCAAGCCCACAACTTTATAACTTTCAACATGTTTTTCTATAAACATGAACTTTTTTCTATGAACATCACTTTCTAAATTTTTTTTTCAACGTTTATTTTATTTTTGGGACAGAGAGAGACAGAGCATGAACGGGGGAGGGGCAGAGAGAGAGGGAGACACAGCATCGGAAACAGGCTCCAGGCTCCCAGCCATCAGCCCAGAGCCTGACGCGGGGCTCGAACTCATGGACCGCGAGATCGTGACCTGGCTGAAGTTGAACGCTTAACCGACTGCGCCACCCAGGCGCCCCTGAACATAACTTTCAACATGCCTTTTCTATAAAAGGCAACAGACTGGCATTTGAAGTTACATACAAATTCACGGAATAGAGGAATTATGAGTCTTTCTTAAAAAAAAAAATAATGAGGGGCGCCTGGGTGGCGCAGTTGGTTAAGCGTCCGACTTCAGCCAGGTCACGATCTCGCAGTCCGTGAGTTCGAGCCCCGCGTCGGGCTCTGGGCTGATGGCTCAGAGCCTGGAGCCTGTTTCCGATTCTGTGTCTCCCTCTCTCTCTGCCCCTCCCCCGTTCATGCTCTGTCTCTCTCTGTCCCAAAAATAAAAATAAACATTGAAAAAAAAATAATGATTAAACCCATTCAACCAAAAAATAACTACTGAAAAGAGTGGCAAAATGGCTGGTAGTTATCACTGCATCTATTTAAAAATAGAAACTTAGACTAAATAGCAGAGAGAATTATGGTCATAGAACAGAATATAAATGTTATAAACCCTGTAATATAAGAAATTATATTGCCAAAATTAGGGGGTGGAAAGTAAAGACAGAAGCATATGCAAGAGGGCTAATTTCTGCATTTTTCAAAGCAGGGAGTCAATTATCCTACCTCATATTGAAACATGTCATTTAAAATAAATCATAACTCTAGATATTTAACGTTGTTTCATATCTGTGTTTCTTACTCATACCAGAGTATGGAAATTATATATTGAAATGAAGAAACATGTTTTTTTAATGTTTATTTATTTTTCAGAGAGAGAGAGACAGAGTGTGAGCAGGGGATAGGTAGAGAGAGAGGCTTCAGAATCTGAAGCAGGCTCCAGGTTCTAAGCTGTCAGAGCAGATGTGGGGCTTGAACTCACGAACCGTGAGATCATGACCTGAGCCGAAGCTGGTGGCCCAAGAAACATGTTTTTAAGTTTTAGCCATTTCCTCAGTTTGCCTTGGGTTTTTTCTTTTGTTAAATGCAAAAATTAAATCTCATACTTAAAAAAAAAGTGTCATGTGTAGGATGATCAACTTTTTATGCAATTGCCTGTCTTGATTAGTCTTTTTCCTCCCTCCCTACTGATCTCTTCACTTATCCATATTTTTATTTACCACCATCTTTTTCCATCTATCTGTCCATTCCTTGATCTGTTAATCTTCGTCAAGAGGTTTCTGGAATGATAATTCATATAATTCTGTAGTGGTATTTGGGTTATTTTGTTTTCTTTGTACTCATGTCTATTTCTGGATTTCATTCTAATATAACAATCATACAAAAGTTTCACAAAAACAAGTTGTTATTTGAGCCACCTGGATTTATAGACAACTGAGGCAGAATATTTTGGGGGAGCAGATTCCTTGTGGAAGTTTTTTGCAGATACAGACGGCAGGCAGAGGAGGAGAAAGAATAGTGAAGGAAGAAGAATGGGATTATGGACCTAATTGTCACGAGCCTTTATTACACTAAAGGTTAGGCTTAGGTCCTATTGATACACACGTATAGATCAATGTCATTGCCCATCGTTTTTTTTTTTTTTTTTTTTTAATTTTTTGATGTTTATTTATTTTTGAGAGAAAGCGAGAGAGAGAGAGAGAAAGAGTGTGAGCAGAGAAGGGACAGAGAAAGAGGGAGACACAGAATTGGGAACAGGCTCCAGGCTCTGAGCTGTCAGCATAGAGCCTGATGCTGGGCCCGAAACCACGAACTGTGAGATCATGACCTGAGCCGAAGTCACCTGACCAAAGTCACCTGACCAGACCTGACTGACACCCAACTGACTGAACCACCCAGGCGCCCCATCTTTGCCCATCTTTGATTAGAATTTTAAATGACTCTCAAGCAGTGAAGTCTAAGTGGAATATTACCTACTGATATTTAACCAGGGCTCTTGCTTGGGGAGGAAAGCCAGTTTACAATGCAGTCACATCCCTTATTCTCTCCATTTGAGCTTGGGTGCTGAAATCTGCAGTAGATACAGAGATGAAGAGAAGCAACAAGTGAGAACTCTAGAGAATGGAATGAGGAATGCATCACCTCAGGGGATCTCTGCAAGGAGTTTTATATCATAGGGGAATGTGTCCAAGATTTACTGTGCAATTAGTCCTTTTCTCACTCTATGGAAAACAAACAGAATAGAGACATCAGGGGAAATACTGTGGAGCCAGAGGTCCTGCAACACATTGGGAGAGTCACTGGGCTCCTGGCTGGTCGGGAATCACAGAAAGCTAAGAGACCACAACAAGACTTGGAATGACAGAAGCAGACAAAGAAGAGAATTAAGCCAGGGACCTTTGGGTTTAAATCTGCAGAGTGGAACTGACAAAATAAGTTGGACACGGAATTTCAAAGGACATCTCTTTTCTTCAGATACATGCCTCTGGTAGCATATTTTTTGAATTCAAATTTAATTTCAGAAGGGGTGGGGATTTTTTATGACACACTAGAATCAACCAAGTGAAATTGTTTTTGTCAATTTCACGTGGTTCAACCTAGTATTGACTTCACTGTCCTCCTGATCTCCCCAAGGTCAGACAGATTTGGGTTTAAGTTGTGGCTCAGTCATATTCGAGCTTTGTGAATACTGGGCCAACTTACACTCTAAGATTCACTTTCTTTATCTGGAAAGTGGGAATAATATTATCCTAGGGTTGTAGCAAAGATAAAAGGAGTTAATGTTTATTAAGTATCCCAGGAAGTATTCAGTGGCAGTTTTTACTACTTTTGTCATCATCAAACACCTTTCTGGGTCACTCCTCCCTTCTTAAACTCCTTCTCTGATGTTCCATTGCCCTTGAGATAAATTCAGACTTTTTGACAGGTCTTAAAAGGCATTTCATGGCTTCTGGCTTTGGTTTATTGTGACTACCTGTGTTTTTGCCATTCCCATAAAAATGCTCACGTCAGAGTGAAAGCTTTCTTCCTTTTTTAAAAAAGTTTATTTATTTATTTTGAGAGAGAGTGTGAGCAGGGGAGGAGCACAGAGAGAGGGAGAGAGAGAATCCCAAGCAGGACCCAAGCGCTCAGAGTGGTGCCCGATGCAGTCCTTGAACCCAGGAACCTTGAGATCATGACCTGAAACCAACAGTCAGACGCTTAATTGACTGAGCCACCCAGGGGCACCAAAGTGAAATCCTTCTATTCCTCAGCAATCCACTGTTTGCTCTCATTTCCTTGGTCTAGAACTCTAGTTCCCCATCTCATTTGTGTCCTTCCTACTAACAGGTGCCATTTCCTCCTGGAAACTTTGAGACACTCTCTATTCTGATTACGTAACAGAGCTCCCGGAGAACATTGTATCTTGTTCCTCAGTTCACTCACTACCCTTTATTATGATTATTTGTTTCACATCTCTCTCCCTCTGGCAGCAGCTGTATCTGGCTTATTTTCCATTGTGTCCCACAAATGATAGTGCTGGATACATTTTAGGGGCTCAGCCATTCTCTACTAATGCTACCACATTTTAAGAACTTCCATTATAGCAAATTCACTTTTTTTCTATTCTCCCAGGTACTTTTCCCTTTAGATACAACTCACAGGTGTGAGGACTGGCTGATGAGGAGAAAAAATTCCTGCAACACTACCAGATATATATAGAAGACTTATTTCATGTAAATAAGCAATTATTAAATACAATGGATTTTAGTTGATTCCAATATTAAGTCTTCCTTTGTTTAGATTTATTTGAATTTTCAAAGGGCAATGGGTATTTAAAGTTATGAACCTAAAAGAAAATGTTTTGGAGTGCCTGGGTGGCTCAGTCAGTTAAGTGTCTGACTCTTGATTTCAGCTCAGGTCATAATCTCATGGTTAGTGGGTTCGAGCCCCACATTGGGCTCTGTGCTGACAGTGTGGAGCCTGCTTGGGATTCTCTTGCTCCGTCTCTCTTTGCCTCTCTTATGCTTGCTTGGGCACACCTCTCTCTTTCAAAAAATAAATAAACTAAAAAAATTTTTAAAAATTTTAAAGAAAATGTTCTAAACATGATTGAAAAATGTTATTTACAAGACAGGCAAAGTTATCAGAGGAGAGAGTTCTTATTAAATGATACTTTAATCATTGTTACAGAATATTGTTTAGTTTTTCTTTCAAAATATTGCTTTCAACTTTTATAAGGTTATTATTTTGAGAAAGAACGGGCACCTGTGTGCACATGCACATACAGGCACACATGAGTGGGGGCGGGGGGCAGGGAGAGAGGGAGAAAGGATCCCAAGCAGGCTCCATGCTGCCAGCACAGAGCCTAATTCAGGGCTTGATGTCATGAACCATGAGATCATGAACTGAGCTGAAATTGAGTCAGATGCTTCACTGACTGAGCCTCCCAGGCTCCTCTCAATTTTTTTATTTGATTTATTTAGCTTACTTTTTTTTTTTATATATATGAATAAGAGCTTAATTTACTCCAGCTCAGTAGAAGAAGAAAAAAAATAACAAGATATTTGGATAAAGATACGAACATTTTTATTTCAGGATGGTGTGCTCTCTAATTTAGAAAGAGGTTGGAAAGAAAAAACACAATATGATGTTCCTTCACAGTTCACACAATATTCTTAGCACTTCTGTATTCTGGACACCAAATGTGTGGTAGTTTTTCCCTCTCTAAGCATTTCTGCGATCTAGCTGGGTGTCCCATCAATTTGTCTCAATGCTGACTCTATCTACCTAGAGACAACTATCAGATCCCGCAGGTTAGAGGCTCAGTCTCACAACACTGCCTTCACCTCAAATGCTGAGTGTAAGCACAGGTTGTTACTTATGTTTCTGATGACTGTTAGAAATCAGAGGTTCCCATGACCCCCTCTTCAGGTTTGATCAGTGTCCTAGAACAGCCCACAGAACTCAGGAAACCAGTTTACCCACTACATTCCCAGCTTATTATAAAAGGATATAATTTAGAAGCAGTCAGATGGAAGAGGTATTTTCATGCCCTCTGTCTGAGCAAGCTCCTGTCTTGGCCTGCACAGCTAATGATGTTTGCCCAGCCCCTTCCTTCTGCGTTTTATGGAAGCTTCATTACAAAGGCATAATTGGATAAGTCATGACTTTTTTTCTCTCAGTTTTATTGAGATATATTAATATTGTATACATTCAAGTGTACAACAGAGTGATTTGGTATCTATCTATCTTGCAAAAGGATTACATAATAACTTAACATCCATCACCTCATATAGCTACAAATATTTTCTTATCTTGTGATGAGACCTTTAAATATTTACTCTTAGCAGCTTTCAAATATATAATACAGTTTTTATAATGATAGTCACCACTATATATCACATTTTCTTTATCCACTCATCTGTTGATGAACACCTAGGTTGTTTAGCTTGGCTAATATAAATAATGGTGCAAAAAAATAGGGGGCCTGGATGTTACTTCCGGTTAGTGAATTCTTTCCTTTGGATATATGCCCAGCAGTGGAATGGTTAGTTTATATGGTAGTTCTATTTTTACTCTTTTGAGGAGCTTCTGTAGTGTGTTCCATAGTGGCTATACCAATTTACATTCCTACGAGCAGTGTAAAAGGGCTTCCTTTTCTCCATATTCTTGCCAGAACTTGTTATGATTTGTCTTTTGGATAATAGCCCTTCTAACAGGTGTGAGGTGATATCTCATTGTGGTTTTGATGCTCAGTGATGGTGAGCACCATTTCATGTACCTTATGGCTATTTGAATATCTTCTTTGGAAAAATATATATTTGGCTCCTTTGCCCATTTTTAAATTGATTTGATTTGATTTTTTGCTATTGAATTGTATGTATGTATTATCTCTCTCTCTCTCTCTCTCTCTCTCTCTATGTTTATGTTTGTATATGTTTGGGTATTAACCATTTATCAGATGTGTGGTTTGCAAATATTTTCTCCCATTTCATAGGTTGCTTTTTCATTTTAGTGATTATTTCCTTTGCTGTGAAGAAGTTTTTATAGTTTGATGTAGCCACTTGTTTATTTTTTATTTTGTTGCCTGTGCTTTTGGTGTCCTAGGAAATTGCTCACAAGACCCATATCAAGGAGCTTTTTGTCTATGTTTTCTTCTGGGAGTTTTAGGGCTTCATTCATTTTGAATTAAGCTTTGTGAGTGGTATAAGATAGATATGTAGTTTAATTCTTTTGCAAGTGGATATAAATTCTACCAATACCATTTATTGATGACACTATCCTTTCCCCACTGAGTATTCTTGGCTTACCTATTCAAATATTAGTTGACTGCATATGCATGGGTTTACCTCTGTGCTCTTGATTCTGTTCCATTGGCCTTTGTGTCTGTTTTTATGCCAGTACCACTCTGCTTGATTATTATAGCTTTATAATATAGTTTGAAATCAGGACGTGTGATACCTCTAGCTTTGTTTTCTTTCTCAGGATTACTTTGGCTATTCGGGGTCTTTTGTGGTTCCAGACATATTTTAGGATTATTTTTTTCTAAAAACTGTAGTTGGAATCTTGATAGAGATTGCATTGAATCTAGAGATGGCTTTGGGTAGTGTGGACATTGTAATAATAATACTTCCAATCTATCTTTCCATTTATTTGTGTTATCTTCATTTTCTTTCATCAATGTCTTGTAGAGGTCTTTCACCTACTTGGTTACATTTATTTGTAATTATTGTTTTTGATACTATTATAAATGGGATTGTTTTAATTATTTATTTTTTAGATAATTCATTGTTAGTGTATAGAAACACTTAATTTTTTTCATGTTTTGATTTTGTATCCTTTAACTCTACTGAACCTGTTGATAGATCTAAAATATTTTTTTGGGGGGGCGCCTGGGTGGCGCAGTCAGTTAAGCGTCCGACTTCAGCCAGGTCACGATCTCGTGGTCCGTGAGTTCGAGCCCCGTGTCAGGCTCAGGGCTGATGGCTCAGAGCCTGGAGCCTGTTTCCGATTCTGTGTCTCCCTCTCTCTCTGCCCCTCCCCCGTTCATGCTCTGTCTCTCTCTGTCCCAAAAATAAATAAACGTTGAAAAAAAAATTTTTTTTAATATTTTTTTGGTAAAATCTTTAGGGTTTTCTATACAATCATGCCATCTGCAAAGAAAGACAATTTTACATCTTGCTTTCTGATTCATTCATTCATTCATTCTTTCAGTTTTGCCTAACTGCTATGGCTAGTGATTCCAGTGCTATGTTGAATATGACTCATGGGAGTGGGTACCCTTCTCTTGTTCCTTATTTCAGAGGAAAAGTGTTCAACCTTTCAACTTTAGGTCTAATGTTAGCTCTGGGCTTGTCGTAAATGGCCTTTATTATATTGAGTTATCTTCTTTCCATACCTAATTTGTTGAGAATTTTTTAACATGAATGGATATAGAATTTTGTCAAATGCTTTTCTTCTACCTATTGAAATGGTCATAAGATTTTTATCTTTCATTCTAATTAATGCAATATATCATATTTGTTAATCTGCATATGTTGAACCATCCTTGCTCCCATGGATGGATCCCACTTGATTATACTGTACGATCCTTCTAACGTGCCGTTGAATTTGGTTTGCCGGTATTGTGTTGAGAATTTTTGCATCTATATTCATCAAGGAAATTGGCCTGTAGTTTCCTTTTCCCATAGTCTCCTTCTCTGGCCTTTGTGTCCAATTCTTGTCTTGTAAAATGAGTTTGGGAGTGTCCCTCCTCTTTAATTTGTGAATTTTCCAGTTTTCCTCCTGTTACCAGTTTCTAGTTTCAATACATTGTAGTCGGGGGAAAAATGTGTGTATGATTTGAATTGTCTCAAATTTCTTTACTCCACTCTATTGACAGAATCATCCATGTTTACAATTAGCCAATTAGAAATACAGAAAGTAAAGGTTTTTCATGTTTGCTGCTAAAAATTATAGGATATAGCAGGGATCATTTATTGCATTCCCTGTAGCAAATTGCTCCAATGGCTTGGTCCTCTTCTTTTGCTTGTATTTACTGTAGAAACATGCTTTATAATCCTATCTGAAAATGTGCATTTACTCCATTACCACTCTGTTATCGCCTCCCCAAATGTTGTCCTTGCAAAATACAAACAAAAGAGTGCTTGTGTGAATGGGACTGCGAAAAGAAATTGTATTTATTGCCTGGTGTTTCACGTTCTCAGAGGACTTTTAGTAGCATAGGCTTTTACTAAAAAAAAGAAAACCATTCTGTATTAATTGCCCTTTCACAGTATAAATGCTTAATCTCCAACAAAACATTATTTCCGATTATTCTTTTCTCCTAAGGAATACCAGGGCAGAATCAAAATTTTCAAACTTTCTATAAAGGAAGGATGCTTTCCCTCTTATTTTATAACTGATTTTTCTGATCATAGAAGGTAAAATGGACACTACTGAATATTTTTTTTAACTTTGAAGGGTAGAAAGAAAAAAAAAATCCCGTAGTTCCACCTATAAGAGATAATACCCTTAAACTTCCCTCGTTGTTGTTGTTGTTTTTTTTAATGTTTATTTATTTTTGAGACAATGCGAGTGACAGAGTGCAAGCAGGGGAGGGGCAGACAGAGGGAGACACAGAATCCGAAGCAGGCTCCAGGCTCTGAGCTGTCAGCCCTGAGTGCAACGCGGGGCTCAAACTCACGAACCATGAGGTCATGACCTGAGCTGAAGCTGGATGCTTAACTGACTGAGCCACTCAGGTGCCCCAAACTTTCCTGGCTTTTTAAACAGCTCAGTTTCTTCAAGCACTCTGCACCCATTCTCCACCAAGCCACAGGGCACTTTTAGAAACCTCTGTGCATGAATCTCCCCTGGCACCAACTTGGTGCCTCATATTTTCCAATCCATTTTCTCCTACCTCCTTGTTATCCTTCTGACAGCAGAGAAGGAGTGTGTTGATGGTGATGCTGTCAGACCGATCAAACTCTCCTTCCTCCATGTCTAGAACCATCTCAGCAGTGGGGGCGTGCTGGTTGATGCAGGCCATAGACTTTTTGAAGGTTTATGTTAGTTCATCTCCTTGGTTCGTCATTTCAGCTTGCCTTCTCATCATTGTCCCTTGGGGCCAACCCTACACCCCATGGTTTCATAGCCTCTTAACTGCTATGACTACGTTGAACTCTTGGAACCCTAGGTGACCACAGGACACTACTTTCTTAAAAATGGTGTTTGGACACATCCATTTTGTGCATACTGCCTTCCTCTTGACCCCTGAAAGTGAATTTACGGGGCTGCAGATGAGGAAGTAGTAATTATTTTTATGGCTCTTGATACCTAATGCCAAGTTCTTACTCTTATTAATTAGCGTGCAGTCTATATTGATAATAAAATTTTATCTGACAACGTTTTTTGTTGTTGTTGTATGACTCCATTTATTTATTTATTTATTTATTTACTTACTTAGTTTTGAAATTTATTGTCAAATTGGTTTCCTGACAGCGTTTTTTAAGCACACATTTACCTAGTTTATTTCTGTCTTTTAAAATGACTTTTGTTCAGGTTTTATTGAGTTCTCATCTTTTACTTGTTTTTTGGCAGGATCTTCCACTGCCTTTGTGATTGCGGAAGGTCTACATACACTTTCAAAGCGTTTGTGATCTCCCTATAGTTCATGTTTTCTTTTGGGTTTCTTTAAGTTTATCTGTCTATTTCATTTATCTAAAATCTTAGCATATAGTCTGATGTGGCACAGTAACATGATCATTTTAAAATTTCCAAACAGATAATTATTCCAATTTGAAGCACTGGGAAACTCCAATCTAGGTCAATGTAAACTCTCTAGATAATAAAGCAGAAATTGCACTCTGGTTCTGTGTTTCCACTAAGCTCTCTTATGCTTAATATTGATTGTATTCTGTTTCATTTATTATATATGATTTTTGCTGGTTCTTCACTGTTTTAATTTATGTTGTTTTTTGATATGTTATTCATCTAGTACAGTAACATTTATTAATTTACTTTATTTACAATTTCAAAATGTGCTTTGTCTTCTAGATGAATTTTAGAATAATTTTCACGGGAATTCAGTTTTTTTTTTAAATTTTTATTTATTTGTTTTGAGAGGGAGAGAGAGTGTGAGCAGAGGAGGGGCAGAGTGAAAGGGAGAGAGAGAGAATCTCAAGCAAGTTCTGTGCTGTCAGCTGAGAGCCTGACACTGGGCTTAAACTCACATATTGTGAGATTATGACCTGAGCCGAAATCAAGAGCCTTAGCTTAAAACTGAGTGAGTCCCCGAGGTGCCCTGGGAATTCAGCTTAATTTATCATAAGGCCAGAATTGTCATTTTAAAAATACTTATTTATGCATTTCAGAAACATAACAGATTTAGGCTTGGTAAGGATTTCTGTTACTTCTCTAAGTGAAGTTGTATTTTTTTTTTGTAAAGGACTATAATATTTTTATTTATGTTATTATTAACTTAGACTCTTACTTGCTACTGTGAATGAGTTTTTGTTTTACCTTTTATTTTATTATACCTTTAATTTGGTTACCATACAATCAAATAATTGATATTTGGACATTTATTTTGTACCTAAGCTTTTTAATATTCTCCACTCAAGTGGAATATATTTTAAATTTTCACATACATTTTCTTGGGTTTCTGCAAATAATGAGCCATATCTGATAATTCCTTTTGGTTTTTATGTGCAGACTACTTACGACAAAGGGCCTGCATGAAATCCCATTTTCTGTTTCTGGATTTGGGTGCTGGTTTCTTGAATGTGTTCACTCCCTGAACATTCATCAGGATATACACTTATGATCCACGCACATTTCTGCAATAATTTTTTTTAATCCCTCATCAAACATTGTACTGCTGAACAAATGGCAGGGTGTATAAGAAGTATTTTGATGCTGATTAAAAACATAAACCCGTGAGTACACTCCTTCAAAGATTCTGACTCAGGACATCTAGAAAGGACACAAAACACCTGATTTTGCTGAGAGCCACAGGTGATTCTCAGTCAGGAATCAGGAAGTCTCCTTCACATTTTAGGTACTCTGCTGAGTCCATTTTTTTCAGTGCTTGGTAGTACTTAGTGTCTCAGGGAAGAAACCTGAGATCTCTGTCCTCCCTCCTCTACTTCCTATCCTGCTATGACCTGGGAATTTTGCCCCCTTGGTAAATAAGGAAAGAGTATGAGGCTGGTGGGAGCTGCCTGTAGATAAAACTCAGGCTCCCTGAGCATGTGGTAGCAGCCGGGCCATGGGTCACTGCAGCTGATGAGGCTCTGGTTCTTTCCTTCCTGTCTCCAGATAGATGCTGCTGCTACTGCGTTTTAGAATCTGAAGGAAGCCCTGAGCCTGGATTGAATTCCTCAATACTAATCTGTTTACATTCATGTAACAGGAATTCATCCTGATCTCCTGTGAATGACTTCCTTTATTCAGAGCCTCACCCATTTCCCATGCCAGCCCTTCATCTATGTTTTAGTCAAGAGTCTGGCATCTGGGTAAATAGAAATCAGGCATCATAATAAAGTAGACATTTCAGGGGAACAATTTTCATAACATCTTTCTTCTTCCTTGAAAATGGCACAATGTTTAATCAACACGAAATTTGCCAAAACAATTATAAAAGTAGATGGATATAGATGTAGATATATAGTTGTATGATGTGAAAAGAATTCACACCTTGGAGTCCTAACACATTAATCTCTCTCTGTAACATCATCAGTGTATTTGAGCACAGACCTGGGGTCAGAAGAGAGGTTTTCTTCAAGGCTCTGTCACCTATTTTCATCTTGGACAGGTCCCTTAAACTGTCTAGATCTTTCCTTGCAAAATGGCGTCTGGAGTCTGTAACCACTTAGGTATTTTTTTAGGCGTGTGGCTTTGTTACATAATGAGGTCTTGGGGCGTTCTGAGGTCATAAGCGATAGAAAGAAAGCCTAATTACTGTTATGCTTCTTATAACAAAATATGGTGCATTTTAGAAATTTTCAAGAGAAATGTAACAAATACGTAGATTGACTTGTAGTTCCACATTCTCATTAACTAGCATTTATATGCCTGGTTAGACTTTTGAATAACATTTTCTTGTACACTTTTGAATTATGAGATTTGGATTTGGAGTTCACAAATATTCTGTATTTTTTAAAAATTATATAATATCTATCATCTATGTATATGGGTGTATATATAAATAAACATATTTAAAATATTATTTGAAGCAACTCCTATTAGTTTAGCCTGGAAATCACATTGCTTCCTGTGGTGGAAAAAAAAAGTTAAATTTGTTCATTTTTAGTGATCCTGTGTTAGTGAAAGCATAAGCATTTGTAATTTTTACAAACCAAACTTGAGAACCAGACCTTAAGTTCTGAGGAATACAGAGTGAATAATGACAGTCGTCACTGAAAATTACAAGTTCTAGAATATCCAAGCAAGTTTGAGAAATGAACATCATTTTGCTCAGTTGACTTTGTTCTGATCCCAGAGAGCCATGAAGAGTGAGGACATTATGACATTAAGAAGGAAGCTATAGTTTGATTCTCCCTGACAAGGAAATAAAGGAGAAAGATACCCTGCTTTCTGGGAGGTAAACAGGGTAACAATAAGTACAGAAGCTGGAAGCTGTGCAGGCTAATTTTGAACTAGGAAAAAAAAGCATCTCCAAAGTCATCATTAAGTTATCCATCCATATAATAAAAATGCACTAAGTAGCCTGCATAGATCAGACATAGAAGATAGAAAGACAGTAAGTTCTATACCTCAAGGGGCTTAGGAGTTCAAGGACAAAGACAGTAAATAGATAAGAACATAAAGTATAATAGGCTGCACAATAAAATCTCGCTTAGAGAAAAGGGGACAGTCTTAGAATGTCTTTTAGAGCCTAGCCTTCAGTATTTTGCCAAACTCCCTGACAATTCTAATATTCTTCCAAAGTTACAAACAGTTGTGTAGGTAGAGTCATTTAAGGGATGTGTTCAATGGTTAGGGTTCCAGAGTAGTGGGGCAAAAAAGAACAACTTGTATCTTTGGTATGGTAATTTTTGTTGACGTCAAGGACACATTTATAGTCCTTTTTCTTTTCTTGATTTATGAAATTGACAGAAAATCCTCTCATTTGTCCTAAGAATTTCAGTTGTCTCAAATAATTTTCACCTATCACAAATTTGTCTACAACTATCTTTCCAAAGTCATTATTGTATGTATTAGTACATGTATAAAACCAGTATATGAATTGAACAATCAGGGAGGAATGAGCTCACTAACATAAAGAAATTAGAATGAAACTCTATGGCTTTCTAAAGTGATAATAAGTCAGTGTCATAAACTCTTTATGACTCTCAGCAATCAGATATATCCTAATTAGGAACAGATCAAAAATTAAATCTGAGAGTTGAAAACAGCTAACGGAAGCAATACATATAACATATCATACTGTAAAAAAATCAAAACATGAATACATTAAGTCTTGGTTCATTTAAAGGATTTTGGCTGGGGGTTGACCACTCAAGGCTTTAAAAGAGATTCATTAGACTGTTCCTGGGAAACGTTTGTTTCACCTCAGTGGCAGCCACCTTGATGTATATTTCTTCTCCAAAATTGTCATCTTTCCCTTTTCACTGACCTCTCCTCAAGGTTACAAACATTTTCCCTCATCTGCTCTCCGGCAAGTAAGAGAGAGGCTGGGAAGGATCGAGAGTCCAAGGCTTGTGGTGCATCCCACCTTTCCTCAGCTGTATAACATCTTATTCTTTCTCTAATTGGCTCCAACCAATTTCTCCATGTCTTTAATTACTAGTTTCCTCTGTGAATACTTTCCTTTATCCATGTATTAAAACCAAGGTAAAGCCCGGTATTAGTACAGTGCAAAATGATAAGAGAAAATACATTAAATGTAAAAATTGTTTGAGGTGTCAGCCCATTGTTCAAGGAGATCAGGATTCCTCTGAAAAAGAGAATGACTTTCTCTGTGCATGTGTGTGTGTGTAGTTTATCCATCTCCAACAAGATCTCAAAGCATTTTTAAGCTCTTGCCACACTGTTTTTTTCTACTTGAAGACCTATGGCTTCCTCCTGATAGAAAAAATTTTTCCCAGTATCTCTTTTTATCTCCATCAATATTTCACCCTCAACCAACTCCTAAAGTAAATGAAGCTGCTATGGTGAGACACAGGTGAAATCCCCAGAGGTTCAGTAAGGACCAATAATTTATGCCATATGGCCCTCCATTAAACCTTTTCTTCCCTCCATCTTGGAATTCTACAGTCCTCAGTAATAGGCTGTGCTACTGCAAAGCAGAACATTTTGTTTTGTATTCTCCTTTCTTGCAGCACTTGGGTATGTTGCTCCTGTGTCTGAGCTTCATTGGGGGTAAGTTATGGTGTTTGCTGAGCGCCTGCCCCTCTTCTAGATTTCTTCCTGTTCCAGTCATACTGAACAATGTTTGAGCTCTAGTGAAAGCTTTGATATGCCCTTGTCTTCCTCTCCACGTCACATCCTCCCAACGCATTATTTCATGAATTAGCCTTTCTTTGGAAGGGATTCCTCTTATAGCTCATCGGCAAGGTTTTTGGTTTCACCTTTCTACTAACCCTGACTTGCTCATAAGACCTAAGGATGTTTTTATGGGATTCATTTTTTTTTTTGTGAGTCAATTCTTAGAGAAACCTCAATTCTTACAGAAAGTGTTTAGAGACAGAAATTTCTAAACTTTTTTCACCTTTGGATCTGAAATGTTTCCATGAGGTTGGAGCCACTTTTGTGTAGAGATGATGTTACCCTCGCGATACGGGCTTATTGATAAGATACACTAATAATGGGTTGAACTCACAGTTTATAACATGTATACATAACTCTCATCAAAAACTGTAAAGAGAGACTGTGGAGGACAGGGAGCAGTGGTATTGGGTTGAGTGGAGGGTTGCTTAACTCTATGAGCCTGGACGTACATGGCACAAATCCTAAGTTAGCTCTAAATCTCACCCTCCAGTGACAAGCTAATGTGTACTCTACCCCTTGAGACCTAAGATCTGGACTCAAATGCAATAAAAGGTCTATCTCCAAACACTTGAAAACACATCTGTATACTCAAAGTCTGCTTATTTTTGTTCCTAAGTGGTACTTAACCATTGTCTTAAATAAAAAAATAAATTAAAAAAACCCCTCACCCCACCTGTGCTTGCGCTAGTAGCTGGATTCAAGCTGCTGTAAACTACGTTGTTGAAATATTCCTCATGTTTCACTATGATACTTGATCGCAAATAGCAGCCGTTATTTCCTTTCCCACACAGATCGTAACCAGTGGAATATAAACCTAGTGATAGCAGATAGGGCTCAAAGTATTGGATTTATCGGTACCTGAAAGCATCTTCAAACCCTAAAATACAAAGCTATTGAAAACTGCTGTTTGATCTAAAGCATGTACCCCCAGCTTTTCTCTCTTGACTTCAATTGTAAAGCTAACAAAATGGCTTTAGCTGGGCTGTGAAGTCTATTTACTCTAGTGGCTTGCAAACCAGAAACACCTGGAGGGCTTGTTACAACAGCTAGAGGGCTCTGCCCCCAGAGTTTTTGAGCCAGTGGGTCTGAGGCAGGAATGGAGAATTTGCATGTCTATCAAGTTCTCAGGTGATGCTGGTCTGATAGCCTCACGTTGAAAACAGCTGATTTACTTTGTGGACGCTGAAGGAGTAAAGCTGATCAACTACCTCCATTGCAGGGGCCTGAGAGAGAGCTTTGCATTACTTTTCGAATGCGGTAACCCTGCCCCCCTTCCCGCCCTCTGGAGCACACGTTCCAGTGGATAACGGATTCAATCAGTTTTGCCCATCAGGAAGCTTACTTGAAATCCTAGCAGGGGAAGCAAGTAGAAGGAATGGAATGAAAACCCAAAAATAAGTGGTCAAGTTTTGCCTTTTCCTAAGGGATTGTTGCTCTGTCGAGGAGAAGAGAAAGGTCAAATAAGGTTGTTGTTGTTTTTTTTTAAAAAAAACTGTTAAGAGCAGTGATCAGAATTTCGTTTTTTGAGGAAGTAGGAGTAGGAGGATCACAGAAGAGTATACCTTTGGAGGTACCTACAAAACATTTTTAACAAAACACTAGGTTCCTCGTCCTTTTTGGATGGCAGGTATTGCTATTTCAGAAGACTTTAGGACTCGGCCACTGGATTCCACAAAGGTGAGGAAGATTTCTGTCTTTGCGGGTTATTACGCTGGAATTTGTTAGCTGTGTGCTTCGGAAAGTCTATTTCTTTAAGCCTCTGTTTTGTCGTCTAAAAAATGGGAATACCATTTCTCGGAGGAGAAAGCTTGTGGCTCTTAAATGAAGCAATGCTTTGAAATGCTGAGTACATTGCTTAGTCTGGAATACACTTCGTAAGTGGTAGCAATGTAAATAGTGAGAGGTTAATGATGTATAAGAGTTTAAACAAACAGGAAAAGATTTTTATTTTTATTTATTTTAATGGTTTTTCATTTTTGAGAGAGAGAGAGAGAGCATGAGGAAAGGAGGGGCAGAGAGAGAGGGAGACACAGAATCCAAAGCAGGCTCCAGGCTCCCAGCGGTCAGCACAGAGCCTGATGTGGAGTTTGAACCCACAAACTGCGAGATCACGACCTGAGCTGAAGTCGGATGTTTAACCGACTGAGTCACCCAGGTGCCCCAAACAAAGAAAAAGACTTTTAAAGGGAGCGTATTAATTTTTTAGTGTGGCTGTTACGAATGACCACAATCTTAGTGGGTTAATGTAGTAGGATTCTCGCACAGAGAGGACCCTGAAGCAATCTTTGCCCAGGAAGCAACTTTGTCATTGCAGCATGGGCTCCGTGATTTTGTACTTGAAAAACTGAGCCCTAAGCACAGCAGGGTGTAGCCTTTTATGCAGTTGCTACTTTGTCTCCCATATATGGTGACACATATAATCTGACAGGACACATTGCAAGTTACTGTCCTGTGAGAGCTATGCATACATATATAGGAGTTGATTGGGCCTCATTGCACATTGCCTTCCTTTGTTCTGAGAAGGTCTCTGCCACATTCCTTAGGGAGGGGCTCTACTTCCACCTGTCTTCCTGGGCTAAAAGCAAGATGGCAGTAAGGCTGTATTCCATTTTGGAGACTGGAGCAGAGAATTTGTTTCCTTGCCGTGTCCAGCGTTTAGAGGCTTCCCATGTTCCTTGGCTAATGGCTTTCTTCTTCTGTATTGAAGCCAACAAAATAGCATCTCCCTACTCCTGCTTTTGTTCATGACCTCCTTGTCTGGGATTCCACTTGTTGGCTCCCTAATGTGATTACATTGGGCTCATTCAGATGGTTCAGGATAAACTGATTATTTTAAGGTCAGCTGATAAATATCTTTAAACTACAACCTTATCTGCCTTGAAGGGTAGTATACTAATAGGTTCTGGGAATAGGCCATCACTGTTTGGGGAGGTAGGGACCTTATTCTGCTTTCCATTAGAGGGGAAGTTCATGTTTATTGTGTTCCACGAAGATCCATTTCCAAATGCATTTTTTCCTGACCTGGGTGAATAAAGATTTTTCATCTTTCTCCACAAACTCTGTAGCACACTGTAGACTCCCCAGTGGGATGCAGATATACAGAAGTGGAATAGTGGAAATCATTACAATGGAGGACCCAATGAGGGAGTGGCACATTCTACTGAGAACGGATTTGGGAAGATTTCAGGGAAGATAAGAAAGATGCTTGAGTCTTGGAATGTCTTTATTCAAGAAATCATGACAGTCAAAGGATGCACAGGGGGCATAATGACATAATGAAGGCTGCATGGAACATACAAGTAATTTAGCATAATAAGAACATGCAGAGTGATAGGCTGGAAAGACAGATATTTGAGATTTTGATTTCTATTTATCTATTGCTCTCTTGGTATAACCATGCATTACCTGAATTCTAGTAGTTTGGCTTTATTGTAAAGCCAGTGGGGGGCAGTAAGTCTAGTTACGATGAAGCCAGATTACAGAGGTAATCTGTAATTTTGTTATTACAGAAAGTTTTTTTTTTCATTTAAAAGATCACTCACAAAATACATATCCATAGATTTGTTTTCTGTCATCTAGCTGAATGTGTTAAGTGTTTGGGATTCCTTTCTTAAATTTAAAAGTCAACGGCATTGCCCAGGAGTTTAGATGAATTTCTTGTCCTGACCATGATCACTCACCTGATGCAAATTATCTAATTACTCATCTTCACCTCTATGCCAACCACATGATACATGTTTCTGTTCTGGAGATAAAGGAAGCCCTGTCCATGACCTTGATTATTAAGGCAGAGAATATAATTATGCAATTGTGGTAAGGAATGGAAATGAGATGTCCATACTTATTTGGCCTTACTACCCACTGCTTTGTAATTATTTCCATGTGTCTACTGGTTTTGTGTACTTAACACTATTAATGTCTTTAAAAGAAGGGGCTTAATTGTAGCAGTTGCTCAGAAAATCAGTATTAACTCTCTTCCTTCAGTTGACACAGCTGTGGAAAATGGTTGCCGGGGACAGCTTTGCATGTTGATTTAAATGGATAGTTGTTTAAAGAAACTATACTGTTGTTTGTAAGTCGTGGTAGATCGTTGTTTGGATTTTAGTGTCCTCAACACAATCTCTTAAAAATGTCTTTTTTTCCCTTTTCTCTCCCTAACATTTAACTTCATAAGACTTTTTATTTTTTTTATGCTGAGTGGTTCAGCCTGGTTGCATTCTTGTGCTGCCTTGAAAGGGACCTTGGATATTTGTTTGATGTTAAAATTTAAAACACGATCATAACTCATACCTGCCTTTCCTAGAAGCTGCTACGTGCTAGAACAGACCTGCACTGAGTACGTTTTATTTTGGTAGAGAGTGCATGTGCATACTTGGAAGAAGGGCAGAGTGAATCTCAAGCCAACTTCACACTATGAGCATGAAGCCAGATGCAGGACTCAATCCCAGGAACCTCATTCATCACCTGAGCTGAAACCAAGAGCCGGATGATGAAATGAGTGAGCCACCCAGGCGTCCCTTAGAACGTTTTTCTTAAGGTGTTGATTTTGACATTCTTTTACAACGGTCAGGTAGAAGGGGCAGACCCCATTTGGTCCTCATAATTGATGATACAAAATAACTTTTTGGGTCTGCCCTTCTTCCCCACTAGTTTCTGTTGCCTTCAAATGTCTTGGTATTCCCCACATGCAGAGAGGACTGTGTGGTCTGCTTATGTTGCTTTTCAACCTGGTTACCATCAGTGGAGACTTGAGTGCCCACATAGACTACGCACATAATCCTTGAGTCTCAGTCTGAGGATTAATGCTCTGTTCACAAAATTCTTCTTCTCCTTCGGATCCTTCATCAAGTGTCTCAGGGCATGCAGGGGCTTGTAACAAAATACCAAATGGTTGTGCATAGTTCAGGACTCTGGGAAGTCCAAGATCAAGGCACAGGTAGATTGTGTGTGGTGTGAATCTACTTCCTGTTACACCGTGTCCCCAGGGAGCTCTGTTTGCTTTTATAAAAGAAAATCATGTCACTCGCGGAGGTTCCACCCTAATGGCCTAAGCACCTTTCAAAGGCCTCACCTTGTAGCACCATTAACTTGGGGGAGTGGATTTCAGCATAGTAATTTTGGAGGGACACATTGATCCCATCGCATTTGGTCTTCTTGACCCTTGTCGGTGCCCCATGAGGCTCACCTGTCTGGATTGCATTGACGTGCTGCGTGTCTGCTCTTCAGCTTACAGTATTCTTCAGCAAATGGAGAATTAGCAGATGGGATAGAGGAAGAAGAACCTCTTGCACCCTTCATGTGTGGTTGCTATCAGGAGGCCCTTACAACATAGTTTATCTTAGGTACTTCTTCAGTCTTCCCCTGCAGATTTAGGCCTGGTAAAAATATCCATTTGTGTATAGTTGGTTCATTAAATTATTGTGTAATAATTCTGGTCCTTCAACTTACTTTTTTGTGTTTGCTCCTAATTCTATTACCCTTGCAAAACCTTTCACCTCTGATTACTACTGGACAAAATCAAACAATTAAATGAATTTGTGTCCCTACAAGTTGATAGTCCTATACTATAGTTGGGCCTTCAATAACTAGTGTATTGACTTTGTTATTTTTTTTTTAATTTTTTGTAATGGTTATTTATTTTTGAGAGAGAGAGAGGGGTGGGGGGAAGGGCCAGAGAGGGAGGGAGACACAGAATCTGAAGCAGGCTCCAGGCTCAGAGCTGTCAGCACAGAGCCTGATGCGGGGCTTGAAATCAAAAACTGTGAGATCATGACCTGAACCAAACTCGGACACTTAACTGACTGAGCCACCCAGGCGCCCCTTGACTTTGCTATTAAATGCACCTTAGATGCATCACATCTCTGGGATGTCCGTAGCAACTTCAATAAACCCATCTTGTCATGCTCACGTCTTAAGGGATGATAGATCTATTTTCTTTGTAATAGTCCAGCAAAGTTCTGGGACCCTCTAGTTAGCCTCAATTAGGGCCACTACATGTTCCTAAACCCATCAACCTGGTAAGTGTATATACAAATGAGTTTAAATCACTTAGGGCCTGATACTGGATCTGAGGATTTGTTCAAATGCCATGAGATTTGAGTTGAAAAATGCTGATACCTGGTTCAATTAGTTTCTAGGGCAGTGGCATATGAAGTCTTAGGTCCAATCAAGGAAGACTGGCAGGATCCCCTGCCTTGGGGAGTGGGGTGTGGGGGTACTATTTACACAGGTTCTGAACCACAAACTCTGTAGCACACTGTAGACTCCCCAGACCAGCAAAACAGGTAGGTGGTATCCTTCTTAGTACCTAGCCTAGACCCCCTGGTTTTGCTTAGCTAAGCTTGCCTGCAGTTCTCCTCAGTCCTACTTACCTGCAAGGAGAAACCCCACATTTCCTGAAGAAAAACAAATCTAGTAATAATGTATCCAAGGTAATCCTAGAAAAAATGATGATTTCACAGACAGAAGTCACACCCAAAGAAATTGTTCTGTATGCTATTATTAAGCTATTTATTTTACTACTTTTTTCTAACCTAGTCAGTAACACAAGATAAAAATGGTTATTAGAGTTAGGCCAACAAAGAATTTAATTTTTTTTCCAGGGCTATCTAGTTAGACTCGATTCAACATGTATCACTCCTGAAAATTGAGTCAGAAGTTGGAGGAGTCTTCATGGCTTCTTTCATTCTCTTTTATAAGATAACACATTAAGATTGGCAAAGAGAATATAGGTAAGCAGTATGAGAACTCTTGAACTTGTGTGCGGTATACAGCTGACCTTTAAGGAAAACGTGGAGTTTTCCTTCCCTAACAAAGTGAAGCATTTCTGAGATACGATGCATACTGCATCAGAAAAAAAAAATTATTTAAAGCTTTCCTTTGAATGGGTTTTTCAAAACTGTGGAATTCAACATATTTTTACTTCAGCTCCCTTGATTTTTGATAAAATGCCTCTTAGATACCCAGATAGTTTCTTAGTAGAGACAAACTTAATTTAAAAAAACTGTATTATAATAAAGTTGTCCATCTAATGGCATCAATTACATAATTTTCCATTTATGGAGGTTTTTGGCTTGGTTTACAGTATGCAAATAAAGAGAAAGCCAGAGCCTGGTTAGGGAAAAAAAATAAATGTTGTACAAAATGGCTGGATTGTTGGTTTATTTATTTTTCCCCTCACTCATGTTGATTGTAATTACACATAGTCACAAGTACAAAATTCGGGTAAAGAATATATGACAAAAGACCAATCTTGGCTTTGAGTGTTGACTTTATTACTTACTACGAAATCTTGAAAAATTTTACATTTCGGGAGTGAAGTTTCCTTCACCAACAAATAGTATTAGCTCCCTGGTTTCTTAGGTATGGACGATAAATTAATGTGTAATGTGTTTAATAATTTGTAGCGCTTAGTGTAAGATTTTGATTCTAGTTTATGAGGGCATTTTTTTTTCTTCTGACATTTCCAGTAGAAGCAAGTAAATTATTTGAACAGTTATAATGTTGTACTGATAGAAATGCTCAAGGGAAAAAAAAGTTGTTGGGAACACCTTCATTCTAGGACAATTTGTTCACTCTTGAACAAAGAAATTGTTTTTTTAAAGGGTAACAGTACAACTTAGCTTACAGTTTGCAAAACACTTATCTCATTTTGATCTCACTTGGGAAGTCAGGTGAGAGCTAGGGGTCTGAATCAAAATTCAGTGTTAGCTCTCGATACAAAGTGGGTGAACTATTTTCTAGTGTAAAGTCTTCAGGGTCGTTCTGGGCAACTGGTGTTATTTCGATGAGACAAAAAACCTGTGTTTAAATGTTGGAAAAATAAAAACTGAAGACCCTTGCTTCTTACTCCCCATTGTGTACAATCCGGATGGAAGTATTTATTACCCACATTCTTGGAGGAACAGATTGTTCTGTGATAAGAGAAAATTGATACTTTTTTTTTCCCCTAAGCAAACAGTGAATTTGATTTGACGGATTTTTGACAGGTCTTGATGTAGCTGTCCCAGCAGCAGAGATGGTTTGGGTCAGTTAACACTGAAGCAGTTGGCTTAATTGCAAAGTCTGGAAGCTGCTACTATTAACACCTGTATACAAACCCTATCTTTGTTCGAAATCTTTGAGAGACCGGTTCCCTCGACCCAGATTCTTTTCGTAGGAAGCATTTTTATACGTACATACTAGTACTCGTATTAGGCATGGAGAGGTCAATTACACAATTGAGACTTACCACCTTCCAGCTGTGGCCTTTGGGCAAGTACCTCGTGTCCCCTCTCACCATAAATGTCTTCAACTTTATACCTCAGATGACAATAAGGACCTTGAGACTTTCTGTAGGGGATAGGGTGAATATATTTAAAGCATCTGACAAAATGAGTGAAGCTACAGTTGAAGTTAAAAATAGAGGTAGTATATGAGGCACCTGGGTGGCTCAGTCAGTGACGCGTCTGACCTCAGCCCCGGTCATGATCTTTCGGTTTGTGAGTGAGGAGCCTGCTGCAGATCCTCTGTCTTCCTGTCTCTCCCTGCCCCTTTCCTGCTCATCCTCTTACTCTCAAAGATAAATAAACATTAAAAAAAAATCATAATGTCAATTTGTATAGTAAAGTGTTTTTGTTTTTGTTTTTTCCTAATAGAAATACAGAAGATAGAACTCAGAAATCCTTTTGTAGAGTATTCTGGACAAGCTGACAAAAGTAATCTCTTTATTGCAAACGTTGTCTGGAAAATAAATGGCTTACAGATAGGATCTTAAATCTCTAGTACATTACTTCTGAAGATTAACTTCTAGGTGTCATTTTTAAAAATGTAGTGACTGATCTGATAATAAATGAATGAACCTGTTTATTCATTGAACCGATTGATTTTAATGTTAAAAATGAATTATGTTAGGATCAAAAGAATACATGTTCCCAGTATAGGACAGATGCCTGGAATAACTTTGGATTACAATGTGGTGGGATGATGCGGCTATTTGTATTGGTCTTTTCATTGTACACTGCATGTTAAAATGCTTTATAATCACCACTTATGTTCTCTTACATTTCTAGAAGCTTAATATTGACATCTTTTTTTTTTTAATTTTTTTTTCAACGTTTTTTATTTATTTTTGGGACAGAGAGAGACAGAGCATGAACGGGGGAGGGGCAGAGAGAGAGGGGGACACAGAATGGGAAACAGGCTCCAGGCTCCGAGCCATCAGCCCAGAGCCCGACGCGGAGCTCGAACTCCTGGACCGCGAGATCGTGACCTGGCTGAAGTCGGACGCTTAACCGACTGCGCCACCCAGGCGCCCCTTGACATCTTTTTGAGCAAGAAAGATGATTTTTTGAATACA
This sequence comes from Prionailurus viverrinus, assembly GCF_022837055.1. Classification (NCBI taxonomy): domain Eukaryota; kingdom Metazoa; phylum Chordata; class Mammalia; order Carnivora; family Felidae; genus Prionailurus; species Prionailurus viverrinus. The sequence goes on along the minus strand of NC_062561.1, from coordinate 131,738,279 downwards.
GTTGAAGGGAGGTTAGTGTTTGGGAAAGCACAAGTTTCAGAAAACTTAGATCCAGGTTTTGACCCAATTAACCTCTTTGAATCTCTTCCCTTACTCACACACAAACACATACACATACATGTAGAATGCTCCAATAAAAGCCATTTTTTAAAGGCAGGTCTATGTAATAACAGGAATTGTTGTAATCCCATCTCTATTGGTTAGAATTTCAGGAGAAACAGAGTAGTAGGATCTTTATATATTAATAGAAAATACCTATCTAGATCACTTTTTGGTAATAACTACTTGTATTAAGTATTAATGTTATTGATTATCATTTAATAATTTTTATGACCAAGATGGTGGGGGCCTGTAAGCGTGAAGTTTACAGGACGGCCAGTAGGGTAGAAAGTCAGAAAAAGTTGATACTATAGTCTTGAGCTGGAAGACTGCAGGTAGGCCAGTAGCCTGGGAAGTCGGGCAGTATTTATGTCTCAGTTATAGAAAAAATTGCTTTTCCTTTAAGAAATGTCCATCTTTTCTCTTAAGGCTTTCAACTGATAGGATGAGACCCTCCCACATTAGAGAGTGTTATTTACTACAAAGTGAACTGGTTGATAATATGTCCACAGTTTGCTTCACAGAAACATCCACAGTAACATTTGACCAAACAACTATGTGCCACAGCCTACCCGAGTAGGTGTAGGAACTTAGTCATCACACATGGGAAGGGCGTGTGTGTTAGGGTCACTGTCACTTTGATAAGTGTTGTAGTCTGCTGTATTAAGTTGCTAAGACGAACTTAAACCCATTCCACAGTCAGCTGAGATGGGAGCATTGTTACGGGAAGGTGAATCCTGGAAAAAAGCACACTCCTTTCTGCTAGAATTAGTGGGGCTGACAGAGTCAGTATTTAAAATTGGATAAGGATGGCATACAGGGTGACCTGGAAGTGAAGCCTGGAAAAGAATGCCTTGATTCTTGAAGAGGTGCTTCTAGAATCTTGTTACCTTTACCACACCTCAAACCACATCGCCTTTGGGGATTGAACACTCCCCCCACAAAGGTGTCCTTATTACTGTCAAGGGAAACCATTTCCCTCAAGTTAGCACTCTTAACTCCACGATTATGCCAGAATGATGGAGTGAGTTCCCCTTCAGCAACTGCTGTGGCTGCTTAATTTCCCAGGAAATGCTGCCTGCTGCTCAGTGACAGGCCATCACTTGCTTATTTGAGTCACATCTGAGATGTACCTGGTATATTGGAGGGAAATTGTAGAAATTATTCATTCTCCATTTTTAATGTAACAACTTGAGACATCCCTCAAAAGAGGATCATTCCAATATTGTCTTTTTGAAAATTAGAGCCTAATGGAGTGCCATATGTTACCTGTTATAGGAATTTTCTGCCCGTATTGTCAGTGGGCTTGTGGCCATCTCTTTGGGGGTATATGTTCTTGAAGGAAAATATGTACTGGCCACCAAAGCCCTACAGAAAAATGTCCTCAGATACTTGATGGTGTTTCTTTCTTTTGGCATATCTGATGCTGCAGTTAGAAAGATCATCTGTCGTGTTACAGGTTGATTTGGGGTCAGGAAAAGTGTCTTCATTTTCTTAGAGTCATTTGTCCATAGGTGGAATACTATAGGAGACCAGAGGCCTGTATGTACTGTTAAAAATCTTTGAAAAATAAAACCCTGTATCTGCAGGATAAGAAGGAGTTCAGACAGTGGTATGTGGACATTGTTCTGCCTATGTGGACCGCCTCTCTGCAAAGTTGTAAAGGAAATAATGCCATTGTTATCCAGGGCGAGAATTGTCACTGAAGTGCTTCATCATCAAATTGATCCCTCCTACCTGGTTGAGGACTGACAGATGGCTGCCATGGGGTGGCTGCCGAGACTGGTTATTGAATATGATACTTGGACCAAGAGCTTATAGTGAGAGAGATCATCCTCTTCCTCCAGAGGTACAGCCAGGGCCTGGTTAGGGATGGCAAGCTGCTGAGGGGTATCGAGGTCCCATGTCATGTGAGGCATGCCACTGTGGTTTGTCACAGCAAAGGGTCATTGCCTGCTCACACCCTCTACAGGGGTGGCCTGCTGATAATGACTATGGAAACAGATTGAAAGATGGCTTCTGTGAATACTTTCTGTGATCATTGGTAATAGCTTTACCTTGGAGGGGGGGAGGTAGGGCTCTGAGGAGTTGAGCTCAAGTTCAGAGCTAATGAAAATGAAATAAAAGTTCTGTCTCAGACTATAGAGTGCACACAAGTGGGCCTGGTAGGTGGGAAGTAGGTGGGCGAGTAACTGTGCTGATTGGCCACAATTTGCCCCCAGTTGGAAGTAGCTTGCAGTTAACTCTGTGGGTATGAACACTGATGCCTATTTAAAAAGAAGTCATTAGACCATTGAAGTCTTGACTTAGTTTAAAACTTGAAGGGTAAAAAGGCAACCAAAGAAGATTGAGTTTTCTGGCAGATCTGTTGTCTTTGAGATCCTGGCAAACGTGCTTTCCTTGGCCTACCCCATCTTGATACAGTGACTTATTCTGACATTGTTAGACTAATCAAAAAATCCGATCATGGTCACAAGAGAAAATAAATGTGATTAACTCTACCCTTGAGAGAGAGACAGCTTGATAAAGGAATATTAGGGCTTGGTCTCGTGGGTCAGGGCTCTTATCATTTCATTGAAACCTTGACTAATACCCACACCTGTACTCTGACACAGCTGAAGCTGAAGTTTGGAAGGGAGTACTTGGGTTCTTGGAAGAAGGATTTTTTCCCCCGATGAATAAGGATCTCGGTAAATTTTTCAGATGGTTTCTAAGGGAGGTAGATCTGTGAAGGTGGTTGTTTCGAGACCCCCATATTATGGAACGTTGATAGGTTTTCCAAATTCTTATTCCCTTGGATCCTGTTGCATTTGGTCAACATTTGACAGCTGTCTGTGAGGTTGATATTTTGGCTCTTGAGTCTTGAATATCCTAGACGTTCTGTGTAATGATCACTGAATGTCTATTGATACCCTTTTTGTATTTTTGCCAGTTATGTGTCTCCTTTAAACAAGTTTATTTTTTTTCCCCATCTTACTAAAAGAAGCCAGTAGTATAATTAGGAAGTCTTCTCCAATGGCCATTGGAAATAACTGGCAGTTGGGACGTGTGTGGAGTGAGTGGACCTGTGAGAGGTCATAGGTGTGATGAGAATGTTATGCCTTGTTGCCTAGACTCACACCCTAAAGTTCAGAGAAAAATCTCAATCACGCTTGTGCTAGGAGTAGTAATGATTTAATCCTGCTGTAGAGGTCAATGATTTACACATAAAAAACGGATGAACTGAGTGCATCTGCTGCCCTATGCCTTGCCTTTGTTGAAAAGCGGCCTTTGATCACCCAGTTTCTGAAAAAAGCTGTATTACTTTTTGATGTACATAATCATCTTGTGTATGTATCTCAACTTTTATTCACCTAAGTACTAATTTGTGGCCAACAAATGGTAGCCAAACTTCCCACTGTTGGCTATAGGAAGTTAGGCTGTAGTGTAGAAACTTTGTAAATTTTATTTTCACACAAAAGTGGTGAATACTTTGGCTGGAGTGCTTTGAACTAACCATGTGCCTTTGATCTCAGGGTCTTAGAGTCATCCTCCCTGTATTTTCTCATTTAGACACATGACTGCCTTAGGAGATGGAAGGAGTAGAGTGGCAGCCATCCTTTGTAGATAAGGACTTGGAATGTAGAAAATTTGAAACCGTATGAAATAGCCTGGGAGAGACGGTAATGGAAAGTAGAATTCCTACATAATGATGAGTAATGGCCTGGAATATTTTCTCTATACCAGGCAGAGAGGCTTCCTTTGGTTCCAGCATGCACTGAGGATCTTCTTGGGCTGGCAAATAAGTGAAGATTACTTCAGTCATTGATAAATGTTGAGTTAGGAACTCCTGAGCTCAGTTTCCTGCTGTTGCTCTAAATGTTGAGTTAGGAACTCCTGAAGTAGTTCACCTGCTGTTGCTCTCAATACCTTAATGACCTGAGTTTTTTCCCGACCCCAAAACTATCCATGACAGATTTTTCCTTGGAGAGTCAGTACCAGTCAGGGTGATGCATGCCTCCCCATAGAATGATGATAACTTCCTCTAGAAACAAAAGTTAGTTTTTTTTGTTTTGTTTTTGTTTTTTTTTTTAATGCTTATTTATCTTTGAGGAGGTGGGGGAAGACACAGAAACTGATGTAGGCTCCAGACTGAGCTACCCATGTGCTCCAAAAGTTTTGGTTTTTGACCACCTATCACTAATTGTCATTTTTCATCATTGTATTGCTAACCTTTCACAGCAGTAAAATCCCCCTGGTGCCTTTTAGGAACCCTATTCAGTTACAGTTTAACTTTGTGCATCTTACATATCTTCAAAGTAGCCATTGTGCTGGCAAATATTGAAAACTAGCTCTCAGCAAAAATGTGCATGTTTATATACATATGCACAAGTTTTTGATACATCTTACTAATAACTAATGTAAATGATGTATCACACACAGTTTATAAATAATGATAATCTTCATTGTAAATTCTTAGACCCAATAGATTTGCATACACCCCTTTCATTCCCTTTTTTTCCCTTTTGGCTCAACTCTTGTTCCTGGTAAACAGTGATGGCAAATGAATGTAGTTGCAACATAAATGGTGGTTAATAATTTCATTGAGATTGATGAGTAAGGCACAATGAAACAATGAAGGCGTGTTTCAGAATCAAGCTTATTTTTTAACGACATGACTGCTTTGCTGAATCAGATTGTGGTTTCAAACACCAAGAGAATATTTTCTCAAATCTTTGTTTGTGCTACTCAAAATGAAATGGATACCGACATGGTGCACTTAGAAGTTTAATCTGAATTATTTTCTGCGTTATTTCTTTTAAGTCTAAACCAGGCTTTGGCAAACTTGTAAAGAATCAGGTGGTAAATATTTCAAACTTAGTGCCATATGATTTCGCTTGTAATTATTCAGCTTTGTCCTTACAGTGGAGCCACAGACAATACTGCTTACTATTGGCCGTATTCCAATAAAACTTTATTTGCAACAGCAGGTGACAAGTTGAAGATAGTTTGGCTAACCAAGTAACAGAATAATAAATTTAACCCTGATCTGTAGTGTTTTAGTTTCCATAGTGTAAAAACTCAAATATGGCCGAGTTCAAGCTACCAAAGCAGTGTTTCTGAACGTGGAGTTGGTATAGGATGTGCAGTAACACCTCTCGTCATAATACTTCAAACACACAGGTAAAATAGGTGGGAATGACCTGAGGACCCTAGGTGATGACATGCAGTACAGTTATGTGAAATGAGGGGTTTTGAGTATGCATCACCTTTGGTTTTAAGATCCCTGCCTTAATGGTAAGCTCCTGTAGTGAGACATCAATTGAATATAGGTTTCACAATCAGACGTCGAAATTTCTGGCAACTGTGCAATTGGTTCTTGTGAGCTGGTGTGAGCTATTGGCACCACACCTCTACTTTCCCTGGCACATTTCCTACAGCACTTCTATCGTTTCCTTCTCTCTTTACCATGGAACTGGGAAGCAGGACCCGTAAATGTGTTGCATTAACGGCCATTCGTGTCAGACACTCTCTTGTCCTTCTCTTGGCTCCCCTTTGTTACTTTAGATTGCATTTTCCTCAACTTTTGCTGTGACAAGCCTGAACCTTGGAAAATGGGCCTTGTTTGGACTGCAGGACCACTCTATCACCATGTTATATTCATTGATAACTTGTTTCATAGCCCTCCTCGCTGGAGTCCCCCTGAGTGACTTCAGCTGCCCTGTGGGTGATTCCCTTAACATTCCAAATCATTTCTTAAAGTCCTATGGCCGTTGCCTCTGTTGGAACAACCTACTTCCATACAGGTTTCCTGAACTTTAAATCTCCATGCATAGCTGAATATCTTGAACTGTGATACTTTACTTGGTGATTTAAACCATAAGTGGTATTAACTTTATAAAAGTATGGCACCTAATTTTCAAGCATACTGAAATGTGAAGTGTTGGATGTTTTTTGTTTTGTTTTTGTAATCAGCCTGTTATGATTCACTTTATTATTTTTCACATTATCATATATCTACCATACCTAAGTGAGAAAACCAAACATTTGAAGTGAGTCACAGGTAGATCCAGTACCCTGACTGAGACTCAAGCTGTGTGATAAACAGAAAGTTTAGGGTTTCCTTTCTGTGGCTCTTGAATTCTACTCGAGGAAGTAGACAGAATGCCTTTTCCATTTTCTCTTCTCCCATTTTGGTAAATGCAGGCCAAGATTTTAGTCTCTGGAAAAGAAAGGGGGGGGCAGTAAGTAGGTAATATAAAGAGACTAATGGTGATGAAGTACATTTTGGGAGGTCCTTGTAGTCGTAATGGTGTATATAAATTATAAAGCATCATGGAGATCACTATATCAGCAAACAAGCTAGTATGTTAGCAAGGAGGTACTCCCATCAGGGAACAGAGATGACATGGGTGAAGCCTCTGGAGACAGGAAATTGTGCTAGGATTTCAAAATACTAATCTGTCTAGTGATGAAAAAGGGGGATTCCATAGGTAGAAAGTAGGCTGAGAGCAACAGCAAAGATAATATAAATATACTATAGAACAAATAAGAAACAAAGGAGGATTACTTCAAAATTACTTCATGTGAGAGAAAGGGAACAACATTTTGCAGGCCCAAGGAATGAACGCTGTGCTAAAAATCAGGGAAATTGGGCAGTTGTAGCTGCAAAGAAGAAGCCATGGTATTAAGATAGATAACAGAAAACTGAAAGTATGGACCAAGAGGAACATACCATCAGGATGAAATGCAAAATGAGATGACTGATACGTAGAAATGAAGAAAATCCGATTTTTATTTTATTAAAAATTGTTTTTAATGTTTATTCATTTATGAGAGACAGAGCATGAGCAGGGAAGGGGCAGAGAGAGGGAGACACAGAATCTGAAACAGGCTCCAGGCTCTGAGCTGTTAGCACAGAGCCTGATGCGGGGCTTGAACTCACGAACTGCGAGATCCTGACCTGAGCCGAAGTCAGACGCTCAACTGACTGAGCCACCCAGGCACCCCATGAAAATCCAATTTTTAAAAATGAAGGAAAACCTCCATGATATCCTAGAAGGAAAGGTCATTTAAGGGAAAAGGATGAGTGGGTGAGAATACGACTCAATTTACTTCTAACTTCTATTCCTGAAAGAACCCAAAATAGCAGAAACCAAGTATAGTCTAAGTTTTGAGCCTCAAGAAAAAGTATATTCTATAATATACAACATATAATATAAGATATAACTTCGTTTATTATATAATATCTTGTTTATTATATAATATAATAATAAAATAAATACATAATAAAGTATGTAATTTTTATCCAAATAAAAAATTTGTAAGTGTTTATGCAAGAGGGAAAAAACTTACCTAGAAAGGCAATCAGCGATCAGTCACCTAAAATGAAAGCAAAAATCAGTAACACCCTTGCAGTGTAATCGTGCTTTTAAGTCCCCAAATACCCTTACAGCACCCATCTCTAGCCCTACTAAATGGCTTTACCTAATATTTCCTTCCTTTGAAAACGTTATGAAGCCAACACTCTTAAAGACATAGTGAACCAAATGGGAATTAAAAACCAAAAGTAAATGAAGAATGGGAACCACGTGATAGAAAAATAACTGGTGGTGAATGCGGACGAACAGGCATTGAGTTTATTCACTCTGCAGATGTTAATTGAGTGCCTTTTACTTGAGAACCACTGTTTTAAAAACTGACAGTGCCACAAATTACAAAAGACAAAGCTTCTGTCTCAGAAAAGAGATATTAAATACAATGTCAGGAGACTGTTTTAATGCCCTTGGGTAGGGGATACCTACATGGTACCAAGAAAACTTTAATACCTATAAAGGACATTTCAAAGTGATACAAAGGTGATGATTAAACTCGCCTTTGCTTTCTGGTTTTCTTTCAAAAAATGTTGAGTTTATTTTAAGAGAGAGAACAACCAGAGGAGGGGCAGAGAGAGAGGGACAGAGAGAATCCAAGTAGGCTCCGCCAGCACAGAGCCCGATGCAGGGCTCAAAGTCACTGCGAGTTCATCATCTGAGCTGAAACCCACATGCCCCTGCCTTCTCATTTTCTTTTTAAGACTTTTTATGGCTTGTCTTTAGAGGGAAGACCTACCAGAAGCTGCAGCAATTCCAATTTGGAATCCATTGTTTGCCCACAGGTTTACAAGGGTCAAAAACTCTGAATATAGTCTCATTTCCTGACCAAGTTTATTTCTTAGGAGATATAAAACGGTCAGTGTAGTATTTTATAGGCCTCATGAATGAGTGGGGTAGAGAGAAAGTCGGGAAGTCTTAGAATCAGCTGAATAGTCAGGAGTGATGTTCACTTGGTCATTTTCGGAAGTAGTTGAAATGCTTAAAAGCTGTACATTCTAGGTGATTGCTCTCGGGAAATTACTTAACCTCTCAAATGTTAAATTTTATTCAAATTTTCTTTGATTTTTTTAACTTACAGTAAGCGGGGCAGAGGGACAGAGGGAGACAGAATCTTTCTGTTTTTTAAATTTTTATTTATCTGCTTTTGAGAGAGAGAACAAGAGTGCAAGAAGGGTAGTGACAGAGAGAGATTCCCAAGCAGGCTGTGTGCTCAGCACATAACCTGACGCCGTCAAACTCATGAACCGTGAGATCGTGACCTGAGCTGAAATCCAGAGTCATATGTTCAGCTGAGCCATCCAGGTGCTCCTAACCTCTCGTATTTGTCATTTAATTTCCAGACAGAAGAAAAGATTACATGTGATAGTATAATTGTTGGGATTATTTCTGTGGCACGAGTGTCCACATTGTATTTAAACTGTCCTTGTTCATAACCAGTGTCAACTCTTGATCTGATGGGTACAGAATTTCCTTGCCCAAATTGTGTTCGGTCTTTTGTGGTTGCTTTTTGTAGCAAGAGAGATACATAGATAAAACTACATATGGAAAACCATTTTCATAACCAGTCAGGGAAGAAGGAATAAATAACCAGAATAAAATACCCAACCTAACAATTATTTTTTTAATTTAGAGAGAGTGAGCAGAGTAGAGGGACAGAAGGAGGGAGAATCTTTTTTTTTTTTTAATATTTGTTTGTCTATTTTTGAGAGAGAGAGAGAGAGAGAGAGAGAGAGAGAGAGAGAGTGCAAGCAAGGTAGGGACAGAGAGAGATTCCTAAGCAGGCTCGTGCTGTCAGCACAGAGCCCAATGTGGAGGTTGAACTCACGATCCGTGAGATCGTGACCCGAGCTGAAATCAAGAGTCAGATGTTCAACTGAGCCATCCATGTACTCCTAACATCTCATATTTGTCATTTACTTTATAGACCGAGGAAAAGATTACATGTGATAATATATGTATAATTGTTGGGATTATTTCTGTAACATGAGCATCCACATTTTTTTTTAAACTGTCCTTGTTCGTAACCAGTGTCAACTCTTGATCTGATGGGTACAGAATTTCCTTGCCCAAATTGTGTTATGCCTTTTGTGGTTGTAGATAAAACTACATATGGAAAACCATTTTCAAAATCAATTAGGAAAGAAGGAATATATAACCAGAATAAAATACACAACCAAACTTGGTATTTACTGTTTGGAGAAAATTTACTCCTGTTACGATTTGTACTAATTGATGAGTGCTTACCAATTAGTGAGAAGACTTATGTTAAGTTTTTCTGAGTTTTTATAATTGGGTAATTAACATGGTAGTTAAATATAAGTTGCTTTTTGTAGGAATGAATGCAATGAATTTTTTTCTTGAAGGATTCTATGGCATGGATGTAGATTTTTTTTTCCCCCCAAAGCAATCAAGTTCTGGGCAACTTTCTGTGTTCTCTGGAAGTTTTTATATTTCTGGTGTTAAACTGAAATTTAAAAGGATACGTGCATTTTTTTCTCCCAAAAAAGCACCTTCATGTTTAAGATTCTAGTGTCTGGTGGAAAAACATGGTTATAGTTTAATCTTGTTTCACTCAAAATAAGAAAGAATAATTAAATCTAGGACTTAGGAGTACAATTATTTTCATGCTGTTTTAAGTTCATTTGCTTTGGAATGGAAAAGAGGTCTGATTGACATGATGGGTTTGTTTCCAAATGCATTTTTTCCTGACCTGGGTGAATAAAGATTTTTCATTTCCACGTGTTTCAAAGTAGACACTGAAACTAACTTTACCCTATTAATTGTGATGAGGATACATTTAAAAATAGGTTTTTTTAAAGAGCCTGTGACCTAGAGTATAACAACTCTGTAAGTATGTATGTGGTGATATTTACTGGAGATCATCCTATGATTTGCTTATCTTCTGTCCCTTTATTTTGTAGAAATAGTATGTCTAGTCAGAATACCACAAAGCAGCTAGAGATGTTCAGAAGTGAATCCTTCCTTGAGAGCATGAGTTGGCAATTCATGGTCCGCAGGCCAAATCTGGACAGGTGTTTCGTTTGTTTACATAGTGCTTTTGGCTGCTTTGGTACTTCAGAGGCAGAATCCAGTGGCTATGAAAGAGATGGCACAGCCTCTAAAGCCTAAAGCGTGTACTATTTTGCTCTTGACAGGAAAAAGTTTGCTGATGTCTTCCTGAGACCCTCCTCCAGCTAGGGCAGAAGTTGGAATGAATAGTAATGAAAAGCATTGTCAGAGTGGGAAAGGCAGTGGGAAGAGAAGTTCAGGGCCCACATCACCTTCTGACCTCTGATCTCTCAAAGGGATGTCCACACAACAGAAGGATGCTGGGGAAAAGAATGAGCCACATGGGGGGCCTTGAGGAGGAGGTGTGAGGCCAGGAAGATTCTAACACCTGCTTTTCTATCTCCAGACATTGGCAGCTCTCCCTGGGCCTCCTGTTTTTGCCAGGGTGATGACTGATGAGCATTCAGGACGGACTCAACTGGGTTCAACTTTAGAACAGGTAAGACCTACCTCAGTTCAAAGGCTTGAGCATCTCCGTTACCATCCTGAATCATTTTTGGCTCGATGTAGTCTGGGTCTCCTCCTTCTCTGTTTCATCTTTGGTTAGTCCCAGGTCCTCCCTTTCTCTGTACACACTCCTGTGTGACGTCATACCAGTGGGTAGCTTTATCTACCGCTTATGTGTTGCTCACTCTCAAGGCTGTACTGTTCTTCATCCAGTCTAAGTGCAGTAGGCTGCATTACTCTTCTCCCCTAAATAAGGTCTTCATCCCTGTCCCACTGACTTTGGCCAAAGGAATGTGAGTAGGTGTGATACATGTCATGTCTGAGTGGAAACTTTAAAATTATTAGTGTGATTTGGGTTGGCTGCTCGTGCTGGTGCTTTGTACCGCAAAAGTAGCATGTCTCAGAAGGGATCATTTGTTCTGCCGGTGTTCTGGAGAAGAGCTTTAGCCCATCTTGTAATATGTCTGACAACTGAATGTTTATTGTTGTGCGCCACTGGAACTTTATGGGGTGATAGTTAGACAACAGAGCTGGGAAATTAGCAAAACTTTGGCTCGATGGTTTTTCTTAGATGATTTTCAGCTGTGTCAAAGTCATAATTCCCCAGATTGTGTATCTTGGTGAAAGTGACCCTCACCATACAATTTACCAGCCAAAATAGTTACTCTGTGTTTTCCATTTCATGATCAACAGTAAGGTATTTTTTAGATGTTGTTAAAAAAAAAAAACTAAATGGAATAAATTTGAAGGTCTAATTGACTTGATTAAATCATGCATCAGCAGGATTCTACTTACCAAGTAGAGAGGAACTACTTGGAGGAAAAAAAAAGTTTTTAAAGGTAGAAGGCATTAAAAAAGAATGGAGTTTATTGGCAAGAAGTACTTTGTTTATCCAAGGTTGCACTCCTAAAGGAAACAGAAATGGTTTACTAGGAAACTTCTTAGTAGTCGCCAGGAAATTCCAGGTTGACTGGTTAAAGGTTACATTCCTGGTGGGTTGAAAATGCAGTTTGGTTAAGTATTAGGTCTTAGTTTACTGTTTGGACCTTAAACCTAAGGGATGGCACTTTGGGCCTGTAGTTTTCTTTTCAACGACATCTCCTTTGTTATAGGATCACTACTAGGCACCAAGGATAGTGCCAAATAAAAAAGACAAAGTTGCTAATTTCAGAGTACTGTGCATTTGTGGAGGCAAAGAGTAAAATTTTCCATGTACATATTTTAGGAACATATATAGGAAGATGTTGTATGAACTGTATAAAAATGAAGAAAATGCCAAATGCTAGAAAATGCATGGGTTAATGGGAAACCTATATGTAGGGACCTTGGGTCAATCCATGACTCGCATGAGGTCAAAACCTTTCAAGTCTGGTTGCCTTCCTGACACCTCCGTTACTGTTTGTTTCTTTGGGTCATGTCATTTTTAACTAAAATTACTGCAAGACTCCCCCTTACTTGAATTTCTTCCAACCCATTTCCTGTGTCGCTATGGATGACTTAGCTAAACCATCAATCCTATGACATCATTTCTATGATGAAATGGCTTCCCCTTTCCTTCCGGCTACTGGGCAAACAGTAGAGATTTTTGTGACCTCCTCCCTGCCCAGTTTGCACAGTTTGATCTTGGTCCATATCCTCCTCCACTGTGCTTTAATCCTGATCAACTGGTAAAAGTTTTATGGACAGATGTGACTGTCAGACACTTAAGTCATTTTGAACAAGAAAAGTCGGGAACATGCCTATCCATTTCTTCACATGGTGAGTCCTTTAACTCATCTTTGATTATATAGATAACATGTCGTTTCCACTCACCATCTATCTGTAGCTGTACACAGAAACTTCAGTCCTTGTCCTTTGTCCCAGTTCTGCCAAAGTTGAGTTGGGGGTGACTGTCTCATAGGCTTCTGCTGTATCCTAGGTCTACCTCTATTCATGACACTGATCAGACGGGATAATGTTGTCTACAGGTGTTTGGATCTTCTGGGCATTTCACTGTTCTCTTAGGCTCTTTTCCTTTCTCTGCCATCTTCCTTGCATAACCTCTACACATAAGCGATCACTACAAACTGTTCTTTGAAAGCCACCCTGAAGTCCTGGTGGATTTCACTTAGGTAAAAGGGGCAGAAGTGGGTGAGGGTAGATGAACATGAACGAAGGTCTTAAATTCCAGACCATTTTATATTCAATTATACCAACACTTTTAAAGAGCCATAGCTACAGTAATCTTTGAGATCATTCAGAGCCACTTTCGGATGCTGCTTGTAAAGGACATAGCTCCCATGTGAAGTATGAATCTGGTGTTAAGATGGTAGATGGTCTGTTAGCCAAAATCTTTTATGAAGATAATACCCAAATATGTCATTTAAAAAGATAACCGGTATTATTAAATATATTATGGCTATGGATCCCTTAATATATTTGTGACAAACATAAGAATTAAAAATTTGGAAAGTACTTTGACTAATGAGAACATGTGTGACTTTCTGTTCAGTAACTTTATTTTCAGAAAATGACCTTACATAAAACGATCAGTAACTGTATTACTGCTAAACACTAAAAGATAGATTACTCCAATCCTATAATTACTGAGACTATTAATAACAATGATAATAGCAAACATCCCCTGTACGTTGTCCGATATTGGATATCAAAAGAAATTCTGTATTAACATTATTCGTTAGAGTACATTAATGACAGGTAGATCAGTACCTACTATTTTAGGTATTTGGCATACAGTTACCCTGTTCTCAAATCAATGAATGAGAGAGAAGGTATTTCGAAAGGTATCTAGAATATTTTATTATGTAGCCAGAGGTAGAGAACCACTGACTAGTGGACTGTTCTCTGAAGCTGCACTGTCAGGATATCACAGCACAGTTAAGACGATGTTGGTATCCTTGGGTAGCTCTATTTATAGATATTTAAAAAGTATTATTACTAGTTTGGGGGCCATTAAGATAGGATGTTTTTACAGTGGTGTTATGATACCATGTTGTAACCACTCAATACTCAGAAGACCGGTGAGTAGAATACTGTGTTGCTCTAATCCTGTAATCACTCAGAGAATATCATTAATAACTATAGCAAACATAAATTGAACACTTACTCTTAGCTCAGCACTGTTCTAAGGTAATACATGGGTTGTCTCATGTAGGTCATCTAATGACCTAATTTTCCAGATGTAGCAACTGAGACATAGGAACTTGAGATATTTCATCCAAGATAAAGCCTATTAAAGAGATGGGGCGAAGAGTCACCTATAGTCTAGATCAAGAACCTGTGGTGTTAATAACAATTCTAATTACCTTCAGAAGAAACTTCTCTTAGAGTAGAAGTTGCCCTTGTTCACTCATGAGTGATAACAAGAAGGCTAAAGGATCCTGGGAAGAGCTCATTTAGAAGATGCATATTACTGGTGCAAATATAGGTCCACTCTTGTGTTTGTTTTCTTCCATGTTAGAAAACACAATTTTGAGTTTCTGTAGGTCTCAAGACAGGCAACATAGGGAACTTCCCTTTATCCTAAGATGACATTAATTTTGGTTGTAGTACCACCCCATTCAGTCCTACTGCAAAGCAGTAGATAAGAATAAGGGTACAAATAAATGACACTTATTGTGTACCAGGCACTGGGACAGGCACATGTATATACGCTTTCTGTTTCATACCATACCATTTTATTATCTGTGTATATCTCCCCTTCAATTTTTGGTGAAATGTATTTTTCACTGAGAAGTTTTCAGAAAAAGATGAAGAAGGTTATAAATCTGCAACAAAAATAGTGGGTGGGAACCATTTGTTAATGAGCTAGTTCTAACAAACATCTGTATGGTGGAAAGGTAGAAGGACCAGTGAAGACTGACCGAGCAATGTGGGGTAAGCTCTAGGGAAGACAGCTGATTTACAGACAAGAGAGAAGTAGAGATAAGAACATATTCTTCCTTCTTCACCTTTCTATGGTGTATCCAGAAGAGCCGTTCATGAGCTTGGGTGGGGGAGAAGGGAAAGAAGACTTCTTCTGTTAGGGAATAGAACAAATACACCATTAAAAAAAAGTCATTACTTTGAGTGATGGTGCCCCCAAGTATAGCACTTTACATTCTGCAGTATGTGATTGGAGACCCTGAAGTGTCAGCACAGACCTGCTGCTCTGAAAAGTGAGCTTACCAACTGATGACATATACAGTGATAATACAAATTGTCCAATGGAGATGGAGAAAAATAGTCATTGCTCGCTATTAGATGAAATCTTGAAATAAGAAGGAAAATGAAAAATAAAAACTGAACCTGAAAGAAAGAACCCTCAAGGAACAGAGATGAGGATGTCCCCCTTCTGGGAAGGGAAGGTGGCAGATCGTTGTTTCCATGAGCAACCAGAACAACCCAATACAATGAAAAATTTACCTATTTGAAGGCATCAGAGAGGTAATGAAGTAATAACTAGAGACACCAAAATTCTAGAACAGAAGAGCTAAGAATTGCCCTGATAGTCCATAGCTAGCATTTTTCTGGGATCATTGTTGACTCTGGGCAATAGTCTGTGAATCCACATTCATAAATCAGACTTCAGAGACCTAAAAAATAAGATGAATCTTTTCTAAGCTACTAACAAAATCTCAAGCTGCATGGCAAGAGAATGGTACTGGTGGTGGCAGGATTGTGGGTGATGGATGTGAGATCCATCAATCACTGACAAGACCAAAAACAATTAAAAATGGTTATCATGGGGGTGTCTGGGTGGCTCAGGTCATGATCTCACAGTTCATGGGTTCCAGTACTGCATCAGGCTCTGCACTGACAGTGTGGAACCTGCTTGGGATTCTCTGACTTTTTCCCACTTGCGCGCGCTCTCTCTCTGTCTCTGTCTGTGTCTCTGTCTCTCAACAAACAAACATAAAAACATAAAAAAAAAGAAAGAAAATGGTTATCATGGAAAAGCAAAATCTCAATGAACAGAAAACTTGAACAGACTTAAGTTAATTTGAAAGCTTAAGCATAAAAATAAATATTGAACACACAAACCTACAAAATAACAAGTCCATTTGTACAAGAAGTTTTTGCAACCTTTAAGTAAATCAATCCATAGGATATGTGATAGAAACAGAAAAATAATGAAACTGGCCCAATTCAATTAGTATGGTTTCTGTACTTTGGAGGCCAATGCCAGTTTAGGATAAGAGGAGAAAAAATGACATATTCCTCACTTATAAACTTAGATGCAAATATCCTAGTCAGAATTAATGAACTAAAACAATTTAATAAAATGCTGTGCTGTATAGATTTTAGTCCAAGGATGCTATGATAATAATCTTTTCATGTAATTTTCTACATTAAGGGGGGGGGAACTATGGTGGACTTTAGTCCCACCTTGCCAAGGAAAATGATGGTTTATTCACATTACTCCAACAGAATTACCAATAGTGCCTTCTTTAACAGTCAAAACTGTCTTGGTTTGGATGATAGAGTAAATGTTCACCCTAAGAAAAACTATGTGATTATCTAAATTGTTGCATTAAAAGCATCTCATGAATTTTAACAGTCCTTCCTAGTTAAAACTTAGCAGAGAGTAGACAATCTGACAATCTTATGTGTAATAAAGACAGACGGATTCTATTTAAATTCCGCAGCCAAACACAATTAGCTATACTAGCAATATTGACAAGTGTTGTTAAAATTGAGGCTAGAATTAAAATACATATAGACACTAAAAAGGGAGGAAAAATGACTCTGATTTGCTTCATAAGATTGTTTAGTGGGAAATTCGAAGACTTGGTACAATTAGCACTGATAAAAGCATTCAGTAGGTTTGTGGAGGAAAGGTCAATGTTGAAAATCATTTGTACTGGTGTGTTCCAGTGACAATTATCTATGGAGGCTCCAAGTCCCTGTCCCAGTCTCTCTTACTGTGATGTTACCTCATTGGTCCTGGTTCAAGGAAACAGACTTTGGAGTGACAGAGCTGGAGTGATGAGTGCAGGAGGCCATGTCCTCAAGGTCGGTTGGTATTGTGAGGCTAGTGACATCCTGTTCTTTGGCAGTTTGCTAAGAATCAGGCTCTGTGGTCAGCCCCTAGTGTTACAGCTCCTTTGGGAAGAGTGGCTCCAGCAGTGACAGAACTTGTCCTGTATGGGAGCTTGGTTCTCTGGCCCTCCTGCAAATTCTACAAGCTACCTAGTACTTTTGTAGACATTTTTTTTCTGATAGAACAGTCTAGAGTGGATTTTGTTTTCCACAAATAAGATCCTTATCAAATACAGGTAACCAGCCATAAATTGAACAGAAGGTGCATAAGACTTAGTCAACTCATGAACCTTAGACAATCTAAATAAATTGGGAGACCTTGCTTATTCATGTATAAAGGTTATGCACTTCTTATCAAAGGCACAGTAGGTGTTGTTATTGTTGTTTTTACAGGTATATCTTGACAAATTAATTTAAAAAATGAGTTTGGATTAATGAAATGCCAAAGTAGCACAGACACCTAGAAAGAATAAAGCGAGGAGTGCCTGGGTGGCTCAGTCGGTTAAGTGTTCGACTTCTGCTCAGGTCACGATCTCATGGTTTGTGGGTTCGAGCCCCCAGTCAGGCTCTGTGCTGACCAGTCAGAGCCTTGAGCCTGCTTAGGATTCTGTGCCTCCTTCTCTGTCTACCCCTCCCCTGCTTGTGCTCTTTTTTTCAAAAATGAACAAACATTAAAAAAAAGAATAAAGTGAGAGGTGGGCAGGATATTAATAGATACCAAGATATCCGTTAAGTCTATTAATTCCTGTAGTATAGTATTAGTGCCAGGACAGATAATTGACTAAGGTTGTCAAGATTTTGGATAGGAGTTTAGTTTTGCACAATTATTTTGTGATGTCATATGGAATTAAATATGTATAAATGTAAAAAAAAATACGACCCAGCTATTCCACTAATTCTACTTGTATTTTCACCTGAATGCTCAAAGAGAAATCTCTAATCACGTTTGTTAGAGAAGTTACAGCAACATGTTAATACTTGGTAAAACCAAAGATGTTGGCAGTAAGTGGTTGTCTGTTATGTTTTCAGTTGGAATTATTTGAAGTTTTAAGTGAGTGGTTGCCTCTTAAAAGTGGAGCTGGACTCCTAACTGGAGAGAACAAACTGATGGTTCTCTCCAAGGGGAGGTGAATGAGGGGATAAGGGAAATAGGTGATGCACATTAAGGAGTACACATGTGATGAGCACTGGGTGATGGTGTACTGAAATATTACATCACTATATTGTCCATCTGAAACTCGTATTACACTGTATGTTAACTAACTGGAATTGGTTTAAGTTTTTACTGAAACAAAAACCAAACCGAAGAAAGATGGGTCTGGGCTGGGGGAGCCAGGGTATGAAAGATAACTTTCACTGTGGTATCGACACTTCTGTTTCATTTTTTCCCAAATATGTCCTTAGATTACTTTAATACAATACTAAAATGTTTATAATTGCCATTTCTTCCCTCTTTCCTTCATACATTTTCATCGTTATTCAAGAAATGAACTAAATGACATTTTGACCAAGGGCTACCTTGGTCGGCTGCTTATGTGTGATAAATGACTTTATAAAAAGCATCTTTTTTTCCAACTTTATGGAGATGTAACTGACAGGTAATAGTGTCTTCATTTAAGGTACATAACATGATTAAGTTAGATAAATATCATAAAATGCTTACCAGTTAACATTCATTACTTCACATAGTTAAAATGCTTTTTTGTGATGCAAATTACTTTACTGTTTTAGTAAATTTGAAGCACACAATATAGTGTTTTAAATGATAGCATGGGTACCTACAGTATGAGCTACTGAGAAATACAGTGCATTTTCAGTGAAGGAGAGGCCCTAGGCCTCCATAGCACAATCTATAGCACATTGTTGTTACTTAAATTAGAAATTACTACTTATGTTAAAAGAGAATAAAAGAACTAATATATGGTCAATGTTTATTTTAGGTATAATTTTTAGCTCTAGGTGGAGCTATGACTGCAACAATTATTAAAATTCAAAAGTTGACTGAGAGACTGAACAAAGTACCTATGACTTATGTGGGCAAAATAGCTAATGAATGAGAAGAAATTTGTCTCCACGTTGGGACCAGCTTGTTTGTTCTACAACAATTAAGCAAAAATCCAGTTAAATGAAGGTAGTCTGACGCACCTTTTTAACAGAGATAAGAAGGTAGCAAAGTCACAGCTGGAATCTATCATGGAGGTTAAGAGTGTGGGCTCCACCTCTGGCTTCTCCCTGTACTTGCTGCGTTTGGTGATGAGAAAGCCTCAAGATCGTGTCTCAAGGATTAAATTGAATAATGGGAATAAAGTACTGTGCAAAATGTGCTAAACTGTTCCATTTGTGAAAAACGATCTTTGAAAAGAAGACAAACATGTTGAACATGGACTCAGCTCGTGAACTCTACCATTTTAACTTTTTGTTCTGGAAGGCCTAAATGGTTTAAGAACTCTGACACCATGCTCTCCCCACTTAGCTCAGCTTTCTCTTTTCATTTTAGAAGCACATAAGAAATTGCTTGTGAGAGATGGATTTGGTAAGGGCCACCTGACTATTTTCAGAATCAGATTCTGAATGGTCTTTTGCTTTCAAGTGAATCTTCTTTGTTCCTCTCTTTCTCAAACTCAGAGCAAGTAGAATGGACGGGGAGCATTTTTCTCCCCCTCTCCATGTGATACTATCTGGTATAGAAACTTGAAACTGAAGGTGATTAATTGCATTCGTGTTGAGCATCCCTTGTGTTATTAGGACCTTTTTCTAGTGAGGTGTGGGTGACAGTCATTCACATATCTTGAGGCACTTAACCAAGGACCTGCCTTCTGGAGCTGGCCATGGTTCCAAAGCAAAGCGAGCAGAAGAACAAGCACAGTTTTCAGTCTGTTTTCTGTTTCAAAGCAACAATTTGAAAGTTGTTTCAGGATAGTGGCTCACTGAGAGTTTGATTCACTACTGTGGCACTTACTGGTCACGAGGATTGGACCATTTGCTCTGCCTCATTTTTCTCCTATCTTGTGGGCAAATTGAGATTTTGCTTCATTCTTTTGTTGTGTAGTTTTAATAAGTTAATATATGGAGAGGCAGGATGCCATGGGGATTTAGATGTGTGCTTCATGAGCCTTAATGTGTATGTGTGTGTGTGTGTGTGTGTGTGTGGATATGTATGTATGTATATATGTATGTATGTGTATATATATATATATATACACACACACATCTATCTATCTATCTATCTATCTATCTATCTATATCCATCCCATGGGGATTTTGTTCAAATTAAGATCTTGAACCAGTAGATCTGGGGTGGGACCTGAAGTTCTACCTTTGTAACAAGCTCCCATGGGTGTGTGGAAGCTGCCATTCCACAAACACATTTTGAGTAGCAGGGAGGTTAAATTGAATTCTGGTTCTGCCTCTTGGTAGCTGTGCGATTGTAAACAAATTACTTACTTTCTCTGTGCCTCAGTCATTTCGTTAAAAAGGAGATAACAGTGCCTACCTCATTAGGTTTTTTTAAGGATAAAATTAAGATTTGTAAAGAGTTTAGGGTAGTTATCAAATCACATGGTGGGCGCCCAAGACGCAT
Source organism: Prionailurus viverrinus (assembly GCF_022837055.1). Lineage (NCBI taxonomy): Eukaryota > Metazoa > Chordata > Mammalia > Carnivora > Felidae > Prionailurus > Prionailurus viverrinus. The sequence continues at coordinate 131,717,708 of NC_062561.1, read as the reverse complement.
TAGCTAGTGTTATTAGCTTTTATTAATTGAATGATGTGAGGTATCATCGTATGACCACATTTAAACAAAGAATATATTTATCAGAGCAGAGACAATTCAAGTTAATTGAAGCATTGTTCAGGAAGATTATAAGCTGACTTATATACCCTGACTACTCAGTGTATTTATATAGTGCTTTTATTAAAGAGCAGGCATAATTATAAGTGCTTTAAATGTATTAATATACTAAAGAGAAAAGAGTGAGGGCTTTGGCACTATATACTGCCCACCGCATCAGACCCTATAGTCCAGGAGGTAAATGTTTTTATTATCCTATGCTTTGTACGTATGAGCAAATGAAATTGTGTTGTTGAAATAACATAATCAATTAGATCTAAATCAGGATTTGCAAGCATCAGTCTAGTTTCATAGTCCATGATGTTAACTATGTTAATTTTGGTTTGATTCTATTTATCATTGTCCCTTAGTCTTAACAATCTTGGTTTTGATTCCACATTTATATACAAATTATCGGATTAATATTTAGATCCACCCATGGAGATAAAATAAACTTATCAGGCCAAGTTGAGTGTTCTTAGTGTTTTTTTGGTTAGTTTTACACATAATGGCAGCTATACTTCTGCTTTGAGAAATACACATCGAACTTCTTAGGCATTTTTAACGTATATTAATTTTTGAATAATGACCTATCTTGAGGGAGCCATGAACATTGGCTTTTGGGTCCTACCAGGCATAGAGCCAAATCCTGAATGTGTTGAGATGTCAAGTAATGAGGTCTACCAGGAAATAAAGGCAAAGAGCTTCTCCTGCTGATGGCTTGAATATGCCTTTCTATCCAGTCTCCAGAAACATCACTAGTGATGGGCTTCCAAGGACCTCCTGCCAACCATTAAACTGGTTGAAATTCAGTTTTTCCAGGCTAGACTGAAGCAAAAGTTCCAAGGTAGGAAAGGTCAACAGAGGCAAAGCTTTTGAAAGCCGTGTGAAGTGAAGAAATGAAACTGCTCTGAAGACTTATTTTTTAAAAATGGATATGATTTCCTATTGCAGTCTTTTATTAGAGATAATAGCACTTGTTGATAGGAAGTCTTGAAAGGTTTACAGTACTTTTTTTCAGTAGGCATTAAAAATCAATCACCTGTCACAATACCTGGGTTACCGTATTTAACATGGGGTATTCATAACTGGGTCCACTGTCAGGCACTTTGAGGTATAAATCCTGATGTGCAGAAATTGACCGAGAGCAAGGGTCACTCTAGTGCATTCTGTTATCCTGACTTAGACTTTGATTTCAAATGTGTATTTCATTTCCCTTTGGATCAGGCCTGACCGCATGCAAACCTCAGAGGATATCTTTTATCCATTTAGTTTAAAATCTCCAGCTGACAGGCAATCTGAAGAGCCTACTCTTTCTCCTTTCTCTCTATTGGACCTAGCATTTTAACTTCAGGAGGGAAAAATATATAAAAAGAAGCAAGGTTGTTCTTCCAGATCATCTGTAACCCCTTAATCTCCTTTCCAGGAGGGACCCACAAACCACAGAAGATGTCCTTGGGAATTGCATTCACTTTGTATTGCTGTTTACCAAATGACTACAAACTTAGCTTTAAAAAACACCTCTTTGTTAGCTTAGACTTCTAGAATAAAAGTCTGGCCACAGTTTGACTTGGTTCTCTTCTCAGAGCCTCAGAGTTGACAGTCAAAATATCAGTTAGGCTTGGTTCTTGTCTGGAAGCTTGTGGCAGCGGGGGGAGGACTCTTTCCCAGCTCATTTGTAGCTGCCAGAATTCAGTTCCTTGAAACTGTGGAACTGATGCTCCTTGTTTTGTGTGTGTGTTGGTGGGGGGGGATAGTTGGGGATGTTTGGTGGCTAGGGGGTTCTCTAAGCTCCCAGATGCTGTCCACATCACTTGATATTTGGTCCTCTCCTTCTTCATGCCTTGGGTTGTCTAAAGAGTTTTGAGTCTTTTGCCAACAGTTACTTGGGCCCAAGTTCTCCTTCCTTTAGAAAGAAAGCATATGGACAGGGCAATGTTCATGACAACCTTAACTACATTGAATAATCCATGTTTTGTAAATTGTCCTATTTTGTGTTCCAAAAAAATGTTTCTTTATGGAATGTTTATTAAATGTCACAGTAAACTTGAACACCGTGGACAAATGGCTCTAAGAGGATATAATCTATGGAACCAAGCTATTTCTGTCACAAACTTGACAACCTAGGCCTCTCCGAATTTGCAGTATGAGCTTGCATTTTTGAAAAATGGCAACTCTGTCCTTCCCTAAACTTCATGTGCTGTCCCTTTGGGCTGTGTTAGGACTAATTATTCTTCACGGCTGTATTATTGTTTGATGCCTCTCTCAAGCAACGTTAATTGAGTTTGAGCTCATCATCCATTCTTCATTTTTATGTTGATTTGGTGGCAGTGAGTTACACATCTGAATTTTAGTTTTAGAAAACATTCAGTGAAAGGTTTTGCTTAGATTTTGACAAGATCTAATGTGGCACAGCTGCCAATCATATGTACTTGAGTTCTTGATACTTCTTTTCTCTCGAGAATGAGCAAATGGAGGAGACTGATGATGGGGTTATTACCAGGTGACAGTTACCTGCTGATGAAATCGTCTAGCATGCTGAGGAATGCCAAGTATTGTCTGACCTTTCTGCAACTCAACTGTCTAATGATTCTTAGTATAAATCCCTTGACTACTTCAATGGGATATTTAAATCCTACACACAGACTATCAGGGCATCTGTCAATGTGGTCATGAATAATCATGAAGAGTCTATTTCTAGCACAAGTGGGTGTGGCAGAGGCCAATGAAATGGAGTGTACCAAGTGTTCAACTTTGTTGTCCGTACTCCACATGTTGACAGACACTTGTCAGAAAGGACAGTGCTTGAAGCTGTTTGATGTTTTGCAGGGGACAGTTACGCATGTTGATCTTCTGTCTGGACTTGAAGTTTTTCTTAGGAAAATGAAGATGAGGTATAAGAAAATCAAATTAATGAACAATGAGCAATAGACTATAAGTGATTTAAAAAACACAACGTTTCAGTACGAGTGTGGGCAGTAAACGTCCATGGGCATTTCCAAGGTCTTTTTGGCTTTGCTTTAGGCAATTTCACAGCATTTTATCTCACAGTTGGAACTATACACTTAGTGCAGTCATTTATTTAATATGTATCTCTAATGATAGACTAATAGCTCCATGAGGTGTATCTCTTATTCACCATTATATCCATCCCAGCAACCAGTGTCAGGTAAAAGCAGGTGATGAACAAATATATTTTATATGTATATAATATGTATGTTTGTATGTTTAAACTATGTTTAAAAGTTAAATGGACATTTGAGAGATGAATAGTTGATTAAATATAGTAAGATCAAACATAACCTGTGAAATATAAGTTAAAGTAAGTATTTATTGCATTGGCAAAGGTAAAAAATGAACTACCATACATGTATCAAGGCTATAGTGAAAAAAATGGCATTCTCTTTCCCTCTGGGTCAATGTCAACAAATAATTCGAGCATAACTTAGTGGATAAGGACTCGGTGTTGAACAAAACAGTCTTTTCACAAGAAATATACTGCAAAATGCTAGGAAGAACAATCAGGCCATTTTGTATTAAAAACAAAAAAAATAATTGTATGAGAGACTCATAATTATAATTAGAGATTTTCCCCATAATCCTGAGAATACGAATATTCATATTAAAAGCTCAAAACATGGCAACAATCAAAAATCTAAGGAAAAGATAATAGGTACATTACCACATACCTATGTGATGAAACCCTTTAACGTGCATATTTGAAGAATATTTAAGTACATGGGAAATTGTTGAAGATATATTTAGCAAGAAAATTAAGTGGATCCCAATGTAATATATATGTATTAAATATATATGACAGGAAGGATAAATATATATATAAATATATGCATTATGATTATTATATACATGATATGATACTGTTCCAGAGTTTTAGGAAGACTATAGGTGATTTTTAACTTTTGAAATTTAAAAAATTTTTGTTTTAAGTTTAGTTAATAAGAGGGAGCGAGTGCAACCAGGGAGGGGCAGAAAGAGAGGGAGCGAATCCCAAGCAGTCTCCGTGCTGTCAGCACTGAGCCCAACAGGGGCATCAATCCCATGAACTGTGAGATCATGACCTGAGCTGAAATCAGGAGTTTGACACTTAACAGACTTAGCCACCCGGGCATAGAATCCCAGGAATGTAGGAAAGTAACAGCCAGAAGCTTAAAAAGCTGAGCAGAACTAGCAGCAGCCACTTGGTCTCAGAATTTGTAATAAAAATACTACTAAGTTAGGAGGACTTAGAGGAATACACCGCCATAATCAAACCTAACTTAAGAAAGGGATCTACCAGGGATTTCATTGCACACTAGATCATAACTCAATACTTTACAGAAGAATTATCTATACAGGTTATCTATAACAAATAGAATTTTTTGTGCACTTATCATGACAGTAAAGTAACTAAAAATAGACCCAGTGATGAGTGATAGGCTGGAGGTAGTCTATGCAAAATATGTTAAAAATAAAACACAGCAAAAGGTACACATAATGGGTAAATAAAATAGAAATTTAAAAATAGATGAATACGAGGGGTACCTGGTGACTCAGTTGGTTAAGTGGCCGAGTTTGGCTCAGGTCATGATCTTTTGTGAGTTTGAGCCCTGCATCAGGTTCTGTGCTGATAGCTCAGAGCCTGGAGCCTGCTTCAGATTCTCTGCCTCCCTCTCTCTCTGCCCCTCACCAGCACATACCCTGTTTTCCTTCTTCCCTCCTTCCCTCTCTCTCCCTCTCTTTCTCTGTTTTCTCTCTCTCTCTCTCTCTCTGAAAAATAAACATTTAAAAATTTCATATGAATACTATTACAGTAAACTAAAAATTCTAGAACTGAAATATATAGTACCACAAATCAAGAAATTCATACTATGATGTTAAGAGTACATTGAACACAAGAGAAGAAAGAGTAGACTTGAAAATTAATCAAGAGAAGTTATCCAGACTGAAGCACAGAGAGAGTAAAATACTGACAAGCAATAAACAGCCTCAGAGACGTATGCGGCAGTATGAAGAGGAATAACATTTTGTTATTGTAGTCTTACTATGATAGAGACAACATGGCACTGGAAAATAAATCATAACAATAATTTATTTCCCCACATTTGATTTGAAAAATACTCAAGTTTGGGGCACCTATTTTGCTGAGTCAGTCAAGCATCAGACTTCGCATCAGGTCACGATCTCTCAGTTGGTGGTTTCTGTGCTGACAGCTTAGATTCTGTGCCTCCCTCACTCACCTTCTCTGTCTCTCAAAAAGGAAGAAACATTAAAAAAATTAAAAAATACTCTTGCTCAAGGAAACTTAGGAAAACTTAAGGAGAAGAAATCAAAAGAAAATCACAAATAGGTTGAGTTCAGTAAAATTTCTGAATTCTAAGAGGAAAGAGAAAATCTTAAAAGCAGCCAGAGGAAAGAAAGCCACCCACACACACACACACACACACACACACACACACACACACACACACACAAAGATAGAGCAAAGCAACTCTCAGAATGATAGCTGCCTTTGTGAAAGAAAGAATGAAAGATAGAAATGACAGGATTGCATATTTGAACTGTTGGGTAGAAGGACTGTCAACCAGCAAATGTATTTCTAGTGAAAAATTCCTTCAAAAAATAAGATGAAGTCAAAACAGTTTAAGATACATGAAAGCTGAAAGCATTTGTTAGCCCCAAACCCAGTGTAGAAAACATGATAATGATTAATGAAGTTCTTTAGATCAGATGGAAAAGAATATCTATAAAAAGTAATGAAGAATTCATAAAGTAAATATGTGCATAAACATAAATATATGAAAATAAATGGCATAAAGAACAGTAAGTGGATAGATAAAACAGAAAGGTAAGGGTTACCTTTCATTATAGTGTCGTTAAGATTTTGTATTGCACCTGTCGTGTTATAATATTAATTCTAAGTAGATGGTGAGAAATGATGAAGCATCCCAAAACCTAATACAATGAGGTATAGCTGAAAGTTAGAATTCCCTATTTAAAAAATCTGATGAAACACTTCCCTGTCCCCACTCTCCAACCTCACTTCCCAACCCTCAATCCAAAGCCACAGAAGGAGAAATAAAGAAACAAAGAAGATACAGGTAAAATGGGAAGAAAACAATATAGCAACATGGTATATTTAAACACGTTAATGTAAATAGCTGCATTAAATGAAAATGAGTTATAATTCAAATAAAAGGCAGATAGAGTCCAATTGGATATAAAAGAAAGACACAACGATGTGAAATTTATAAGAGATTGGCTTTACGTATAAATGCAGACAGGTGAAAAGTAAAAGGTTGGACAAAGATGTACCATACAAACACTAAGCTTAGGAAAGATGGGTGACAATGTAAGGATCCGACGAAAGAGACATGATGTAGAAGGGTATTACAAGAGAGAAAGTGTGTCATTATATAATGATAAAGGGGTCAGTTCAGAATATATTTGCTATCTAATAACAGCTCCACAATAGAAGTAATAAAAATGGACAAATCTAAAATTAGGCTTGGAGACTTTAATTTCCTCCTGTTAGTAACTGACAGAACATGGAAGAAAAATGAATAAGGGTATAGAAGATTTGAACAGCACTATCACCCAGTTTTATCTAACTGCAATGCTTACAAAACTATATTCAAAAACTTGTTTTCAAGTGCACGTTGCCCTTCTCAGCTAGATCAATAGAATAAGTTTTTATTTTTTTAAATTATAGTTGACGTAAAATGCTATGTTAGTTTCACATGTACAACATAGTGACAGAAATAAACATAAAGGAGAATAAATCTTTTCAAAATAGTGTCCTTTTTGGGGGGGGGGGGGTAATACCCAGAGTTGGAATTACTGGATCATGTGATAAATGATTTTTTTATTATTTTAGGTTTCCGTACTGTTTTCCATACTGGCTCTACCAATTTACATTTCCACCAACAGTGCATGACGATTCCTTTTCTTATATCCTTGCCAACACATGTTATTTCTTTTCGATACTAGGCATTCTGCCTGGTGATCTCTCATTGTGGTTTTGATTGGCATTTTGCTGCTGATGAGTGAAGTTGTACAGCTTTGTGTGTGTTTGCTGGCCTTGCCAGAAGGGCTGGAACTGAAGAGGACATAGGCCAGTTGGCCCCAGGATGCTACATTTATTAAAACAAATCTTAATGAACTTCAAAGTACTAAAATCATAAAAGTTTCAATGTCAACAATGGAATTACATTAGAAATCAGTAAAAGTAAGACATTTATTGTAAATATAGCCAAATACTTGAAAATTAGGTAGCACACTTACAAATACCAAATGGATCAAGAAATCACAGTGTAACTAGAAAATATTTTTAACTGATAATGAAATTAAAACTTCTCAGTTTTGGGATACATCTTAAGGAATAATGAAGGGGAAATTAATAGCTTTCAGTATTTATGTAAAAAAGAGGATAAATTTCTTCTTAAGACTAAAGGATAAGAAGCAATGTAAACCAAAATAAGCCAGGGATGCCTGGGTGGCTCAATCTAGTGTCGGGTTTTAGCTCAGGTCACCCTTCGGGATTTGTGAGTTCGAGCCCCATGTTGGGCTCTGCACTGACAGCGCAGAGCCTGCTTGCGATTCTCTGTCCCTCTCTCTCTGCCCCTCCCCTGCTCTGTTGCTCTCTTAAAAATAAAAAACTAAAAACTAAAAGAAAAAAAAAAGAAAACAAAAAACCCAGATTACATCAAAGAAAGGAAATAACAAATTAAGAAAAACTAATATGAACAAAAGTTGTTTCAGTGAAATGTTGATAAAATAGATAATCCACACCAAAATAAAAAAAAAAGCCCCACAAAAGATTAAGAAATACACAGGTTACCAAATGTCAGGAATTAAGGGATCTCCATGATCTATTATATTGAAACATGATGAGGGTATTTTGAACAACTTTATGCCAATAAATTTAAAATCTTAGGTCATGTGTACAAATTACATGAAAAAAAAAAAACCCATCAAAATAGTAGAGGAAGAGACAGCATACACAAAAGGCCATTTATTTCTCTAATTAATATTTACATTTTCCTACAAGGGGGCCTGGGTGGCTTAATCGATTAAGCATCTGACTCTTGATTTCAACTCAAGTCATGATCTCATGGTTTGTGAATTCGAGTCACGCATAGGGCTCTGTGCTGACAGTGTGGAGCCTCCTTGGGATTCTCTCTCTCTTCCTCTGTCTCTCAAAAATCAATAAACTTAAATTCTTTTACCCATAAACCTCAGGACCAGATGCCCTCCCTGGTAAATTCAATCAAATAGGTAAAGAAAATACCAATTGTACGTAAACTCTTTTGTGAAATTAAGAGAATATTTCCCAACTTGTTTTGTTAAACTGGCATGACATTGATACCAAAGTCTGATCAGGACATCACAGATGCAAATTATAGACTGACATTTTTCATTAACCTAGACATGATAATCCATAGCAATATTCTTTTAAAAAGTTAATGCACTAGAACCAGTTGAAGGTTATCCAAAGAATGCGAGATTGATTTGACATTTCATAATCGGTGCAAAAGACTTACAGCTGATGTCATACTTACTGGTAATACTGGATGTTTTCTCACTACAGTCAAGAATAAGACCAAGGTGTCTTCTCTAATGACTTTGACTTAACATTATAGTATAAGGCAATACACATACACACGTACTTTGCATACCATGTGTCTATTGACGTGAAAAGTGCTTAATGTCATGATTCATTAGGTTAAAGCAAGTTAAAATAGCAGAGCATTTGATGGATGATTTAGAGTTTCAAGTGGACATTTTGCAGATACAGTCTCTTTAAGATAATTTCAGTTCTGCTTTTCAGACATTACAACTTGTTCAGTTTATGAAATCTAAATGGAAAACTTTTTTCATCTTTGAAAATTGGAATATTTTCTTATCTAAGATTTTTTGCAACATTCTTTATGTATTTTTAATATTGAAAGAGGTAAAGAATTTCAGTGTATTTTGTCAGACGGACCTCTTTGAGTTTCAGAACTTTATTCCTTTCATCATCTTGGTTTCCTACTGAAAAATATCCAATTCCTATATTTCTTTCTTAAGACTTCTTGGAGATTTGTTAAAGAAATGTCCAAAGATTTCTAATTTTTCTTTCCAACAATATGTAAGCAAACAGGTCAACAATGCCTGCTATTAACTTCTTCTTAACAGGAAAAGAAAATCCATTATTAATTTCTGCAGCATTGCAGGTAAGTAAAGTGTGGGGGAAATATATCTTCCCTAAGTTCCAAATTTATTGGGTAGAGCATCTTGAACACAAAAGAAACAAATTAGCAGTACTAAGCAGGAGCCAGTAGAGCATACTTGGAAGACTTGTCTACCACCTTGGCTTTCATATGGGACGCAGTTACTAATTAATTCAGGAAGAATCTTGCCCAATGCAAGACACAGACTAACATCACCATTCAGGAAAAACTTAACACATACACCCCAATAAAGCCATAAGTACATTTAAAGAAAGAAAGCAAAATTGACGCTCAGGAATTTCTGAACAATTTCTCTGCCTTCAGCTTTTCAGTCTCAGGGAAAATGTAATTCTTTACAAGTTTAAACCAAGGTAAATGGAGCATTTTACTCAGCATTCTGGAGAAGCATGTAAGAGTTCTTCAAAATGATCCATTTGTCAGAAATCACTAACACTCTTTTGTAAGTAGAGAAGTTTTTTTTTTTGGATCACTGCTATATCTCTAAACCCAATTTTATGCTGTATTGTAAGATAGAGTTACCTTGTCTCCTATGTAGCTCCCTCAGAGGTTTTAAGAAAAAAAAGTTTTCTCTTCTACTCACTTTATACTCATGCTTATTGGAATGTTAGCTTTTAGTTGCCTGAGTTCCCTTTAGTTTTTATTAATTTTGTAACCTTGTGGGAAAACTTTGCCTGCCACCAAAATTAAGGACTAAGATAGGACATTGTGTGAATTGTAGTCTCATTGTAATTTCCTTAGTTGAGATTCAACAATGGACCTTGAGGTCATTTTGAAATGTGTTCTTCAAATTTAATTTCCTTTACTTGTGATAGCAGCATAAAACTAAGATACCCAGTTAAGTAATGTCATTTTATTAGTACACTTTATATATTTTTTCTTTGCAGGTATTTTGAGGTACTTTGCAGTGTTGTGAAATGTGGGTATCTTGAGTGCAGCCTGAGGACTTAGGCAGATAGGAAAGCAGTGGTTTCTCAAGGGTAGCAGAGTGATGGAATCCTGGACTGAGCCTGACTTTAGTGATGGTTTTAATATTTTTTTTCTGCAGTGCCAAAATGCAGTGCAGTGTGATAGATCTATCCTGACTAAAACTTATGAATATATTTTAATCCAGAAATACATCAGTGCCATTATTTTTACCCACGTGTCAACAGTGAATTACTGTATTTGGAACTTCAGAACAAAGGTATTCTATGTGCAAATATATTTGAGTTACTTCTGAACCTCTAATTAAAAATGAAGTAAAATAGTTTTTCTGAAAAGTTCTGGAATCCATAATAGTCATCTTTGAATCAATGATCATGCCATGACTAGAATTCTTGAATTAAAAAGAGTGTTTCTTCCCCTCACCAACGGAAACAAAATATTTCAGCAATGTGGTCATGACAGCTGATGCGCATTTTGCTTTTCAATCCAAAAGCCTCTTCCTTTTAACGTAGTTTGCTGGATATTTATTTGTTAGAGCATAAGGAATTAGATCCCTGAAACATGTGGAAGAAGAGTTAAGGCAACACAACCCGCCTTGTCCTTGATGTCTTTGAAGCAAGGATTACTTAGCACCAAACCGAAAGCCATGGTATTTTTGCCTAGTGACCACCTACCTTTGTCTGGTTTCATTTTTAAATCAGGTTACTCTTCAGATGATGGCATGTTCCCGATGAAGTTCAAGTTGAGCCATCTCTTTGATATAGGTCAGATGACAGAGACATAGCAAACCACTTATTACTACCTTAGACTGTATGTTATATACTCTGTAAGTCACCAGACAGGAAATCTAATTTCCTAATAATACTTGTGACCCAGCATTACATATTTGATATTCAGCAACTCTGCGTTACCTGATAGGAATTTGCAGGATTGTATTCAGATTCTTTGTTGATTCAGGTCCAGTGAGGAAACTCAATAGTAACAGATTTCTGTTGCCTGTATCTGAAGACAAACTTAGAATTCATTAGATTGTAGAGTACAAAACAACAAAGACAAATTTATTCACATTTCGTGTATCCTCAGTGTGAACGTTTAAGTGAGATAACTTGTGAAGGAACATGCGGCCCCTGGACAAACTTCAGGTTAGTGCAGTTTCATGTAGACTCTTAATGAAGTGGATGCCTTTAACCTGCAGAATCAGACCTGAGCGCCACTATATTGTTTTTCCAAATGAATGAGGGGTTTCCCGCTAAAAGAGAGGTTGGACTTTGTTTTGCTTTAGGAGGTAGAAACACACACAGTGGTGGAAGCTGTTGGGATGCTGAGTTTAGCTTAATTTAATATTAAAAAAATATCTGCATCATTAGAGGTAGAATATACATCTGCATGGGAAAGCAGTGACTCTATTATTGGCTGCTCTGCCAGGGATTTTGGCAAAAAGACTTGATCTGGCAGGAATTTTCATTTGTCACTTTTACAGTTCATACAGACACTTGTCTTTAACATTTACCCTTGGGTTTAACAGCACCATGCTGTCTCTAATCTCTCATTTTCCTTTTGTTTACCATGAGATAATGCACAGAGTGGAGAGTGTGGAAGCTTAAATCGACCTCTTAATTACTAGTGCATGAATTTATTAATTAACTTTTATCAACATTTTTATCATAACACTCCTTTGCTGCTTTGGGGATCATTTCATTACTGTAATTCCCAGATTCTCACACTACATATTCATGTGGCTGTTCCTTAATCATTTTCTTAGGTCATGTCTGTTTACTTTGGCTACCCTTCAGTCAAACTTACTTAGTGTAGCAATTAGTCACCTGAGCGTGTGAAGTTAGAAACTTGTTTCCCTTTATGTGAAAAAAAAAATCGCTTTTATGATGAAGCAGATTATATTAGACTTCACAGGAGTCCCATCAGTGTGTTCAAATTCAAGGCAAAGGGATGAACGTGGCTTATTTAAGGTTCAGCATTAAACGGGCCCAAGGGAGATGAATGCACAATAGTTTCGCATTGAATATATTCCTAACCTGGAACTTGTCAGAATAGGTATTCGTGGTCCAATAAGTTGGAGAAATATTTATAACATTAATATTTATCATTTATTAAGCATGTACTAAGTGTATAGATTAGGTTTCGAGTTTTACATATCTTATATATTTTTTTAATTCTCAATCTCCCTATGAGCCAAAAGTTATTACTGCTCCTTTATTTCATGGATGGAGAATCTGAAAGCAAAGAGAAGTCAAGTAACTTGGAACCAGCTGGGTAGTAAATGGTAGTGCCAGAAATTCAGCCAAGCACATATAATCCTACGTCTCCACTACTTAGACACATGCTTGTACATTTATGGTTTATTCATCTTTGTAAGAGAAGTATTGTATCAACTGTATTCCCAAGGTATTTGATCTCACGGTACTTTTATAGGACTTGATGGGATCACTATCACTAGTAATCTTTGTCTTTTTGATGAACAACAATTTTCTATAGAGGAAAAGAAGTTCTAATTAGAAGAACCCCCGTTGTGGGGCACCTGGATGGCTCAGTCAGTTAAGCTTTGACTTCAGCTCAGGTCATGATCTCACGGCTCACGTTGGGCTCTGTGTTGACAGCTCAGAGCCTGGATCCTGCTTTGGATTCTGTGTCTCCCTCTCTCTCTGACCCTCCCCCACTCACGCTCACTCTCTCTCTCCCTCTCTCTCAAAAATAAACATTAAAAATTTTTAAAAAAGAAGAAGAGCCCCCGTGGTGATTTGCAGCAGGATGTTGTGAAATACTGTTTGAGATAATTTCTTATTATTTCAAGTTATCAAAAAGGGCAGACTTTTCGTTTTTTCAGGGCAGATTTTATAGTGAAAATAGCAGTATGTTGAGACCAAAATTTTGTTTGATAACAAATGACTGTTGTTTCAGGATGAGTTTGGGGCTGGTTTGTATAGCAATACAGAGACTGTATGTCTGAGTTTTGTAGAGATTGGTAATAAAAGGGTGACAGGTTTTAGTGGATGTTTCCTGAGTGAAAGTTTTGATGACTTTATTCCAAGTCTCTGCTTCTATAGAAAGAGTTACAGTGAGAGCTTGCATGGTGATTTTGCTATACTGTGAGGGGACAAGAGTTACCTCTGCAGTTTCTGGATTTTTGAAAAATGTGGAAGATTGATCCTGTTTTCTCTTGGACCCAAAGTTGGGCTTTAGAAATAGGTGAACTTGGAGGCTACTGGAAACTGGCGCAGTGTGGACAAAAATGAGTTGCATGTGAGTACAGCAGCATCATACCTCATGGTGGAGGTTAAGTTGAATCTCACATGGGTTGAAAAGTGTGACTGAGGGTGGGTGGCTTGGGACTGAGTAGCCCTGAAGACAGTGAGCTAAAGAGCTGATAGGCAATGTGAAGGGAACCACTATCTCACCACCATGTACATATGTGGGTAAACAACAGTAACAACTACAAAAAGGACGGGCAACTATACATGGGTTGTTTGTCTTTCCCTCCTACAAACCAGAGAGGCAGGCCCAGGAAACAAAGAAGGGAGCTCTAAGAAGATTCCTATCACATTTGCCTTTATGTTAGCCCAAGTTACCTAAGCCAACAGGTAAACCATACCAATAAGCTGTTATTGTGGCCACATGGCTTTGCACCCAGTATGAAATTAAAATATTATCTGTACTAAGCTGTGTTAATAACTGACAAACCCAAAAAGTGATTAAAGGTGCCTCCGTTTACTGTTCATGAAGCGTACTGTACAAAGGTAAAAAAGAAAATTCCCAAAGCACCATTGGTAGCAGTTACTGGAGAATAAAAGATGTCTGGTGGTTGTAGTCCGATGAATCGAGATTCCCCAGTCAAATTGATGAAAGCATTTTGGTGAAATATATTTAGTTGTCGTAAATGCATCTGTACTTGAAATTATTCAGCATAGTTTGGGGGTTTGGGCAACATGGTCTGGTTTCTTTCTTGAAAAGAGAAAATCAGTTTGGAAAAAGCTGAGTCATATTAGATCAGTCACTGTCAGAAATACTGAGTAATCTCATTAAGAACAGCTGAGGTATGCAGGGTTCTTTCTTGTCATGAAGGAATAGACTGCCTAGTTGTAACCAAGCGTTCTTGTTCGAGCTCCTACAACAATATATGAACTAATAGCCTTGGTTGAGGGGAACCTGCATCTAAGTGAAAATAGCAGATTTCATTATTACTTCCCAAAGAGCTAAATTGGAACTAGTAGGTATTGATCAATGTATTTAACATTTCAGAGTAAATTGCAGTTATATGGATAAAATATGGACAAAGCCTGAGGCAACTTGGAGGGTCATAGCTGTTGCAACCAGGTAGAACGGAAGCTTTGGGTGTATTTGAAATTGTTGTGAAACTCAGGATTTGGTATAAGGTATAGCAACTTTTTGTATGTTTAAAAATATTTGGTTTCTTATTAAGAAAGATCGTAGTGGACTTGGGGAGTGGAACCGCAACTGTGACAATCACAGGTATTGGGAGCAGAAAGAAGATGCAAATCACAGGTTTGAATGAATTGGAAGGGTGGTGGGGGAGGAAAATGGGGTCAGTACATTTTGAAAGTCAGAAGCACTTGCCATGATAGGAATCATGAGATTAGGGACTAATGGGGCCTTCAAGCATTATGTGACTTCAAAATTGTTTCTAGTTCTTCTGACTGGGAAATCATTTTTCACAGGCCAATTTTATTTTATTTTATTTTTTTATTTTAACTTGTTTTATTTTTTATTTTTTTAAATTTATATCCAAATTAGTTAGCATGTAGTGCAACAATGATTTCAGGAGTAGATTCCTTAGTGCCCCTTACCCATTTAGCCCATTTCCCCTCCCACAACCCCTTCCATAACCCTCAGTTTGTTCTCTATATTTATGAGTCTCTTCTGTTTTGTCCCCCTCCCTGTTTTTATATTATTTTTTTTCCCTTCTCTTATGTTCATCTGTTTTGTCTCTTAAAGTCCTCATATGAATGAAGTCATATGATATTTGTCTTTCTCTGACTAATTTCACTTGGCATAATACCCTCCAGTTCCATCCTCCCTGTAGTTGCATATGGCAAGCTTTCATCTTTTTGATGGCTGAGTAATACTCCATTGTGTATATATACCACATCTTCTTAATCCATTCATCCATTGATGGACATTTGGGCTCTTTCTATACTTTGGCTATTGTTGATAGTGCTGCTATAAACATGGGGGTGCATGTGTTTCCTTTGAAACAGCACAACTTTATCCCTTGGATAAATGCCTAGTAGTGCAATTGCTGGGTCATAGGGTAGTTCTATTTTCAATTTTTTGAGGAACCTCCATAATATTTTCCAGAGTGACTGCACCAGCTTGCTCACAGGCCAATTTTAAATGAACAATGAGACTGTTAAAGTTGTGATACAGTTTGAAGGAAGAGGACAAATGATGGTCTGGCATTTTCTATCCCTCTCAGAATGCACAATATAGCAAATATTTAGCTACAAAGCTTCTAGACTAGATCTTGAAAATTCTTTTCCTTTTTGTGGGGATTATTCTTATAAATCAAGACTTTTTCAGTCTTGTCTGTCAAAAGCTCACTTGTAGGTAAGGGGCTTGCAAAGTGAGAAAGATGATATGAGTCCTCAAACATTGCCTTGATCATAGCATCGATAATAAATGTGATCACAGAATTATGTAGCCCACACCCCCAAATTAGGCTGACAGGTATAGCAGCTTATACTTCTCTCCTTGTAGTGAGCTCAGTCAGTTGGCTTACATGGAAACCTGAAATAGGACTATAGTTTTAAGCCTAGCGTTGGTATCTAGAAGTTTGCATTGTGTACAGGTTTTTTTTTTTTTTATCATAAAGAAAAGCACTCTTATAACTGAAAACCTGGTGTGTGTGTTTGGCTGTAATAGTAAGAAAGGCATTAGGTTAGTATTAGAGTCATTCCACAATGTGACTGTCTCCATTGGGATTCCTTAGCTAAGAAGTAGAGTTTTTGAACGTTGAAAGTACACAGTTACAAAGGTATTTGAATGTAGGTCCATGAAATGATGAAAAATACCTCAAACAAGTTAGGGGGGAAAAAAGTCAACTAAGGAAATGTTCATTCTGTACTTGAGGAAATCATTATTTTAAATCCTCTTAGTGTTATTAAGAGTTTTAGAATGCTCATACCCTAATATGTAAATCCACTGTCAGGTAATATTAAATCAATCTAGTGATGTGAAAGGCAAAACAAAGAAATGATAGGTCCATATTCTCTGTCAACCTCGAAAAGAGATTGTGTGGTATATGACACACAAGTGTGCCATAGTTGAAAAACCAAGAAAAACATTGACACCAATCAGTTGTGTAATCTTGGATAAGTTAATGAATCTAAATTTGTTTTCTCATAAATGAAGTAGTATGTATTACAAAGTCATTTGGAGTCTTCAGAAGCCCACAGGACAGCATGACTGACAGTTGTTAGCAAAAGCTTCTGTTCATCAAAGGTGTACCTTCTTCAAGGTCAAATGCTATTTCTTCCTTTACAAAATTAGATTCTCTGTGGGTCTGTTTTACCTGTAGTGACTTAAACACGTTCTTGAGGGGACTGGGGCCTAGTCTATGAACTCAAAGAGCTTAGACTGTATACAGAGCGAGAGATAATACACAGAAAAATAGACCATGGGAGTTAGAGAATGATAGCCAGTTCCACATAGACTGTGGAACAAAAAGGATGCCAAGGGACTTCGTGGTGAACCGCGGTGTTCAGTGAAGCTTCACAAATGGATAGGCCTTAGGTTAGATGGTGAAGATCTCTAAGCAAAGAGAAAATTGAAGGGAAATACAGATGTATTAGTGTGTTGGGTTGCAATAATGGAAAACCATAAATGTAAGAGAAATCTGTTTTCTCGCAGTTGTAGTGACTGGAAGTCCAAGATCAAAGTGTCAGCAGGATTAGTTTTTTGGTGAGGACTCTCTTGATGATTTACAAACATGCTGTGTCCTTATATGGCCATTTCTCTGTGCTTGCACCCTTGACTGTCTCTTCTTTTAATAACAACAGTGTATATAGATTAGGGCCCTATTTGTAGGACCTCATTTGACCTTAATTTCTTCCTTAAAGGCCCTATATCCAAATACAGTAACATTGGGAATGAGGACTTGAACTTAGTTTCAGATTCTGGGGGGACAAAATCAAGGCCATCGCAACTGTAAAATATAATACTTGAAGAGTGAGTTAGGACAAGATTATCAAGGAACTTGCCAAGGCAATATTTCCCATCCAGTTTTTACTGACTAAACATTCATAAACAATGATAGATAGATAGATAGATAGATAGATAAAGCCAGGAGAGGGACAGAGAG